>NC_090375.1:201664817-202302317 GCF_036365525.1 Heterodontus francisci | reverse complement strand
TCCTGCACCCATCAGAGCAGTGCACATGGACACACAGCCACCTGTTCCTGCACCCATCAGAGCAGTGCACATGGACACACAGCCACCTGTTCCTGCACCCATCAGAGCAGTGCACATGGACACACAGCCACCTGTTCCTGCACCCATCAGAGCAGTGCACATGGACCCACAGCCACCTGTTCCTGCACCCATCAGAGCAGTGCAGATGGACACACAGCCACCTGTTCCTGCACCCATCAGAGCAGTGCACATGGACACACAGTCACCTGTTCCTGCACCCATCAGAGCAGTGCACATGGACACACAGCCACCTGTTCCTGCACCCATCAGAGCAGTGCACATGGACACACAGCCACCTATTCCTGCACCCATCAGAGCAGTGCACATGGACATACAGCCACCTGTTCCTGCACCCATCAGAGCAGTGCACATGGACACACAGCCACCTGTTCCTGCACCCATCAGAGCAGTGCACATGGACATACAGCCACCTGTTCCTGCACCCATCAGAGCAGTGCACATGGACACAGGGCCACCTGTTCCTGCACCCATCAGAGCAGTGCACATGGACATACAGCCACCTGTTCCTGCACCCATCAGAGCAGTGCACATGGACACACAGCCACCTGTTCCTGCACCGATTGGAGCATTGCACATGGACACACAGCCAACTGTTCCAGCACCCAACAGGGCAGTGCACATGGACACACAGCCACCTGTTCCTGCAACCATCAGAGCCGTGCACATGGACGCACAGTTACCTGTTCCTGCAACCATCAGAGGCGTGCACATGGACACACAGCCACCTATTCCTGCACCCATCAGAGCAGTGCACATGGACATACAGCCACCTGTTCCTGCACCCATCAGAGCAGTGCACATGGACACACAGCCACCTGTTCCTGCACCCATCAGAGCAGTGCACATGGACATACAGCCACCTGTTCCTGCACCCATTGGAGCATTGCACATGGACACACAGCCAACTGTTCCAGCACCCAACAGGGCAGTGCACATGGACACACAGCCACCTGTTCCTGCAACCATCAGAGCCGTGCACATGGACACACAGTCACCTGTTCCTGCAACCATCAGAGGCGTGCACATGGACACACAGTCACCTGTTCCTGCACCCATCAGAGCCGTGCACATGGACACACAGCCACCTGTTCCTGCACCCATCAGAGCAGTGCACATGGACACACAGTCACCTGTTCCTGCACCCATCAGAGCAGTGCACATGGACACACAGTCACCTGTTCCTGCACCCATCAGAGCAGTACACATGGACATCTAGCCAACTGTTCCTGCACCCATCAGAGCAGTGCACATGGACACACAGTCACCTGTTCCTGCACCCATCAGAGCAGTGCACATGGACATCCAGCCAACTGTTCCTGCACCCATCAGAGAAGTGCACATGGACACACAGTCACCTGTTCCTGCACCCATCAGAGCAGTGCACATGGACACACAGTCACCTGTTCCTACAACCATCAAAGCAGTGCACATGGACACACAGTCACCTGTTCCTGCACCCATCAGAGCAGTGCACATGGACATCCAGCCAACTGTTCCTGCACCCATCAGAGCAGTGCACATGGACACAAAGCCACCTGTTCCTGCACCCATCAGAGCAGTGCACATGGACACACAGTCACATGTTCCTGCACCCATCAGAGCAGTGCACATGGACACACAGCCACCTGTTCTTGCACCCATCAGAGCAGTGCACATGGACACACAGCCACCTGTTCCTGCACCCATCAGAGCCGTGCACATGGATACATAGTCACCTGTTCCTGCAGCCATCAGAGCGGTGCACATGGACATACAGCCACCCTTTCCTGCACCCATCAGAGCCGTACACATGGACATACAGCTACCTGTTCCTTCACCCATCAGAGCAGTGCACATGGACACACAGCCACCTGTTCCTGCACCCATCCGAGCAGTGCACATGGACACACAGTCACCTGTTCCTTCACGTATCAGAGCAGTGCACATGGACACACAGCCACCTATTCCTGCACCCATCAGAGCAGTGCACATGGACATACAGCCACCTGTTCCTGCACCCATCAGAGCAGTGCACATGGACACACAGCCACCTGTTCCTGCACCCATCAGAGCAGTGCACATGGACATACAGCCACCTGTTCCTGCACCCATCAGAGCAGTGCACATGGACACACAGCCACCTGTTCCTGCACCCATCAGAGCAGTGCACATGGACATACAGCCACCTGTTCCTGCACCCATCAGAGCAGTGCACATGGACACACAGCCACCTGTTCCTGCACACATCAGAACAGTGCACATGGACATTCAGCCACCTGATCCTGCACCCATCAGAGCAGTGCACATGGATCCACGGCCACCTGTTCCTGCACCCATCAGAACAGTGCACATGGACACACAGCCACCTGTTCCTGCACCCATTGGAGCATTGCACATGGACACACAGCCAACTGTTCCAGCACCCAACTGGGCAGTGCACATGGACACACAGCCACCTGTTCCTGCAACCATCAGAGCCGTGCACATGGACACACAGTTACCTGTTCCTGCAACCATCAGAGGCGTGCACATGGACACACAGTCACCTGTTCCTGCAACCATCAGAGGCGTGCACATGGACACACAGTCACCTGTTCCTGCACCCATCAGAGCCGTGCACATGGACACACAGCCACCTGTTCCTGCACCCATCAGAGCAGTGCACATGGACACACAGTCACCTGTTCCTGCACCCATCAGAGCAGTGCACATGGACACACAGTCACCTGTTCCTGCACCCATCAGAGCAGTGCACATGGACACACAGTCACCTGTTCCTGCACCCATCAGAGCAGTGCACATGGACACAAAGCCACCTGTTCCTGCACCCATCAGAGCAGTGAACATGGACACACAGTCACCTGTTCCTGCACCCATCAGAGCAGTGCACATGGACACACAGTCACCTGTTCTTGCACCCATCAGAGCAGTGCACATGGACTCACAGCCACCTGTTCCTGCACCCATCAGAGCCGTGCACATGGACACATAGTCACCTGTTCCTGCAGCCATCAGAGCGGTGCACATGGACGTACAGCCACCCGTTCCTGCACCCATCAGAGCCGTACACATGGACATACAGCTACCTGTTCCTTCACCCATCAGAGCAGTGCACATGGACACACAGCCACCTGTTCCTGCACCCATCCGAGCAGTGCACATGGACACACAGTCACCTGTTCCTTCACGTATCAAGGCAGTGCACATGGACACACAGTCATCTGTTCCTTCACGTATCAGAGCAGTGCACATGGACACATTCACCTGTTCCTGCACCCATCAGAGCCGTACACATGGACAAACAGCTACCTGTTCCTTCACGTATCAGAGCAGTGCACATGGACACACAGTCACCTATTCCTGCACCCATCAGAACAGAGCACATGGACACGCAGCCACCTGTTCCTGCACCCATCAGAACAGTGCACATGGACACACAGTCACCTGTTCCTACACCCATCAAAGCAGTGCACATGGACACACAGTCACCTGTTCCTGCACCCATCAGAGCAGTGCACATGGACATCCAGCCAACTGTTCCTGCACCCATCAGAGCAGTGCACATGGACACACAGCCACCTGTTCCTGCACCCATCAGAGCAGTGCACATGGACACACAGCCACCTGTTCCTGCACCCATCAGAGCAGTGCACATGGACACACAGCCACCTGTTCCTGCATCCATCAGAGCAGTGCACATGGACATCCAGCCAACTGTTCCTGCACCCATCAGAGCAGTGCACATGGACACACAGTCACCAGTTCCTGCACCCATCAGAGCAGTGCACATGGACATCCAGCCACCTGTTCCTGCACCCATCAGAGCCGTGCACATGGACACACAGCCACCTTTTCCTGCACCCATCAGAGCAGTGCACATGGACACACAGCCACCTGTTCCTGCACCCATCAGAGCAGTGCACATGGACACACAGCCACCTGTTCCTGCACCCATCAGAGCAGTGCACATGGACCCACAGCCACCTGTTCCTGCACCCATCAGAGCAGTGCAGATGGACACACAGCCACCTGTTCCTGCACCCATCAGAGCAGTGCACATGGACACACAGTCACCTGTTCCTGCACCCATCAGAGCAGTGCCCATGGACACACAGCCACCTGTTCCTGCACCCATCAGAGCAGTGCACATGGACACACAGCCACCTATTCCTGCACCCATCAGAGCAGTGCACATGGACATACAGCCACCTGTTCCTGCACCCATCAGAGCAGTGCACATGGACACACAGCCACCTGTTCCTGCACCCATCAGAGCAGTGCACATGGACATACAGCCACCTGTTCCTGCACCCATCAGAGAAGTGCACATGGACACACGGCCACCTGTTCCTGCACCCATCAGAGCAGTGCACATGGACATACAGCCACTTGTTCCTGCACCCATCAGAGCAGTGCACATGGACACACAGCCACCTGTTCCTGCACCCATTGGAGCATTGCACATGGACACACAGCCAACTGTTCCAGCACCCAACAGGGCAGTGCATATGGACACACAGCCACCTGTTCCTGCAACCATCAGAGCCGTGCACATGGACACACAGTTACCTGTTCCTGCAACCATCAGAGGCGTGCACATGGACACACAGCCACCTATTCCTGCACCCATCAGAGCAGTGCACATGGACATACAGCCACCTGTTCCTGCACCCATCAGAGCAGTGCACATGGACACACAGCCACCTGTTCCTGCACCCATCAGAGCAGTGCACATGGACATACAGCCACCTGTTCCTGCACCCATTGGAGCATTGCACATGGACACACAGCCAACTGTTCCAGCACCCAACAGGGCAGTGCACATGGACACACAGTTACCTGTTCCTGCAACCATCAGAGGCGTGCACATGGACACACAGTCACCTGTTCCTGCAACCATCAGAGGCGTGCACATGGACACACAGTCACCTGTTCCTGCACCCATCAGAGCCGTGCACATGGACACACAGCCACCTGTTCCTGCACCCATCAGAGCAGTGCACATGGACACACAGTCACCTGTTCCTGCACCCATCAGAGCAGTGCACATGGACACACAGTCACCTGTTCCTGCACCCATCAGAGCAGTGCACATGGACATCTAGCCAACTGTTCCTGCACCCATCAGAGCAGTGCACATGGACACACAGCCACCTGTGTCTGCATCCATCAGAGCAGTGCACATGGACATCCAGCCAACTGTTCCTGCACCCATCAGAGAAGTGCACATGGACACACAGTCACCTGTTCCTGCACCCATCAGAGCAGTGCACATGGACACACAGTCACCTGTTCCTACACCCATCAAAGCAGTGCACATGGACACACAGTCACCTGTTCCTGCACCCATCAGAGCAGTGCACATTGACATCCAGCCAACTGTTCCTGCACCCATCAGAGCAGTGCACATGGACACACAGCCACCTGTTCCTGCACCCATCAGAGCAGTGCACATGGACACACAGCCACCTGTTCCTGCACCCATCAGAGCAGTGCACATGGACACACAGCCACCTGTTCCTGCACCCATCAGAGCAGTGCACATGGACCCACAGCCACCTGTTCCTGCACCCATCAGAGCAGTGCAGATGGAGACACAGCCACCTGTTCCTGCACCCATCAGAGCAGTGCACATGGACACACAGTCACCTGTTCCTGCACCCATCAGAGCAGTGCACATGGACACACAGCCACCTGTTCCTGCACCCATCAGAGCAGTGCACATGGACACACAGCCACCTATTCCTGCACCCATCAGAGCAGTGCACATGGACATACAGCCACCTGTTCCTGCACCCATCAGAGCAGTGCACATGGACACACAGCCACCTGTTCCTGCACCCATCAGAGCAGTACACATGGACATACAGCCACCTGTTCCTGCACCCATCAGAGCAGTGCACATGGACACAAGGCCACATGTTCCTGCACCCATCAGAGCAGTGCACATGGACATACAGCCACCTGTTCCTGCACCCATCAGAGCAGTGCACATGGACACACAGCCACCTGTTCCTGCACCCATTGGAGCATTGCACATGGACACACAGCCAACTGTTCCAGCACCCAACAGGGCAGTGCACATGGACACACAGCCACCTGTTCCTGCAACCATCAGAGCCGTGCACATGGACACACAGTTACCTGTTCCTGCAACCATCAGAGGCGTGCACATGGACACACAGTCACCTGTTCCTGCACCCATCAGAGCAGTGCACATGGACACACAGCCACCTATTCCTGCACCCATCAGAGCAGTGCACATGGACATACAGCCACCTGTTCCTGCACCCATCAGAGCAGTGCACATGGACACACAGCCACCTGTTCCTGCACCCATCAGAGCAGTGCACATGGACATAGAGCCACCTGTTCCTGCACCCATTGGAGCATTGCACATGGACACACAGCCAACTGTTCCAGCACCCAACAGGGCAGTGCACATGGACACACAGCCACCTGTTCCTGCAACCATCAGAGCCGTGCACATGGACACACAGTTACCTGTTCCTGCAACCATCAGAGGCGTGCACATGGACACACAGTCACCTGTTCCTGCAACCATCAGAGGCGTGCACATGGACACACAGTCACCTGTTCCTGCACCCATCAGAGCCGTGCACATGGACACACAGCCACCTGTTCCTGCACCCATCAGAGCAGTGCACATGGACACACAGTCACCTGTTCCTGCACCCATCAGAGCAGTGCACATGGACACACAGTCACCTGTTCCTGCACCCATCAGAGCAGTGCACATGGACACACAGTCACCTGTTCCTGCACCCATCAGAGCAGTGCACATGGACACAAAGCCACCTGTTCCTGCACCCATCAGAGCAGTGCACATGGACACACAGTCACTTGTTCCTGCACCCATCAGAGCAGTGCACATGGACACACAGCCACCTGTTCTTGCACCCATCAGAGCAGTGCACATGGACACACAGCCACCTGTTCCTGCACCCATCAGAGCCGTGCACATGGACACATAGTCACCTGTTCCTGCAGCCATGAGAGCGCTGCACATGGTCATACAGCCACCCGTTCCAGCACCCATCAGAGCCGTACAGATGGACATACAGCTACCTGTTCCTTCACCCATCAGAGCAGTGCACATGGACACACAGCCACCTGTTCCTGCACCCATCCGAGCAGTGCACATGGACACACAGTCACCTGTTCTTTCACGTATCAGAGCAGTGCACATGGACACACAGTCACCTGTTCCTTCACGTATCAGAGCAGTGCACATGGACACACAGTCACCTGTTCCTGCACCCATCAGAGCCGTACACATGGACAAAAAGCTACCTGTTCCTTCATGTATCAGAGCAGTGCACATGGACACACAGCCACCTGTTCCTGCATCCATCAGAGCAGTGCACATGGACACACAGTCACCTGTTCCTGCACCCATCAGAGCAGTGCATATGGACACGCAGCCACCTGTTCCTGCACCCATCAGAACAGTGCACATGGTAACACAGCCACCTGTTCCTGCACCCATCAGAGCAGTGCACATGGACACACAGTCACCTGTTCCTGCACCCATCAGAGCAGTGCACATGGACATCCAGCCAACTGTTCCTGCACCCATCAGAGCAGTGCACATGGACACACAGTCACCTGTTCCTGCACCCATCAGAGCAGTGCACATGGACACACAGTCACCTGTTCCTGCACCCATCAGAGCAGTGCACATGGACACACAGTCACCTGTTCCTGCACCCATCAGAGCAGTGCACATGGACATCCAGCCAACTGTTCCTGCACCCATCAGAGCAGTGCACATGGACACACAGTCACCTGTTCCTGCACCCATCAGAGCAGTGCACATGGACACACAGTCACCTGTTCCTGCACCCATCAGAGCAGTGCACATGGACACTCAGCAACCTGTTCCTGCACCCATCAGAGCAGTGCACATGGACACACAGTCACCTTTTCCTGCACCCATCAGAGCAGTGCACATGGACAAACAGTCACCTGTTCCTGCACCCATCAGAGCAGTGCAGATGGACACACAGTCACCTGTTCCTGCACCCATCAGAGCAGTGCACATGGACACACAGCCACCTGTTCCTGCACCCATCAGAGCAGTGCACATGGACAAACAGCCACCTGTTCCTGCACCCATCAGAGCAGTGCTCATGGACACACAGACACCTGTTCCTGCACCCATCAGAGCAGTGCAGATGGACACACAGCCACCTGTTCCTGCACCCATCAGAGCAGTGCACATGGACACACAGTCACCTGTTCCTGCACCCATCAGAGCAGTGCACATGGACACACAGTCCCCTGTTCCTGCACCCATCAGAGCAGTGCACATGGACACACAGTCACCTGTTCCTGCACCCATCAGAGCAGTGCACATGGACACACAGTCACCTGTTCCTGCACCCATCAGAGCAGTGCACATGGACACACAGTCACCTGTTCCTGCACCCATCAGAGCAGTGCACATGGACACAAAGCCACCTGTTCCTGCACCCATCAGAGCAGTGCACATGGACACACAGTCACCTGTTCCTGCACCCATCAGAGCAGTGCACATGGACACACAGCCACCTGTTCTTGCACCCATCAGAGCAGTGCACATGGACACACAGCCACCTGTTCCTGCACCCATAAGAGCCGTGCACATGGACACATAGTCACCTGTTCCTGCAGCCATCAGAGCGGTGCACATGGACATACAGCCACCCGTTCCTGCACCCATCAGAGCCGTACACATGGACATACAGCTACCTGTTCCTTCACCCATCAGAGCAGTGCACATGGACACACAGTCACCTGTTCCTGCACCCATCAGAGCAGTGCACATGGACACACAGTCACCTGTTCCTGCACCCATCAGAGCAGTGCACATGGACACAAAGCCACCTGTTCCTGCACCCATCAGAGCAGTGCACATGGACACACAGTCACCTGTTCCTTCACGTATCAGAGCAGTGCACATGGACACACAGTCACCTGTTCCTTCACGTATCAGAGCAGTGCACATGGACACACAGTCACCTGTTCCTGCACCCATCAGAGCAGTGCACATGGACACACAGTCACCTGTTCCTTCACGTATCAGAGCAGTGCACATGGACACACAGTCACCTGTTCCTGCACCCATCAGAGCCGTACACATGGACAAACAGCTACCTGTTCCTTCACGTATCAGAGCAGTGCACATGGACACACAGCCACCTGTTCCTGCATCCATCAGAGCAGTGCACATGGACACACAGTCACCTGTTCCTGCACCCATCAGAACAGTGCACATGGACACGCAGCCACCTGTTCCTGCACCCATCAGAACAGTGCACATGGACACACAGCCACCTGTTCCTGCACCCATCAGAGCAGTGCACATGGACACACAGTCACCTGTTCCTGCACCCATCAGAGCAGTGCACATGGACATCCAGCCAACTGTTCCTGCACCCATCAGAGCAGTGCACATGGACACACAGTCACCTGTTCCTGCACCCATCAGAGCAGTGCACATGGACACACAGTCACCTGTTCCTGCACTCATCAGAGCAGTGCACATGGACACACAGTCACCTGTTCCTGCACCCATCAGAGCAGTGCACATGGACATCCAGCCAACTGTTCCTGCACCCATCAGAGCAGTGCACATGGACACACAGTCACCTGTTCCTGCACCCATCAGAGCAGTGCACATGGACACACAGTCAACTGTTCCTGCACCGAGCAGAGCCTTGCACATGGTCACAGAGCCAACTGTTCCTGCACCCATCAGAGAAGTGCACATGGACACACAGCCACCTGTTCCTGCACCCATCAGAGTTGTGCACATGGACACAAAGCCATGTGGTCCTGGCCCCATCAGAGCAGTGCACATGGAGACACACACCTGCTCCTGCACCCATTAGAGCAATGCACATGAACACACAGCCACCTGTTCCTGCACCCATCAGAGCAGTGCACATGGACACACAGTCTCCTGTTCCTGCACCCATCAGAGCAGTGCAGATGGACAAACAGTCACCTGTTCCTGCACCCATCAGAGCAGTGCAGATGGACACACAGTCACCTGTTCCTGCTCCCATCAGAGCAGTGCACATGGACTCACAGCCACCTGTTCCTGCACCCATCAGAGCAGTGCACATGGACACACAGCCACCTGTTCCTGCACCCATCAGAGCAGTGCACATGGACCCACAGCCACCTGTTCCTGCACCCATCAGAGCAGTGCAGATGGACACACAGCCATCTGTTCCTGCACCCATCAGAGCAGTGCACATGGACACACAGTCACCTGTTCCTGCACACATCAGAGCAGTGCACATGGACACACAGCCACCTGTTCTTGCACCCATCAGAGCAGTGCACATGGACACACAGCCACCTGTTCCTGCACCCATAAGAGCCGTGCACATGGACACATAGTCACCTGTTCCTGCAGCCATCAGAGCGGTGCACATGGACATACAGCCACCCGTTCCTGCACCCATCAGAGCCGTACACATGGACATACAGCTACCTGTTCCTTCACCCATCAGAGCAGTGCACATGGACACACAGTCACCTGTTCCTGCACCCATCAGAGCAGTGCACATGGACACACAGTCACCTGTTCCTGCACCCATCAGAGCAGTGCACATGGACACAAAGCCACCTGTTCCTGCACCCATCAGAGCAGTGCACATGGACACACAGTCACCTGTTCCTTCACGTATCAGAGCAGTGCACATGGACACACAGTCACCTGTTCCTTCACGTATCAGAGCAGTGCACATGGACACACAGTCACCTGTTCCTGCACCCATCAGAGCAGTGCACATGGACACACAGTCACCTGTTCCTTCACGTATCAGAGCAGTGCACATGGACACACAGTCACCTGTTCCTGCACCCATCAGAGCCGTACACATGGACAAACAGCTACCTGTTCCTTCACGTATCAGAGCAGTGCACATGGACACACAGCCACCTGTTCCTGCATCCATCAGAGCAGTGCACATGGACACACAGTCACCTGTTCCTGCACCCATCAGAACAGTGCACATGGACACGCAGCCACCTGTTCCTGCACCCATCAGAACAGTGCACATGGACACACAGCCACCTGTTCCTGCACCCATCAGAGCAGTGCACATGGACACACAGTCACCTGTTCCTGCACCCATCAGAGCAGTGCACATGGACATCCAGCCAACTGTTCCTGCACCCATCAGAGCAGTGCACATGGACACACAGTCACCTGTTCCTGCACCCATCAGAGCAGTGCACATGGACACACAGTCACCTGTTCCTGCACTCATCAGAGCAGTGCACATGGACACACAGTCACCTGTTCCTGCACCCATCAGAGCAGTGCACATGGACATCCAGCCAACTGTTCCTGCACCCATCAGAGCAGTGCACATGGACACACAGTCACCTGTTCCTGCACCCATCAGAGCAGTGCACATGGACACACAGTCAACTGTTCCTGCACCGAGCAGAGCCTTGCACATGGTCACAGAGCCAACTGTTCCTGCACCCATCAGAGAAGTGCACATGGACACACAGCCACCTGTTCCTGCACCCATCAGAGTTGTGCACATGGACACAAAGCCATGTGGTCCTGGCCCCATCAGAGCAGTGCACATGGAGACACACACCTGCTCCTGCACCCATTAGAGCAATGCACATGAACACACAGCCACCTGTTCCTGCACCCATCAGAGCAGTGCACATGGACACACAGTCTCCTGTTCCTGCACCCATCAGAGCAGTGCAGATGGACAAACAGTCACCTGTTCCTGCACCCATCAGAGCAGTGCAGATGGACACACAGTCACCTGTTCCTGCTCCCATCAGAGCAGTGCACATGGACTCACAGCCACCTGTTCCTGCACCCATCAGAGCAGTGCACATGGACACACAGCCACCTGTTCCTGCACCCATCAGAGCAGTGCACATGGACCCACAGCCACCTGTTCCTGCACCCATCAGAGCAGTGCAGATGGACACACAGCCATCTGTTCCTGCACCCATCAGAGCAGTGCACATGGACACACAGTCACCTGTTCCTGCACACATCAGAGCAGTGCACATGGACACACAGCCACCTGTTCCTGCACCCATCAGAGCAGTGCACATGGACACACAGCCACCTATTCCTGCACCCATCAGAGCAGTGCACATGGACATACAGCCACCTGTTCCTGCAACCATCAGAGCAGTGCACATGGACACACAGCCATCTGATCCTGCACCCATCAGAGCAGTGCACATGGACACACAGCCACCTGTTCCTGCACCCATCAGGGCAGTGCACATGGACACACAGCCACCTGTTCCTGCACACATCAGAACAGTGCACATGGACATTCAGCCACCTGATCCTGCACCCATCAGAGCAGTGCACATGGATCCACAGCCACCTGTTCCTGCACCCATCAGAACAGTGCACATGGACACACAGCCACCTGTTCCTGCACCCATTGGAGCATTGCACATGGACACACAGCCACCTGTTCCTGCAAACATCAGAGCCGTGCACATGGACACACAGTTACCTGTTCCTGCAGCCATCAGAGGCGTGCACATGGACACACAGTCACCTGTTCTTGCAACCATCAGAGGCGTGCACATGGACACCCAGTCACCTGTTCCTGCACCCATCAGAGCCGTGCACATGGACTCACAGCCACCTGTTCCTGCACCCATCAGAGCAGTGCACATGGACACACAGTCACCTGTTCCTGCACCCATCAGAGCAGTGCACATGGACACACAGTCACCTGTTCCTGCACACATCAGAGCAGTGCACATGGACACACAGTCACCTGTTCCTGCACCCATCAGAGCAGTGCACATGGACACAAAGCCACCTGTTCCTGCACCCATCAGAGCAGTGCACATGGACACACAGTCACCTGTTCCTGCACCCATCAGAGCAGTGCACATGGACACACAGCCACCTGCTCTTGCACCCATCAGAGCAGTGCACATGGACACACAGCCACCTGTTCCTGCACCCATCAGAGCCGTGCACATGGACACATAGTCACCTTTTCATGCAGCCATCAGAGCGGTGCACATGGACATACAGCCACCCGTTCCTGCACCCATCAGAGCCGTACACATGGACATACAGCTACCTGTTCCTTCACCCATCAGAGCAGTGCACATGGACACACAGCCACCTGTTCCTGCACCCATCTGAGCAGTGCACATGGACACACAGTCACCTGTTCCTTCACGTATCGGAGCAGTGCACATGGACACACAGTCACCTGTTCCTTCACGTATCAGAGCAGTGCACATGGACACACAGTCACCTGTTCCTGCACCCATCAGAGCCGTACACATGGACAAACAGCTACCTGTTCCTTCACGTATCAGAGCAGTGCACATGGACACACAGCCACCTGTTCCTGCATCCATCAGAGCAGTGCACATGGACACACGGTCACCTGTTCCTGCACCCATCAGAACAGTGCACATGGACACGCAGCCACCTGTTCCTGCACCCATCAGAACAGTGCACATGGACACACAGCCACCTGTTCCTGCACCCATCAGAGCAGTGCACATGGACACACAGTCACCTGTTCCTGCACCCATCAGAGCAGTGCACATGGACATCCAGCCAACTGTTCCTGCACCCATCAGAGCAGTGCACATGGACACACAGTCACCTGTTCCTGCACACATCAGAGCAGTGCACATGGACACAGTCACCTGTTCCTGCACCCATCAGAGCAGTGCACATGGACACTCAGCCACCTGTTCCTGCACCCATCAGAGCAGTGCACATGGACACACAGTCACCTGTTCCTGCACCCATCAGAGCAGTGCAGTTGGACAAACAGTCACCTGTACCTGCACCCATCAGAGCAGTGCAGATGGACACACAGTCAACTGTTCCTGCACCCATCAGAGCAGTGCACATGGACACACAGCCACCTGTTCCTGCACCCATCAGAGCAGTGCACATGGACACACAGCCACCTGTTCCTGCACCCATCAGAGCAGTGCACATGGACACACAGCCACCTGTTCCTGCACCCATCAGAGCATTGCAGATGGACACACAGCCACCTGTTCCTGCACACATCAGAGCAGTGCACATGGACACACAGTCACCTGTTCCTGCACCCATCAGAGCAGTGCACATGGACACACAGCCACCTGTTCCTGCACCCATCAGAGCAGTGCACATGGACACACAGCCACCTATTCCTGCACCCATCAGAGCAGTGCACATGGACATACAGCCACCTGTTCCTGCATCCATCAGAGCAGTGCACATGGACACACAGCCACCTGTTCCTGCACCCATCAGAGCAGTGCACATGGACACACAGCCACCTGTTCCTGCACCCATCAGAGCAGTGCACATGGACACACAGCCACCTGTTCCTGCACCCATCAGAGCAGTGCACATGGACATACAGCCACCTGTTCCTGCACCCATCAGAGCAGTGCACATGGACACACAGTTACCTGTTCCTGCAACCATCAGAGGCGTGCACTTGGACACACAGTCACCTGTTCCTGCACCCATTAGAGCCGTGCAAATGGACACACAGCCAGCTGTTCCTGCACCCATCAGAGCACTGCACATGGACACACAGTCACCTGTTCCTGCATCCATCAGAGCAGTGCACATGGACACACAGCCAACTGCTCCTGCACCCATCAGAGCAGTGCACATGGACACACAGCCACCTGTTCCTGCACCCATCAGAGCAGTGCACATGGACACACAGCCACCTGTTCCTGCACCCATCAGAGCAGTGCACATGGACATACAGCCACCTGTTCCTGCACCCATCAGAGCAGTGCACATGGACACACAGTTACCTGTTCCTGCAACCATCAGAGGCGTGCACATGGACACACAGTCACCTGTTCCTGCACCCATTAGAGCCGTGCACATGGACACACAGCCAGCTGTTCCTGCACCCATCAGAGCACTGCACATGGACACACAGTCACCTGTTCCTGCATCCTTCAGAGCAGTGCACAAGGATACAAAGTCACCTGTTCCTGCACCATCAGAGCAGTGCACATGGACACACAGTCACCTGTTCCTGCACCGAGCAGAGCCTTGCACATGGTCACAGAGCCAACTGTTCCTGCACCCATCAGAGAAGTGCACATGGACACACAGCCACCTCTTCCTGCACCCATCAGAGCTGTGCACATGGACACTCGTTCACCAGTTCCTGCACCCATCAGAGCTGTGCACATGAACACAAAGCCATGTGGTCCTGGCCCCATCAGAGCAGTGCACATGGAGACACACACCTGCTCCTGCACCCATTAGAGCAATGCACATGAACACACAGCCACCTGTTCCTGCACCCATCAGAGCAGTGCACATGGACACACAGTCACCTGTTCCTGCACCCATCAGAGCAGTGCAGATGGACAAACAGTCACCTGTTCCTGCACCCATCAGAGCAGTGCAGATGGACACACATCACCTGTTCCTGCACCCATCAGAGCAGTGCACATGGACACACAGCCACCTGTTCCTGCACCCATCAGAGCAGTGCACATGGACCCACAGCCACCTGTTCCTGCACCCATCAGAGCAGTGCAGATGGACACACAGCCATCTGTTCCTGCACCCATCAGAGCAGTGCACATGGACACACAGTCACCTGTTCCTGCACCCATCAGAGCAGTGCACATGAACACACAGCCACCTGTTCCTGCACCCATCAGAGCAGTGCACATGGACATACAGCCACCTGTTCCTGCACCCATCAGAGCAGTGCACATGGACACACAGCCATCTGATCCTGCACCCATCAGAGCAGTGCACATGGACACACAGCCACCTGTTCCTGCACCCATCAGAGCAGTGCACATGGACACACAGCCACCTGTTCCTGCACACATCAGAACAGTGCACATGGACATTCAGCCACCTAATCCTGCACCCATCAGAGCAGTGCACATGGATCCACAGCCACCTGTTCCTGCACCCATCATAACAGTGCACATGGACACACAGCCACCTGTTCCTGCACCCATTGGAGCATTACACATGGACACACAGCCACCTGTTCCTGCAACCATCAGAGCCGTGCACATGGACACACAGTTACCTGTTCCTGCAACCATCAGAGGCGTGCACATGGACACACAGTCACATGTTCCTGCAACCATCAGAGGCGTGCACATGGACACCCAGTCACCTGTTCCTGCACCCATCAGAGCCGTGCACATGGACTCACAGCCACCTGTTCCTGCACCCATCAGAGCAGTGCACATGGACACACAGTCACCTGTTCCTGCACCCATCAGAGCAGTGCACATGGATACACAGTCACCTGTTCCTGCACCCATCAGAGCAGTGCACATGGACACACAGTCACCTGTTCCTGCACCCATCAGAGCAGTGCACATGGACAAAAAGCCACCTGTTCCTGCACCCATCAGAGCAGTGCACATGGACACACAGTCACCTGTTCCTGCACCCATCAGAGCAGTGCACATGGACACACAGCCACCTGCTCTTGCACCCATCAGAGCAGTGCACATGGACACACAGCCACCTGTTCCTGCACCCATCAGAGCCGTGCACATGGACACATAGTCACCTGTTCCTGCAGCCATCAGAGCGATGCACATGGACATACAGCCACCCGTTCCTGCACCCATCAGAGCCGTACACATGGACATACAGATACCTGTTCCTTCACCCATCAGAGCAGTGCACATGGACACACAGCCACCTGTTCCTGCACCCATCCGAGCAGTGCACATGGACACACAGTCACCTGTTCCTTCACGTATCAGAGCAGTGCACATGGACACACAGTCACCTGTTCCTTCACGTATCAGAGCAGTGCACATGGACACACAGTCACCTGTTCCTGCACCCATCAGAGCCGTACACATGGACAAACAGCTACCTGTTCCTTCACGTATCAGAGCAGTGCACATGGACACACAGCCACCTGTTCCTGCATCCATCAGAGCAGTGCACATGGACACACGGTCACCTGTTCCTGCACCCATCAGAAAAGTGCACATGGACACGCAGCCACCTGTTCCTGCACCCATCAGAACAGTGCACATTGACACACAGTCACCTGTTCCTGCACCGAGCAGAGCCTTGCACATGGTCACAGAGCCAACTGTTCCTGCACCCATCAGAGCCGTGCACATGGACACACAGCCACCTCTTCCTGCACCCATCAGAGCTGTGCACATGGACACTCGTTCACCAGTTCCTGCACCCATCAGAGCTGTGCACATGAACACAAAGCCATGTGGTCCTGGCCCCATCAGAGCAGTGCACATGGAGACACACACCTGCTCCATCACCCATTAGAGCAATGCACATGAACACACAGCAACCTGTTCCTGCACCCATCAGAGCAGTGCACATGGACACACAGTCACCTGTTCCTGCACCCATCAGAGCAGTGCAGATGGACAAACAGTCACCTGTTCCTGCACCCATCAGAGCAGTGCAGATGGACACACAGTCACCTGTTCCTGCACCCATCAGAGCAGTGCACATGGACTCACAGCCACCTGTTCCTGCACCCATCAGAGCAGTGCACATGGACACACAGCCACCTGTTCCTGCACCCATCAGAGCAGTGCACATGGACCCACAGCCACATGTTCCTGCACCCATCAGAGCAGTGCAGATGGACACACAGCCATCTGTTCCTGCACCCATAAGAGCAGTGCACATGGACACACAGTCACCTGTTCCTGCACCCATCAGAGCAGTGCACATGGACACACAGCCACCTGTTCCTGCACCCATCAGAGCAGTGCACATGGACACACAGCCACCTATTCCTGCACCCATCAGAGCAGTGCACATGGACATACAGCCACCTGTTCCTGCACCCATCAGAGCAGTGCACATGGACACACAGCCATCTGATCCTGCACCATTCAGAGCAGTGCACATGGACACACAGCCACCTGTTCCTGCACCCATCAGAGCAGTGCACATGGACACACAGCCACCTGTTCCTGCACACATCAGAACAGTGCACATGGACATTCAGCCACCTAATCCTGCACCCATCAGAGCAGTGCACATGGCTCCACAGCCCCCTGTTCCTGCACCCATCAGAACAGTGCACATGGACACACAGCCACCTGTTCCTGCACCCATTGGAGCATTGCACATGGACACACAGCCACCTGTTCCTGCAACCATCAGAGCCGTGCACATGGACACACAGTTACCTGTTCCTGCAACCATCAGAGGCGTGCACATGGACACACAGTCACCTGTTCCTGCAACCATCAGAGGCGTGCACATGGACACCCAGTCACCTGTTCCTGCACACATCAGAGCCGTGCACATGGACTCACAGCCACCTGTTCCTGCACCCATCAGAGCAGTGCACATGGACACACAGTCACCTGTTCCTGCACCCATCAGAGCAGTGCACATGGACACACAGTCACCTGTTCCTGCACCCATCAGAGCAGTGCACATGGACACACAGTCACCTGTTCCTGCACCCATCAGAGCAGTGCACATGGACACAAAGCCACCTGTTCCTGCACCCATCAGAGCAGTGCACATGGACACACAGTCACCTGTTCCTGCACCCATCAGAGCAGTGCACATGGACACACAGCCACCTGCTCTTGCACCCATCAGAGCAGTGCACATGGACACACAGCCACCTGTTCCTGCACCCATCAGAGCTGTGCACATGGACACATAGTCACCTGTTCCTGCAGCCATCAGAGCGGTGCACATGGACATACAGCCACCCGTTCCTGCACCCATCAGAGCCGTACACATGGACATATAGCTACCTGTTCCTTCACCCATCAGAGCAGTGCACATGGACACACAGCCACCTGTTCCTGCACCCATCCGAGCAGTGCACATGGACACACAGTCACCTGTTCCTTCACGTATCAGAGCAGTGCACATGGACACACAGTCACCTGTTCCTTCACGTATCAGAGCAGTGCACATGGACACACAGTCACCTGTTCCTGCACCCATCAGAGCCGTACACATGGACAAACAGCTACCTGTTCCTTCACGTATCAGAGCAGTGCACATGGACACACAGACACCTGTTCCTGCATCCATCAGAGCAGTGCACATGGACACACGGTCACCTGTTCCTGCACCCATCAGAACAGTGCACATGGACACGCAGCCACCTGTTCCTGCACCCATCAGAACAGTGCACATGGACACACAGCCATAAGTTCCTGCACCCATCAGAGCAGTGCACATGGACACACAGTCACCTGTTCCTGCACCCATCAGAGCAGTGCACATGGACATCCAGCCAACTGTTCCTGCACCCATCAGAGCAGTGCACATGGACACACAGTCACCTGTTCCTGCACCCATCAGAGCAGTGCACATGGACACAGTCACCTGTTCCTGCACCCATCAGAGCAGTGCACATAGACATCCAGCCAACTGTTCCTGCACCCATAGAGCAGTGCACATGGACACACAGTCACCTGTTCCTGCACCCATCAGAGCACTGCACATGGACACACAGTCACCTGTTCCTGCACCCATCAGAGCAGTGCACATGGACACTCAGCCACCTGTTCCTGCACCCATCAGAGCAGTGCACATGGACACACAGTCACCTGTTCCTGCAACCATCAGAGCAGTGCAGATGGACAAACAGTCACCTGTTCCTGCACCCATCAGAGCAGTGCAGATGGACACACAGTCAACTGTTCCTGCACCCATCAGAGCAGTGCACATGGACACACAGCCACCTGTTCCTGCACCCATCAGAGCAGTGCACATGGACACACAGCCACCTGTTCCTGCACCCATCAGAGCAGTGCACATGGACACACAGCCACCTGTTCCTGCACCCATCAGAGCAGTGCAGATGGACACACAGCCACCTGTTCCTGCACACATCAGAGCAGTGCACATGGACACACAGTCACCTGTTCCTGCACCCATCAGAGCAGTGCACATGGACACACAGCCACCTGTTCCTGCACCCATCAGAGCAGTGCACATGGACACACAGCCACCTGTTCCTGCACCCATCAGAGCAGTGCACATGGACATACAGCCACCTGTTCCTGCAACCATCAGAGGCGTGCACATGGACACACAGTCACCTGTTCCTGCACCCATTAGAGCCGTGCACATGGACACACAGCCAGCTGTTCCTGCACCCATCAGAGCACTGCACATGGACACACAGTCATCTGTTCCTGCATCCTTCAGAGCAGTGCACATGGATACAAAGTCACCTGTTCCTGCACCATCAGAGCAGTGCACATGGACACACAGTCACCTGTTCCTGCACCCATCAGAAAAGTGCACATGAACACACAGCGACCTGCTCCTGCACCCATCAAAGCAGTGCACATGGACACACAGTCACCTTTTCCTACACCCATCAGAGCATTGCACATGGACACACAGTCACCTGTTCCTGCACCCATCAGAACAGTGCACATGGACACACAGTCACCTGCTCCTGCACCCGTCAGAGCAGTGCACATGGACACACAGTCACCTGTTCCTGCACCCATCAGAGCATTGCACATGGACACACAGTCACCTTTTCCTACACTCATCAGAGCAGTGCACATGGACACACAGTCACCTGTTCCTGCACCCATCAGAACAGTGCACATGGACACAGAGTCACCTGTTCCTGCACCCATCAGAACAGTGCACATGGACACACAGTCACCTGTTCCTGCACCCATCAGAACAGTGCACATGGACACAGAGTCACCTGTTCCTGCACCCATCAGAGCAGTGCACATGGACACACAGTCACCTGTTCCTGCACCCATCAGAACAGTGCACATGGACACACAGTCACCTGTTCCTGCACCCATCGGAACAGTGCACATGGACACACAGCCACCTGTTCCTGCACCCATCAGAGCAGTGCACATGGACACACAGTCACCTGTTCCTGCACCCATCAGAGCAGTGCACATGGACACACAGTCACCTGTTCCTGCACCCATCAGAGCAGTGCACATGGACAGACAGTCACCTGCTCCTACACGCATCAGAGCGGTGCACATGGACACACAGCCACCTGTACCTGCACCCATCAGAGCAGTGCTCATGGGCACATAGCCACCTGTTCCTGCACCCATCAGAGCAGTGAACATGGACACACAGCCACCTGTTCCTGCACCCATCAGAGCCGTGCACATGGACACATAGTCAACTGTTCCTGCAGCCATCAGAGCTTTGCACATGGACATACAGCCACCCGGTCCTGCACCCATCAGAGCCGTACACATGGACATACAGCTACCTGTTCCTTCACCCATCAGAGCAGTGCACATGGACACACAGCCACCTGTTCCTGCACCCATCCGAGCAGTGCACATGGACACACAGTCACATGTTCCTTCACGTATCAGAGCAGTGCACATGGACACACAGTCACCTGTTCCTTCACGTATCAGAGCAGTGCACATGGACACACAGTCACCTGTTCCTGCACCCATAAGAGCAGTACACATGGACAAACAGCTACCTGTTCCTTCACGTATCAGAGCAGTGCACATGGACACACAGCCACCTGTTCCTGCATCCATCAGAGCAGTGCACATGGGCACACAGTCACCTGTTCCTGCACCCATCAGAACAGTGCACATGGACACGCAGCCACCTGTTCCTGCACCCATCAGAACAGTGCACATGGACACACAGCCACCTGTTCCTGCACCCATTAGAGCAGTGCACATGGACACACAGTCACCTGTTCCTGCACCCATCAGACCAGTGCACATGGACATCCAGCCAACTGTTCCTGCACCCATCAGAGCAGTGCACATGGACTCACAGTCACCTGTTCCTGCCCCATCAGAGCAGTGCACATGGACACACAGTCACCTGTTCCTGCACCCATCAGCGCAGTGCACTTGGACAACCAGCCAACTGTTCCTGCACCCATCAGAGCAGTGCACATGGACACACAGTCACCTGTTCCTGCACCCATCAGAGCAGTGCACATGGACACACAGTCACCTGTTCCTGCACCCATCAGAGCAGTGCACATGGACACTCAGCCACCTATTCCTGAACCCATCAGAGCAGTGCACATGGACACACAGTCACCTGTTCCTGCACCCATCAGAGCAGTGCAGATGGACAAACAGTCACCTGTTCCTGCACCCATCAGAGCAGTGCAGATGGACACACAGTCACCTGTTCCTGCACCCATCAAAGCAGTGCACATGGACACACAGCCACCTGTTCCTGCACCCATCAGAGCAGTGCACATGGACACACAGCCAACTGTTCCTGCACCCATCAGAGCAGTGCACATGGACACACAGCCACCTGTTCCTGCACCCATCAGAGCAGTGCAGATGGACACACAGCCACCTTTTCCTGCACCCATCAGAGCAGTGCACATGGACACACAGTCACCTGTTCCTGCACCCATCAGAGCAGTGCACATGGACACACAGCCACCTGTTCCTGCACCCATCAGAGCAGTGCACATGGACACACAGCCACCTACTCCTGCACACATCAGAGCAGTCCACATGGACATACAGCCACCTGTTCCTGCACCCATCAGAGCAGTGCACATGGACACACAGCCACCTTTTCCTGCACCCATCAGAGCAGTGCACATGGACACACAGCCACCTGTTCCTGCACCCATCAGAGCAGTGCACATGGACACACAGCCACCTGTTCCTGCACCCATCAGAGAAGTGCACATGGACATACAGCCACCTGTTCCTGCACCCATCATAGCAGTGCACATGGACACACAGCCACCTGTTCCTGCACACATCAGAACAGTGCACATGGACATTCAGCCAACTGATCCTGCACCCATCAGAGCAGTGCACATGGATCCACAGCCACCTGTTCCTGCACCCATCAGAACAGTGCACATGGACACACAGCCACCTGTTCCTGCACCCATTGGAGCATTGCACATGGACACACAGCCAACTGTTCGAGCACGCAACAGGGCAGTGCACATGGACACACAGCCACCTGTACCTGCAACCATCAGAGCCGTGCACATGGACACACAGTTACCTGTTCCTGCAACCATCAGAGGCGTGCACATGGACACACAGTAACCTGTTCCTGCAACCATCAGAGGCGTGCACATGGACACACAGTCACCTGTTCCTGCACCCATCAGAGCCGTGCACATGGACACACAGCCACCTGTTCCTGCACCCATCAGAGCACTGCACATGGACACACAGTCACCTGTTCCTGCACCCTTCAGAGCAGTGCACATGGATACAATGTCACCTGTTCCTGCACCCATCAGAGCAGTGCACATGGACACACAGCCACCTGCTCCTGCTCCCATCAGAGCAGTGCACATGGACACACAGTCACCTGTTCCTGCACCCATCAGAACAGTGCACATGGACACACAGTCACCTGTTCCTGCACCCATCAGAACAGTGCACATGGACACAGAGTCACCTGTTCCTGCACCCATCAGAGCAGTGCACATGGACACACAATCACCTGTTCCTGCACCCATCAGAACAGTGCACATGGACACACAGTCACCTGTTCCTGCACCCATCAGAACAGTGCACATGGACACACAGCCACCTGTTCCTGCACCCATCAGAGCAGTGCACATGGACACACAGTCACCTGTTCCTGCACCCAGCAGAGCAGTGCACATGGACACACAGTCACCTGTTCCTGCACCCATCAGAGCAGTGCACATGGACAGACAGTCACCTGCTCCTACACGCATCAGAGCGGTGCACATGGACACACAGCCACCTGTACCTGCACCCATCAGAGCAGTGCACATGGACACACAGCCACCTGTTCCTGCACCCATCAGAGCAGTGCAGATGGACACACAGCCACCTGTTCCTGCACACATCAGAGCAGTGCACATGGACACACAGTCACCTGTTCCTGCACCCATCAGAGCAGTGCACATGGACACACAGCCACCTGTTCCTGCACCCATCAGAGCAGTGCACATGGACACACAGCCACCTATTCCTGCACCCATCAGAGCAGTGCACATGGACATACAGCCACCTGTTCCTGCAACCATCAGAGGCGTGCACATGGACACACAGTCACCTGTTCCTGCACCCATTAGAGCCGTGCACATGGACACACAGCCAGCTGTTCCTGCACCCATCAGAGCACTGCACATGGACACACAGTCATCTGTTCCTGCATCCTTCAGAGCAGTGCACATGGATACAAAGTCACCTGTTCCTGCACCATCAGAGCAGTGCACATGGACACACAGTCACCTGTTCCTGCACCCATCAGAAAAGTGCACATGAACACACAGCGACCTGCTCCTGCACCCATCAGAGCAGTGCACATGGACACACAGTCACCTTTTCCTACACCCATCAGAGCATTGCACATGGACACACAGTCACCTGTTCCTGCACCCATCAGAACAGTGCACATGGACACACAGTCACCTGCTCCTGCACCCGTCAGAGCAGTGCACATGGACACAAAGTCACCTGTTCCTGCACCCATCAGAGCATTGCACATGGACACACAGTCACCTTTTCCTACACTCATCAGAGCAGTGCACATGGACACACAGTCACCTGTTCCTGCACCCATCAGAACAGTGCACATGGACACAGAGTCACCTGTTCCTGCACCCATCAGAACAGTGCACATGGACACACAGTCACCTGTTCCTGCACCCATCAGAACAGTGCACATGGACACAGAGTCACCTGTTCCTGCACCCATCAGAGCAGTGCACATGGACACACAGTCACCTGTTCCTGCACCCATCAGAACAGTGCACATGGACACACAGTCACCTGTTCCTGCACCCATCAGAACAGTGCACATGGACACACAGCCACCTGTTCCTGCACCCATCAGAGCAGTGCACATGGACACACAGTCACCTGTTCCTGCACCCATCAGAGCAGTGCACATGGACACACAGTCACCTGTTCCTGCACCCATCAGAGCAGTGCACATGGACAGACAGCCACCTGTACCTGCACCCATCAGAGCAGTGCTCATGGGCACATAGCCACCTGTTCCTGCACCCATCAGAGCAGTGCTCATGGGCACATAGCCACCTGTTCCTGCACCCATCAGAGCAGTGAACATGGACACACAGCCACCTGTTCCTGCACCCATCAGAGCCGTGCACATGGACACATAGTCAACTGTTCCTGCAGCCATCAGAGCGGTGCACATGGACATACAGCCACCCGGTCCTGCACCCATCAGAGCCGTACACATGGACATACAGCTACCTGTTCCTTCACCCATCAGAGCAGTGCACATGGACACACAGCCACCTGTTCCTGCACCCATCCGAGCAGTGCACATGGACACACAGTCACATGTTCCTTCACGTATCAGAGCAGTGCACATGGACACACAGTCACCTGTTCCTGCACCCATAAGAGCCGTACACATGGACAAACAGCTACCTGTTCCTTCACGTATCAGAGCAGTGCACATGGACACACAGCCACCTGTTCCTGCATCCATCAGAGCAGTGCACATGGGCACACAGTCACCTGTTCCTGCACCCATCAGAACAGTGCACATGGACACGCAGCCACCTGTTCCTGCACCCATCAGAACAGTGCACATGGACACACAGCCACCTGTTCCTGCACCCATTAGAGCAGTGCACATGGACACACAGTCACCTGTTCCTGCACCCATCAGACCAGTGCACATGGACATCCAGCCAACTGTTCCTGCACCCATCAGAGCAGTGCACATGGACACACAGTCACCTGTTCCTGCACCCATCAGAGCAGTGCACATGGACTCACAGTCACCTGTTCCTGCACCCATCAGAGCAGTGCACATGGACACACAGTCACCTGTTCCTGCACCCATCAGAGCAGTGCACATGGACATCCAGCCAACTGTTCCTGCACCCATCAGAGCAGTGCACATGGACACACAGTCACCTGTTCCTGCACCCATCAGAGCAGTGCACATGGACACACAGTCACCTGTTCCTGCACCCATCAGAGCAGTGCACATGGACACTCAGCCACCTATTCCTGAACCCATCAGAGCAGTGCACATGGACACACAGTCACCTGTTGCTGCACCCATCAGAGCAGTGCAGATGGACAAACAGTCACCTGTTCCTGCACCCATCAGAGCAGTGCAGATGGACACACAGTCACCTGTTCCTGCACCAATCAGAGCAGTGCACATGGACACACAGCCACCTGTTCCTGCACCCATCAGAGCAGTGCACATGGACACACAGCCAACTGTTCCTGCACCCATCAGAGCAGTGCACATGGACACACAGCCACCTGTTCCTGCACCCATCAGAGCAGTGCAGATGGACACACAGCCACCTGTTCCTGCACCCATCAGAGCAGTGCACATGGACACACAGTCATCTGTTCCTGCACCCATCAGAGCAGTGCACATGGACACACAGCCACCTGTTCCTGCACCCATCAGAGCAGTGCACATGGACACACAGCCACCTACTCCTGCACACATCAGAGCAGTCCACATGGACATACAGCCACCTGTTCCTGCACCCATCAGAGCAGTGCACATGGACACACAGCCACCTGTTCCTGCACCCATCAGAGCAGTGCACATGGACACACAGCCACCTGTTCCTGCACCCATCAGAGCAGTGCACATGGACACACAGCCACCTGTTCCTGCACCCATCAGAGCAGTGCACATGGACATACAGCCACCTGTTCCTGCACCCATCAGAGCAGTGCACATGGACACACAGCCACCTGTTCCTGCACACATCAGAACAGTGCACATGGACATTCAGCCACCTGATCCTGCACCCATCAGAGCAGTGCACATGGATCCACAGCCACCTGTTCCTGCACCCATCAGAACAGTGCACATGGACACACAGCCACCTGTTCCTGCACCCATTGGAGCATTGCACATGGACACACAGCCAACTGTTCGAGCACGCAACAGGGCAGTGCACATGGACACACAGCCACCTGTTCCTGCAACCATCAGAGCCGTGCACATGGACACACAGTTACCTGTTCCTGCAACCATCAGAGGCGTGCACATGGACACACAGTAACCTGTTCCTGCAACCATCAGAGGCGTGCACATGGACACACAGTCACCTGTTCCTGCACCCATCAGAGCCGTGCACATGGACACACAGCCACCTGTTCCTGCACCCATCAGAGCACTGCACATGGACACACAGTCACCTGTTCCTGCACCCTTCAGAGCAGTGCACATGGATGCAATGTCACCTGTTCCTGCACCCATCAGAGCAGTGCACATGGACACACAGCCACCTGCTCCTGCACCCATCAGAGCAGTGCACATGGACACACAGTCACCTGTTCCTGCACCCATCAGAACAGTGCACATGGACACACAGTCACCTGTTCCTGCACCCATCAGAACAGTGCACATGGACACAGAGTCACCTGTTCCTGCACCCATCAGAGCAGTGCACATGGACACACAGCCACCTGTTCCTGCACCCATCAGAGCAGTGCACATGGACACACAGTCACCTGTTCCTGCACCCATCAGAGCAGTGCACATGGACACACAGCCACCTGTTCCTGCACCCATCAGAGCAGTGCACATGGACACACAGCCACCTGTTCCTGCACCCATCAGAGCAGTGCACATGGACATACAGCCACCTGTTCCTGCAACCATCAGAGGCGTGCACATGGACACACAGTCACCTGTTCCTGCACCCATTAGAGCCGTGCACATGGACACACAGCCAGCTGTTCCTGCACCCATCAGAGCACTGCACATGGACACACAGTCATCTGTTCCTGCATCCTTCAGAGCAGTGCACATGGATACAAAGTCACCTGTTCCTGCACCATCAGAGCAGTGCACATGGACACACAGTCACCTGTTCCTGCACCCATCAGAAAAGTGCACATGAACGCACAGCGACCTGCTCCTGCACCCATCAGAGCAGTGCACATGGACACACAGTCACCTTTTCCTACACCCATCAGAGCATTGCACATGGACACACAGTCACCTGTTCCTGCACCCATCAGAACAGTGCACATGGACACACAGTCACCTGCTCCTGCACCCGTCAGAGCAGTGCACATGGACACACAGTCACCTGTTCCTGCACCCATCAGAGCATTGCACATGGACACACAGTCACCTTTTCCTACACTCATCAGAGCAGTGCACATGGACACACAGTCACCTGTTCCTGCACCCATCAGAACAGTGCACATGGACACAGAGTCACCTGTTCCTGCACCCATCAGAACAGTGCACATGGACACACAGTCACCTGTTCCTGCACCCATCAGAACAGTGCACATGGACACAGAGTCACCTGTTCCTGCACCCATCAGAGCAGTGCACATGGACACACAGTCACCTGTTCCTGCACCCATCAGAACAGTGCACATGGACACACAGTCACCTGTTCCTGCACCCATCGGAACAGTGCACATGGACACACAGCCACCTGTTCCTGCACCCATCAGAGCAGTGCACATGGACACACAGTCACCTGTTCCTGCACCCATCGGAGCAGTGCACATGGACACACAGTCACCTGTTCCTGCACCCATCAGAGCAGTGCACATGGACAGACAGTCACCTGCTCCTACACGCATCAGAGCGGTGCACATGGACACACAGCCACCTGTACCTGCACCCATCAGAGCAGTGCTCATGGGCACATAGCCACCTGTTCCTGCACCCATCAGAGCAGTGAACATGGACACACAGCCACCTGTTCCTGCACCCATCAGAGCCGTGCACATGGACACATAGTCAACTGTTCCTGCAGCCATCAGAGCGGTGCACATGGACATACAGCCACCCGGTCCTGCACCCATCAGAGCCGTACACATGGACATACAGCTACCTGTTCCTTCACCCATCAGAGCAGTGCACATGGACACACAGCCACCTGTTCCTGCACCCATCCGAGCAGTGCACATGGACACACAGTCACATGTTCCTTCACGTATCAGAGCAGTGCACATGGACACACAGTCACCTGTTCCTTCACGTATCAGAGCAGTGCACATGGACACACAGTCACCTGTTCCTGCACCCATAAGAGCAGTACACATGGACAAACAGCTACCTGTTCCTTCACGTATCAGAGCAGTGCACATGGACACACAGCCACCTGTTCCTGCATCCATCAGAGCAGTGCACATGGGCACACAGTCACCTGTTCCTGCACCCATCAGAACAGTGCACATGGACACGCAGCCACCTGTTCCTGCACCCATCAGAACAGTGCACATGGACACACAGCCACCTGTTCCTGCACCCATTAGAGCAGTGCACATGGACACACAGTCACCTGTTCCTGCACCCATCAGACCAGTGCACATGGACATCCAGCCAACTGTTCCTGCACCCATCAGAGCAGTGCACATGGACACACAGTCACCTGTTCCTGCACCCATCAGAGCAGTGCACATGGACTCACAGTCACCTGTTCCTGCCCCATCAGAGCAGTGCACATGGACACACAGTCACCTGTTCCTGCACCCATCAGAGCAGTGCACATGGACAACCAGCCAACTGTTCCTGCACCCATCAGAGCAGTGCACATGGACACACAGTCACCTGTTCCTGCACCCATCAGAGCAGTGCACATGGACACACAGTCACCTGTTCCTGCACCCATCAGAGCAGTGCACATGGACACTCAGCCACCTATTCCTGAACCCATCAGAGCAGTGCACAGGGACACACAGTCACCTGTTCCTGCACCCATCAGAGCAGTGCAGATGGACAAACAGTCACCTGTTCCTGCACCCATCAGAGCAGTGCAGATGGACACACAGTCACCTGTTCCTGCACCCATCAGAGCAGTGCACATGGACCCACAGCCACCTGTTCCTGCACCCATCAGAGCAGTGCACATGGAGACACAGCCAACTGTTCCTGCACCCATCAGAGCAGTGCACATGGACACACAGCCACCTGTTCCTGCACCCATCAGAGCAGTGCAGATGGACACACAGCCACCTGTTCCTGCACCCATCAGAGCAGTGCACATGGACACACAGTCACCTGTTCCTGCACCCATCAGAGCAGTGCACATGGACACACAGCCACCTGTTCCTGCACCCATCAGAGCAGTGCACATGGACACACAGCCACCTACTCCTGCACACATCAGAGCAGTCCACATGGACATACAGCCACCTGTTCCTGCACCCATCAGAGCAGTGCACATGGACACACAGCCACCTGTTCCTGCACCCATCAGAGCAGTGCACATGGACACACAGCCACCTGTTCCTGCACCCATCAGAGCAGTGCACATGGACACACAGCCACCTGTTCCTGCACCCATCAGAGCAGTGCACATGGACATACAGCCACCTGTTCCTGCACCCATCAGAGCAGTGCACATGGACACACAGCCACCTGTTCCTGCACACATCAGAACAGTGCACATGGACATTCAGCCACCTGATCCTGCACCCATCAGAGCAGTGCACATGGATCCACAGCTACCTGTTCCTGCACCCATCAGAACAGTGCACATGGACACACAGCCACCTGTTCCTGCACCCATTGGAGCATTGCACATGGACACACAGCCAACTGTTCGAGCACGCAACAGGGCAGTGCACATGGACACACAGCCACCTGTACCTGCAACCATCAGAGCCGTGCACATGGACACACAGTTACCTGTTCCTGCAACCATCAGAGGCGTGCACATGGACACACAGTAACCTGTTCCTGCAACCATCAGAGGCGTGCACATGGACACACAGTCACCTGTTCCTGCACCCATCAGAGCCGTGCACATGGACACACAGCCACCTGTTCCTGCACCCATCAGAGCACTGCACATGGACACACAGTCACCTGTTCCTGCACCCTTCAGAGCAGTGCACATGGATACAATGTCACCTGTTCCTGCACCCATCAGAGCAGTGCACATGGACACACAGCCACCTGCTCCTGCACCCATCAGAGCAGTGCACATGGACACACAGTCACCTGTTCCTGCACCCATCAGAACAGTGCACATGGACACACAGTCACCTGTTCCTGCACCCATCAGAACAGTGCACATGGACACAGAGTCACCTGTTCCTGCACCCATCAGAGCAGTGCACATGGACACACAATCACCTGTTCCTGCACCCATCAGAACAGTGCACATGGACACACAGTCACCTGTTCCTGCACCCATCAGAACAGTGCACATGGACACACAGCCACCTGTTCCTGCACCCATCAGAGCAGTGCACATGGACACACAGTCACCTGTTCCTGCACCCAGCAGAGCAGTGCACATGGACACACAGTCACCTGTTCCTGCACCCATCAGAGCAGTGCACATGGACAGACAGTCACCTGCTCCTACACGCATCAGAGCGGTGCACATGGACACACAGCCACCTGTACCTGCACCCATCAGAGCAGTGCACATGGACACACAGCCACCTGTTCCTGCACCCATCAGAGCAGTGCAGATGGACACACAGCCACCTGTTCCTGCACACATCAGAGCAGTGCACATGGACACACAGTCACCTGTTCCTGCACCCATCAGAGCAGTGCACATGGACACACAGCCACCTGTTCCTGCACCCATCAGAGCAGTGCACATGGACACACAGCCACCTATTCCTGCACCCATCAGAGCAGTGCACATGGACATACAGCCACCTGTTCCTGCAACCATCAGAGGCGTGCACATGGACACACGGTCACCTGTTCCTGCACCCATTAGAGCCGTGCACATGGACACACAGCCAGCTGTTCCTGCACCCATCAGAGCACTGCACATGGACACACAGTCATCTGTTCCTGCATCCTTCAGAGCAGTGCACATGGATACAAAGTCACCTGTTCCTGCACCATCAGAGCAGTGCACATGGACACACAGTCACCTGTTCCTGCACCCATCAGAAAAGTGCACATGAACACACAGCGACCTGCTCCTGCACCCATCAGAGCAGTGCACATGGACACACAGTCACCTTTTCCTACACCCATCAGAGCATTGCACAAGGACACACAGTCACCTGTTCCTGCACCCATCAGAACAGTGCACATGGACACACAGTCACCTGCTCCTGCACCCGTCAGAGCAGTGCACATGGACACACAGTCACCTGTTCCTGCACCCATCAGAGCATTGCACATGGACACACAGTCACCTTTTCCTACACTCATCAGAGCAGTGCACATGGACACACAGTCACCTGTTCCTGCACCCATCAGAACAGTGCACATGGACACAGAGTCACCTGTTCCTGCACCCATCAGAACAGTGCACATGGACACACAGTCACCTGTTCCTGCACCTATCAGAACAGTGCACATGGACACAGAGTCACCTGTTCCTGCACCCATCAGAGCAGTGCACATGGACACACAGTCACCTGTTCCTGCACCCATCAGAACAGTGCACATGGACACACAGTCACCTGTTCCTGCACCCATCGGAACAGTGCACATGGACACACAGCCACCTGTTCCTGCACCCATCAGAGCAGTGCACATGGACACACAGTCACCTGTTCCTGCACCCATCAGAGCAGTGCACATGGACACACAGTCACCTGTTCCTGCACCCATCAGAGCAGTGCACATGGACAGACAGCCACCTGTACCTGCACCCATCAGAGCAGTGCTCATGGGCACATAGCCACCTGTTCCTGCACCCATCAGAGCAGTGCTCATGGGCACATAGCCACCTGTTCCTGCACCCATCAAAGCAGTGAACATGGACACACAGCCACCTGTTCCTGCACCCATCAGAGCCGTGCACATGGACACATAGTCAACTGTTCCTGCAGCCATCAGAGCGGTGCACATGGACATACAGCCACCCGGTCCTGCACCCATCAGAGCCGTACACATGGACATACAGCTACCTGTTCCTTCACCCATCAGAGCAGTGCACATGGACACACAGCCACCTGTTCCTGCACCCATCCGAGCAGTGCACATGGACACACAGTCACATGTTCCTTCACGTATCAGAGCAGTGCACATGGACACACAGTCACCTGTTCCTTCACGTATCAGAGCAGTGCACATGGACACACAGTCACCTGTTCCTGCACCCATAAGAGCCGTACACATGGACAAACAGCTACCTGTTCCTTCACGTATCAGAGCAGTGCACATGGACACACAGCCACCTGTTCCTGCATCCATCAGAGCAGTGCACATGGGCACACAGTCACCTGTTCCTGCACCCATCAGAACAGTGCACATGGACACGCAGCCACCTGTTCCTGCACCCATCAGAACAGTGCACATGGACACACAGCCACCTGTTCCTGCACCCATTAGAGCAGTGCACATGGACACACAGTCACCTGTTCCTGCACCCATCAGACCAGTGCACATGGACATCCAGCCAACTGTTCCTGCACCCATCAGAGCAGTGCACATGGACACACAGTCACCTGTTCCTGCACCCATCAGAGCAGTGCACATGGACTCACAGTCACCTGTTCCTGCACCCATCAGAGCAGTGCACATGGACACACAGTCACCTGTTCCTGCACCCATCAGAGCAGTGCACATGGACATCCAGCCAACTGTTCCTGCACCCATCAGAGCAGTGCACATGGACACACAGTCACCTGTTCCTGCACCCATCAGAGCAGTGCACATGGACACACAGTCACCTGTTCCTGCACCCATCAGAGCAGTGCACATGGACACTCAGCCACCTATTCCTGAACCCATCAGAGCAGTGCACATGGACACACAGTCACCTGTTCCTGCACCCATCAGAGCAGTGCAGATGGACAAACAGTCACCTGTTCCTGCACCCATCAGAGCAGTGCAGATGGACACACAGTCACCTGTTCCTGCACCCATCAGAGCAGTGCACATGGACCCACAGCCACCTGTTCCTGCACCCATCAGAGCAGTGCACATGGACACACAGCCAACTGTTCCTGCACCCATCAGAGCAGTGCACATGGACACACAGCCACCTGTTCCTGCACCCATCAGAGCAGTGCAGATGGACACACAGCCACCTGTTCCTGCACCCATCAGAGCAGTGCACATGGACACACAGTCACCTGTTCCTGCACCCATCAGAGCAGTGCACATGGACACACAGCCACCTGTTCCTGCACCCATCAGAGCAGTGCACATGGACACACAGCCACCTACTCCTGCACACATCAGAGCAGTCCACATGGACATACAGCCACCTGTTCCTGCACCCATCAGAGCAGTGCACATGGACACACAGCCACCTGTTCCTGCACCCATCAGAGCAGTGCACATGGACACACAGCCACCTGTTCCTGCACCCATCAGAGCAGTGCACATGGACACACAGCCACCTGTTCCTGCACCCATCAGAGCAGTGCACATGGACATACAGCCACCTGTTCCTGCACCCATCAGAGCAGTGCACATGGACACACAGCCACCTGTTCCTGCACACATCAGAACAGTGCACATGGACATTCAGCCACCTGATCCTGCACCCATCAGAGCAGTGCACATGGATCCACAGCCACCTGTTCCTGCACCCATCAGAACAGTGCACATGGACACACAGCCACCTGTTCCTGCACCCATTGGAGCATTGCACATGGACACACAGCCAACTGTTCGAGCACGCAACAGGGCAGTGCACATGGACACACAGCCACCTGTTCCTGCAACCATCAGAGCCGTGCACATGGACACACAGTTACCTGTTCCTGCAACCATCAGAGGCGTGCACATGGACACACAGTAACCTGTTCCTGCAACCATCAGAGGCGTGCACATGGACACACAGTCACCTGTTCCTGCACCCATCAGAGCCGTGCACATGGACACACAGCCACCTGTTCCTGCACCCATCAGAGCACTGCACATGGACACACAGTCACCTGTTCCTGCACCCTTCAGAGCAGTGCACATGGATACAATGTCACCTGTTCCTGCACCCATCAGAGCAGTGCACATGGACACACAGCCACCTGCTCCTGCACCCATCAGAGCAGTGCACATGGACACACAGTCACCTGTTCCTGCACCCATCAGAACAGTGCACATGGACACACAGTCACCTGTTCCTGCACCCATCAGAACAGTGCACATGGACACAGAGTCACCTGTTCCTGCACCCATCAGAGCAGTGCACATGGACACACAATCACCTGTTCCTGCACCCATCAGAACAGTGCACATGGACACACAGTCACCTGTTCCTGCACCCATCAGAACAGTGCACATGGACACACAGCCACCTGTTCCTGCACCCATCAGAGCAGTGCACATGGACACACAGTCACCTGTTCCTGCACCCATCAGAGCAGTGCACATGGACACACAGTCACCTGTTCCTGCACCCATCAGAGCAGTGCACATGGACAGACAGTCACCTGCTCCTACACGCATCAGAGCGGTGCACATGGACACACAGCCACCTGTACCTGCACCCATCAGAGCAGTGCACATGGGCACATAGCCACCTGTTCCTGCACCCATCAGAGCAGTGAACGTGGACACAAAGTCACCTGTTCCTGCACCCATCAGAGCAGTGAACGTGGACACACAGTCACCTGTTCCTGCACCCATCAGAGCAGTGCACATGGACACACAGCCACCTGTTCCTGCACCCATCAGAGCCGTGCACATGGACACATAGTCACCTGTTCCTGCAGCCATCAGAGCGGTGCGCATGGACATACAGCCACCCGTTCCTGCACCCATCAGAGCCGTACACATGGACATACAGCAACCTGTTCCTTCACCCATCAGAGCAGTGCACATGGACACACAGCCACCAGTTCCTGCACCCATCCGAGCAGTGCACATGGACACACAGTCACCTGTTCCTTCACGTATCAGAGCAGTGCACAAGGACACTCAGCCACCTGTGCCTGCACCCATCAGAGCAGTGCACATGGACACACAGTCACCTGTTCCTGCACCCATCAGAGCAGTGCAGATGGACAAACAGTCACCTGTTCCTGCACCCATCAGAGCAGTGCAGATGGACACACAGTCACCTGTTCCTGCACCCATCAGAGCTGTACACATGGACACACAGCCACCTGTTCCTGCATCCATCAGAGCAGTGCACATGGACACACAGCCACCTGTTCCTGCACCCATCAGAGCAGTGCAGATGGACACACAGCCACCTGTTCCTGCACCCATCAGAGCTGTGCACATGGACACACAGTCACCTGTTCCTGCACCCATCAGAGCAGTGCACATGGACACACAGCCACCTGTTCCTGCACCCATCAGAGCAGTGCACATGGACACACAGTCACCTGTTCCTGCATCCATCAGAGCAGTGCACATGGACACACAGCCACCTGTTCCTGCACCCATCAGAGCAGTGCAGATGGACACACAGCCACCTGTTCCTACACCCATCAGAGCAGTGCACATGGACACACAGCCACCTGTTCCTGCACCCATCAGAGCAGTGCACATGGACACACAGCCACCTGTTCCTGCACCCATCAGAGCAGTGCACATGGACACACAGCCACCTGTTCCTGCACCCATCAGAGCAGTGCACATGGACATACAGCCACCTGTTCCTGCACCCATCAGAGCAGTGCACATGGATCCACAGCCACCTGTTCCTGCACCCATCAGGGGCGTGCACATGGACACACAGTCACCTGTTCCTGCAACCATCAGAGGCGTGCACATGGACACACAGTCACCTGTTCCTGCACCCATCAGAGCCGTGCACATGGACACACAGCCACCTGTTCCTGCACCCATCAGAGCACTGCACATGGACACACAGTCACCTGTTCCTGCACCCTTCAGAGCAGTGCACATGGATACAAAGTCACCTGTTCCTGCACCCATCAGAGCAGTGCACATGGACACACAGTCACCTGTTCCTGCACCCATCAGAAAAGTGCACATGAACACACAGCGACCTGCTCCTGCACCCATCCGAGCAGTGCACATGGACACACAGTCACCTTTTCCTTCACCCATCAGAGCAGTGCACATGGACACACAGTCACCTGTTCCTGCACCCATCAGAACAGTGCACATGGACACACAGTCACCTGCTCCTGCACCCATCAGAGCAGTGCACATGGACACACAGTCACCTGTTCCTGCACCCATCAGAGCAGTGCACATGGACACACAGTCACCTTTTCCTGCACCCATCAGAGCAGTGCACATGGACACACAGCCACCTGTTCCTGCACCCATCAGAGCAGTGCACATGGACACACAGCCACCTGTTCCTGCACCCATCAGAGCAGTGCACATGGACATACAGCCACCTGTTCCTGCACCCATCAGAGCAGTGCACATGGACACACAGCCACCTGTTCCTGCACACATCAGAACAGTGCACATGGACATTCAGCCACCTGATCCTGCACCCATCAGAGCAGTGCACATGGATCCACAGCCACCTGTTCCTGCACCCATCAGAACAGTGCACATGGACACACAGCCACCTGTTCCTGCACCCATTGGAGCATTGCACATGGACACACAGCCAACTGTTCGAGCACGCAACAGGGCAGTGCACATGGACACACAGCCACCTGTTCCTGCAACCATCAGAGCCGTGCACATGGACACACAGTTACCTGTTCCTGCAACCATCAGAGGCGTGCACATGGACACACAGTAACCTGTTCCTGCAACCATCAGAGGCGTGCACATGGACACACAGTCACCTGTTCCTGCACCCATCAGAGCCGTGCACATGGACAAACAGCCACCTGTTCCTGCACCCATCAGAGCACTGCACATGGACACACAGTCACCTGTTCCTGCACCCTTCAGAGCAGTGCACATGGATACAATGTCACCTGTTCCTGCACCCATCAGAGCAGTGCACATGGACACACAGCCACCTGCTCCTGCACCCATCAGAGCAGTGCACATGGACACACAGTCACCTGTTCCTGCACCCATCAGAACAGTGCACATGGACACACAGTCACCTGTTCCTGCACCCATCAGAACAGTGCACATGGACACAGAGTCACCTGTTCCTGCACCCATCAGAGCAGTGCACATGGACACACAATCACCTGTTCCTGCACCCATCAGAACAGTGCACATGGACACACAGTCACCTGTTCCTGCACCCATCAGAACAGTGCACATGGACACACAGCCACCTGTTCCTGCACCCATCAGAGCAGTGCACATGGACACACAGTCACCTGTTCCTGCACCCATCAGAGCAGTGCACATGGACACACAGTCACCTGTTCCTGCACCCATCAGAGCAGTGCACATGGACAGACAGTCACCTGCTCCTACACGCATCAGAGCGGTGCACATGGACACACAGCCACCTGTACCTGCACCCATCAGAGCAGTGCACATGGGCACATAGCCACCTGTTCCTGCACCCATCAGAGCAGTGAACGTGGACACAAAGTCACCTGTTCCTGCACCCATCAGAGCAGTGAACGTGGACACACAGTCACCTGTTCCTGCACCCATCAGAGCAGTGCACATGGACACACAGCCACCTGTTCCTGCACCCATCAGAGCCGTGCACATGGACACATAGTCACCTGTTCCTGCAGCCATCAGAGCGGTGCACATGGACATACAGCCACCCGTTCCTGCACCCATCAGAGCCGTACACATGGACATACAGCAACCTGTTCCTTCACCCATCAGAGCAGTGCACATGGACACTCAGCCACCTGTGCCTGCACCCATCAGAGCAGTGCACATGGACACACAGTCACCTGTTCCTGCACCCATCAGAGCAGTGCAGATGGACAAACAGTCACCTGTTCCTGCACCCATCAGAGCAGTGCAGATGGACACACAGTCACCTGTTCCTGCACCCATCAGAGCTGTACACATGGACACACAGCCACCTGTTCCTGCATCCATCAGAGCAGTGCACATGGACACACAGCCACCTGTTCCTGCACCCATCAGAGCAGTGCAGATGGACACACAGCCACCTGTTCCTGCACCCATCAGAGCAGTGCACATGGACACACAGTCACCTGTTCCTGCACCCATCAGAGCAGTGCACATGGACACACAGCCACCTGTTCCTGCACCCATCAGAGCAGTGCACATGGACACACAGTCACCTGTTCCTGCATCCATCAGAGCAGTGCACATGGACAAACAGCCACCTGTTCCTGCACCCATCAGAGCAGTGCAGATGGACACACAGCCACCTGTTCCTACACCCATCAGAGCAGTGCACATGGACACACAGCCACCTGTTCCTGCACCCATCAGAGCAGTGCACATGGACACACAGCCACCTGTTCCTGCACCCATCAGAGCAGTGCACATGGACACACAGCCACCTGTTCCTGCACCCATCAGAGCAGTGCACATGGACATACAGCCACCTGTTCCTGCACCCATCAGAGCAGTGCACATGGATCCACAGCCACCTGTTCCTGCACCCATCAGAACAGTGCACATGGACACAAATCCACCTGTTCCTGCACCCATTGGAGCATTGCACATGGACACACAGCCAACTGTTCCAGCACCCAACAGGGCAGTGCACATGGACACACAGCCACCTATTCCTGCAACCATCAGAGCCGTGCACATGGACACACAGTTACCTGTTCCTGCAACCATCAGGGGCGTGCACATGGACACACAGTCACCTGTTCCTGCAACCATCAGAGGCGTGCACATGGACACACAGTCACCTGTTCCTGCACCCATCAGAGCCGTGCACATGGACACACAGCCACCTGTTCCTGCACCCATCAGAGCACTGCACATGGACACACAGTCACCTGTTCCTGCACCCTTCAGAGCAGTGCACATGGATACAAAGTCACCTGTTCCTGCACCCATCAGAGCAGTGCACATGGACACACAGTCACCTGTTCCTGCACCCATCAGAAAAGTGCACATGAACACACAGCGACCTGCTCCTGCACCCATCCGAGCAGTGCACATGGACACACAGTCACCTTTTCCTTCACCCATCAGAGCAGTGCACATGGACACACAGTCACCTGTTCCTGCACCCATCAGAACAGTGCACATGGACACACAGTCACCTGCTCCTGCACCCATCAGAGCAGTGCACATGGACACACAGTCACCTGTTCCTGCACCCATCAGAGCAGTGCACATGGACACACAGTCACCTTTTCCTACACCCATCAGAGCAGTGCACATGGACACACAGTCACCTGTTCCTGCACCCATCAGAACAGTGCACATGGACACACAGTCACCTGTTCCTGCACCCATCAGAACAGTGCACATGGACACACAGTCACCTGTTCCTGCACCCATCAGAACAGTGCACATGGACACAGAGTCACCTGTTCCTGCACCCATCAGAGCAGTGCACATGGACACACAGTCACCTGTTCCTGCACCCATCAGAACAGTGCACATGGACACACAGAATACCTGTTCCTGCACCCATCAGAGCAGTGCACATGGACACACAGTCACCTTTTCCTACACCCATCAGAGCAGTGCACATGGACACACAGTCACCTGTTCCTGCACCCATCAGTACAGTGCACATGGACACACAGTCACCTGTTCCTGCACCCATCAGAGCAGTGCACATGGACACACAATCAACTGTTCCTGCACCCATCAGAGCAGTGCACATGGACACACAGCCACCTGTTCCTGCACCCATCAGAACAGTGAACATGGACTCACAGCCACCTGTTCCTGCACCCATCAGAGCAGTGCACATGGACACACATTCACCTGTTCCTGCACCCATCAGAAAAGTGCACATGAACACACAGCGACCTGCTCCAGCACCCATCAGAGCAGTGCACATGGACACACAGTCACCTGTTCCTGCACCCATCAGAGCAGTGCACATGGACACACAGTCAACTTTTCCTGCACCCATCAGAGCAGTGCACATGGAGACACAGTCACCTGTTCCTGCACACATCAGAACAGTGCACATGGACACACAGTCAACTGCTCCTGCACCCATCAGAGCAGTGCACATGGACACACAGTCACCTGTTCCTGCACCCATCAGAGCAGTGCACATGGACACACAGTCACCTTTTCCTACACCCATCAGAGCAGTGCACATGGACACACAGTCACCTGTTCCTGCACCCATCAGAAAAGTGCACATGGACACACAGTCACCTGTTCCTTCACGTATCAGAGCAGTGCACATGGACACACAGTCACCTGTTCCTTCACGTATCAGAGCGGTGCACATGGACACACAGTCACCTGTTCCTGCACCCATCAGAGCCGTACACATGGACAAACAGCTACCTGTTCCTTCACGTATCAGAGCAGTGCACATGGACACACAGCCACCTGTTCCTGCATCCATCAGAGCAGTGCACATGGACACACAGTCACCTGTTCCTGCACCCATCAGAACAGTGCACATGGACACAGAGCCACCTGTTCCTGCACCCATCAGAGCAGTGCACATGGACACACAGTCACCTGTTCCTGCACCCATCAGAACAGTGCACATGGACACACAGTCACCTGCTCCTGCACCCATCAGAGCAGTGCACATGGACACACAGTCACCTGTTTCTGCACCCATCAGAGCAGTGCACATGGACACACAGTCACCTTTTCCTACACCCATCAGAGCAGTGCACATGGACACACAGTCACCTGTTCCTGCACCCATCAGGCCAGTGCACATGGACACACAGTCACCTGTTCCTTCACGTATCAGAGCAGTGCACATGGACACACAGTCACCTGTTCCTTCACGTATCAGAGCAGTGCACATGGACACACAGTCACCTGTTCCTGCACCCATCAGAGCCGTACACATGGACAAACAGCTACCTGTTCCTTCACGTATCAGAGCAGTGCACATGGACACACAGCCACCTGTTCCTGCATCCATCAGAGCAGTGCACATGGACACACGGTCACCTGTTCCTGCACCCATCAGAACAGTGCACATGGACACGCAGCCACCTGTTCCTGCACCCATCAGAACAGTGCACATGGACACACAGCCACCTGTTCCTGCACCCATCAGAGCAGTGCACATGGACACACAGTCACCTGTTCCTGCACCCATCAGAGCAGTGCACATGGACATCCAGCCAACTGTTCCTGCACCCATCAGAGCAGTGCAAATGGACACACAGTCACCTTTTCCTACACCCATCAGAGCAGTGCACATGGACTCACAGTCACCTGTTCCTGCACCCATCAGAACAGTGCACATGGACACACAGTCACCTGTTCCTGCACCCATCAGAACAGTGCACATGGACACACAGTCACCTGTTCTTGCACCCATCAGAACAGTGCACATGGACACAGAGTCACCTGTTCCTGCACCCATCAGAGCAGTGCACATAGACACACAGTCACCTGTTCCTGCACCCATCAGAACAGTGCACATGGACACACAGTCACCTGTTCCTGCACCCATCAGAACAGTGCACATGGACACACAGTCACCTGTTCCTGCACCCATCAGAACAGTGCACATGGACACACAGTCACCTTTTCCTACACCCATCAGAGCAGTGCACATGGACACACAGTCACCTGTTCCTGCACCCATCAGAACAGTGCACATGGACACACAGTCACCTGTTCCTGCACCCATCAGAGCAGTGCACATGGACACACAGTCAACTGTTCCTGCACCCATCAGGGCAGTGCACATGGACACACAGCCACCTGTTCCTGCACCCATCAGAACAGTGAACATGGACACACAGCCACCTGTTCCTGCACCCATCAGAGCAGTGCACATGGACACACAGTCACCTGTACCTGCACCCATCAGAAAAGTGCACATGAACACACAGCGACCTGCTCCAGCACCCATCAGAGCAGTGCACATGGACACACAGTCACCAGTTCCTGCACCCATCAGAGCAGTGCACATGGACACACAGTCAACTTTTCCTACACCCATCAGAGCAGTGCACATGGAGACACAGTCACCTGTTCCTGCACCCATCAGAACAGTGCACATGGACACACAGTCACCTGCTCCTGCACCCATCAGAGCAGTGCACATGGACACACAGTCACCTGTTCCTGCACCCGTCAGAGCAGTGCACATGGACACACAGTCACCTTTTCCTACACCCATCAGAGCAGTGCACATGGACACACAGTCACCTGTTCCTGCACCCATCAGAACAGTGCACATGGACACACAGTCACCTGTTCCTTCACGTATCAGAGCAGTGCACATGGACACACAGTCACCTGTTCCTTCACGTATCAGAGCAGTGCACATGGACACACAGTCACCTGTTCCTGCACCCATCAGAGCCGTACACATGGACAAACAGCTACCTGTTCCTTCACGTATCAGAGCAGTGCACATGGAGACACAGCCACCTGTTCCTGCATCCATCAGAGCAGTGCACATGGACACACGGTCACCTGTTCCTGCACCCATCAGAACAGTGCACATGGACACACAGTCACCTGTTCCTGCACCCATCAAAGCAGTGCACATGGACACACAGTCACCTGTTCCTGCACCCATCAGAGCAGTGCACATGGACACACAGTCACCTGTTGCTGCACCCATCAGAGCACTGCACATGGACACACAGTCACCTGTTCCTGCACCCATCAGAGCAGTGCACATGGACACACAGCCACCTGTTCCTGCACCCATCAGAGCAGTGCATGTGGACACACAGCCAGCTGTTCCTGCACCCACCCAAGCAGTGCACATGGACACACAGCCATCCGTTCCTGCACCCATCAGAGCAGTGCACATGGACACACAGCCACCTGTTCCTTCACCCATCAGAGCAGTGCACATGGACACACAGCCAGCTGTTCCTGCACTCATCAGAGCAGTGCATGTGGACACACAGCCATCCGTTCCTGCACCCATCAGGGCCGTACACATGGACATACAGCCACCTGTTTCTGCACCCACCTGAGCAGTGCACAAGGACATACAGCCAAACGTTCCTGCACCCATCAGAGCCGTACACATGGACATACAGCTACCTGTTCCTGCACCCATCAGAACAGTGCACATGGACACACAGTCACCTGTTCCTGAACTCATCAGAACAGTGCACAGGATTGCACAGTCGCCCGTTCCTGCTCCCATCAGAGCAGTGCGCATGGACTCACAGCCAACTGTTCCTGCACCCATCAGAGCAGTGCACATGGACGCACAGCTAAATGTTCCTGCACCCATCAGAACAGTGCACATGGACACACAGCCAAATGTTCCTGCACCCATCAGAGCGGTGCACATGGACACACAGCCACCTGTTCCTGCACCCATCAGAACAGTGCACATGGACACACAGTCGCCTGTTCCTGAACTCATCAGAGCAGTGCACATTGGCACACAGACACCTGTTCCTGCACCCATCAGAGCAGTGCACATGGACACACAGTCACCTGTTCCTGCACCCATCAGAGCAGTGCACATGGACACACAGTCACCTGTTCCTTCACGTATCAGAGCAGTGCACATGGACACACAGTCACCTGTTCCTGCACCCATCAGAGCCGTACACATGGACAAACAGCTACCTGTTCCTTCACGTATCAGAGCAGTGCACATGGACACACAGCCACCTGTTCCTGCATCCATCAGAGCAGTGCACATGGACACACAGTCACCTGTTCCTGCACCCATCAGAACAGTGCACATGGACATCCAGCCAACTGTTCCTGCACCCATCAGAGCAGTGCACATGGACACACAGTCACCTGTTCCTGCACCCATCAGAGCCGTGCACATGGACACACAGTCACCTGTTCCTGCACCCATCAAAGCAGTGCACATGGACACACAGTCACCTGTTCCTGCACCCATCAGAGCAGTGCACATGGACATCCAGCCAACTGTTCCTGCACCCATCAGAGCAGTGCACATGGACACACAGCCACCTGTTCCTGCACCCATCAGAGCAGTGCACATGGACACACAGTCACCTGTTCCTGCACCCATCAGAGCAGTGCACATGGACACACAGCCACCTGTTCCTGCACCCATCAGAGCAGTGCACATGGACACACAGCCACCTATTCCTGCACCCATCAGAGCAGTGCACATGGACACACAGCCACCTGTTCCTGCACCCATCAGAGCAGTGCACATGGACACACAGTCACCTGTTCCTACACCCATCAAAGCAGTGCGCATGGACACACAGTCACCTGTTCCTGCACCCATCAGAGCAGTGCACATGGACATCCAGCCAACTGTTCCTGCACCCATCAGAGCAGTGCACATGGACACACAGTCACCTGTTCCTTCACGTATCAGAGCAGTGCACATGGACACACAGTCACCTGTTCCTTCACGTATCAGAGCGGTGCACATGGACACACAGTCACCTGTTCCTGCACCCATCAGAGCCGTACACATGGACAAACAGCTACCTGTTCCTTCACGTATCAGAGCAGTGCACATGGACACACAGCCACCTGTTCCTGCATCCATCAGAGCAGTGCACATGGACACACAGTCACCTGTTCCTGCACCCATCAGAACAGTGCACATGGACACAGAGCCACCTGTTCCTGCACCCATCAGAGCAGTGCACATGGACACACAGTCACCTGTTCCTGCACCCATCAGAACAGTGCACATGGACACACAGTCACCTGCTCCTGCACCCATCAGAGCAGTGCACATGGACACACAGTCACCTGTTTCTGCACCCATCAGAGCAGTGCACATGGACACACAGTCACCTTTTCCTACACCCATCAGAGCAGTGCACATGGACACACAGTCACCTGTTCCTGCACCCATCAGGCCAGTGCACATGGACACACAGTCACCTGTTCCTTCACGTATCAGAGCAGTGCACATGGACACACAGTCACCTGTTCCTTCACGTATCAGAGCAGTGCACATGGACACACAGTCACCTGTTCCTGCACCCATCAGAGCCGTACACATGGACAAACAGCTACCTGTTCCTTCACGTATCAGAGCAGTGCACATGGACACACAGCCACCTGTTCCTGCATCCATCAGAGCAGTGCACATGGACACACGGTCACCTGTTCCTGCACCCATCAGAACAGTGCACATGGACACGCAGCCACCTGTTCCTGCACCCATCAGAACAGTGCACATGGACACACAGCCACCTGTTCCTGCACCCATCAGAGCAGTGCACATGGACACACAGTCACCTGTTCCTGCACCCATCAGAGCAGTGCACATGGACATCCAGCCAACTGTTCCTGCACCCATCAGAGCAGTGCAAATGGACACACAGTCACCTTTTCCTACACCCATCAGAGCAGTGCACATGGACTCACAGTCACCTGTTCCTGCACCCATCAGAACAGTGCACATGGACACACAGTCACCTGTTCCTGCACCCATCAGAACAGTGCACATGGACACACAGTCACCTGTTCTTGCACCCATCAGAACAGTGCACATGGACACAGAGTCACCTGTTCCTGCACCCATCAGAGCAGTGCACATAGACACACAGTCACCTGTTCCTGCACCCATCAGAACAGTGCACATGGACACACAGTCACCTGTTCCTGCACCCATCAGAACAGTGCACATGGACACACAGTCACCTGTTCCTGCACCCATCAGAACAGTGCACATGGACACACAGTCACCTTTTCCTACACCCATCAGAGCAGTGCACATGGACACACAGTCACCTGTTCCTGCACCCATCAGAACAGTGCACATGGACACACAGTCACCTGTTCCTGCACCCATCAGAGCAGTGCACATGGACACACAGTCAACTGTTCCTGCACCCATCAGGGCAGTGCACATGGACACACAGCCACCTGTTCCTGCACCCATCAGAACAGTGAACATGGACACACAGCCACCTGTTCCTGCACCCATCAGAGCAGTGCACATGGACACACAGTCACCTGTACCTGCACCCATCAGAAAAGTGCACATGAACACACAGCGACCTGCTCCAGCACCCATCAGAGCAGTGCACATGGACACACAGTCACCAGTTCCTGCACCCATCAGAGCAGTGCACATGGACACACAGTCAACTTTTCCTACACCCATCAGAGCAGTGCACATGGAGACACAGTCACCTGTTCCTGCACCCATCAGAACAGTGCACATGGACACACAGTCACCTGCTCCTGCACCCATCAGAGCAGTGCACATGGACACACAGTCACCTGTTCCTGCACCCGTCAGAGCAGTGCACATGGACACACAGTCACCTTTTCCTACACCCATCAGAGCAGTGCACATGGACACACAGTCACCTGTTCCTGCACCCATCAGAACAGTGCACATGGACACACAGTCACCTGTTCCTTCACGTATCAGAGCAGTGCACATGGACACACAGTCACCTGTTCCTTCACGTATCAGAGCAGTGCACATGGACACACAGTCACCTGTTCCTGCACCCATCAGAGCCGTACACATGGACAAACAGCTACCTGTTCCTTCACGTATCAGAGCAGTGCACATGGAGACACAGCCACCTGTTCCTGCATCCATCAGAGCAGTGCACATGGACACACGGTCACCTGTTCCTGCACCCATCAGAACAGTGCACATGGACACGCAGCCACCTGTTCCTGCACCCATCAGAACAGTGCACATGGACACACAGTCACCTGTTCCTGCACCCATCAGAACAGTGCACATGGACACAGAATCACCTGTTCCTGCACCCATCAGAGCAGTGCACATGGACACGCAGTCACCTGTTCCTGCACCCATCAGAACAGTGCACATGGACACAGAGTCACCTGTTCCTGCACCCATCAGAACAGTGCACATGGACACACAGTCACCTGCTCCTGCACCCATCAGAGCAGTGCACATGGACACACAGTCACCTGTTCCTGCACCCATCACAGCAGTGCACATGGACACACAGTCACCTTTTCCTACACCCATCAGAGCACTGCACATGGACACACAGTCACCTGTTCCTGCACCCATCAGAACAGTGCACATGGACACACAGTCACCTGTTACTTCACGTATCAGAGCAGTGCACATGGACACACAGTCACCTGTTCCTTCACGTATCAGAGCAGTGCACATGGACACACAGTCACCTGTTCCTGCACCCATCAGAGCCGTACACATGGCCAAACAGCTACCTGTTCCTTCACGTATCAGAGCAGTGCACATGGACACACAGCCACCTGTTCCTGTATCCATCAGAGCAGTGCAAATGGACACACGGTCACCTGTTCCTGCACCCATCAGAACAGTGCACATGGACACGCAGCCACCTGTTCCTGCACCCATCAGAACAGTGCACATGGACACATAGCCACCTGTTCCTGCACCCATCAGAGCAGTGCACATGGACACACAGTCACCTGTTCCTGCACCCATCAGAGCAGTGCACATGGACATCCAGCCAACTGTTCCTGCACCCATCAGAGCAGTGCACATGGACACACAGTCACCTTTTCCTGCACCCATCAGAGCAGTGCACATGGACACACAGTCACCTGTTCCTGCACCCATCAGAACAGTGCACATGGACACACAGTCACCTGTTCCTGCACCCATCAGAACAGTGCACATGGACACACAGTCACCTGTTCCTGCACCCATCAGAACAGTGCACATGGACACAGAGTCACCTGTTCCTGCACACATCAGAGCAGTGCACATGGACACACAGTCACCTGTTCCTGCACCCATCAGAACAGTGCACATGGACACACAGTCACCTGTTCCTGCACCCATCAGAACAGTGCACATGGACACACAGTCAACTGTTCCTGCACCCATCAGAACAGTGCACATGGACACACAGTCACCTGTTCCTGCACCCATCAGAACAGTGCACATGGACACAGAGTCACCTGTTCCTGCACCCATCAGAGCAGTGCACATGGACACACAGTCACCTGTTCCTGCACCCATCAGAACAGTGCACATGGACACACAGCCACCTGTTCCTGCACCCATTAGAGCAGTGCACATGGACACACAGTCACCTTTTCCTACACCCATCAGAGCAGTGCACATGGACACACAGTCACCTGTTCCTGCACCCATCAGAACAGTGCACATGGACACACAGTCACCTGTTCCTGCACCCATCAGAGCAGTGCACATGGACACACAGTCAACTGTTCCTGCACCCATCAGAGCAGTGCACATGGACACACAGCCACCTGTTCCTGCACCCATCAGAACAGTGAACATGGACACACAGCCACCTGTTCCTGCACCCATCAGAGCAGTGCACATGGACACACAGTCACCTGCTCCTGCACCCATCACAAAAGTGCACATGAACACACAGCGACCTGCTCCAGCACCCATCAGAGCAGTGCACATGGACACACAGTCAACTGTTCCTGCACCCATCAGAGCAGTGCACATGGACACACAGTCAACTTTTCCTACACCCATCAGAGCAGTGCACATGGAGACACAGTCACCTATTCCTGCACCCATCAGAGCAGTGCACATGGGCATTCAGCCAACTGCTCCTGCACCCATCAGAACAGTGCACATGGACACAGAGTCACCTGTTCCTGCAACCATCAGAACAGTGCACATGGACACACAGTCACCTGTTCCTGCACCATTCAGAACAGTGCACATGGACACACAGTCACCTGCTCCTGCACCCATCAGAGCAGTGCACATGGACACACAGTCACCTTTTCCTACACCCATCAGTGCAGTGCACATGGACACACAGTCACCTGTTCCTGCACCCATCAGAACAGTGCACATGGACACACAGTCACCTGTTCCTGCACCCATCAGAACAGTGCACATGGACACACAGTCACCTGTTCCTGCACCCATCAGAACAGTGCACATGGACACAGAGTCACCTGTTCCTGCACCCATCAGAGCAGTGCACATGGACGCACAGTCACCTGTTCCTGCACCCATCAGAACAGTGCACATGGACACACAGTCACCTGTTCCTGCACCCATCAGAACAGTGCACATGGACACACAGCCACCTGTTCCTGCACCCATCAGAGCAGTGCACATGGACACACAGTCACCTGTTCCTGCACCCATCAGAGCAGTGCACATGGACACACAGTCACCTGTTCCTGCACCCATCAGAGCAGTGCACATGGACAGACAGTCACCTGCTCCTACACGCATCAGAGCGGTGCACATGGACACACAGCCACCTGTACCTGCACCCATCAGAGCAGTGCACATGGGCACATAGCCACCTGTTCCTGCACCCATCAGAGCAGTGAACGTGGACACAAAGTCACCTGTTCCTGCACCCATCAGAGCAGTGAACGTGGACACAAAGTCACCTGTTCCTGCACCCATCAGAGCAGTGCACATGGACACACAGCCACCTGTTCCTGCACCCATCAGAGCCGTGCACATGGACACATAGTCACCTGTTCCTGCAGCCATCAGAGCGGTGCACATGGACATACAGCCACCCGTTCCTGCACCCATCAGAGCCGTACACATGGACATACAGCTACCTGTTCCTTCACCCATCAGAGCAGTGCACATGGACACACAGCCACCTGTTCCTGCACCCATCCGAGCAGTGCACATGGACACACAGTCACCTGTTCCTTCACGTATCAGAGCAGTGCACATGGACACACAGTCACCTGTTCCTTCACGTATCAGAGCAGTGCACATGGACACACAGTCACCTGTTCCTTCACGTATCAGAGCAGTGCACATGGACACACAGTCACCTGTTCCTGCACCCATCAGAGCCGTACACATGGACAAACAGCTACCTGTTCCTTCACGTATCAGAGCAGTGCACATGGAGACACAGCCACCTGTTCCTGCACCCATCAGGCCAGTGCACATGGACACACAGTCACCTGTTCCTTCACGTATCAGAGCAGTGCACATGGACACACAGTCACCTGTTCCTTCACGTATCAGAGCAGTGCACATGGACACACAGTCACCTGTTCCTGCACCCATCAGAGCCGTACACATGGACAAACAGCTACCTGTTCCTTCACGTATCAGAGCAGTGCACATGGACACACAGCCACCTGTTCCTGCATCCATCAGAGCAGTGCACATGGACACACGGTCACCTGTTCCTGCACCCATCAGAACAGTGCACATGGACACGCAGCCACCTGTTCCTGCACCCATCAGAACAGTGCACATGGACACACAGCCACCTGTTCCTGCACCCATCAGAGCAGTGCACATGGACACACAGTCACCTGTTCCTGCACCCATCAGAGCAGTGCACATGGACATCCAGCCAACTGTTCCTGCACCCATCAGAGCAGTGCAAATGGACACACAGTCACCTTTTCCTACACCCATCAGAGCAGTGCACATGGACTCACAGTCACCTGTTCCTGCACCCATCAGAACAGTGCACATGGACACACAGTCACCTGTTCCTGCACCCATCAGAACAGTGCACATGGACACACAGTCACCTGTTCCTGCACCCATCAGAACAGTGCACATGGACACAGAGTCACCTGTTCCTGCACCCATCAGAGCAGTGCACATAGACACACAGTCACCTGTTCCTGCACCCATCAGAACAGTGCACATGGACACACAGTCACCTGTTCCTGCACCCATCAGAACAGTGCACATGGACACACAGTCACCTGTTCCTGCACCCATCAGAACAGTGCACATGGACACACAGTCACCTTTTCCTACACCCTTCAGAGCAGTGCACATGGACACACAGTCACCTGTTCCTGCACCCATCAGAACAGTGCACATGGACACACAGTCACCTGTTCCTGCACCCATCAGAGCAGTGCACATGGACACACAGTCAACTGTTCCTGCACCCATCAGGGCAGTGCACATGGACACAGAGCCACCTGTTCCTGCACCCATCAGAACAGTGAACATGGACACACAGCCACCTGTTCCTGCACCCATCAGAGCAGTGCACATGGACACACAGTCACCTGTACCTGCACCCATCAGAAAAGTGCACATGAACACACAGCGACCTGCTCCAGCACCCATCAGAGCAGTGCACATGGACACACAGTCACCTGTTCCTGCACCCATCAGAGCAGTGCACATGGACACACAGTCAACTTTTCCTACACCCATCAGAGCAGTGCACATGGAGACACAGTCACCTGTTCCTGCACCCATCAGAACAGTGCACATGGACACACAGTCACCTGTTCCTGCACCCATCAGAGCAGTGCACATGGACACACAGTCACCTGTTCCTGCACCCGTCAGAGCAGTGCACATGGACACACAGTCACCTTTTCCTACACCCATCAGAGCAGTGCACATGGACACACAGTCACCTGTTCCTGCACCCATCAGAACAGTGCACATGGACACACAGTCACCTGTTCCTTCACGTATCAGAGCAGTGCACATGGACACACAGTCACCTGTTCCTTCACGTATCAGAGCAGTGCACATGGACACACAGTCACCTGTTCCTGCACCCATCAGAGCCGTACACATGGACAAACAGCTACCTGTTCCTTCACGTATCAGAGCAGTGCACATGGAGACACAGCCACCTGTTCCTGCATCCATCAGAGCAGTGCACATGGACACACGGTCACCTGTTCCTGCACCCATCAGAACAGTGCACATGGACACGCAGCCACCTGTTCCTGCACCCATCAGAACAGTGCACATGGACACACAGTCACCTGTTCCTGCACCCATCAGAACAGTGCACATGGACACAGAGTCACCTGTTCCTGCACCCATCAGAGCAGTGCACATGGACACGCAGTCACCTGTTCCTGCACCCATCAGAACAGTGCACATGGACACAGAGTCACCTGTTCCTGCACCCATCAGAACAGTGCACATGGACACACAGTCACCTGCTCCTGCACCCATCAGAGCAGTGCACATGGACACACAGTCACCTGTTCCTGCACCCATCACAGCAGTGCACATGGACACACAGTCACCTTTTCCTACACCCATCAGAGCAGTGCACATGGACACACAGTCACCTGTTCCTGCACCCATCAGAACAGTGCACATGGACACACAGTCACCTGTTACTTCACGTATCAGAGCAGTGCACATGGACACACAGTCACCTGTTCCTTCACGTATCAGAGCAGTGCACATGGACACACAGTCACCTGTTCCTGCACCCATCAGAGCCGTACACATGGACAAACAGCTACCTGTTCCTTCACGTATCAGAGCAGTGCACATGGACACACAGCCACCTGTTCCTGTATCCATCAGAGCAGTGCAAATGGACACACGGTCACCTGTTCCTGCACCCATCAGAACAGTGCACATGGACACGCAGCCACCTGTTCCTGCACCCATCAGAACAGTGCACATGGACACACAGCCACCTGTTCCTGCACCCATCAGAGCAGTGCACATGGACACACAGTCACCTGTTCCTGCACCCATCAGAGCAGTGCACATGGACATCCAGCCAACTGTTCCTGCACCCATCAGAGCAGTGCACATGGACACACAGTCACCTTTTCCTGCACCCATCAGAGCAGTGCACATGGACACACAGTCACCTGTTCCTGCACCCATCAGAACAGTGCACATGGACACACAGTCACCTGTTCCTGCACCCATCAGAACAGTGCACATGGACACACAGTCACCTGTTCCTGCACCCATCAGAACAGTGCACATGGACACAGAGTCACCTGTTCCTGCACCCATCAGAGAAGTGCACATGGACACACAGTCACCTGTTCCTGCACCCATCAGAACAGTGCACATGGACACACAGTCACCTGTTCCTGCACCCATCAGAACAGTGCACATGGACACACAGTCAACTGTTCCTGCACCCATCAGAACAGTGCACATGGACACACAGTCACCTGTTCCTGCACCCATCAGAGCAGTGCACATGGACACACAGTCACCTGTTCCTGCACCCATCAGAACAGTGCACATGGACACACAGCCACCTGTTCCTGCACCCATTAGAGCAGTGCACATGGACACACAGTCACCTTTTCCTACACCCATCAGAGCAGTGCACATGGACACACAGTCACCTGTTCCTGCACCCATCAGAACAGTGCACATGGACACACAGTCACCTGTTCCTGCACCCATCAGAGCAGTGCACATGGACACACAGTCAACTGTTCCTGCACCCATCAGAGCAGTGCACATGGACACACAGCCACCTGTTCCTGCACCCATCAGAACAGTGAACATGGACACACAGCCACCTGTTCCTGCACCCATCAGAGCAGTGCACATGGACACACAGTCACCTGCTCCTGCACCCATCACAAAAGTGCACATGAACACACAGCGACCTGCTCCAGCACCCATCAGAGCAGTGCACATGGACACACAGTCAACTGTTCCTGCACCCATCAGAGCAGTGCACATGGACACACAGTCAACTTTTCCTACACCCATCAGAGCAGTGCACATGGAGACACAGTCACCTATTCCTGCACCCATCAGAGCAGTGCACATGGGCATTCAGCCAACTGCTCCTGCACCCATCAGAACAGTGCACATGGACACAGAGTCACCTGTTCCTGCAACCATCAGAACAGTGCACATGGACACACAGTCACCTGTTCCTGCACCATTCAGAACAGTGCACATGGACACACAGTCACCTGCTCCTGCACCCATCAGAGCAGTGCACATGGACACACAGTCACCTTTTCCTACACCCATCAGTGCAGTGCACATGGACACACAGTCACCTGTTCCTGCACCCATCAGAACAGTGCACATGGACACACAGTCACCTGTTCCTGCACCCATCAGAACAGTGCACATGGACACACAGTCACCTGTTCCTGCACCCATCAGAACAGTGCACATGGACACAGAGTCACCTGTTCCTGCACCCATCAGAGCAGTGCACATGGACGCACAGTCACCTGTTCCTGCACCCATCAGAACAGTGCACATGGACACACAGTCACCTGTTCCTGCACCCATCAGAACAGTGCACATGGACACACAGCCACCTGTTCCTGCACCCATCAGAGCAGTGCACATGGACACACAGTCACCTGTTCCTGCACCCATCAGAGCAGTGCACATGGACACACAGTCACCTGTTCCTGCACCCATCAGAGCAGTGCACATGGACAGACAGTCACCTGCTCCTACACGCATCAGAGCGGTGCACATGGACACACAGCCACCTGTACCTGCACCCATCAGAGCAGTGCACATGGGCACATAGCCACCTGTTCCTGCACCCATCAGAGCAGTGAACGTGGACACAAAGTCACCTGTTCCTGCACCCATCAGAGCAGTGAACGTGGACACAAAGTCACCTGTTCCTGCACCCATCAGAGCAGTGCACATGGACACACAGCCACCTGTTCCTGCACCCATCAGAGCCGTGCACATGGACACATAGTCACCTGTTCCTGCAGCCATCAGAGCGGTGCACATGGACATACAGCCACCCGTTCCTGCACCCATCAGAGCCGTACACATGGACATACAGCTACCTGTTCCTTCACCCATCAGAGCAGTGCACATGGACACACAGCCACCTGTTCCTGCACCCATCCGAGCAGTGCACATGGACACACAGTCACCTGTTCCTTCACGTATCAGAGCAGTGCACATGGACACACAGTCACCTGTTCCTTCACGTATCAGAGCAGTGCACATGGACACACAGTCACCTGTTCCTTCACGTATCAGAGCAGTGCACATGGACACACAGTCACCTGTTCCTGCACCCATCAGAGCCGTACACATGGACAAACAGCTACCTGTTCCTTCACGTATCAGAGCAGTGCACATGGAGACACAGCCACCTGTTCCTGCACCCATCAGGCCAGTGCACATGGACACACAGTCACCTGTTCCTTCACGTATCAGAGCAGTGCACATGGACACACAGTCACCTGTTCCTTCACGTATCAGAGCAGTGCACATGGACACACAGTCACCTGTTCCTGCACCCATCAGAGCCGTACACATGGACAAACAGCTACCTGTTCCTTCACGTATCAGAGCAGTGCACATGGACACACAGCCACCTGTTCCTGCATCCATCAGAGCAGTGCACATGGACACACGGTCACCTGTTCCTGCACCCATCAGAACAGTGCACATGGACACGCAGCCACCTGTTCCTGCACCCATCAGAACAGTGCACATGGACACACAGCCACCTGTTCCTGCACCCATCAGAGCAGTGCACATGGACACACAGTCACCTGTTCCTGCACCCATCAGAGCAGTGCACATGGACATCCAGCCAACTGTTCCTGCACCCATCAGAGCAGTGCAAATGGACACACAGTCACCTTTTCCTACACCCATCAGAGCAGTGCACATGGACTCACAGTCACCTGTTCCTGCACCCATCAGAACAGTGCACATGGACACACAGTCACCTGTTCCTGCACCCATCAGAACAGTGCACATGGACACACAGTCACCTGTTCCTGCACCCATCAGAACAGTGCACATGGACACAGAGTCACCTGTTCCTGCACCCATCAGAGCAGTGCACATAGACACACAGTCACCTGTTCCTGCACCCATCAGAACAGTGCACATGGACACACAGTCACCTGTTCCTGCACCCATCAGAACAGTGCACATGGACACACAGTCACCTGTTCCTGCACCCATCAGAACAGTGCACATGGACACACAGTCACCTTTTCCTACACCCTTCAGAGCAGTGCACATGGACACACAGTCACCTGTTCCTGCACCCATCAGAACAGTGCACATGGACACACAGTCACCTGTTCCTGCACCCATCAGAGCAGTGCACATGGACACACAGTCAACTGTTCCTGCACCCATCAGGGCAGTGCACATGGACACAGAGCCACCTGTTCCTGCACCCATCAGAACAGTGAACATGGACACACAGCCACCTGTTCCTGCACCCATCAGAGCAGTGCACATGGACACACAGTCACCTGTACCTGCACCCATCAGAAAAGTGCACATGAACACACAGCGACCTGCTCCAGCACCCATCAGAGCAGTGCACATGGACACACAGTCACCTGTTCCTGCACCCATCAGAGCAGTGCACATGGACACACAGTCAACTTTTCCTACACCCATCAGAGCAGTGCACATGGAGACACAGTCACCTGTTCCTGCACCCATCAGAACAGTGCACATGGACACACAGTCACCTGTTCCTGCACCCATCAGAGCAGTGCACATGGACACACAGTCACCTGTTCCTGCACCCGTCAGAGCAGTGCACATGGACACACAGTCACCTTTTCCTACACCCATCAGAGCAGTGCACATGGACACACAGTCACCTGTTCCTGCACCCATCAGAACAGTGCACATGGACACACAGTCACCTGTTCCTTCACGTATCAGAGCAGTGCACATGGACACACAGTCACCTGTTCCTTCACGTATCAGAGCAGTGCACATGGACACACAGTCACCTGTTCCTGCACCCATCAGAGCCGTACACATGGACAAACAGCTACCTGTTCCTTCACGTATCAGAGCAGTGCACATGGAGACACAGCCACCTGTTCCTGCATCCATCAGAGCAGTGCACATGGACACACGGTCACCTGTTCCTGCACCCATCAGAACAGTGCACATGGACACGCAGCCACCTGTTCCTGCACCCATCAGAACAGTGCACATGGACACACAGTCACCTGTTCCTGCACCCATCAGAACAGTGCACATGGACACAGAGTCACCTGTTCCTGCACCCATCAGAGCAGTGCACATGGACACGCAGTCACCTGTTCCTGCACCCATCAGAACAGTGCACATGGACACAGAGTCACCTGTTCCTGCACCCATCAGAACAGTGCACATGGACACACAGTCACCTGCTCCTGCACCCATCAGAGCAGTGCACATGGACACACAGTCACCTGTTCCTGCACCCATCACAGCAGTGCACATGGACACACAGTCACCTTTTCCTACACCCATCAGAGCAGTGCACATGGACACACAGTCACCTGTTCCTGCACCCATCAGAACAGTGCACATGGACACACAGTCACCTGTTACTTCACGTATCAGAGCAGTGCACATGGACACACAGTCACCTGTTCCTTCACGTATCAGAGCAGTGCACATGGACACACAGTCACCTGTTCCTGCACCCATCAGAGCCGTACACATGGACAAACAGCTACCTGTTCCTTCACGTATCAGAGCAGTGCACATGGACACACAGCCACCTGTTCCTGTATCCATCAGAGCAGTGCAAATGGACACACGGTCACCTGTTCCTGCACCCATCAGAACAGTGCACATGGACACGCAGCCACCTGTTCCTGCACCCATCAGAACAGTGCACATGGACACACAGCCACCTGTTCCTGCACCCATCAGAGCAGTGCACATGGACACACAGTCACCTGTTCCTGCACCCATCAGAGCAGTGCACATGGACATCCAGCCAACTGTTCCTGCACCCATCAGAGCAGTGCACATGGACACACAGTCACCTTTTCCTGCACCCATCAGAGCAGTGCACATGGACACACAGTCACCTGTTCCTGCACCCATCAGAACAGTGCACATGGACACACAGTCACCTGTTCCTGCACCCATCAGAACAGTGCACATGGACACACAGTCACCTGTTCCTGCACCCATCAGAACAGTGCACATGGACACAGAGTCACCTGTTCCTGCACCCATCAGAGAAGTGCACATGGACACACAGTCACCTGTTCCTGCACCCATCAGAACAGTGCACATGGACACACAGTCACCTGTTCCTGCACCCATCAGAACAGTGCACATGGACACACAGTCAACTGTTCCTGCACCCATCAGAACAGTGCACATGGACACACAGTCACCTGTTCCTGCACCCATCAGAACAGTGCACATGGACACAGAGTCACCTGTTCCTGCACCCATCAGAGCAGTGCACATGGACACACAGTCACCTGTTCCTGCACCCATCAGAACAGTGCACATGGACACACAGCCACCTGTTCCTGCACCCATTAGAGCAGTGCACATGGACACACAGTCACCTTTTCCTACACCCATCAGAGCAGTGCACATGGACACACAGTCACCTGTTCCTGCACCCATCAGAACAGTGCACATGGACACACAGTCACCTGTTCCTGCACCCATCAGAGCAGTGCACATGGACACACAGTCAACTGTTCCTGCACCCATCAGAGCAGTGCACATGGACACACAGCCACCTGTTCCTGCACCCATCAGAACAGTGAACATGGACACACAGCCACCTGTTCCTGCACCCATCAGAGCAGTGCACATGGACACACAGTCACCTGCTCCTGCACCCATCACAAAAGTGCACATGAACACACAGCGACCTGCTCCAGCACCCATCAGAGCAGTGCACATGGACACAAAGTCAACTGTTCCTGCACCCATCAGAGCAGTGCACATGGACACACAGTCAACTTTTCCTACACCCATCAGAGCAGTGCACATGGAGACACAGTCACCTATTCCTGCACCCATCAGAGCAGTGCACATGGGCATTCAGCCAACTGCTCCTGCACCCATCAGAACAGTGCACATGGACACAGAGTCACCTGTTCCTGCACCCATCAGAACAGTGCACATGGACACACAGTCACCTGTTCCTGCACCATTCAGAACAGTGCACATGGACACACAGTCACCTGCTCCTGCACCCATCAGAGCAGTGCACATGGACACACAGTCACCTTTTCCTACACCCATCAGTGCAGTGCACATGGACACACAGTCACCTGTTCCTGCACCCATCAGAACAGTGCACATGGACACACAGTCACCTGTTCCTGCACCCATCAGAACAGTGCACATGGACACACAGTCACCTGTTCCTGCACCCATCAGAACAGTGCACATGGACACAGAGTCACCTGTTCCTGCACCCATCAGAGCAGTGCACATGGACGCACAGTCACCTGTTCCTGCACCCATCAGAACAGTGCACATGGACACACAGTCACCTGTTCCTGCACCCATCAGAACAGTGCACATGGACACACAGCCACCTGTTCCTGCACCCATCAGAGCAGTGCACATGGACACACAGTCACCTGTTCCTGCACCCATCAGAGCAGTGCACATGGACACACAGTCACCTGTTCCTGCACCCATCAGAGCAGTGCACATGGACAGACAGTCACCTGCTCCTACACGCATCAGAGCGGTGCACATGGACACACAGCCACCTGTACCTGCACCCATCAGAGCAGTGCACATGGGCACATAGCCACCTGTTCCTGCACCCATCAGAGCAGTGAACGTGGACACAAAGTCACCTGTTCCTGCACCCATCAGAGCAGTGAACGTGGACACAAAGTCACCTGTTCCTGCACCCATCAGAGCAGTGCACATGGACACACAGCCACCTGTTCCTGCACCCATCAGAGCCGTGCACATGGACACATAGTCACCTGTTCCTGCAGCCATCAGAGCGGTGCACATGGACATACAGCCACCCGTTCCTGCACCCATCAGAGCCGTACACATGGACATACAGCTACCTGTTCCTTCACCCATCAGAGCAGTGCACATGGACACACAGCCACCTGTTCCTGCACCCATCCGAGCAGTGCACATGGACACACAGTCACCTGTTCCTTCACGTATCTGAGCAGTGCACATGGACACACAGTCACCTGTTCCTTCACGTATCAGAGCAGTGCACATGGACACACAGTCACCTGTTCCTTCACGTATCAGAGCAGTGCACATGGACACACAGTCACCTGTTCCTGCACCCATCAGAGCCGTACACATGGACAAACAGCTACCTGTTCCTTCACGTATCAGAGCAGTGCACATGGAGACACAGTCACCTGTTCCTGCATCCATCAGAGCAGTGCACATGGACACACGGTCACCTGTTCCTGCACCCATCAGAACAGTGCACATGGACACGCAGCCACCTGTTCCTGCACCCATCAGAACAGTGCACATGGACACACAGTCACCTGTTCCTGCACCCATCAGAACAGTGCACATGGACACAGAGTCACCTGTTCCTGCACCCATCAGAGCAGTGCACATGGACACGCAGTCACCTGTTCCTGCACCCATCAGAACAGTGCACATGGACACAGAGTCACCTGTTCCTGCACCCATCAGAACAGTGCACATGGACACACAGTCACCTGCTCCTGCACCCATCAGAGCAGTGCACATGGACACACAGTCACCTGTTCCTGCACCCATCACAGCAGTGCACATGGACACACAGTCACCTTTTCCTACACCCATCAGAGCAGTGCACATGGACACACAGTCACCTGTTCCTGCACCCATCAGAACAGTGCACATGGACACACAGTCACCTGTTACTTCACGTATCAGAGCAGTGCACATGGACACACAGTCACCTGTTCCTTCACGTATCAGAGCAGTGCACATGGACACACAGTCACCTGTTCCTGCACCCATCAGAGCCGTACACATGGACAAACAGCTACCTGTTCCTTCACGTATCAGAGCAGTGCACATGGACACACAGCCACCTGTTCCTGTATCCATCAGAGCAGTGCAAATGGACACACGGTCACCTGTTCCTGCACCCATCAGAACAGTGCACATGGACACGCAGCCACCTGTTCCTGCACCCATCAGAACAGTGCACATGGACACACAGCCACCTGTTCCTGCACCCATCAGAGCAGTGCACATGGACACACAGTCACCTGTTCCTGCACCCATCAGAGCAGTGCACATGGACATCCAGCCAACTGTTCCTGCACCCATCAGAGCAGTGCACATGGACACACAGTCACCTTTTCCTGCACCCATCAGAGCAGTGCACATGGACACACAGTCACCTGTTCCTGCACCCATCAGAACAGTGCACATGGACACACAGTCACCTGTTCCTGCACCCATCAGAACAGTGCACATGGACACACAGTCACCTGTTCCTGCACCCATCAGAACAGTGCACATGGACACAGAGTCACCTGTTCCTGCACCCATCAGAGCAGTGCACATGGACACACATTCACCTGTTCCTGCACCCATCAGAACAGTGCACATGGACACACAGTCACCTGTTCCTGCACCCATCAGAACAGTGCACATGGACACACAGTCAACTGTTCCTGCACCCATCAGAACAGTGCACATGGACACACAGTCACCTGTTCCTGCACCCATCAGAACAGTGCACATGGACACAGAGTCACCTGTTCCTGCACCCATCAGAGCAGTGCACATGGACACACAGTCACCTGTTCCTGCACCCATCAGAACAGTGCACATGGACACACAGCCACCTGTTCCTGCACCCATTAGAGCAGTGCACATGGACACACAGTCACCTTTTCCTACACCCATCAGAGCAGTGCACATGGACACACAGTCACCTGTTCCTGCACCCATCAGAACAGTGCACATGGACACACAGTCACCTGTTCCTGCACCCATCAGAGCAGTGCACATGGACACACAGTCAACTGTTCCTGCACCCATCAGAGCAGTGCACATGGACACACAGCCACCTGTTCCTGCACCCATCAGAACAGTGAACATGGACACACAGCCACCTGTTCCTGCACCCATCAGAGCAGTGCACATGGACACACAGTCACCTGCTCCTGCACCCATCACAAAAGTGCACATGAACATACAGCGACCTGCTCCAGCACCCATCAGAGCAGTGCACATGGACACACAGTCAACTGTTCCTGCACCCATCAGAGCAGTGCACATGGACACACAGTCAACTTTTCCTACACCCATCAGAGCAGTGCACATGGAGACACAGTCACCTATTCCTGCACCCATCAGAGCAGTGCACATGGGCATTCAGCCAACTGCTCCTGCACCCATCAGAACAGTGCACATGGACACAGAGTCACCTGTTCCTGCACCCATCAGAACAGTGCACATGGACACACAGTCACCTGTTCCTGCACCATTCAGAACAGTGCACATGGACACACAGTCACCTGCTCCTGCACCCATCAGAGCAGTGCACATCGACACACAGTCACCTTTTCCTACACCCATCAGTGCAGTGCACATGGACACACAGTCACCTGTTCCTGCACCCATCAGAACAGTGCACATGGACACACAGTCACCTGTTCCTGCCCCCATCAGAACAGTGCACATGGACACACAGTCACCTGTTCCTGCACCCATCAGAACAGTGCACATGGACACAGAGTCACCTGTTCCTGCACCCATCAGAGCAGTGCACATGGACGCACAGTCACCTGTTCCTGCACCCATCAGAACAGTGCACATGGACACACAGTCACCTGTTCCTGCACCCATCAGAACAGTGCACATGGACACACAGCCACCTGTTCCTGCACCCATCAGAGCAGTGCACATGGACACACAGTCACCTGTTCCTGCACCCATCAGAGCAGTGCACATGGACACACAGTCACCTGTTCCTGCACCCATCAGAGCAGTGCACATGGACAGACAGTCACCTGCTCCTACACGCATCAGAGCGGTGCACATGGACACACAGCCACCTGTACCTGCACCCATCAGAGCAGTGCACATGGGCACATAGCCACCTGTTCCTGCACCCATCAGAGCAGTGAACGTGGACACAAAGTCACCTGTTCCTGCACCCATCAGAGCAGTGAACGTGGACACAAAGTCACCTGTTCCTGCACCCATCAGAGCAGTGCACATGGACACACAGCCACCTGTTCCTGCACCCATCAGAGCCGTGCACATGGACACATAGTCACCTGTTCCTGCAGCCATCAGAGCGGTGCACATGGACATACAGCCACCCGTTCCTGCACCCATCAGAGCCGTACACATGGACATACAGCTACCTGTTCCTTCACCCATCAGAGCAGTGCACATGGACACACAGCCACCTGTTCCTGCACCCATCCGAGCAGTGCACATGGACACACAGTCACCTGTTCCTTCACGTATCAGAGCAGTGCACATGGACACACAGTCACCTGTTCCTTCACGTATCAGAGCAGTGCACATGGACACACAGCCACCTGTTCCTGCACCCATCAGAGCAGTGCACATGGACACACAGCCACCTGTTCCTGCACCCATCAGAGCAGTGCACATGGACACACAGCCACCTGTTCCTGCACCCATCAGAGCAGTGCACATGGACATACAGCCACCTGTTCCTGCACCCATCAGAGCAGTGCACATGGACACACAGCCACCTGTTCCTGCACACATCAGAACAGTGCACATGGACATTCAGCCACCTGATCCTGCACCCATCAGAGCAGTGCACATGGATCCACAGCCACCTGTTCCTGCACCCATCAGAACAGTGCACATGGACACACAGCCACCTGTTCCTGCACCCATTGGAGCATTGCACATGGACACACAGCCAACTGTTCCAGCACCCAACAGGGCAGTGCACATGGACACACAGCCACCTGTTCCTGCAACCATCAGAGCCGTGCACATGGACACACAGTTACCTGTTCCTGCAACCATCAGAGGCGTGCACATGGACACACAGTCACCTGTTCCTGCAAACATCAGAGGCGTGCACATGGACACACAGTCACCTGTTCCTGCACCCATCAGAGCCGTGCACATGCACACACAGCCACCTGTTCCTGCACCCATCAGAGCACTGCACATGGACACACAGTCACCTGTTCCTGCACCCTTCAGAGCAGTGCACATGGATACAAAGTCACCTGTTCCTGCACCCATCAGAGCAGTGCACATGGACACACAGCCACCTGTTCCTGCACCCATCAGAGCAGTGCACATGAACACACAGCCACCTGTTGCTGCACCCATCAGAGCAGTGCACATGGACACACAGTCACCTGTTCCTGCACCCATCAGAGCAGTGCACATGGACACACAGTCACCTGTTCCTGCACCCATCAGAGCAGTGCACATGGACACACAGTCACCTGTTCCTGCACCCATCAGAGCAGTGCACATGGACACACAGTCACCTGTTCCTGCACCCATCAGAGCAGTGCACATGGACACATAGTCACCTGTTCCTGCACCCATCAGAGCAGTGCACATGGACACACAGCCACCTGTTCTTGCACCCATCAGAGCAGTGCACATGGACACACAGCCACCTGTTCCTGCACCCATCAGAGCCGTGCTCATGGACACATAGTCTCCTGTTCCTGCAGCCATCAGAGCGGTGCACATGGACATACAGCCACCCGTTCCTGCACCCATCAGAGCCGTACACATGGACATACAGCTACCTGTTCCTTCACCCATCAGAACAGTGCACATGGACACAGAGTCACCTGTTCCTGCACCCATCAGAGCAGTGCACATGGACACACATTCACCTGTTCCTGCACCCATCAGAACAGTGCACATGGACACACAGTCACCTGTTCCTGCACCCATCAGAACAGTGCACATGGACACACAGTCAACTGTTCCTGCACCCATCAGAACAGTGCACATGGACACACAGTCACCTGTTCCTGCACCCATCAGAACAGTGCACATGGACACAGAGTCACCTGTTCCTGCACCCATCAGAGCAGTGCACATGGACACACAGTCACCTGTTCCTGCACCCATCAGAACAGTGCACATGGACACACAGCCACCTGTTCCTGCACCCATTAGAGCAGTGCACATGGACACACAGTCACCTTTTCCTACACCCATCAGAGCAGTGCACATGGACACACAGTCACCTGTTCCTGCACCCATCAGAGCAGTGCACATGGACACACAGTCACCTGTTCCTGCACCCATCAGAGCAGTGCACATGGACACACAGTCAACTGTTCCTGCACCCATCAGAGCAGTGCACATGGACACACAGCCACCTGTTCCTGCACCCATCAGAACAGTGAACATGGACACACAGCCACCTGTTCCTGCACCCATCAGAGCAGTGCACATGGACACACAGTCACCTGCTCCTGCACCCATCACAAAAGTGCACATGAACATACAGCGACCTGCTCCAGCACCCATCAGAGCAGTGCACATGGACACACAGTCAACTGTTCCTGCACCCATCAGAGCAGTGCACATGGACACACAGTCAACTTTTCCTACACCCATCAGAGCAGTGCACATGGAGACACAGTCACCTATTCCTGCACCCATCAGAGCAGTGCACATGGGCATTCAGCCAACTGCTCCTGCACCCATCAGAACAGTGCACATGGACACAGAGTCACCTGTTCCTGCACCCATCAGAACAGTGCACATGGACACACAGTCACCTGTTCCTGCACCATTCAGAACAGTGCACATGGACACACAGTCACCTGCTCCTGCACCCATCAGAGCAGTGCACATCGACACACAGTCACCTTTTCCTACACCCATCAGTGCAGTGCACATGGACACACAGTCACCTGTTCCTGCACCCATCAGAACAGTGCACATGGACACACAGTCACCTGTTCCTGCCCCCATCAGAACAGTGCACATGGACACACAGTCACCTGTTCCTGCACCCATCAGAACAGTGCACATGGACACAGAGTCACCTGTTCCTGCACCCATCAGAGCAGTGCACATGGACGCACAGTCACCTGTTCCTGCACCCATCAGAACAGTGCACATGGACACACAGTCACCTGTTCCTGCACCCATCAGAACAGTGCACATGGACACACAGCCACCTGTTCCTGCACCCATCAGAGCAGTGCACATGGACACACAGTCACCTGTTCCTGCACCCATCAGAGCAGTGCACATGGACACACAGTCACCTGTTCCTGCACCCATCAGAGCAGTGCACATGGACAGACAGTCACCTGCTCCTACACGCATCAGAGCGGTGCACATGGACACACAGCCACCTGTACCTGCACCCATCAGAGCAGTGCACATGGGCACATAGCCACCTGTTCCTGCACCCATCAGAGCAGTGAACGTGGACACAAAGTCACCTGTTCCTGCACCCATCAGAGCCGTGCACATGGACACATAGTCACCTGTTCCTGCAGCCATCAGAGCGGTGCACATGGACATACAGCCACCCGTTCCTGCACCCATCAGAGCCGTACACATGGACATACAGCTACCTGTTCCTTCACCCATCAGAGCAGTGCACATGGACACACAGCCACCTGTTCCTGCACCCATCCGAGCAGTGCACATGGACACACAGTCACCTGTTCCTTCACGTATCAGAGCAGTGCACATGGACACACAGTCACCTGTTCCTTCACGTATCAGAGCAGTGCACATGGACACACAGCCACCTGTTCCTGCACCCATCAGAGCAGTGCACATGGACACACAGCCACCTGTTCCTGCACCCATCAGAGCAGTGCACATGGACACACAGCCACCTGTTCCTGCACCCATCAGAGCAGTGCACATGGACATACAGCCACCTGTTCCTGCACCCATCAGAGCAGTGCACATGGACACACAGCCACCTGTTCCTGCACACATCAGAACAGTGCACATGGACATTCAGCCACCTGATCCTGCACCCATCAGAGCAGTGCACATGGATCCACAGCCACCTGTTCCTGCACCCATCAGAACAGTGCACATGGACACACAGCCACCTGTTCCTGCACCCATTGGAGCATTGCACATGGACACACAGCCAACTGTTCCAGCACCCAACAAGGCAGTGCACATGGACACACAGCCACCTGTTCCTGCAACCATCAGAGCCGTGCACATGGACACACAGTTACCTGTTCCTGCAACCATCAGAGGCGTGCACATGGACACACAGTCACCTGTTCCTGCAAACATCAGAGGCGTGCACATGGACACACAGTCACCTGTTCCTGCACCCATCAGAGCCGTGCACATGCACACACAGCCACCTGTTCCTGCACCCATCAGAGCACTGCACATGGACACACAGTCACCTGTTCCTGCACCCTTCAGAGCAGTGCACATGGATACAAAGTCACCTGTTCCTGCACCCATCAGAGCAGTGCACATGGACACACAGCCACCTGTTCCTGCACCCATCAGAGCAGTGCACATGAACACACAGCCACCTGTTGCTGCACCCATCAGAGCAGTGCACATGGACACACAGTCACCTGTTCCTGCACCCATCAGAGCAGTGCACATGGACACACAGTCACCTGTTCCTGCACCCATCAGAGCAGTGCACATGGACACACAGTCACCTGTTCCTGCACCCATCAGAGCAGTGCACATGGACACACAGTCACCTGTTCCTGCACCCATCAGAGCAGTGCACATGGACACATAGTCACCTGTTCCTGCACCCATCAGAGCAGTGCACATGGACACACAGCCACCTGTTCTTGCACCCATCAGAGCAGTGCACATGGACACACAGCCACCTGTTCCTGCACCCATCAGAGCCGTGCTCATGGACACATAGTCACCTGTTCCTGCAGCCATCAGAGCGGTGCACATGGACATACAGCCACCCGTTCCTGCACCCATCAGAGCCGTACACATGGACATAAAGCTACCTGTTCCTTCACCCATCAGAGCAGTGCACATGGACACACAGCCACCTGTTCCTGCACCCATCCGAGCAGTGCACATGGACACACAGTCACCTGTTCCTTCACGTATCAGAGCAGTGCACATGGACACACAGTCACCTGTTCCTTCACGTATCAGAGCAGTGCACATGGACACACAGTCACCTGTTCCTGCACCCATCAGAGCAGTGCACATGGACACACAGTCACCTGTTCCTTCACGTATCAGAGCAGTGCACATGGACACACAGTCACCCGTTCCAGCACCCATCAGAGCCGTACACATGGACAAACAGCTACCTGTTCGTTTACGTATCAGAGCAGTGCACATGGACACACAGCCACCTGTTCCTGCATCCATCAGAGCAGTGCACATGGACACACAGCCACCTGTTCCTGCATCCATCAGAGCAGTGCACATTGATACACAGCCAACTGTTCCAGCACCCAACTGGGCAGTGCACATGGACACACAGCCACCTGTTCCTGCAACCATCAGAGCCGTGCACATGGACACACAGTTACCTGTTCCTGCAACCATCAGAGGCGTGCACATGGACACACAGTCACCTGTTCCTGCAACCATCAGAGGCGTGCACATGGACACACAGTCACCTGTTCCTGCACCCATCAGAGCCGTGCACATGGACACACAGCCACCTGTTCCTGCACCCATCAGAGCAGTGCACATGGACACACAGTCACCTGTTCCTGCACCCATCAGAGCAGTGCACATGGACACACAGTCACCTGTTCCTGCACCCATCAGAGCAGTGCACATGGACACGCAGCCACCTGTTCTTGCACCCATCAGAGCAGTGCACATGGACACACAGCCACCTGTTCCTGCACCCATCAGAGCCGTGCACATGGACACACAGCCACCTGTTCCTGCACCCATCAGAGCAGTGCACATGGACACACAGCCACCTGTTCCTGCACCCATCAGAGCAGTGCACATGGACATACAGCCACCTGTTCCTGCACCCATCAGAGCAGTGCACATGGACACACAGCCACCTGTTCCTGCACACATCAGAACAGTGCACATGGACATTCAGCCACCTGATCCTGCACCCATCAGAGCAGTGCACATGGATCCACAGCCACCTGTTCCTGCACCCATCAGAACAGTGCACATGGACACACAGCCACCTGTTCCTGCACCCATTGGAGCATTGCACATGGACACACAGCCAACTGTTCCAGCACCCAACAGGGCAGTGCACATGGACACACAGCCACCTGTTCCTGCAACCATCAGAGCCGTGCACATGGACACACAGTTACCTGTTCCTGCAACCATCAGAGGCGTGCACATGGACACACAGTCACCTGTTCCTGCAAACATCAGAGGCGTGCACATGGACACACAGTCACCTGTTCCTGCACCCATCAGAGCCGTGCACATGCACACACAGCCACCTGTTCCTGCACCCATCAGAGCACTGCACATGGACACACAGTCACCTGTTCCTGCACCCTTCAGAGCAGTGCACATGGATACAAAGTCACCTGTTCCTGCACCCATCAGAGCAGTGCACATGGACACACAGCCACCTGTTCCTGCACCCATCAGAGCAGTGCACATGAACACACAGCCACCTGTTGCTGCACCCATCAGAGCAGTGCACATGGACACACAGTCACCTGTTCCTGCACCCATCAGAGCAGTGCACATGGACACACAGTCACCTGTTCCTGCACCCATCAGAGCAGTGCACATGGACACACAGTCACCTGTTCCTGCACCCATCAGAGCAGTGCACATGGACACACAGTCACCTGTTCCTGCACCCATCAGAGCAGTGCACATGGACACACAGTCACCTGTTCCTGCACCCATCAGAGCAGTGCACATGGACACACAGCCACCTGTTCTTGCACCCATCAGAGCAGTGCACATGGACACACAGCCACCTGTTCCTGCACCCATCAGAGCCGTGCTCATGGACACATAGTCACCTGTTCCTGCAGCCATCAGAGCGGTGCACATGGACATACAGCCACCCGTTCCTGCACCCATCAGAGCCGTACACATGGACATACAGCTACCTGTTCCTTCACCCATCAGAGCAGTGCACATGGACACACAGCCACCTGTTCCTGCACCCATCCGAGCAGTGCACATGGACACACAGTCACCTGTTCCTTCACGTATCAGAGCAGTGCACATGGACACACAGTCACCTGTTCCTTCACGTATCAGAGCAGTGCACATGGACACACAGTCACCTGTTCCTGCACCCATCAGAGCAGTGCACATGGACACACAGTCACCTGTTCCTTCAAGTATCAGAGCAGTGCACATGGACACACAGTCACCCGTTCCAGCACCCATCAGAGCCGTACACATGGACAAACAGCTACCTGTTCGTTTACGTATCAGAGCAGTGCACATGGACACACAGCCACCTGTTCCTGCATCCATCAGAGCAGTGCACATGGACACACAGCCACCTGTTCCTGCATCCATCAGAGCAGTGCACATTGATACACAGCCAACTGTTCCAGCACCCAACTGGGCAGTGCACATGGACACACAGCCACCTGTTCCTGCAACCATCAGAGCCGTGCACATGGACACACAGTTACCTGTTCCTGCAACCATCAGAGGCGTGCACATGGACACACAGTCACCTGTTCCTGCAACCATCAGAGGCGTGCACATGGACACACAGTCACCTGTTCCTGCACCCATCAGAGCCGTGCACATGGACACACAGCCACCTGTTCCTGCACCCATCAGAGCAGTGCACATGGACACACAGTCACCTGTTCCTGCACCCATCAGAGCAGTGCACATGGACACACAGTCACCTGTTCCTGCACCCATCAGAGCAGTGCACATGGACACGCAGCCACCTGTTCTTGCACCCATCAGAGCAGTGCACATGGACACACAGCCACCTGTTCCTGCACCCATCAGAGCCGTGCACATGGACACATAGTCACCTGTTCCTGCAGCCATCAGAGCGGTGCACATGGACATACAGCCACCCGTTCCTGCACCCATCTGAGCCGTACACATGGACATACAGCTACCTGTTCCTTCACCCATCAGAGCAGTGCACATGGACACACAGACACCTGTTCCTGCACCCATCCGATCAGTGCACATGGACACACAGTCACCTGTTCCTTCACGTATCAGAGCAGTGCACATGGACACACAGTCACCTGTTCCTTCACGTATCAGAGCAGTGCACATGGACACACAGCCACCTGTTCTGCATCCATCAGAGCAGTGCACATGGACTCACAGTCACCTGTTCCTGCACCCATCAGAGCAGTGCACATGGACACACAGTCACCTGTTCCTGCACCCATCAGAGCAGTGCACATGGACACTCAGCCACCTGTTCCTGCACCCATCAGAGCAGTGCACATGGACACACAGTCACCTGTTCCTGCACCCATCAGAGCAGTGCACATGGACAGACAGTCACCTGTTCCTGCACCAATGAGAGCAGTGCAGATGGACACACAGTCACCTGTTCCTGCACCCATCAGAGCAGTGCACATGGACACACAGCCACCTGTTCCTGCACCCATCAGAGCAGTGCACATGAACACACAGCCACCTGTTGCTGCACCCATCAGAGCAGTGCACATGGACACACAGTCACCTGTTCCTGCACCCATCAGAGCAGTGCACATGGACACACAGTCACCTGTTCCTGCACCCATCAGAGCAGTGCACATGGACACACAGTCACCTGTTCCTGCACCCATCAGAGCAGTGCACATGGACACACAGTCACCTGTTCCTGCACCCATCAGAGCAGTGCACATGGACACACAGTCACCTGTTCCTGCACCCATCAGAGCAGTGCACATGGACACACAGCCACCTGTTCCTGCACCCATCAGAGCCGTGCTCATGGACACATAGTCACCTGTTCCTGCAGCCATCAGAGCCGTGCTCATGGACACATAGTCACCTGTTCCTGCAGCCATCAGAGCGGTGCACATGGACATACAGCCACCCGTTCCTGCACCCATCAGAGCCGTACACATGGACATACAGCTACCTGTTCCTTCACCCATCAGAGCAGTGCACATGGACACACAGCCACCTGTTCCTGCACCCATCCGAGCAGTGCACATGGACACACAGTCACCTGTTCCTTCACGTATCAGAGCAGTGCACATGGACACACAGTCACCTGTTCCTGCACCCATCAGAGCAGTGCACATGGACACACAGTCACCTGTTCATTCACGTATCAGAGCAGTGCACATGGACACACAGTCACCTGTTCCTGCACCCATCAGAGCAGTGCACATGGACACACAGTCACCTGTTCCTTCACGTATCAGAGCAGTGCACATGGACACACAGTCACCTGTTCCTGCACCTATCAGAGCCGTACACATGGACAAACAGCTACCTGTTCGTTCACGTATCAGAGCAGTGCACATGGACACACAGCCACCTGTTCCTGCATCCATCAGAGCAGTGCACATGGACACACAGCCACCTGTTCCTGCACCCATTGGAGCATTGCACATTGACACACAGCCAACTGTTCCAGCACCCAACAGGGCAGTGCACATGGACACACAGCCACCTGTTCCTGCAACCATCAGAGCCGTGCACATGGACACACAGTTACCTGTTCCTGCAACCATCAGAGGCGTGCACATGGACACACAGTCACCTGTTCCTGCAACCATCAGAGGCGTGCACATGGACACACAGTCACCTGTTCCTGCACCCATCAGAGCCGTGCACATGGACACACAGCCACCTGTTCCTGCACCCATCAGAGCAGTGCACATGGACACACAGTCACCTGTTCCTGCACCCATCAGAGCAGTGCACATGGACACACAGTCACCTGTTCCTGCACCCATCAGAGCAGTGCACATGGACACACAGTCACCTGTTCCTGCACCCATCAGAGCAGTGCACATGGACACAAAGCCACCTGTTCCTGCACCCATCAGAGCAGGGCACATGGGCACACAGTCACCTGTTCCTGCACCCATCAGAGCAGTGCACATGGACACACAGCCACCTGTTCTTGCACCCATCAGAGCAGTGCACATGGACACACAGCCACCTGTTCCTGCACCCATCAGAGCCGTGCACATGGACACATAGTCACCTGTTCCTGCAGCCATCAGAGCGGTGCACATGGACATACAGCCACCCGTTCCTGCACCCATCTGAGCCGTACACATGGACATACAGCTACCTGTTCCTTCACCCATCAGAGCAGTGCACATGGACACACAGACACCTGTTCCTGCACCCATCCGAGCAGTGCACATGGACACACAGTCACCTGTTCCTTCACGTATAAGAGCAGTGCACATGGACACACAGTCACCTGTTCCTTCACGTATCAGAGCAGTGCACATGGACACACAGCCACCTGTTCTGCATCCATCAGAGCAGTGCACATGGACTCACAGTCACCTGTTCCTGCACCCATCAGAACAGTGCACATGGACACGCAGCCACCTGTTCCTGCACCTATCAGAACAGTGCACATGGACACACAGCCACCTGTTCCTGCACCCATCAGAGCAGTGCACATGGACACACAGTCACCTGTTCCTGCACCCATCAAGCAGTGCACATGGACATCCAGCCAACTGTTCCTGCACCCATCAGAGCAGTGCACATGGACACACAGTCACCTGTTCCTGCACCCATCAGAGCAGTGCACATGGACACACAGTCACCTGTTCCTGCACCCATCAGAGCCGTGCACATGGACACATAGTCACCTGTTCCTGCAGCCATCAGAGCGGTGCACATGGACACACAGCCACCTGTTCCTGCACCCATCAGAGCAGTGCACATGGACACACAGTCACCTGTTCCTGCACCCATCAGAGCAGTGCACATGGACACACAGTCACCTGTTCCTGCACCCATCAGAGCAGTGCACATGGACACGCAGCCACCTGTTCTTGCACCCATCAGAGCAGTGCACATGGACACACAGCCACCTGTTCCTGCACCCATCAGAGCCGTGCACATGGACACATAGTCACCTGTTCCTGCAGCCATCAGAGCGGTGCACATGGACATACAGCCACCCGTTCCTGCACCCATCTGAGCCGTACACATGGACATACAGCTACCTGTTCCTTCACCCATCAGAGCAGTGCACATGGACACACAGACACCTGTTCCTGCACCCATCCGAGCAGTGCACATGGACACACAGTCACCTGTTCCTTCACGTATCAGAGCAGTGCACATGGACACACAGTCACCTGTTCCTTCACGTATCAGAGCAGTGCACATGGACACACAGCCACCTGTTCTGCATCCATCAGAGCAGTGCACATGGACTCACAGTCACCTGTTCCTGCACCCATCAGAGCAGTGCACATGGACACACAGTCACCTGTTCCTGCACCCATCGGAGCAGTGCACATGGACACTCAGCCACCTGTTCCTGCACCCATCAGAGCAGTGCACATGGACACACAGTCACCTGTTCCTGCACCCATCAGAGCAGTGCACATGGACAGACAGTCACCTGTTCCTGCACCCATCAGAGCAGTGCACATGGACACACAGCCACCTGTTCCTGCACCCATCAGAGCAGTGCACATGAACACACAGCCACCTGTTGCTGCACCCATCAGAGCAGTGCACATGGACACACAGTCACCTGTTCCTGCACCCATCAGAGCAGTGCACATGGACACACAGTCACCTGTTCCTGCACCCATCAGAGCAGTGCACATGGACACACAGTTACCTGTTCCTGCAACCATCAGAGGCGTGCACATGGACACACAGTCACCTGTTCCTGCAACCATCAGAGGCGTGCACATGGACACACAGTCACCTGTTCCTGCACCCATCAGAGCCGTGCACATGGACACACAGCCACCTGTTCCTGCACCCATCAGAGCAGTGCACATGGACACACAGTCACCTGTTCCTGCACCCATCAGAGCAGTGCACATGGACACACAGTCACCTGTTCCTGCACCCATCAGAGCAGTGCACATGGACACGCAGCCACCTGTTCTTGCACCCATCAGAGCAGTGCACATGGACACACAGCCACCTGTTCCTGCACCCATCAGAGCCGTGCACATGGACACATAGTCACCTGTTCCTGCAGCCATCAGAGCGGTGCACATGGACATACAGCCACCCGTTCCTGCACCCATCTGAGCCGTACACATGGACATACAGCTACCTGTTCCTTCACCCATCAGAGCAGTGCACATGGACACACAGACACCTGTTCCTGCACCCATCCGATCAGTGCACATGGACACACAGTCACCTGTTCCTTCACGTATCAGAGCAGTGCACATGGACACACAGTCACCTGTTCCTTCACGTATCAGAGCAGTGCACATGGACACACAGCCACCTGTTCTGCATCCATCAGAGCAGTGCACATGGACTCACAGTCACCTGTTCCTGCACCCATCAGAGCAGTGCACATGGACACACAGTCACCTGTTCCTGCACCCATCAGAGCAGTGCACATGGACACTCAGCCACCTGTTCCTGCACCCATCAGAGCAGTGCACATGGACACACAGTCACCTGTTCCTGCACCCATCAGAGCAGTGCACATGGACAGACAGTCACCTGTTCCTGCACCCATCAGAGCAGTGCAGATGGACACACAGTCACCTGTTCCTGCACCCATCAGAGCAGTGCACATGGACACACAGCCACCTGTTCCTGCACCCATCAGAGCAGTGCACATGAACACACAGCCACCTGTTGCTGCACCCATCAGAGCAGTGCACATGGACACACAGTCACCTGTTCCTGCACCCATCAGAGCAGTGCACATGGACACACAGTCACCTGTTCCTGCACCCATCAGAGCAGTGCACATGGACACACAGTCACCTGTTCCTGCACCCATCAGAGCAGTGCACATGGACACACAGTCACCTGTTCCTGCACCCATCAGAGCAGTGCACATGGACACACAGTCACCTGTTCCTGCACCCATCAGAGCAGTGCACATGGACACACAGCCACCTGTTCCTGCACCCATCAGAGCCGTGCTCATGGACACATAGTCACCTGTTCCTGCAGCCATCAGAGCCGTGCTCATGGACACATAGTCACCTGTTCCTGCAGCCATCAGAGCGGTGCACATGGACATACAGCCACCCGTTCCTGCACCCATCAGAGCCGTACACATGGACATACAGCTACCTGTTCCTTCACCCATCAGAGCAGTGCACATGGACACACAGCCACCTGTTCCTGCACCCATCCGAGCAGTGCACATGGACACACAGTCACCTGTTCCTTCACGTATCAGAGCAGTGCACATGGACACACAGTCACCTGTTCCTGCACCCATCAGAGCAGTGCACATGGACACACAGTCACCTGTTCATTCACGTATCAGAGCAGTGCACATGGACACACAGTCACCTGTTCCTGCACCCATCAGAGCAGTGCACATGGACACACAGTCACCTGTTCCTTCACGTATCAGAGCAGTGCACATGGACACACAGTCACCTGTTCCTGCACCCATCAGAGCCGTACACATGGACAAACAGCTACCTGTTCGTTCACGTATCAGAGCAGTGCACATGGACACACAGCCACCTGTTCCTGCATCCATCAGAGCAGTGCACATGGACACACAGCCACCTGTTCCTGCACCCATTGGAGCATTGCACATTGACACACAGCCAACTGTTCCAGCACCCAACAGGGCAGTGCACATGGACACACAGCCACCTGTTCCTGCAACCATCAGAGCCGTGCACATGGACACACAGTTACCTGTTCCTGCAACCATCAGAGGCGTGCACATGGACACACAGTCACCTGTTCCTGCAACCATCAGAGGCGTGCACATGGACACACAGTCACCTGTTCCTGCACCCATCAGAGCCGTGCACATGGACACACAGCCACCTGTTCCTGCACCCATCAGAGCAGTGCACATGGACACACAGTCACCTGTTCCTGCACCCATCAGAGCAGTGCACATGGACACACAGTCACCTGTTCCTGCACCCATCAGAGCAGTGCACATGGACACACAGTCACCTGTTCCTGCACCCATCAGAGCAGTGCACATGGACACAAAGCCACCTGTTCCTGCACCCATCAGAGCAGGGCACATGGGCACACAGTCACCTGTTCCTGCACCCATCAGAGCAGTGCACATGGACACACAGCCACCTGTTCTTGCACCCATCAGAGCAGTGCACATGGACACACAGCCACCTGTTCCTGCACCCATCAGAGCCGTGCACATGGACACATAGTCACCTGTTCCTGCAGCCATCAGAGCGGTGCACATGGACATACAGCCACCCGTTCCTGCACCCATCTGAGCCGTACACATGGACATACAGCTACCTGTTCCTTCACCCATCAGAGCAGTGCACATGGACACACAGACACCTGTTCCTGCACCCATCCGAGCAGTGCACATGGACACACAGTCACCTGTTCCTTCACGTATAAGAGCAGTGCACATGGACACACAGTCACCTGTTCCTTCACGTATCAGAGCAGTGCACATGGACACACAGCCACCTGTTCTGCATCCATCAGAGCAGTGCACATGGACTCACAGTCACCTGTTCCTGCACCCATCAGAACAGTGCACATGGACACGCAGCCACCTGTTCCTGCACCTATCAGAACAGTGCACATGGACACACAGCCACCTGTTCCTGCACCCATCAGAGCAGTGCACATGGACACACAGTCACCTGTTCCTGCACCCATCAAGCAGTGCACATGGACATCCAGCCAACTGTTCCTGCACCCATCAGAGCAGTGCACATGGACACACAGTCACCTGTTCCTGCACCCATCAGAGCAGTGCACATGGACACACAGTCACCTGTTCCTGCACCCATCAGAGCCGTGCACATGGACACATAGTCACCTGTTCCTGCAGCCATCAGAGCGGTGCACATGGACACACAGCCACCTGTTCCTGCACCCATCAGAGCAGTGCACATGGACACACAGTCACCTGTTCCTGCACCCATCAGAGCAGTGCACATGGACACACAGTCACCTGTTCCTGCACCCATCAGAGCAGTGCACATGGACACGCAGCCACCTGTTCTTGCACCCATCAGAGCAGTGCACATGGACACACAGCCACCTGTTCCTGCACCCATCAGAGCCGTGCACATGGACACATAGTCACCTGTTCCTGCAGCCATCAGAGCGGTGCACATGGACATACAGCCACCCGTTCCTGCACCCATCTGAGCCGTACACATGGACATACAGCTACCTGTTCCTTCACCCATCAGAGCAGTGCACATGGACACACAGACACCTGTTCCTGCACCCATCCGAGCAGTGCACATGGACACACAGTCACCTGTTCCTTCACGTATCAGAGCAGTGCACATGGACACACAGTCACCTGTTCCTTCACGTATCAGAGCAGTGCACATGGACACACAGCCACCTGTTCTGCATCCATCAGAGCAGTGCACATGGACTCACAGTCACCTGTTCCTGCACCCATCAGAGCAGTGCACATGGACACACAGTCACCTGTTCCTGCACCCATCGGAGCAGTGCACATGGACACTCAGCCACCTGTTCCTGCACCCATCAGAGCAGTGCACATGGACACACAGTCACCTGTTCCTGCACCCATCAGAGCAGTGCACATGGACAGACAGTCACCTGTTCCTGCACCCATCAGAGCAGTGCACATGGACACACAGCCACCTGTTCCTGCACCCATCAGAGCAGTGCACATGAACACACAGCCACCTGTTGCTGCACCCATCAGAGCAGTGCACATGGACACACAGTCACCTGTTCCTGCACCCATCAGAGCAGTGCACATGGACACACAGTCACCTGTTCCTGCACCCATCAGAGCAGTGCACATGGACACACAGTCACCTGTTCCTGCACCCATCAGAGCAGTGCACATGGACACACAGTCACCTGTTCCTGCACCCATCAGAGCAGTGCACATGGACACACAGTCACCTGTTCCTGCACCCATCAGAGCAGTGCACATGGACACACAGCCACCTGTTCCTGCACCCATCAGAGCCGTGCTCATGGACACATAGTCACCTGTTCCTGCAGCCATCAGAGCCGTGCTCATGGACACATAGTCACCTGTTCCTGCAGCCATCAGAGCGGTGCACATGGACATACAACCACCCGTTCCTGCACCCATCAGAGCCGTACACATGGACATACAGCTACCTGTTCCTTCACCCATCAGAGCAGTGCACATGGACACACAGCCACCTGTTCCTGCACCCATCCGAGCAGTGCACATGGACACACAGTCACCTGTTCCTTCACGTATCAGAGCAGTGCACATGGACACACAGTCACCTGTTCCTTCACGTATCAGAGCAGTGCACATGGACACACAGTCACCTGTTCCTGCACCCATCAGAGCAGTGCACATGGACACACAGTCACCTGTTCCTTCACGTATCAGAGCAGTGCACATGGACACACAGTCACCTGTTCCTGCACCCATCAGAGCCGTACACATGGACAAACAGCTACCTGTTCGTTTACGTATCAGAGCAGTGCACATGGACACACAGCCACCTGTTCCTGCACCCATTGGAGCATTGCACATTGACACACAGCCAACTGTTCCAGCACCCAACAGGGCAGTGCACATGGACACACAGCCACCTGTTCCTGCAACCATCAGAGCCGTGCACATGGACACACAGTTACCTGTTCCTGCAACCATCAGAGGCGTGCACATGGACACACAGTCACCTGTTCCTGCAACCATCAGAGGCGTGCACATGGACACACAGTCACCTGTTCCTGCACCCATCAGAGCCGTGCACATGGACACACAGCCACCTGTTCCTGCACCCATCAGAGCAGTGCACATGGACACACAGTCACCTGTTCCTGCACCCATCAGAGCAGTGCACATGGACACACAGTCACCTGTTCCTGCACCCATCAGAGCAGTGCACATGGACACACAGTCACCTGTTCCTGCACCCATCAGAGCAGTGCACATGGACACAAAGCCACCTGTTCCTGCACCCATCAGAGCAGTGCACATGGGCACACAGTCACCTGTTCCTGCACCCATCAGAGCAGTGCACATGGACACACAGCCACCTGTTCTTGCACCCATCAGAGCAGTGCACATGGACACACAGCCACCTGTTCCTGCACCCATCAGAGCCGTGCACATGGACACATAGTCACCTGTTCCTGCAGCCATCAGAGCGGTGCACATGGACATACAGCCACCCGTTCCTGCACCCATCTGAGCCGTACACATGGACATACAGCTACCTGTTCCTTCACCCATCAGAGCAGTGCACATGGACACACAGACACCTGTTCCTGCACCCATCCGAGCAGTGCACATGGACACACAGTCACCTGTTCCTTCACGTATAAGAGCAGTGCACATGGACACACAGTCACCTGTTCCTTCACGTATCAGAGCAGTGCACATGGACACACAGCCACCTGTTCTGCATCCATCAGAGCAGTGCACATGGACTCACAGTCACCTGTTCCTGCACCCATCAGAACAGTGCACATGGACACGCAGCCACCTGTTCCTGCACCTATCAGAACAGTGCACATGGACACACAGCCACCTGTTCCTGCACCCATCAGAGCAGTGCACATGGACACACAGTCACCTGTTCCTGCACCCATCAAGCAGTGCACATGGACATCCAGCCAACTGTTCCTGCACCCATCAGAGCAGTGCACATGGACACACAGTCACCTGTTCCTGCACCCATCAGAGCAGTGCACATGGACACACAGTCACCTGTTCCTGCACCCATCAGAGCAGTGCACATGGACACACAGTCACCTGTTCCTGCACCCATCAGAGCAGTGCACATGGACATCCAGCCAACTGTTCCTGCACCCATCAGAGCAGTGCACATGGACACACAGTCACCTGTTCCTGCACTCATCAGAGCAGTGCACATGGACACACAGTCACCTGTTCCTGCACCCATCAGAGCAGTGCACATGGACACTCAGCCACCTGTTCCTGCACCCATCAGAGCAGTGCACATGGACACACAGTCACCTGTTCCTGCACCCATCAGAGCAGTGCACATGGACAAACAGTCACCTGTTCCTGCACCCATCAGAGCAGAGCAGATGGACACACAGTCACCTGTTCCTGCACCCATCAGAGCAGTGCACATGGACACACAGCCACCTGTTCCTGCACCCATCAGAGCAGTGCACATGAACACACAGCCACCTGTTGCTGCACCCATCAGAGCAGTGCACATGGACACACAGTCACCTGTTCCTGCACCCATCAGAGCAGTGCACATGGACATTCAGCCACCTGATCCTGCACTCATCAGAGCAGTGCACATGTATCCACAGCCACCTGTTCCTGCACCCATCAGAACAGTGCACATGGACACACAGCCACCTGTTCCAGCACCCATTGGAGCATTGCACATGGACACACAGCCAACTGTTCCAGCACCCAACAGGGCAGTGCACATGGACACACAGCCACCTGTTCCTGCAACCATCAGAGCCGTGCACATGGACACACAGTTACCTGTTCCTGCAACCATCAGAGGCGTGCACATGGACACACAGTCACCTGTTCCTGCAAACATCAGAGGCGTGCACATGGACACACAGTCACCTGTTCCTGCACCCATCAGAGCCGTGCACATGGACACACAGCCACCTGTTCCTGCACCCATCAGAGCACTGCACATGGACACACAGTCACCTGTTCCTGCACCCTTCAGAGCAGTGCACATGGATACAAAGTCACCTGTTCCTGCACCCATCAGAGCAGTGCACATGGACACACAGCGACCTGCTCCTGCACCCATCAGAGCAGTGCACATGGACACACAGTCACATGTTCCTGCACCCATCAGAACACTGCACATGGACACACAGTCACCTGTTCCTGCACCCATCAGAACAGTGCACATGGACACAGTCACCTGTTCCTGCACCCATCAGAGCAGTGCACATGGACACACAGTCACCTGTTCCTGCACCCATCAGAACAGTGCACATGGACACACAGTCACCTGTTCCTGCACCCATCAGAACAGTGCACATGGACACACAGCCACCTGTTCCTGCACCCATCAGAGCAGTGCACATGGACAGACAGTCACCTGCTCCTACACGCATCAGAGCGGTGCACATGGACACACAGCCACCTGTACCTGCACCCATCAGAGCAGTGCACATGGGCACATAGCCACCTGTTCCTGCACCCATCAGAGCAGTGAACGTGGACACAAAGTCACCTGTTCCTGCACCCATCAGAACAGTGCACATGGACACACAGTCACCTGCTCCTTCACGTATCAGAGCAGTGCACATGGACACACAGCCACCTGTACCTGCACCCATCAGAGCAGTGCACATGGACACACAGTCACCTTTTCCTACACCCATCAGAGCAGTGCACATGGACACACAGTCACCTGTTCCTGCACCCATCAGAACAGTGCACATGGACACACAGTCACCTGCTCCTTCACGTATCAGAGCAGTGCACATGGACACACAGTCACCTGTTCCTTCACGTATCAGAGCAGTGCACATGGACACACAGACACCTGTTCCTGCACCCATCAGAGCCGTACACATGGACAAACAGCTACCTGTTCCTTCACGTATCAGAGCAGTGCACATGGACACACAGCCACCTGTTCCTGCATCCATCAGAGCAGTGCACATGGACACACGGTCACCTGTTCCTGCACCCATCAGAACAGTGCACATGGACACGCAGCCACCTGTTCCTGCACCCATCAGAACAGTGCACATGGACACACAGTCACCTGTTCCTGCACCCATCAGAGCTGTGCACATGGACACACAGTCACCTGTTCCTGCACCCATCAGAACAGTGCACATGGACACAGAGTCACCTGTTCCTGCACCCATCAGAACAGTGCACATGGACACACAGTCACCTGCTCCTGCACCCATCAGAGCAGTGCACATGGACACACAGTCACCTGTTCCTGCACCCATCAGAGCATTGCACATGGACACACAGTCACCTTTTCCTACACCCATCAGAGCAGTGCACATGGACACACAGTCACCTGTTCCTGCACCCATCAGAACAGTGCACATGGACACAAAGTCACCTGCTCCTTCACGTATCAGAGCAGTGCACATGGACACACAGTCACCTGTTCCTTCACGTATCAGAGCAGTGCACATGGACACAAAGTCACCTGTTCCTGCACCCATCAGAGCCGTACACATGGACAAACAGCTACCTGTTCCTTCACGTATCAGAGCAGTGCACATGCACACACAGCCACCTGTTCCTGTATCCATCAGAGCAGTGCACATGGACACACGGTCACCTGTTCCTGCACCCATCAGAACAGTGCACATGGACACGCAGCCACCTGTTCCTGCACCCATCAGAACAGTGCACATGGACACACAGCCACCTGTTCCTGCACCCATCAGAGCAGTGCAAATGGACACACATTCACCTGTTCCTGCACCCATCAGAGCAGTGCAGATGGACATCCAGCCAACTGTTCCTGCACCCATCAGAGCAGTGCACATGGACACACAGTCACCTTTTCCTACACCCATCAGAGCAGTGCACATGGACACACAGTCACCTGTTCCTGCACCCATCAGAACAGTGCACATGGACACACAGTCACCTGTTCCTGCACCCATCAGAACAGTGCACATGGACACACAGTCACCTGTTCCTGCACCCATCAGAACAGTGCACATGGACACAGAGTCAGCTGTTCCTGCACCCATCAGAGCAGTGCACATGGACACACAGTCACCTGTTCCTGCACCCATCAGAACAGTGCACATGGACAGACAGTCACCTGTTCCTGCACCCATCAGAACAGTGCACATGGACGCACTGCCACCTGTCCCTGCACCCATTGGAGCATTGCACATGGACACACAGCCAACTGTTCCAGCACCCAACAGGGCAGTGCACATGGACACACAGCCACCTGTTCCTGCAACCATCAGAGCCGTGCACATGGACACACAGTTACGTGTTCCTGCAACCATCAGAGGCGTGCACATGGACACACAGTCACCTGTTCCTGCAAACATCAGAGGCGTGCACATGGACACACAGTCACCTGTTCCTGCACCCATCAGAGCTGTGCACATGGACACACAGCCACCTGTTCCTGCACCCATCAGAGCACTGCACATGGACACACAGTCACCTGTTCCTGCACCCTTCAGAGCAGTGCACATGGATACAAAGTCACCTGTTCCTGCACCCATCAGAGCAGTGCACATGGACACACAGCGACCTGCTCCTGCACCCATCAGAGCAGTGCACATGGACACACAGTCACCTGTTCCTGCACCCATCAGAACAGTGCACATGGACACACAGTCACCTGTTCCTGCACCCATCAGAACAGTGCACATGGACACAGAGTCACCTGTTCCTGCACCCATCAGAGCAGTGCACATGGACACACAGTCACCTGTTCCTGCACCCATCAGAACAGTGCACATGGACACACAGTCACCTGTTCCTGCACCCATCAGAACAGTGCACATGGACACACAGCCACCTGTTCCTGCACCCATCAGAGCAGTGCACATGGACACACAGTCACCTGTTCCTGCACGCATCAGAACAGTGCACATGGACACACAGTCACCTGTTCCTGCACCCATCAGAGCAGTGCACATGGACAGACAGTCACCTGCTCCTACACGCATCAGAGCGGTGCACATGGACACACAGCCACCTGTACCTGCACCCATCAGAGCAGTGCACATGGGCACATAGCCACCTGTTCCTGCACCCATCAGAGCAGTGAACGTGGACACAAAGTCACCTGTTCCTGCACCCATCAGAGCATTGAACGTGGACACACAGTCACCTGTTCCTGCACCCATCAGAGCAGTGCATATGGACACACAGCCACCTGTTCCTGCACCCATCAGAGCCGTGCACATGGACACATAGTCACCTGTTCCTGCAGCCATCAGAGCGGTGCACATGGACATACAGCCACCTGTTCCTGCACCCATCAGAGCCGTACACATGGACATACAGCTACCTGTTCCTTCACCCATCAGAGCAGTGCACATGGACACACAGCCACCAGTTCCTGCACCCATCCGAGCAGTGCACATGGACACACAGTCACCTGTTCCTTCACGTATCAGAGCAGTGCACATGGACACTCAGCCAGCTGTGCCTGCACCCATCAGAGCAGTGCACATGGACACACAGTCACCTGTTCCTGCACCCATCAGAGCAGTGCAGATGGACAAACAGTCACCTGTTCCTGCACCCATCAGAGCAGTGCAGATGGACACACAGTCACCTGTTCCTGCACCCATCAGAGCAGTGCACATGGACACAGAGCCACCTGTTCCTGCACCCATCAGAGCAGTGCACATGGACACACAGCCACCTGTTCCTGCACCCATCAGAACAGTGCACATGGACACACAGTCACCTGTTCCTGCACCCATCAGAACAGTGCACATGTACACAGAGTCACCTGTTCCTGCACCAATCAGAGCAGTGCACATGGACACACAGTCACCTGTTCCTGCACCCATCAGAACAGTGCACATGGACACACAGCCACCTGTTCCTGCACCCATCAGAGCAGTGCACATGGACACACAGTCACCTTTTCCTACACCCATCAGAGCCGTACACATGGACACACTGCCACCTGTTCCTGCACCCATCAGAGCACTGCACATGGATACACAGTCACCTGTTCCTGCACCCATCAGAGCAGTGCACATGGATACAAAGTCACCTGTTCCTGCACCCATCAGAGCAGTGCACATGGACACACAGTCACCTGTTCCTGCACCCATCAGAGCAGTGCACATGGACACACAGCCACCTGTTCCTGCACCCATCAGAACAGTGAACATGGACACACAGTCACCTGTTCCTGCACCCATCAGAGCAGTGCACATGGACACACAGTCACCTTTTCCTACACCCATCAGAGCAGTGCACATGGACACACAGTCACCTGTTCCTGCACCCATCAGAACAGTGCACATGGACACACAGTCACCTGTTCCTGCACCCATCAGAACAGTGCACATGGACAGACAGTCACCTGTTCCTGCACCCATCAGAACAGTGCACATGGACGCACTGCCACCTGTCCCTGCACCCATTGGAGCATTGCACATGGACACACAGCCAACTGTTCCAGCACCCAACAGGGCAGTGCACATGGACACACAGCCACCTGTTCCTGCAACCATCAGAGCCGTGCACATGGACACACAGTTACGTGTTCCTGCAACCATCAGAGGCGTGCACATGGACACACAGTCACCTGTTCCTGCAAACATCAGAGGCGTGCACATGGACACACAGTCACCTGTTCCTGCACCCATCAGAGCTGTGCACATGGACACACAGCCACCTGTTCCTGCACCCATCAGAGCACTGCACATGGACACACAGTCACCTGTTCCTGCACCCTTCAGAGCAGTGCACATGGATACAAAGTCACCTGTTCCTGCACCCATCAGAGCAGTGCACATGGACACACAGTCACCTGTTCCTGCACCCATCAGAACAGTGCACATGGACACACAGTCACCTGTTCCTGCACCCATCAGAACAGTGCACATGGACACAGAGTCACCTGTTCCTGCACCCATCAGAGCAGTGCACATGGACACACAGTCACCTGTTCCTGCACCCATCAGAACAGTGCACATGGACACACAGTCACCTGTTCCTGCACCCATCAGAACAGTGCACATGGACACACAGCCACCTGTTCCTGCACCCATCAGAGCAGTGCACATGGACACACAGTCACCTGTTCCTGCACGCATCAGAACAGTGCACATGGACACACAGTCACCTGTTCCTGCACCCATCAGAGCAGTGCACATGGACAGACAGTCACCTGCTCCTACACGCATCAGAGCGGTGCACATGGACACACAGCCACCTGTACCTGCACCCATCAGAGCAGTGCACATGGGCACATAGCCACCTGTTCCTGCACCCATCAGAGCAGTGAACGTGGACACAAAGTCACCTGTTCCTGCACCCATCAGAGCATTGAACGTGGACACACAGTCACCTGTTCCTGCACCCATCAGAACAGTGCACATGGACACAGAGTCACCTGTTCCTGCACCCATCAGAGCAGTGCACATGGACACACAGTCACCTGTTCCTGCACCCATCAGAACAGTGCACATGGACACAGAGTCACCTGTTCCTGCACCCATCAGAACAGTGCACATGGACACACAGCCACCTGTTCCTGCACCCATCAGAGCAGTGCACATGGACACACAGTCACCTGTTCCTGCACGCATCAGAACAGTGCACATGGACACACAGTCACCTGTTCCTGCACCCATCAGAGCAGTGCACATGGACAGACAGTCACCTGCTCCTACACGCATCAGAGCGGTGCACATGGACACACAGCCACCTGTACCTGCACCCATCAGAGCAGTGCACATGGGCACATAGCCACCTGTTCCTGCACCCATCAGAGCAGTGAACGTGGACACAAAGTCACCTGTTCCTGCACCCATCAGAGCATTGAACGTGGACACACAGTCACCTGTTCCTGCACCCATCAGAGCAGTGCATATGGACACACAGCCACCTGTTCCTGCACCCATCAGAGCCGTGCACATGGACACATAGTCACCTGTTCCTGCAGCCATCAGAGCGGTGCACATGGACATACAGCCACCTGTTCCTGCACCCATCAGAGCCGTACACATGGACATACAGCTACCTGTTCCTTCACCCATCAGAGCAGTGCACATGGACACACAGCCACCAGTTCCTGCACCCATCCGAGCAGTGCACATGGACACACAGTCACCTGTTCCTTCAAGTATCAGAGCAGTGCACATGGACACTCAGCCAGCTGTGCCTGCACCCATCAGAGCAGTGCACATGGACACACAGTCACCTGTTCCTGCAAACATCAGAGGCGTGCACATGGACACACAGTCACCTGTTCCTGCACCCATCAGAGCTGTGCACATGGACACACAGCCACCTGTTCCTGCACCCATCAGAGCACTGCACATGGACACACAGTCACCTGTTCCTGCACCCTTCAGAGCAGTGCACATGGATACAAAGTCACCTGTTCCTGCACCCATCAGAGCAGTGCACATGGACACACAGCGACCTGCTCCTGCACCCATCAGAGCAGTGCACATGGACACACAGTCACCTGTTCCTGCACCCATCAGAACAGTGCACATGGACACACAGTCACCTGTTCCTGCACCCATCAGAACAGTGCACATGGACACAGAGTCACCTGTTCCTGCACCCATCAGAGCAGTGCACATGGACACACAGTCACCTGTTCCTGCACCCATCAGAACAGTGCACATGGACACACAGTCACCTGTTCCTGCACCCATCAGAACAGTGCACATGGACACACAGCCACCTGTTCCTGCACCCATCAGAGCAGTGCACATGGACACACAGTCACCTGTTCCTGCACGCATCAGAACAGTGCACATGGACACACAGTCACCTGTTCCTGCACCCATCAGAGCAGTGCACATGGACAGACAGTCACCTGCTCCTACACGCATCAGAGCGGTGCACATGGACACACAGCCACCTGTACCTGCACCCATCAGAGCAGTGCACATGGGCACATAGCCACCTGTTCCTGCACCCATCAGAGCAGTGAACGTGGACACAAAGTCACCTGTTCCTGCACCCATCAGAGCATTGAACGTGGACACACAGTCACCTGTTCCTGCACCCATCAGAGCAGTGCATATGGACACACAGCCACCTGTTCCTGCACCCATCAGAGCCGTGCACATGGACACATAGTCACCTGTTCCTGCAGCCATCAGAGCGGTGCACATGGACATACAGCCACCTGTTCCTGCACCCATCAGAGCCGTACACATGGACATACAGCTACCTGTTCCTTCACCCATCAGAGCAGTGCACATGGACACACAGCCACCAGTTCCTGCACCCATCCGAGCAGTGCACATGGACACACAGTCACCTGTTCCTTCACGTATCAGAGCAGTGCACATGGACACTCAGCCAGCTGTGCCTGCACCCATCAGAGCAGTGCACATGGACACACAGTCACCTGTTCCTGCACCCATCAGAGCAGTGCAGATGGACAAACAGTCACCTGTTCCTGCACCCATCAGAGCAGTGCAGATGGACACACAGTCACCTGTTCCTGCACCCATCAGAGCAGTGCACATGGACACAGAGCCACCTGTTCCTGCACCCATCAGAGCAGTGCACATGGACACACAGCCACCTGTTCCTGCACCCATCAGAACAGTGCACATGGACACACAGTCACCTGTTCCTGCACCCATCAGAACAGTGCACATGTACACAGAGTCACCTGTTCCTGCACCAATCAGAGCAGTGCACATGGACACACAGTCACCTGTTCCTGCACCCATCAGAACAGTGCACATGGACACACAGCCACCTGTTCCTGCACCCATCAGAGCAGTGCACATGGACACACAGTCACCTTTTCCTACACCCATCAGAGCCGTACACATGGACACACTGCCACCTGTTCCTGCACCCATCAGAGCACTGCACATGGATACACAGTCACCTGTTCCTGCACCCATCAGAGCAGTGCACATGGATACAAAGTCACCTGTTCCTGCACCCATCAGAGCAGTGCACATGGACACACAGTCACCTGTTCCTGCACCCATCAGAGCAGTGCACATGGACACACAGCCACCTGTTCCTGCACCCATCAGAACAGTGAACATGGACACACAGTCACCTGTTCCTGCACCCATCAGAGCAGTGCACATGGACACACAGTCACCTTTTCCTACACCCATCAGAGCAGTGCACATGGACACACAGTCACCTGTTCCTGCACCCATCAGAACAGTGCACATGGACACACAGTCACCTGTTCCTGCACCCATCAGAACAGTGCACATGGACACACAGTTACCTGTTCCTGCACCCATCAGAGCAGTGCACATGGACACACAGTCACCTGTTCCTGCACCCATCAGAACAGCGCATATGGACACACAGACACCTGTTCCTGCACCCATCAGAACGGTGCACATGGACACACAGCCACCTGTTCCTGCACCCATCAGAGCAGTGATCGTGGACAGAAAGTCACCTGTTCCTGCACCCATCAGAGCAGTGAACGTGGACACAAAGTCACCTGTTCCTGCACCCATCAGAGCAGTGCACATGGACACACAGCCACCTGTTCCTGCACCCATCAGAGCAGTGCACATGGACACACAGCCACCTGTTTCTGCACGCATCAGAGCAGTGCACATGGACACACAGTCGCCCGTTCCTGCTCCCATCAGAGCAGTGCGCATGGACTCACAGCCAACTGTTCCTGCACCCATCAGAGCAGTGCACATGGACACACAGTCGCCCGTTCCTGCTCCCATCAGTGCAGTGCGCATGGACTCACAGCCAAATGTTCCTGCACCCATCAGAGCAGTGCACATGGACAAACAGTCACCTGTTCCTGCACCCATCAGAGCCGTGCACATGGACACACAGTCACCTGTTCCTGCAGCCATCAGAGCCGTGCACATGGACACACAGCCACAAGTTCCTGCACCCATCACAGCTGTGCACTTGAACACACAGCCACCTGTTCCTGCACCCATCAGAGCAGTGCACATGGGCATTCAGCCAACTGTTCCTGCACCCATCAGAGCAGTGCACATGGACACACAACCATCTGCTCCTGCACCCAACAGAGCAGTGCACATGGACACACAGACACCTGTTCCTGCACCCATCAGAGCAGTGCACATGGACACACAACCATCTGCTCCTGCACCCAACAGAGCAGTGCACATGGACACACAGTCACCTGTTCCTGCACCCATCAGAGCAGTGCACATGGACACACAGACACCTGTTCCTGCACCCATCAGAGCAGTGCACATGGACACACAAACATCTGCTCCTGCACCCAGCAGAGCAGTGCACATGGACACACAGCCACCTGTTCCTGCACCCATCAGAGCAGTGCACATGGACACACAACCATCTGCTCCTGCACCCAACAGAGCAGTGCACATGGAAACACAGTCACCTGTTCCTGCACGCATCATAGCAGTGCACAAGGACACACAGCCACCTGTTCTCGCACCCATCAGAGCACTGCACATGGACACACAGTCACCTTTTCCTACACGCATCAGAGCAGTGCACATGGACACCCAGCCACCTGTTCCTGCACCCATCAGAGCAGTGCACATGGTCACACAGTCACCTGTTCCTGCACCCATCAGAGCAGTGCACATAGACACACAGCCACCTGTTCCTTCACCCATCAGAGCAGTGCACATGGACACACAGTCACCTTTTCCTACACCCATCAGAGCAGTGCACATGGACACACAGTCACCTGTTCCTGCAGCGATCCGAGCAGTGCACATGGACATACAGCCACCCGTTCCTGCACCCATCAGAGCAGTGCACATGGACACACAGTCACCTGTTCCTGAACCCATCAGAGCAGTGCACATGGACACACAGTCACCTGTTCCTGCAGCGATCCGAGCAATGCACATGGACACACAGCCACCTGTTCCTGCACCCATCAGAGCAGTGCATGTGGACACACAGCCAGCTGTTCCTGCATCCATCAGAGCAGTGCACATGGACACACAGTCACCTATTCCTGCACCCATCAGAACAGAGCACATGGACACGCAGCCACCTGTTCCTGCACCCATCAGAACAGTGCACATGGACACACAGTCACCTGTTCCTACACCCATCAAAGCAGTGCACATGGACACACAGTCACCTGTTCCTGCACCCATCAGAGCAGTGCACATGGACATCCAGCCAACTGTTCCTGCACCCATCAGAGCCGTGCACATGGACACACAGCCACCTGTTCCTGCACCCATCAGAGCAGTGCACATGGACACACAGTCATCTGTTCCTGCACCCATCAGAGCAGTGCACATGGACACACAGTCACCTGTTCCTGCACCCATCAGAGCAGTGCACATGGACACACAGTCACCTGTTCCTGCACCCATCAGAGCAGTGCACATGGACACAAAGCCACCTGTTCCTGCACCCATCAGAGCAGTGCACATGGAAACACAGTCACCTGTTCCTGCACCCATCAGAGCAGTGCACATGGACACACAGCCACCTGTTCTTGCACCCATCAGAGCAGTGCACATGGACACACAGCCACCTATTCCTGCACCCATCAGAGCCGTGCACATGGACACATAGTCACCTGTTCCTGCAGCCATCAGAGCGGTGCACATGGACGTACAGCCACCCGTTCCTGCACCCATCAGAGCCGTACACATGGACATACAGCTACCTGTTCCTTCACCCATCAGAGCAGTGCACATGGACACACAGCCACCTGTTCCTGCACCCATCCGAGCAGTGCAGATGGACACACAGTCACCTGTTCCTTCACGTATCAGAGCAGTGCACATGGACACAAAGTCACCTGTTCCTTCACGTATCAGAGCAGTGCACATGGACACACAGTCACCTGTTCCTGCACCCATCAGAGCCGTACACATGGACCAACAGCTACCTGTTCCTTCCCGTATCAGAGCAGTACACATGGACACATAGCCACCTGTTCCTGCATCCATCAGAGCAGTGCACATGGACACACAGTCACCTGTTCCTGCACCCATCAGAACAGAGCACATGGACACGCAGCCACCTGTTCCTGCACCCATCAGAACAGTGCACATGGACACACAGCCACCTGTTCCTGCACCCATCAGAGCAGTGCACATGGACACACAGTCACCTGTTCCTGCACCCATCAGAGCAGTGCACATGGACATCCAGCCAACTGTTCCTGCACCCATCAGAGCAGTGCACATGGACACACAGTCACCTGTTCCTGCACCCATCAGAGCAGTGCACATGGACACACAGTCACCTGTTCCTGCACCCATCAAAGCAGTGCACATGGACACACAGTCACCTGTTCCTGCACCCATCAGAGCAGTGCACATGGACACACAGTCACCTGTTGCTGCACCCATCAGAGCACTGCACATGGACACACAGTCACCTGTTCCTGCACCCATCAGAGCAGTGCACATGGACACACAGCCACCTGTTCCTGCACCCATCAGAGCAGTGCATGTGGACACACAGCCAGCTGTTCCTGCACCCACCCAAGCAGTGCACATGGACACACAGCCATCCGTTCCTGCACCCATCAGAGCAGTGCACATGGACACACAGCCACCTGTTCCTTCACCCATCAGAGCAGTGCACATGGACACACAGCCAGCTGTTCCTGCACTCATCAGAGCAGTGCATGTGGACACACAGCCATCCGTTCCTGCACCCATCAGGGCCGTACACATGGACATACAGCCACCTGTTTCTGCACCCACCTGAGCAGTGCACAAGGACATACAGCCAAACGTTCCTGCACCCATCAGAGCCGTACACATGGACATACAGCTACCTGTTCCTGCACCCATCAGAACAGTGCACATGGACACACAGTCACCTGTTCCTGAACTCATCAGAACAGTGCACAGGATTGCACAGTCGCCCGTTCCTGCTCCCATCAGAGCAGTGCGCATGGACTCACAGCCAACTGTTCCTGCACCCATCAGAGCAGTGCACATGGACGCACAGCTAAATGTTCCTGCACCCATCAGAACAGTGCACATGGACACACAGCCAAATGTTCCTGCACCCATCAGAGCGGTGCACATGGACACACAGCCACCTGTTCCTGCACCCATCAGAACAGTGCACATGGACACACAGTCGCCTGTTCCTGAACTCATCAGAGCAGTGCACATTGGCACACAGACACCTGTTCCTGCACCCATCAGAGCAGTGCACATGGACACACAGTCACCTGTTCCTGCACCCATCAGAGCAGTGCACATGGACACACAGTCACCTGTTCCTTCACGTATCAGAGCAGTGCACATGGACACACAGTCACCTGTTCCTGCACCCATCAGAGCCGTACACATGGACAAACAGCTACCTGTTCCTTCACGTATCAGAGCAGTGCACATGGACACACAGCCACCTGTTCCTGCATCCATCAGAGCAGTGCACATGGACACACAGTCACCTGTTCCTGCACCCATCAGAACAGTGCACATGGACATCCAGCCAACTGTTCCTGCACCCATCAGAGCAGTGCACATGGACACACAGTCACCTGTTCCTGCACCCATCAGAGCCGTGCACATGGACACACAGTCACCTGTTCCTGCACCCATCAAAGCAGTGCACATGGACACACAGTCACCTGTTCCTGCACCCATCAGAGCAGTGCACATGGACATCCAGCCAACTGTTCCTGCACCCATCAGAGCAGTGCACATGGACACACAGCCACCTGTTCCTGCACCCATCAGAGCAGTGCACATGGACATACAGCCACCTGTTCCTGCACCCATCAGAGCAGTGCACATGGACACACAGCCACCTGTTCCTGCACCCATTGGAGCATTGCACATGGACACACAGCCAACTGTTCCAGCACCCAACAGGGCAGTGCACATGGACACACAGCCACCTGTTCCTGCAACCATCAGAGCCGTGCACATGGACACACAGCTACCTGTTCCTGCACCCATCAGAGCAGTGTACATGGACATACAGCCACCTGTTCCTGCACCCATCAGAGCAGTGCACATGGACACACAGCCACCTGTTCCTGCACCCATCAGAGCAGTGCACATGGACATACAGCCACCTGTTCCTGCACCCATCAGAGCAGTGCACATGGACACACAGCCACCTGTTCCTGCACACATCAGAACAGTGCACATGGACATTCAGCCACCTGATCCTGCACCCATCAGAGCAGTGCACATGGATCCACAGCCACCTGTTCCTGCACCCATCAGAACAGTGCACATGGACACACAGCCACCTGTTCCTGCACCCATTGGAGCATTGCACATGGACACACAGCCAACTGTTCCAGCACCCAACTGGGCAGTGCACATGGACACACAGCCACCTGTTCCTGCAACCATCAGAGCCATGCACATGGACACACAGTTACCTGTTCCTGCAACCATCAGAGGCGTGCTCATGGACACACAGTCACCTGTTCCTGCAACCATCAGAGGCGTGCACATGGACACACAGTCACCTGTTCCTGCACCCATCAGAGCCGTGCACATGGACACACAGCCACCTGTTCCTGCACCCATCAGAGCAGTGCACATGGACACACAGTCACCTGTTCCTGCACCCATCAGAGCAGTGCACATGGACACACAGTCACCTGTTCCTGCACCCATCAGAGCCGTGCACATGGACACACAGTCACCTGTTCCTGCACCCATCAGAGCCGTGCACATGGACACACAGCCACCTGTTCCTGCACCCATCAGAGCAGTGCACATGGACACACAGTCACCTGTTCCTGCACCCATCAGAGCAGTGCACATGGACACACAGTCACCTGTTCCTGCACCCCTCAGAGCAGTGCACATGGACACAAAGCCACCTGTTCCTGCACCCATCAGAGCAGTGCACATGGACACACAGTCACCTGTTCCTGCACCCATCAGAGCAGTGCACATGGACACATAGTCACCTGTTCCTGCAGCCATCAGAGCGGTGCACATGGACATACAGCCACCCGTTCCTGCACCCATCAGAGCCGTACACATGGACATACAGCTACCTGTTCCTTCACCCATCAGAGCAGTGCACATGGACACATAGCCACCTGTTCCTGCACCCATCCGAGCAGTGCAGGTGGACACACAGTCACCTGTTCCTTCACGTATCAGAGCAGTGCACATGGACACACAGTCACCTGTTCCTTCACGTATCAGAGCAGTGCACATGGACACACAGTCACCTGTTCCTGCACCCATCAGAGCAGTGCACATGGACATCCAGCCAATTGTTCCTGCACCCATCAGAGCAATGCACATGGACACACAGTCACCTGTTCCTGCACCCATCGGAGCAGTGCACATGGACACACAGTCACCTGTTCCTACACCCATCAAAGCAGTGCACATGGTCACACAGTCACCTGTTCCTGCACCCATCAGAGCAGTGCACATGGACACACAGTCACCTGTTGCTGCACCCATCAGAGCAGTGCACATGGACACACAGTCACCTGTTCCTGCACCCATCAGAGCAGTGCACATGGACACACAGCCACCTGTTCCTGCACCCATCAGAGCAGTGCATGTGGACACACAGCCAGCTGTTCCTGCACCCACCCAAGCAGTGCACATGGACACACAGCCATCCGTTCCTGCACCCATCAGAGCAGTGCACATGGACACACAGCCACCTGTTCCTTCACCCATCAGAGCAGTGCACATGGACACACAGCCAGCTGTTCCTGCACTCATCAGAGCAGTGCATGTGGACACACAGCCATCCGTTCCTGCACCCATCAGAGCCGTACACATGGACGTACAGCTACCTGTTTCTGCACCCACCTGAGCAGAGCACAAGGACATACAGCCAAACGTTCCTGCACCCATCAGAGCCGTACACATGGACATACAGCTACCTGTTCCTGCACCCATCAGAACAGTGCACATGGACACACAGTCACCTGTTCCTGAACTCATCAGAACAGTGCACAGGATTGCACAGTCGCCCGTTCCTGCTCCCATCAGAGCAGTGCGCATGGACTCACAGCCAACTGTTCCTGAACCCATCAGAGCAGTGCACATGGACGCACAGCCAAATATTCCTGCACCCATCAGAACAGTGCACATGGACACACAGCCAAATGTTCCTGCACCCATCAGAGCGGTGCACATGGACACACAGCCACCTGTTCCTGCACCCATCAGAACAGTGCACATGGACACACAGTCGCCTGTTCCTGAACTCATCAGAGCAGTGCACATGGGCACACAGACACCTGTTCCTGCACCCATCAGAGCAGTGCACATGGACACACAGTCACCTGTTCCTGCACCCATCAGAGCAGTGCACATGGACACACAGTCACCTGTTCCTGCACCCATCAGAGCAGTGCACATGGACACACAGTCACCTGTTCCTGCACCCATCAGAGCAGTGCACATGGACACAAAGCCACCTGTTCCTGCACCCATCAGAGCAGTGCACATGGACACACAGTCACCTGTTCCTGCACTCATCAGAGCAGTGCACATGGACACACAGCCACCTGTTCTTGCACCCATCAGAGCAGTGCACATGGACACACAGCCACCTGTTCCTGCACCCATCAGAGCCGTGCACATGGACACATAGTCACCTGTTCCTGCAGCCATCAGAGCGGTGCACATGGACGTACAGCCACCCGTTCCTGCACCCATCAGAGCCGTACACAAGGACATACAGCTACCTGTTCCTTCACCCATCAGAGCAGTGCACATGGACACACAGCCACCTGTTCCTGCACCCATCCGAGCAGTGCACATGGACACACAGTCACCTGTTCCTTCACGTATCAGAGCAGTGCACATGGACACACAGTCACCTGTTCCTTCACGTATCAGAGCAGTGCACATGGACACACAGTCACCTGTTCCTGCACCCATCAGAGCCGTACACATGGACAAACAGCTACCTGTTCCTTCACGTATCAGAGCAGTGCACATGGACACACAGCCACCTGTTCCTGCATCCATCAGAGCAGTGCACATGGACACACAGTCACCTGTTCCTGCACCCATCAGAACAGAGCACAAGGACACGCAGCCACCTGTTCCTGCACCCATCAGAACAGTGCACATGGACACACAGCCACCTTTTCCTGCACCCATCAGAGCAGTGCACATGGACACACAGTCACCTGTTCCTGCACCCATCAGAGCAGTGCACATGGACATCCAGCCAACTGTTCCTGCACCCATCAGAGCAGTGCACAAGGACACACAGTCACCTGTTCCTGCACCCATCAGAGCAGTGCACATGGACACACAGTCACCTGTTCCTACACCCATCAAAGCAGTGCACATGGACACACAGTCACCTGTTCCTGCACCCATCAGAGCAGTGCACATGGACATCCAGCCAACTGTTCCTGCACCCATCAGAGCAGTGCACATGGACACACCGCCACCTGTTCCTGCACCCATCAGAGCAGTGCACATGGACCCACAGCCACCTGTTCCTGCACCCATCAGAGCAGTGCACATGGACACACTGCCACCTGTTCCTGCACCCATCAGAGCAGTGCACATGGACACACAGTTACCTGTTCCTGCACCCATCAGAGCAGTGCACATGGACACACAGCCACCTATTCCTGCACCCATCAGAGCAGTGCACATGGACATACAGCCACCTGTTCCTGCACCCATCAGAGCAGTGCACATGGACACACAGCCACCTGTTCCTGCACCCATCAGAGCAGTGCACATGGACATACAGCCACCTGTTCCTGCACCCATCAGAGCAGTGCACATGGACATCCAGCCAACTGTTCCTGCACCCATCAGAGCAGTGCACATGGACACACAGTCACCTGTTCCTGCACCCATCAGAGCAGTGCACATGGACACACAGTCACCTGTTCCTACACCCATCAAAGCAGTGCACATGGACACACAGTCACCTGTTCCTGCACCCATCAGAGCAGTGCACATGGACACACAGTCACCTGTTGCTGCACCCATCAGAGCAGTGCACATGGACACACAGTCACCTGTTCCTGCAACCATCAGAGCAGTGCACATGGACACACAGCCACCTGTTCCTGCACCCATCAGAGCAGTGCATGTGGACACACAGCCAGCTGTTCCTGCACCCACCCACGCAGTGCACATGGACACACAGCCATCCGTTCCTGCACCCATCAGAGCAGTGCACATGGACACGCAGCCACCTGTTCCTTCACCCATCAGAGCAGTGCACATGGACACACAGCCAGCTGTTCCTGCACTCATCAGAGCAGTGCATGTGGACACACAGCCATCCGTTCCTGCACCCATCAGAGCCGTACACATGGACATACAGCCACCTGTTTCTGCACCCACCTGAGCAGAGCACAAGGACATACAGCCAAACGTTCCTGCACCCATCAGAGCCGTACACATGGACATACAGCTACCTGTTCCTGCACCCATCAGAACAGTGCACATGGACACACAGTCACCTGTTCCTGAACTCATTAGAACAGTGCACAGGATTGCACAGTCGCCAGTTACTGCTCCCATCAGAGCAGTGCGCATGGACTCACAGCCAACTGTTCCTGCACCCATCAGAGCAGTGCACATGGACGCACAGCCACCTGTTCCTGCACCCATCAGAACAGTGCACATGGACACACAGTCGCCTGTTCCTGAACTCATCAGAGCAGTGCACATGGGCACACAGACACCTGTTCCTGCACCCATCAGAGCAGTGCACATGGACACACAGTCACCTGTTCCTGCACCCATCAGAGCAGTGCACATGGACACACAGTCACCTGTTCCTGCACCCATCAGAGCAGTGCACAAGGACACACAGTCACCTGTTCCTGCACCCATCAGAACAGTGGACATGGACACACAGCCAAATGTTCCTGCACCCATCAGAGCGGTGCACATGGACACACAGCCACCTGTTCCTGCACCCATCAGAACAGTGCACATGGACACACAGTCGCCTGTTCCTGAACTCATCAGAGCAGTGCACATGGGCACACAGACACCTGTTCCTGCACCCATCAGAGCAGTGCACATGGACACACAGTCACCTGTTCCTGCACCCATCAGAGCAGTGCACATGGACACACAGTCACCTGTTCCTGCACCCATCAGAGCAGTGCACAAGGACACACAGTCACCTGTTCCTGCACCCATCAGAGCAGTGCACATGGACACAAAGCCACCTGTTCCTGCACCCATCAGAGCAGTGCACATGGACACACAGTCACCTGTTCCTGCACTCATCAGAGCAGTGCACATGGACACACAGCCACCTGTTCTTGCACCCATCAGAGCAGTGCACATGGACACACAGCCACCTGTTCCTGCACCCATCAGAGCAGTGCACATGGACACATAGTCACCTGTTCCTGCAGCCATCAGAGCGGTGCACATGGACGTACAGCCACCCGTTCCTGCACCCATCAGAGCAGTGCACATGGACACACAGTCACCTGTTCCTGCACTCATCAGAGCAGTGCACATGGACACACAGCCACCTGTTCTTGCACCCATCAGAGCAGTGCACATGGACACACAGCCACCTGTTCCTGCACCCATCAGAGCCGTGCACATGGACACATAGCCACCTGTTCCTGCAGCCATCAGAGCGGTGCACATGGACGTACAGCCACCCGTTCCTGCACCCATCAGAGCCGTACACATGGACGTACAGCTACCTGTTCCTTCACCCATCAGAGCAGTGCACATGGACACACAGCCACCTGTTCCTGCACCCATCCGAGCAGTGCACATGGACACACAGTCACCTGTTCCTTCACGTATCAGAGCAGTGCACATGGACACACAGTCACCTGTTCCTTCACGTATCAGAGCAGTGCACATGGACACACAGTCACCTGTTCCTGCACCCATCAGAGCCGTACACATGGACAAACAGCTACCTGTTCCTTCACGTATCAGAGCAGTGCACATGGACACACAGCCACCTGTTCCTGCATCCATCAGAGCAGTGCACATGGACACACAGTCACCTGTTCCTGCACCCATCAGAACAGAGCACAAGGACACGCAGCCACCTTTTCCTGCACCCATCAGAACAGTGCACATGGACACACAGCCACCTTTTCCTGCACCCATCAGAGCAGTGCACATGGACACACAGTCACCTGTTCCTGCACCCATCAGAGCAGTGCACATGGACATCCAGCCAACTGTTCCTGCACCGATCAGAGCAGTGCACATGGACACACAGTCACCTGTTCCTGCACCCATCAGAGCAGTGCACATGGACACACAGTCACCTGTTCCTACACCCATCAAAGCAGTGCACATGGACACACAGTCACCTGTTCCTGCACCCATCAGAGCCGTACACATGGACATACAGCCACCTGTTTCTGCACCCACCTGAGCAGAGCACAAGGACATACAGCCAAACGTTCCTGCACCCATCAGAGCCGTACACATGGACATACAGCTACCTGTTCCTGCACCCATCAGAACAGTGCACATGGACACACAGTCACCTGTTCCTGAACTCATTAGAACAGTGCACAGGATTGCACAGTCGCCCGTTCCTGCTCCCATCAGAGCAGTGCGCATGGACTCACAGCCAACTGTTCCTGCACCCATCAGAGCAGTGCACATGGACGCACAGCCAAATGTTCCTGCACCCATCAGAACAGTGGACATGGACACACAGCCAAATGTTCCTGCACCCATCAGAGCGGTGCACATGGACACACAGCCACCTGTTCCTGCACCCATCAGAACAGTGCACATGGACACACAGTCGCCTGTTCCTGAACTCATCAGAGCAGTGCACATGGGCACACAGACACCTGTTCCTGCACCCATCAGAGCAGTGCACATGGACACACAGTCACCTGTTCCTGCACCCATCAGAGCAGTGCACATGGACACACAGTCACCTGTTCCTGCACCCATCAGAGCAGTGCACAAGGACACACAGTCACCTGTTCCTGCACCCATCAGAGCAGTGCACATGGACACAAAGCCACCTGTTCCTGCACCCATCAGAGCAGTGCACATGGACACACAGTCACCTGTTCCTGCACTCATCAGAGCAGTGCACATGGACACACAGCCACCTGTTCTTGCACCCATCAGAGCAGTGCACATGGACACACAGCCACCTGTTCCTGCACCCATCAGAGCCGTGCACATGGACACATAGTCACCTGCTCCTGCAGCCATCAGAGCGGTGCACATGGACGTACAGCCACCCGTTCCTGCACCCATCAGAGCAGTGCACATGGACACACAGTCACCTGTTCCTGCACTCATCAGAGCAGTGCACATGGACACACAGCCACCTGTTCTTGCACCCATCAGAGCAGTGCACATGGACACACAGCCACCTGTTCCTGCACCCATCAGAGCCGTGCACATGGACACATAGCCACCTGTTCCTGCAGCCATCAGAGCGGTGCACATGGACGTACAGCCACCCGTTCCTGCACCCATCAGAGCCGTACACATGTACATACAGCTACCTGTTCCTTCACCCATCAGAGCAGTGCACATGGACACACAGCCACCTGTTCCTGCACCCATCCGAGCAGTGCACATGGACACACAGTCACCTGTTCCTTCACGTATCAGAGCAGTGCACATGGACACACAGTCACCTGTTCCTTCACGTATCAGAGCAGTGCACATGGACACACAGTCACCTGTTCCTGCACCCATCAGAGCCGTACACATGGACAAACAGCTACCTGTTCCTTCACGTATCAGAGCAGTGCACATGGACACACAGCCACCTGTTCCTGCATCCATCAGAGCAGTGCACATGGACACACAGTTACCTGTTCCTGCACCCATCAGAACAGAGCACATGGACACGCAGCCACCTGTTCCTGCACCCATCAGAACAGTGCACATGGACACACAGCCACCTGTTCCTGCACCCATCAGAGCAGTGCACATGGACACACAGTCACCTGTTCCTGCACCCATCAGAGCAGTGCACATGGACATCCAGCCAACTGTTCCTGCACCCATCAGAGCAGTGCACATGGACACACAGTCACCTGTTCCTGCACCCATCAGAGCAGTGCACATGGACACACAGTCACCTGTTCCTACACCCATCAAAGCAGTGCACATGGACACACAGTCAACTGTTCCTGCACCCATCAGAGAAGTGCACATGGACATCCAGCCAACTATTCCTGCACCCATCAGAGCAGTGCACATGGACACACCGCCACCTGTTCCTGCACCCATCAGAGCAGTGCACATGGACCCACAGCCACCTGTTCCTGCACCCATCAGAGCAGTGCACATGGACACACAGCCACCTGTTCCTGCACCCATCAGAGCAGAGCACATGGACATACAGCCACCTGTTCCTGCACCATTCAGAGCAGTGCACATGGACATCCAGCCAACTGTTCCTGCACCCATCAGAGCAGTGCACATGGACACACAGTCACCTTTTCCTGCACCCATCAGGGCAGTGCACATGGACACACAGTCACCTGTTCCTACACCCATCAAAGCAGTGCACATGGACACACAGTCACCTGTTCCTGCACCCATCAGAGCAGTGCACATGGACACACAGTCACCTGTTGCTGCACCCATCAGAGCAGTGCACATGGACACACAGTCAATTGTTCCTGCACCCATCAGAGCAGTGCACATGGACACACAGCCACCTGTTCCTGCACCCATCAGAGCAGTGCATGTGGACACACAGACAGCTGTTCCTGCACCCACCCAAGCAGTGCACATGGACACACAGCCATCCGTTCCTGCACCCATCAGAGCAGTGCACATGGACACACAGTCACCTGTTCCTGCACCCATCAGAGCAGTGCACATGGACATCCAGCCAACTGTTCCTGCACCCATCAGAGCAGTGCACATGGACACACAGTCACCTGTTCCTGCACCCATCAGAGCAGTGCACATGGACACACAGTCACCTGTTCCTGCACCCATCAGAGCAGTGCACATGGACATCCAGCCAACTGTTCCTGCACCCATCAGAGCAGTGCACATGGACACACCGCCACCTGTTCCTGCACCCATCAGAGCAGTGCACATGGACACACCGCCACCTGTTCCTGCACCCATCAGAGCAGTGCACATGGACCCACAGCCACCTGTTCCTGCGCCCATCAGAGCAGTGCAGATGGACACACAGCCACCTGTTCCTGCACCCATCAGAGCAGTGCACATGGACACACAGTCACCTGTTCCTGCACCCATCAGAGCAGTGCACATGGACACACAGCCACCTGTTCCTGCACCCATCAGAGCAGTGCACATGGACACACAGCCACCTATTCCTGCACCCATCAGAGCAGTGCACATGGACATACAGCCACCTGTTCCTGCACCCATCAGAGCAGTGCACATGGACACACAGCCACCTGTTCCTGCACCCATCAGAGCAGTGCACATGGACATACAGCCACCTGTTCCTGCACCCATCAGAGCAGTGCACATGGACACACAGCCACCTGTTCCTGCACCCATCAGAGCAGTGCACATGGACATACAGCCACCTGTTCCTGCACCCATCAGAGCAGTGCACATGGACACACAGCCACCTGTTCCTGCACCCATTGGAGCATTGCACATGGACACACAGCCAACTGTTCCAGCAACCAACAGGGCAGTGCACATGGACGCACAGCCACCTGTTCCTGCAACCATCAGAGCCGTGCACATGGACAAACAGTCACCTGTTCCTGCACCCATCAGAGCAGTGCACATGGACACACAGTCACCTGTTCCTGCACCCATCAGAGCCGTGCACATGGACACACAGCCACCTGTTCCTGCACCCATCAGAGCAGTGCACATGGACACACAGTCACCTGTTCCTGCACCCATCAGAGCAGTGCACATGGACACACAGTCACCTGTTCCTGCACCCATCAGAGCAGTACACATGGACACACAGTCACCTGTTCCTGCACCCATCAGAGCAGTGCACATGGACACAAAGCGACCTGTTCATGCACCCATCAGAGCAGTGCTCATGGACACACAGTCACCTGTTCCTGCACCCATCAGAGCAGTGCACATGGACACACAGCCACCTGTTCTTGCACCCATCAGAGCAGTGCACATGGACGCACAGCCACCTGTTCCTGCACCCATCAGAGCCGTGCACATGGACACATAGTCACCTGTTCCTGCAGCCATCAGAGCGGTGCACATGGACGTACAGCCACCCGTTCCTGCACCCATCAGAGCCGTACACATGGACATACAGCTACCTGTTCCTTCACCCATCAGAGCAGTGCACATGGACACACAGCCACCTGTTCCTGCACCCATCCGAGCAGTGCACATGGACACACAGTCACCTGTTCCTTCACGTATCAGAGCAGTGCACATGGACACACAGTCATCTGTTCCTTCACGTATCAGAGCAGTGCACATGGACACAGTCACCTGTTCCTGCACCCATCAGAGCCGTACACATGGACAAACAGTCACCTGTTCCTGCACCCATCCGAACAGAGCACATGGACACGCAGCCACCTGTTCCTGCACCCATCAGAGCAGTGCACATGGACACACAGTCACCTGTTGCTGCACCGTTCAGAGCAGTGCACATGGACATCCAGCCAACTGTTCCTGCACCCATCAGAGCAGTGCACATGGACACACAGTCACCTGTTCCTGCACCCATCAGAGCAGTGCACATGGACACACAGTCACCTGTTCCTACACCCATCAAAGCAGTGCACATGGACACACAGTCACCTGTTCCTGCACCCATCAGAGCAGTGCACATGGACATCCAGCCAACTGTTCCTGCACCCATCAGAGCAGTGCACATGGACACACAGCCACCTGTTCCTGCACCCATCAGAGCAGTGCACATGGACACACAGCCACCTGTTCCTGCACCCATCAGAGCAGTGCACATGGACACACAGCCACCTGTTCCTGCACCCATCAGAGCAGTGCACATGGACCCACAGCCACCTGTTCCTGCACCCATCAGAGCAGTGCAGATGGACACACAGCCACCTGTTCCTGCACCCATCAGAGCAGTGCACATGGACACACAGTCACCTGTTCCTGCACCCATCAGAGCAGTGCACATGGACACACAGCCACCTGTTCCTGCACCCATCAGAGCAGTGCACATGGACACACAGCCACCTATTCCTGCACCCATCAGAGCAGTGCACATGGACATACAGCCACCTGTTCCTGCACCCATCTGAGCAGTGCACATGGACACACAGCCACCTGTTCCTGCACCCATCAGAGCAGTGCACATGCACATACAGCCACCTGTTCCTGCACCCATCAGATCAGTGCACATGGACACACAGCCACCTGTTCCTGCACCCATCAGAGCAGTGCACATGGACATACAGCCACCTGTTCCTGCACCCATCAGAGCAGTGCACATGGACACACAGCCACCTGTTCCTGCACCCATCAGAGCAGTGCACATGGACATACAGCCACCTGTTCCTGCACCCATCAGAGCAGTGCACATGGACACACAGCCAACTGTTCCAGCACCCAACAGGGCAGTGCACATGGACACACAGCCACCTGTTCCTGCATCCATCAGAGCAGTGCACATGGACACACAGTCACCTGTTCCTGCACCCATCAGAACAGAGCACATGGACACGCAGCCACCTGTTCCTGCACCCATCAGAACAGTGCACATGGACACACAGCCACCTGTTCCTGCACCCATCAGAGCAGTGCACATGGACACACAGTCACCTGTTCCTGCACCCATCAGAGCAGTGCACATGGACATCCAGCCAACTGTTCCTGCACCCATCAGAGCAGTGCACATGGACACACAGTCACCTGTTCCTGCACCCATCAGAGCAGTGCACATGGACACACAGTCACCTGTTCCTACACCCATCAAAGCAGTGCACATGGACACACAGTCACCTGTTCCTGCACCTATCAAGGCAGTGCACATGGACATCCAGCCAACTGTTCCTGCACCCATCAGAGCAGTGCACATGGACACACAGCCACCTGTTCCTGCACCCATCAGAGCAGTGCACATGGACACACAGCCACCTGTTCCTGCACAAATCAGAGCAGTGCACATGGACACAACGCCACATGTTCCTGCACCCATCAGAGCAGTGCACATGGAACCACAGCCACCTGTTCCTGCACCCATCAGAGCAGTGCAGATGGACACACAGCCACCTGTTCCTGCACCCATCAGAGCAGTGCACATGGACACACAGTCACCTGTTCCTGCTCCCATCAGAGCAGTGCACATGGACACACAGCCACCTGTTCCTGCACCCATCAGAGCAGTGCACATGGACACACAGCCACCTGTTCCTGCACCCATCAGAGCAGTGCACATGGACATACAGCCACCTGTTCCTGCACCCATCAGAGCAGTGCACATGGACACACAGCCACCTGTTCCTGCACCCATCAGAGCAGTGCACATGGACATACAGCCACCTGTTCCTGCACCCATCAGAGCAGTGCACATGGACACACAGCCACCTGTTCCTGCACCCATCAGAGCAGTGCACATGGACATACAGCCACCTGTTCCTGCACCCATCAGAGCAGTGCACATGGACACACAGCCACCTGTTCCTGCACCCATTGGAGCATTGCACATGGACACACAGCCAACTGTTCCAGCACCCAACAGAGCAGTGCACATGGACACACAGCCACCTATTCCTGCAACCATCAGAGCCGTGCACATGGACACACAGTTACCTGTTCCTGCAACCATCAGAGGCGTGCACATGGACACACAGTCACCTGTTCCTGCACCCATCAGAGCAGTGCACATGGACACACAGCCACCTATTCCTGCACCCATCAGAGCAGTGCACATGGACATACAGCCACCTGTTCCTGCACCCATCAGAGCAGTGCACATGGACACACAGCCACCTGTTCCTGCACCCATCAGAGCAGTGCACATGGACATACAGCCACCTGTTCCTGCACCCATCAGAGCAGTGCACATGGACACACAGCCACCTGTTCCTGCACCCATCAGAGCAGTGCACATGGACATAAAGCCACCTGTTCCTGCACCCATCAGAGCAGTGCACATGGACACACAGCCACCTGTTCCTGCACACATCAGAACAGTGCACATGGACATTCAGCCACCTGATCCTGCACCCATCAGAGCAGTGCACATGGACACACAGCCACCTGTTCCTGCACCCATCAGAGCAGTGCACATGGACACACAGCCACCTGTTCCTGCACCCATTGGAGCATTGCACATGGACACACAGCCAACTGTTCCAGCACCCAACAGGGCAGTGCACATGGACACACAGCCAACTGTTCCAGCACCCAACAGGGCAGTGCACATGGACACACAGCCACCTGTTCCTGCATCCATCAGAGCAGTGCACATGGACACACAGTCACCTGTTCCTGCACCCATCAGAGCAGTGCAGATGGACACACAGCCACCTGTTCCTGCACCCATCAGAGCAGTGCACATGGACACACAGTCACCTGTTCCTGCACCCATCAGAGCAGTGCACATGGCCACACAGCCACCTGTTCCTGCACCCATCAGAGCAGTGCCCCTGGACACACAGCCACCTATTCCTGCACCCATCAGAGCAGTGCAAATGGACATACAGCCACCTGTTCCTGCACCCATCAGAGCAGTGCACATGGACACACAGCCACCTGTTCCTGCACCCATCAGAGCAGTGCACATGGACATACAGCCACCTGTTCCTGCACCCATCAGAGCAGTGCACATGGACACACAGCCACCTGTTCCTGCACCCATCAGAGCAGTGCACATGGACATACAGCCACCTGTTCCTGCACCCATCAGAGCAGTGCACATGAACACACAGCCACCTGTTCCTGCACCCATTGGAGCATTGCACATGGACACACAGCCAACTGTTCCAGCACCCAACAGGGCAGTGCACATGGACACACAGCCACCTGTTCCTGCATCCATCAGAGCAGTGCACATGGACAAACAGTCACCTGTTCCTGCACCCATCAGAACAGAGCACATGGACACGCAGCCACCTGTTCCTGCACCCATCAGAGCAGTGCACATGGACACACAGTCACCTGTTCCTGCACCCATCAGAACAGTGCACATGGACACACAGTCACCTGTTCCTGCACCCATCAGAGCAGTGCACATGGACACACAGTCACCTGTTCCTGCACCCATCAGAGCAGTGCACATGGACATCCAGCCAACTGTTCCTGCACCCATCAGAGCAGTGCACATGGACACACAGTCACCTGTTCCTGCACCCATCAGAGCAGTGCACATGGACACACAGTCACCTGTTCCTACACCCATCAAAGCAGTGCACATGGACACACAGCCACCTGTTCCTGCACCCATCAGAGCAGTGCACATGGACACACAGCCACCTGTTCCTGCACACATCAGAACAGTGCACATGGACATTCAGCCACCTGATCCTGCACCCATCAGAGCAGTGCACATGGATCCACAGCCACCTGTTCCTGCACCCATCAGAACAGTGCACATGGACAAACAGCCACCTGTTCCTGCACCCATTGGAGCATTGCACATGGACACACAGCCAACTGTTCCAGCACCCAACTGGGCAGTGCACATGGACACACAGCCACCTGTTCCTGCAACCATCAGAGCCGTGCACATGGACACACAGTTACCTGTTCCTGCAACCATCAGAGGCGTGCACATGGACACACAGTCACCTGTTCCTGCAACCATCAGAGGCGTGCACATGGACACACAGCTACCTGTTCCTTCACGTATCAGAGCAGTGCACATGGACACACAGCCACCTGTTCCTGCATCCATCAGAGCAGTGCACATGGACACACAGTCACCTATTCCTGCACCCATCAGAACAGAGCACATGGACACGCAGCCACCTGTTCCTGCACCCATCAGAACAGAGCACATGGACACACAGTCACCTGTTCCTACACCCATCAAAGCAGTGCACATGGACACACAGTCACCTGTTCCTGCACCCATCAGAGCAGTGCACATGGACATCCAGCCAACTGTTCCTGCACCCATCAGAGCAGTGCACATGGACACACAGCCACCTGTTCCTGCACCCATCAGAGCCGTACACATGGACAAACAGCTACCTGTTCCTTCACGTATCAGAGCAGTGCACATGGACACACAGCCACCTGTTCCTGCACCCATCAGAGCAGTGCACATGGACACACAGCCACCTGTTCCTGCACCCATTGGAGCATTGCACATGGACACACAGCCAACTGTTCCAGCACCCAACAGGGCAGTGCACATGGACATACAGCCAACTGTTCCAGCACCCAACAGGGCAGTGCACATGGACACACAGCCACCTGTTCCTGCATCCATCAGAGCAGTGCACATGGACACACAGTCACCTGTTCCTGCACCCATCAGAGCAGTGCAGATGGACACACAGCCACCTGTTCCTGCACCCATCAGAGCAGTGCACATGGACACACAGTCACCTGTTCCTGCACCCATCAGAGCAGTGCACATGGACACACAGCCACCTGTTCCTGCACCCATCAGAGCAGTGCACATGGACACACAGCCACCTATTCCTGCACCCATCAGAGCAGTGCAAATGGACATACAGCCACCTGTTCCTGCACCCATCAGAGCAGTGCACATGGACACACAGCCACCTGTTCCTGCACCCATCAGAGCAGTGCACATGGACATACAGCCACCTGTTCCTGCACCCATCAGAGCAGTGCACATGGACACACAGCCACCTGTTCCTGCACCCATCAGAGCAGTGCACATGGACACACAGCCACCTGTTCCTGCACCCATTGGAGCATTGCACATGGACACACAGCCAACTGTTCCAGCACCCAACAGGGCAGTGCACATGGACACACAGCCACCTGTTCCTGCATCCATCAGAGCAGTGCACATGGACACACAGTCACCTGTTCCTGCACCCATCAGAACAGAGCACATGGACACGCAGCCACCTGTTCCTGCACCCATCAGAGCAGTGCACATGGACACACAGTCACCTGTTCCTGCACCCATCAGAACAGTGCACATGGACACACAGTCACCTGTTCCTGCACCCATCAGAGCAGTGCACATGGACACAAAGTCACCTGTTCCTGCACCCATCAGAGCAGTGCACATGGACATCCAGCCAACTGTTCCTGCACCCATCAGAGCAGTGCACATGGACACACAGTCACCTGTTCCTGCACCCATCAGAGCAGTGCACATGGACACACAGTCACCTGTTCCTACACCCATCAAAGCAGTGCACATGGACACACAGTCACCTGTTCCTGCACCCATCAGAGCAGTGCACATGGACATCCAGCCAACTGTTCCTGCACCCATCAGAGCAGTGCACATGGACACACAGCCACCTGTTCCTGCACCCATCAGAGCAGTGCACATGGACACACAGCCACCTGTTCCTGCATCCATCAGAGCAGTGCACATGGACACACCGCCACCTGTTCCTGCACCCATCAGAGCAGTGCACATGGACCCACAGCCACCTGTTCCTGCACCCATCAGAGCAGTGCAGATGGACACACAGCCACCTGTTCCTGCACCCATCAGAGCAGTGCACATGGACACACAGCCACCTGTTCCTGCACCCATCAGAGCCGTACACATGGACAAACAGCTACCTGTTCCTTCACGTATCAGAGCAGTGCACATGGACACACAGCCACCTGTTCCTGCACCCATCAGAACAGTGCACATGGACACACAGTCACCTGTTCCTACACCCATCAAAGCAGTGCACATGGACACACAGTCACCTGTTCCTGCACCCATCAGAGCAGTGCACATGGACATCCAGCCAACTGTTCCTGCACCCATCAGAGCAGTGCACATGGACACACAGCCACCTGTTCCTGCACCCATCAGAGCCGTACACATGGACAAACAGCTACCTGTTCCTTCACGTATCAGAGCAGTGCACATGGACACACAGCCACCTGTTCCTGCACCCATCAGAGCAGTGCACATGGACACACAGCCACCTGTTCCTGCACCCATTGGAGCATTGCACATGGACACACAGCCAACTGTTCCAGCACCCAACAGGGCAGTGCACATGGACACACAGCCAACTGTTCCAGCACCCAACAGGGCAGGGCACATGGACACACAGCCACCTGTTCCTGCATCCATCAGAGCAGTGCACATGGACACACAGTCACCTGTTCCTGCACCCATCAGAGCAGTGCAGATGGACACACAGCCACCTGTTCCTGCACCCATCAGAGCAGTGCACATGGACACACAGTCACCTGTTCCTGCACCCATCAGAGCAGTGCACATGGACACACAGCCACCTGTTCCTGCACCCATCAGAGCAGTGCACATGGACACACAGCCACCTATTCCTGCACCCATCAGAGCAGTGCAAATGGACATACAGCCACCTGTTCCTGCACCCATCAGAGCAGTGCACATGGACACACAGCCACCTGTTCCTGCACCCATCAGAGCAGTGCACATGGACATACAGCCACCTGTTCCTGCACCCATCAGAGCAGTGCACATGGACACACAGCCACCTGTTCCTGCACCCATCAGAGCAGTGCACATGGACACACAGCCACCTGTTCCTGCACCCATTGGAGCATTGCACATGGACACACAGCCAACTGTTCCAGCACCCAACAGGGCAGTGCACATGGACACACAGCCACCTGTTCCTGCATCCATCAGAGCAGTGCACATGGACACACAGTCACCTGTTCCTGCACCCATCAGAACAGAGCACATGGACACGCAGCCACCTGTTCCTGCACCCATCAGAGCAGTGCACATGGACACACAGTCACCTGTTCCTGCACCCATCAGAACAGTGCACATGGACACACAGTCACCTGTTCCTGCACCCATCAGAGCAGTGCACATGGACACACAGTCACCTGTTCCTGCACCCATCAGAGCAGTGCACATGGACATCCAGCCAACTGTTCCTGCACCCATCAGAGCAGTGCACATGGACACACAGTCACCTGTTCCTGCACCCATCAGAGCAGTGCACATGGACACACAGTCACCTGTTCCTACACCCATCAAAGCAGTGCACATGGACACACAGTCACCTGTTCCTGCACCCATCAGAGCAGTGCACATGGACATCCAGCCAACTGTTCCTGCACCCATCAGAGCAGTGCACATGGACACACAGCCACCTGTTCCTGCACCCATCAGAGCAGTGCACATGGACACACAGCCACCTGTTCCTGCATCCATCAGAGCAGTGCACATGGACACACCGCCACCTGTTCCTGCACCCATCAGAGCAGTGCACATGGACCCACAGCCACCTGTTCCTGCACCCATCAGAGCAGTGCAGATGGACACACAGCCACCTGTTCCTGCACCCATCAGAGCAGTGCACATGGACACACAGCCACCTGTTCCTGCACCCATCAGAGCAGTGCACATGGACACACAGCCACCTGCTCCTGCACCCATCAGAGCAGTGCACATGGACATACAGCCACCTGTTCCTGCACCCATCAGAGCAGTGCACATGGACACACAGCCACCTGTTCCTGCACCCATTGGAGCATTGCACATGGACACACAGCCAACTGTTCCAGCACCCAACAGGGCAGTGCACATGGACACACAGCCACCTGTTCCTGCAACCATCAGAGCCGTGCACATGGACACACAGTTACCTGTTCCTGCAACCATCAGAGGCGTGCACATGGACACACAGTCACCTGTTCCTGCACCCATCAGAGCAGTGCACATGGACACACAGCCACCTATTCCTGCACCCATCAGAGCAGTGCACATGGACATACAGCCACCTGTTCCTGCACCCATCAGAGCAGTGCACATGGACACACAGCCACCTGTTCCTGCACCCATCAGAGCAGTGCACATGGACATACAGCCACCTGTTCCTGCACCCATCAGAGCAGTGCACATGGACACACAGCCACCTGTTCCTGCACCCATCAGAGCAGTGCACATGGACATAAAGCCACCTGTTCCTGCACCCATCAGAGCAGTGCACATGGACACACAGCCACCTGTTCCTGCACACATCAGAACAGTGCACATGGACATTCAGCCACCTGATCCTGCACCCATCAGAGCAGTGCACATGGATCCACAGCCACCTGTTCCTGCACCCATCAGAACAGTGCACATGGACACACAGCCACCTGTTCCTGCACCCATTGGAGCATTGCACATGGACACACAGCCAACTGTTCCAGCACCCAACTGGGCAGTGCACATGGACACACAGCCACCTGTTCCTGCAACCATCAGAGCCGTGCACATGGACACACAGTTACCTGTTCCTGCATCCATCAGAGGCGTGCACATGGACACACAGTCACCTGTTCCTGCAACCATCAGAGGCGTGCACATGGACACACAGCTACCTGTTCCTTCACGTATCAGAGCAGTGCACATGGACACACAGCCACCTGTTCCTGCATCCATCAGAGCAGTGCACATGGACACACAGTCACCTATTCCTGCACCCATCAGAACAGAGCACATGGACACGCAGCCACCTGTTCCTGCACCCATCAGAACAGTGCACATGGACACACAGTCACCTGTTCCTACACCCATCAAAGCAGTGCACATGGACACACAGTCACCTGTTCCTGCACCCATCAGAGCAGTGCACATGGACATCCAGCCAACTGTTCCTGCACCCATCAGAGCAGTGCACATGGACACACAGCCACCTGTTCCTGCACCCATCAGAGCCGTACACATGGACAAACAGCTACCTGTTCCTTCACGTATCAGAGCAGTTAACATGGACACACAGCCACCTGTTCCTGCATCCATCAGAGCAGTGCACATGGACACACAGTCACCTATTCCTGCACCCATCAGAACAGAGCACATGGACACGCAGCCACCTGTTCCTGCACCCATCAGAACAGTGCACATGGACACACAGTCACCTGTTCCTACACCCATCAAAGCAGTGCACATGGACACACAGTCACCTGTTCCTGCACCCATCAGAGCAGTGCACATGGACATCCAGCCAACTGTTCCTGCACCCATCAGAGCAGTGCACATGGACACACAGCCACCTGTTCCTGCACCCATCAGAGCAGTGCACATGGACACACAGCCACCTGTTCCTGCACCCATCAGAGCAGTGCACATGGACACACAGCCACCTGTTCCTGCATCCATCAGAGCAGTGCACATGGACATCCAGCCAACTGTTCCTGCACCCATCAGAGCCGTGCACATGGACACACAGTCACCTGTTCCTGCACCCATCAGAGCAGTGCACATGGACACACAGTCACCTGTTCCTACACCCATCAAAGCAGTGCACATGGACACACAGTCACCTGTTCCTGAACCCATCAGAGCAGTGCACATGGACATCCTGCCAACTGTTCCTGCACCCATCAGAGCAGTGCACATGGACACACAGCCACCTGTTCCTGCACCCATCAGAGCATTGCACATGGACACACAGCCACCTGTTCCTGCACCCATCAGAGCAGTGCACATGGACACACAGCCACCTGTTCCTGCACCCATCAGAGCAGTGCACATGGATACACAGTCACCTGTTCCTGCACCCATCAGAGCAGTGCACATGGACACACAGTCACCTGTTCCTACACCCATCTAAGCAGTGCACTTGGACACACAGTCACCTGTTCCTGCACCCATCAGAGCAGTGCACATGGACACACAGACACCTGTTCCTGCACCCATCAGAGCAGTGCATGTGGACACACAGCCAGCTGTTCCTGCACCCACCCAAGCAGTGCACATGGACACACAGCCATCCGTTCCTGCACCCATCAGAGCAGTGCACATGGACACACAGCCACCTGTTCCTTCACCCATCAGAGCAGTGCACATGGACACACAGCAAGCTGTTCCTGCACTCATCAGAGCAGTGCATGTGGACACACAGCCATCCGTTCCTGCACCCATCAGAGCCGTACACATGGACATACAGCCACCTGTTTCTGCTCCCACCTGAGCAGTGCACAAGGACATACAGCCAAACGTTCCTGCACCCATCAGAGCCGTACACATGGACATACAGCTACCTGTTCCTGAACTCATCAGAACAGTGCACAGAATTGCACAGTCGCCCGTTGCTGCTCCCATCAGAGCAGTGCGCATGGACTCACAGCCAACTGTTCCTGCACCCATCAGAGCAGTGGACATGGACGCACAGCCAAATGTTCCTGCACCCATCAGAACAGTGCACATGGACACACAGCCAAATGTTCCTGCACCCATCAGAGCGGTGCACATGGACACACAGCCACCTGTTCCTGCACCCATCAGAACAGTGCACATGGACACACAGTCGCCTGTTCCTGAACTCAACAGAGCAGTGCACATGGGCACACAGACACCTGTTCCTGCACCCATCAGAGCAGTGCACATGGACACACAGTCACCTGTTCCTGCACCCATCAGAGCAGTGCACATGGACACACAGTCACCTGTTCCTGCACCCATCAGAGCAGTGCACATGGACACACAGTCACCTGTTCCTGCACCCATCAGAGCAGTGCACATGGACACAAAGCCACCTGTTCCTGCACCCATCAGAGCAGTGCACATGGACACACAGTCAACTGTTCCTGCACTCATCAGAGCAGTGCACATGGACACACAGCCACCTGTTCTTGCACCCATCAGAGCAGTGCACATGGACACACAGCCACCTGTTCCTGCACCCATCAGAGCCGTGCTCATGGACACATAGTCACCTGTTCCTGCAGCCATCAGAGCGGTGCACATGGACGTACAGCCACCCGTTCCTGCACCCATCAGAGCCGTACACATGGACATACAGCTACCTGTTCCTTCACCCATCAGAGCAGTGCACATGGACACACAGCCACCTGTTCCTGCACCCATCCGAGCAGTGCACATGGACACACAGTCACCTGTTCCTTCACGTATCAGAGCAGTGCACATGGACACACAGTCACCTGTTCCTTCACGTATCAGAGCAGTGCACATGGACACACAGTCACCTGTTCCTGCGCCCATCAGAGCCGTACACATGGACAAACAGCTACCTGTTCCTTCATGTATCAGAGCAGTGCACATGGACACACAGCCACCTGTTCCTGCATCCATCAGAGCAGTGCACATGGACACACAGTCACCTGTTCCTGCACCCATCAGAACAGAGCACATGGACACGCAGCCACCTGTTCCTGCACCCATCAGAACAGTGCACATGGACACACAGCCACCTGTTCCTACACCCATCAGAGCAGTGCACATGGACACACAGTCACCTGTTCCTGCACCCATCAGAGCAGTGCACATGGACATCCAGCCAACTGTTCCTGCACCCATCAGAGCAGTGCACATGGACACACAGTCACCTGTTCCTGCACCCATCAGAGCAGTGCACATGGACACACAGTCACCTGTTCCTACACCCATCAAAGCAGTGCACATGGACACACAGTCACCTGTTCCTGCACCCATCAGAGCAGTGCACATGGACATCCAGCCAACTGTTCCTGCACCCATCAGAGCAGTGCACATGGACACACAGCCACCTGTTCCTGCACCCATCAGAGCAGTGCACATGGACACACAGCCACCTGTTCCTGCACCCATCAGAGCAGTGCACATGGACACACCACCACCTGTTCTTGCACCCATCAGAGAAGTGCACATGGACCCACAGCCACCTGTTCCTGCACCCATCAGAGCAGTGCAGATGGACACACAGTCACCTGTTCCTGCACCCATCAGAGCAGTGCACATGGACATCCAGCCAACTGTTCCTGCACCCATCAGAGCAGTGCACATGGACACACAGTCACCTGTTCCTGCACCCATCAGAGTAGTGCACATGGACACACAGTCACCTGTTCCTACACCCATCAAAGCAGTGCACATGGACACACAGTCACCTGTTCCTGCACCCATCAGAGCAGTGCACATGGACATCCAGCCAACTGTTCCTGCACCCATCAGAGCAGTGCACATGGACACACAGCCACCTGTTCCTGCACCCATCAGAGCAGTGCACATGGACACACAGCCACCTGTTCCTGCACCCATCAGAGCAGTGCACATGGACACACCACCACCTGTTCTTGCACCCATCAGAGAAGTGCACATGGACCCACAGCCACCTGTTCCTGCACCCATCTGAGCAGTGCTCATGGACATGCAGCCACCTGTTCCTGCACTCTTCAGAGCCCTGCACATGGACATCCAGCCCACTGTTCCTGCACCCATCAGAGCAGTGCACATGGACACACAGTCACCTGTTCCTGCACCCATCAGAGCAGTGCACATGGACACACAGTCACCTGTTCCTACACCCATCAAAGCAGTGCACATGGACACAAAGTCACCTGTTCCTGCACCCATCAGAGCAGTGCACATGGACATCCAGCCAACTGTTCCTGCACCCATCAGAGCAGTGCACATGGACACACAGCCACCTGTTCCTGCACCCATCAGAGCAGTGCACATGGACACACAGCCACCTGTTCCTGCACCCATCAGAGCAGTGCACATGGACATACAGCCACCTGTTCCTGCACCCATCAGAGCAGTGCACATGGACACACAGCCACCTGTTCCTGCACCCATCAGAGCAGTGCACATGGACACACAGTCACCTGTTCCTGCACCCATCAGAGCAGTGCACATGGACACACAGCCACCTGTTCCTGCACCCATCAGAGCAGTGCACATGGACACACAGCCACCTATTCCTGCACCCATCAGAGCAGTGCACATGGACACACAGCCACCTGTTCCTGCACCCATCAGAGCAGTGCACATGGACACACAGCCACCTATTCCTGCACCCATCAGAGCAGTGCACATGGACATACAGCCACCTGTTCCTGCACCCATCAGAGCAGTGCACATGGACACACAGCCACCTGTTCCTGCACCCATCAGAGCAGTGCACATGGACATACAGCCACCTGTTCCTGCACCCATCAGAGCAGTGCACATGGACACACAGCCACCTGTTCCTGCACCCATCAGAGCAGTGCACATGGACATACAGCCACCTGTTCCTGCACCCATCAGAGCAGTGCACATGGACACACAGCCACCTGTTCCTGCACCCATTGGAGCATTGCACATGGACACACAGCCAACTGTTCCAGCACCCAACAGGGCAGTGCACATGGACACACAGCCACCTGTTCCTGCAACCATCAGAGCCGTGCACATGGACACACAGTTACCTGTTCCTGCAACCATCAGAGGCGTGCACATGGACACACAGTCACCTGTTCCTGCACCCATCAGAGCAGTGCACATGGACACACAGCCACCTATTCCTGCACCCATCAGAGCAGTGCACATGGACATACAGCCACCTGTTCCTGCACCCATCAGAGCAGTGCACATGGACACACAGCCACCTGTTCCTGCACCCATCAGAGCAGTGCACATGGACATTCAGCCACCTGATCCTGCACCCATCAGAGCAGTGCACATGGATCCACAGCCACCTGTTCCTGCACCCATCAGAACAGTGCACATGGACACACAGCCACCTGTTCCTGCACCCATTGGAGCATTGCACATAGACACACAGCCAACTGTTCCAGCACCCAACTTGGCAGTGCACATGGACACACAGCCACCTGTTCCTGCAACCATCAGAGCCGTGCACATGGACACACAGTCACCTGTTCCTGCACCCATCAGAACAGTGCACATGGACACAGAGTCACCTGTTCCTGCACCCATCAGAACAGTGCACATGGACACACAGTCACCTGCTCCTGCACCCATCAGAGCAGTGCACATGGACACACAGTCACCTGTTCCTGCACCCATCAGAGCATTGCACATGGACACACAGTCACCTTTTCCTACACCCATCAGAGCAGTGCACATGGACACACAGTCACCTGTTCCTGCACCCATCAGAACAGTGCACATGGACACACAGTCACCTGCTCCTTCACGTATCAGAGCAGTGCACATGGACACACAGTCACCTGTTCCTTCACGTATCAGAGCAGTGCACATGGACACAAAGTCACCTGTTCCTGCACCCATCAGAGCAGTGCACATGGACACACAGTCACCTGTTCCTGCAACCATCAGAGGCGTGCACATGGACACACAGTCACCTGTTCCTGCACCCATCAGAGCCGTGCACATGGACACACAGCCACCTGTTCCTGCACCCATCAGAGCAGTGCACATGGACACACAGTCACCTGTTCCTGCACCCATCAGAGCATTTCAAATGGACACACAGTCACCTGTTCCTGCACCCATCAGAGCAGTGCACATGGACACACAGTCACCTGTTCCTGCACCCATCAGAGCAGTGCACATGGACACAAAGCCACCTGTTCCTGCACCCATCAGAGCAGTGCACTTGGACACACAGTCACCTGTTCCTGCACCCATCAGAGCAGTGCACATGGACACACAGCCACCTGTTCTTGCACCCATCAGAGCAGTGCACATGGACACACAGCCACCTGTTCCTGCACCCATCAGAGCCGTGCACATGGACACATAGTCACCTGTTCCTGCAGCCATCAGAGCGGTGCACATGGACGTACAGCCACACGTTCCTGCACCCATCAGAGCCGTACACATGGACATACAGCTACCTGTTCCTTCACCCATCAGAGCAGTGCACATGGACACACAGCCACCTGTTCCTGCACCCATCCGAGCAGTGCACATGGACACACAGTCACCTGTTCCTTCACGTATCAGAGCAGTGCACATGGACACACAGTCATCTGTTCCTTCACGTATCAGAGCAGTGCACATGGACACAGTCACCTGTTCCTGCACCCATCAGAGCCGTACACATGGACAAACAGCTACCTGTTCCTTCACGTATCAGAGCAGTGCACATGGACACACAGCCACCTGTTCCTGCATCCATGAGAGCAGTGCACATGGACACACAGTCACCTATTCCTGCACCCATCAGAACAGAGCACATGGACACGCAGCCACCTGTTCCTGCACCCATCAGAACAGTGCACATGGACACACAGTCACCTGTTCCTACACCCATCAAAGCAGTGCACATGGACACACAGTCACCTGTTCCTGCACCCATCAGAGCAGTGCACATGGACATCCAGCCAACTGTCCCTGCACCCATCAGAGCAGTGCACATGGACACACAGCCACCTGTTCCTGCACCCATCAGAGCAGTGCACATGGACACACAGCCACCTGTTCCTGCACCCATCAGAGCAGTGCACATGGACACGCAGCCACCTGTTCCTGCATCCATCAGAGCAGTGCACATGGACATCCAGCCAACTGTTCCTGCACCCATCAGAGCAGTGCACATGGACACACAGTCACCTGTTCCTGCACCCATCAGAGCAGTGCACATGGACACACAGTCACCTGTTCCTACACCCATCAAAGCAGTGCACATGGACACACAGTCACCTGTTCCTGCACCCATCAGAGCAGTGCACATGGACATCCAGCCAACTGTTCCTGCACCCACCAGAGCAGTGCACATGGACACACAGCCATCTGTTCCTGCACCCATCAGAGCAGTGCACATGGACACACAGCCACCTGTTCCTGCACCCATCAGAGCAGTGCACATGGACCCACAGCCACCTGTTCCTGCACCCATCAGAGCAGTGCACATGGACACACAGCCACCTGTTCCTGCACCCATCAGAGCAGTGCACATGGACATCCAGCCAACTGTTCCTGCACCCATCAGAGCAGTGCACATGGACACACAGTCACCTGTTCCTGCACCCATCAGAGTAGTGCACATGGACACACAGTCACCTGTTCCTACACCCATCAAAGCAGTGCACATGGACACACAGTCACCTGTTCCTGCACCCATCAGAGCAGTGCACATGGACATCCAGCCAACTGTTCCTGCACCCATCAGAGCAGTGCACATGGACACACAGCCACCTGTTCCTGCACCCATCAGAGCAGTGCACATGGACACACAGCCACCTGTTCCTGCACCCATCAGAGCCGTGCACATGGACACATAGTCACCTGTTCCTGCAGCCATCAGAGCGGTGCACATGGACGTACAGCCACCCGTTCCTGCACCCATCAGAGCCGTACACATGGACATACAGCTACCTGTTCCTTCACCCATCAGAGCAGTGCACATGGACACACAGCCACCTGTTCCTGCACCCATCCGAGCAGTGCACATGGACACACAGTCACCTGTTCCTTCACGTATCAGAGCAGTGCACATGGACACACAGTCATCTGTTCCTTCACGTATCAGAGCAGTGCACATGGACACAGTCACCTGTTCCTGCACCCATCAGAGCCGTACACATGGACAAACAGCTACCTGTTCCTTCACGTATCAGAGCAGTGCACATGGACACACAGCCAGCTGTTCCTGCATCCATGAGAGCAGTGCACATGGACACACAGTCACCTATTCCTGCACCCATCAGAACAGAGCACATGGACACGCAGCCACCTGTTCCTGCACCCATCAGAACAGTGCACATGGACACACAGTCACCTGTTCCTACACCCATCAAAGCAGTGCACATGGACACACAGTCACCTGTTCCTGCACCCATCAGAGCAGTGCACATGGACATCCAGCCAACTGTTCTTGCACCCATCAGAGCAGTGCACATGGACACACAGCCACCTGTTCCTGCACCCATCAGAGCAGTGCACATGGACACACAGCCACCTGTTCCTGCACCCATCAGAGCAGTGCACATGGACACGCAGCCACCTGTTCCTGCATCCATCAGAGCAGTGCACATGGACATCCAGCCAACTGTTCCTGCACCCATCAGAGCAGTGCACATGGACACACAGTCACCTGTTCCTGCACCCATCAGAGCAGTGCACATGGACACACAGTCACCTGTTCCTACACCCATCAAAGCAGTGCACATGGACACACAGTCACCTGTTCCTGCACCCATCAGAGCAGTGCACATGGACATCCAGCCAACTGTTCCTGCACCCATCAGAGCAGTGCACATGGATACACAGCCACCTGTTCCTGCACCCATCAGAGCAGTGCACATGGACACACAGCCACCTGTTCCTGCACCCATCAGAGCAGTGCACATGGACCCACAGCCACCTGTTCCTGCACCCATCAGAGCAGTGCACATGGACACACAGCCACCTGTTCCTGCACCCATCAGAGCAGTGCACATGGACATCCAGCCAACTGTTCCTGCACCCATCAGAGCAGTGCACATGGACACACAGTCACCTGTTCCTGCACCCATCAGAGTAGTGCACATGGACACACAGTCACCTGTTCCTACACCCATCAAAGCAGTGCACATGGACACACAGTCACCTGTTCCTGCACCCATCAGAGCAGTGCACATGGACATCCAGCCAACTGTTCCTGCACCCATCAGAGCAGTGCACATGGACACACAGCCACCTGTTCCTGCACCCATCAGAGCAGTGCACATGGACACACAGCCACCTGTTCCTGCACCCATCAGAGCAGTGCACATGGACACACCACCACCTGTTCTTGCACCCATCAGAGAAGTGCACATGGACCCACAGCCACCTGTTCCTGCACCCATCTGAGCAGTGCTCATGGACATGCAGCCACCTGTTCCTGCACTCTTCAGAGCCCTGCACATGGACATCCAGCCAACTGTTCCTGCACCCATCAGAGCAGTGCACATGGACACACAGTCACCTGTTCCTGCACCCATCAGAGCAGTGCACATGGACACACAGTCACCTGTTCCTACACCCATCAAAGCAGTGCACATGGACACACAGTCACCTGTTCCTGCACCCATCAGAGCAGTGCAGATGGACATCCAGCCAACTGTTCCTGCACCCTTCAGAGCAGTGCACATGGACACACAGCCACCTGTTCCTGCACCCATCAGAGCAGTGCACATGGACACACAGCCACCTGTTCCTGCACCCATGAGAGCAGTGCACATGGACATACAGCCACCTGTTCCTGCACCCATCAGAGCAGTGCACATGGACACACAGCCACCTGTTCCTGCACCCATCAGAGCAGTGCACATGGACACACAGTCACCTGTTCCTGCACCCATCAGAGCAGTGCACATGGACACACAGCCACCTGTTCCTGCACCCATCAGAGCAGTGCACATGGACACACAGCCACCTATTCCTGCACCCATCAGAGCAGTGCACATGGACACACAGCCACCTGTTCCTGCACCCATCAGAGCAGTGCACATGGACACACAGCCACCTATTCCTGCACCCATCAGAGCAATGCACATGGACATACAGCCACCTGTTCCTGCACCCATCAGAGCAGTGCACATGGACACACAGCCACCTTTTCCTGCACCCATCAGAGCAGTGCACATGGACATACAGCCACCTGTTCCTGCACCCATCAGAGCAGTGCACATGGACACACAGCCACCTGTTCCTGCACCCATCAGAGCAGTGCACATGGACATACAGCCACCTGTTCCTGCACCCATCAGAGCAGTGCACATGGACACACAGCCACCTGTTCCTGCACCCATTGGAGCATCGCACATGGACACACAGCCAACTGTTCCAGCACCCAACAGGGCAGTGCACATGGACACACAGCCACCTGTTCCTGCAAACATCAGAGCCGTGCACATGGACACACAGTTACCTGTTCCTGCAACCATCAGAGGCGTGCACATGGACACACAGTCACCTGTTCCTGCACCCATCAGAGCAGTGCACATGGACACACAGCCACCTATTCCTGCACCCATCAGAGCAGTGCACATGGACATACAGCCACCTGTTCCTGCACCCATCAGAGCAGTGCACATGGACACACAGCCACCTGTTCCTGCGCCCATCAGAGCAGTGCACATGGACATTCAGCCACCTGATCCTGCACCCATCAGAGCAGTGCACATGGATCCACAGCCACCTGTTCCTGCACCCATCAGAACAGTGCACATGGACACACAGCCACCTGTTCCTGCACCCATTGGAGCATTGCACATGGACACACAGCCAACTGTTCCAGCACCCAACTGGGCAGTGCACATGGACACACAGCCACCTGTTCCTGCAACCATCAGAGCCGTGCACATGGACACACAGTTACCTGTTCCTGCAACCATCAGAGGCGTGCACATGGACACACAGTCACCTGTTCCTGCAACCATCAGAGGCGTGCACATGGACACACAGTCACCTGTTCCTGCACCCATCAGAGCCGTGCACATGGACACACAGCCACCTGTTCCTGCACCCATCAGAGCAGTGCACATGGACACACAGTCACCTGTTCCTGCACCCATCAGAGCATTTCAAATGGACACACAGTCACCTGTTCCTGCACCCATCAGAGCAGTGCACATGGACACACAGTCACCTGTTCCTGCACCCATCAGAGCAGTGCACATGGACACAAAGCCACCTGTTCCTGCACCCATCAGAGCAGTGCACTTGGACACACAGTCACCTGTTCCTGCACCCATCAGAGCAGTGCACATGGACACACAGCCACCTGTTCTTGCACCCATCAGAGCAGTGCACATGGACACACAGCCACCTGTTCCTGCACCCATCAGAGCCGTGCACATGGACACATAGTCACCTGTTCCTGCAGCCATCAGAGCGGTGCACATGGACGTACAGCCACCCGTTCCTGCACCCATCAGAGCCGTACACATGGACATACAGCTACCTGTTCCTTCACCCATCAGAGCAGTGCACATGGACACACAGCCACCTGTTCCTGCACCCATCCGAGCAGTGCACATGGACACACAGTCACCTGTTCCTTCACGTATCAGAGCAGTGCACATGGACACACAGTCATCTGTTCCTTCACGTATCAGAGCAGTGCACATGGACACAGTCACCTGTTCCTGCACCCATCAGAGCCGTACACATGGACAAACAGCTACCTGTTCCTTCACGTATCAGAGCAGTGCACATGGACACACAGCCACCTGTTCCTGCATCCATCAGAGCAGTGCACATGGACACACAGTCACATATTCCTGCACCCATCAGAGCAGTGCACATGGACACACAGTCACCTGTTCCTGCACCCATCAGAGCAGTGCACATGGACATCCAGCCAACTGTTCCTGCACCCATCAGAGCAGTGCACATGGACACACAGCCACCTGTTCCTGCACCCATCAGAGCAGTGCACATGGACACACAGCCACCTGTTCCTGCACCCATCAGAGCAGTGCACATGGACATGCAGCCACCTGTTCCTGCATCCATCAGAGCAGTGCACATGGACATCCAGCCAACTGTTCCTGCACCCATCAGAGCAGTGCACATGGACACACAGTCACCTGTTCCTGCACCCATCAGAGCAGTGCACATGGACACACAGTCACCTGTTCCTACACCCATCAAAGCAGTGCACATGGACACACAGTCACCTGTTCCTGCACCCATCAGAGCAGTGCACATGGACATCCAGCCAACTGTTCCTGCACCCATCAGAGCAGTGCACATGGACACACAGCCACCTGTTCCTGCACCCATCAGAGCAGTGCACATGGACACACAGCCACCTGTTCCTGCACCCATCAGAGCAGTGCACATGGACACACCGCCACCTGTTCCTGCACCCATCAGAGCAGTGCACATGGACCCACAGCCACCTGTTCCTGCACCCATCAGAGCAGTGCAGATGGACACACAGCCACCTGTTCCTGCACCCATCAGAGCAGTGCACATGGACACACAGTCACCTGTTCCTGCACCCATCAGAGCAGTGCACATGGACACACAGCCACCTGTTCCTGCACCCATCAGAGCAGTGCACATGGACACACAGCCACCTATTCCTGCACCCATCAGAGCAGTGCACATGGACATACAGCCACCTGTTCCTGCACCCATCAGAGCAGTGCACATGGACACACAACCACCTGTTCCTGCACCCATCAGAGCAGTGCACATGGACATACAGCCACCTGTTCCTTCACCCATCAGAGCAGTGCACATGGACACACAGCCACCTGTTCCTGCACCCATCAGAGCAGTGCACATGGACATACAGCCACCTGTTCCTGCACCCATCAGAGCAGTGCACATGGACACACAGCCACCTATTCCTGCACCCATTGGAGCATTGCACATGGACACACATCCACCTGTTCCAGCACCCAACAGGGCAGTGCACATGGACACACAGCCACCTGTTCCTGCAACCATCAGAGCCGTGCACATGGACACACAGTTACCTGTTCCTGCAACCATCAGAGGCATGCACATGGACACACAGTCACCTGTTCCTGCACCCATCAGAGCAGTGCACATGGACACACAGCCACCTATTCCTGCACCCATCCGAGCAGTGCACATGGGCATACAGCCACCTGATCCTGCACCCATCAGAGCAGTGCACATGGACACACAGCCACCTGTTCCTGCACCCATCAGAGCAGTGCACATGGACATACAGCCACCTGTTCCTGCACCCATCAGAGCAGTGCCCATGGACACACAGCCACCTGTTCCTGCACCCATCAGAGCAGTGCACATGGACATACAGCCACCTGTTCCTGCACCCATCAGAGCAGTGCACATGGACACACAGCCGCCTGTTCCTGCACACATCAGAACAGTGCCATGGACATTCAGCCACCTGATCCTGCACCCATCAGAGCAGTGCACATGGATCCACAGCCACCTGTTCCTGCACCCATCAGAACAGTGCACATGGACACACAGCCACCTGTTCCTGCACCCATTGGAGCATTGCACATGGACACACAGCCAACTGTTCCAGCACCCAACTGGGCAGTGCACATGGACACACAGCCACCTGTTCCTGCAACCATCAGAGCCGTGCACATGGACACACAGTTACCTGTTCCTGCAACCATCAGAGGCGTGCACATGGACACACAGTCACCTGTTCCTGCAACCATCAGAGGCGTGCACATGGACACACAGTCACCTGTTCCTGCACCCATCAGAGCCGTGCACATGGACACACAGCCACCTGTTCCTGCACCCATCAGAGCAGTGCACATGGACACACAGTCACCTGTTCCTGCACCCATCAGAGCAGTGCACATGGACACACAGCCACCTGTTCCTGCACCCATCAGAGCAGTGCACATGGACACACCACCACCTGTTCTTGCACCCATCAGAGAAGTGCACATGGACCCACAGCCACCTGTTCCTGCACCCATCTGAGCAGTGCTCATGGACTTGCAGCCACCTGTTCCTGCACTCTTCAGAGCCCTGCACATGGACATCCAGCCAACTGTTCCTGCACCCATCAGAGCAGTGCACATGGACACACAGTCACCTGTTCCTGCACCCATCAGAGCAGTGCACATGGACACACAGTCACCTGTTCCTACACCCATCAAAGCAGTGCGCATGGACACACAGTCACCTGTTCCTGCACCCATCAGAGCAGTGCACATGGACATCCAGCCAACTGTTCCTGCACCCATCAGAGCAGTGCACATGGACACACAGCCACCTGTTCCTGCACCCATCAGAGCAGTGCACATGGACACACAGCCACCTGTTCCTGCACCCATCAGAGCAGTGCACATGGACATACAGCCACCTGTTCCTGCACCCATCAGAGCAGTGCACATGGACACACAGCCACCTGTTCCTGCACCCATCAGAGCAGTGCACATGGACACACAGTCACCTGTTCCTGCACCCATCAGAGCAGTGCACATGGACACACAGCCACCTGTTCCTGCACCCATCAGAGCAGTGCACATGGACACACAGCCACCTATTCCTGCACCCATCAGAGCAGTGCACATGGACACACAGCCACCTGTTCCTGCACCCATCAGAGCAGTGCACATGGACACACAGCCACCTATTCCTGCACCCATCAGAGCAGTGCACATGGACATACAGCCACCTGTTCCTGCACCCATCAGAGCAGTGCACATGGACACACTGCCACCTGTTCCTGCACCCATCAGAGCAGTGCACATGGACATACAGCCACCTGTTCCTGCACCCATCAGAGCAGTGCACATGGACACACAGCCACCTGTTCCTGCACCCATCAGAGCAGTGCACATGGACATACAGCCACCTGTTCCTGCACCCATCAGAGCAGTGCACATGGACACACAGCCACCTGTTCCTGCACCCATTGGAGCATTGCACATGGACACACAGCCAACTGTTCCAGCACCCAACAGGGCAGTGCACATGGACACACAGCCACCTGTTCCTGCACCCATTGGAGCATTACACATGGACACACAGCCAACTGTTCCAGCACCCAACTGGGCAGTGCACATGGACACACAGCCACCTGTTCCTGCAACCATCAGAGCCGTGCACATGGACACACAGTTACCTGTTCCTGTAACCATCAGAGGCGTGCACATGGACACACAGTCACCTGTTCCTGCAACCATCAGAGGCGTGCACATGGACACACAGTCACCTGTTCCTGCACCCATCAGAGCCGTGCACATGGACACACAGCCACCTGTTCCTGCACCCATCAGAGCAGTGCACATGGACACACAGTCACCTGTTCCTGCACCCATCAGAGCATTTCAAATGGACACACAGTCACCTGTTCCTGCACCCATCAGAGCAGTGCACATGGACACACAGTCACCTGTTCCTGCACCCATCAGAGCAGTGCACATGGACACAAAGCCACCTGTTCCTGCACACATCAGAGCAGTGCACTTGGACACACAGTCACCTGTTCCTGCACCCATCAGAGCAGTGCACATGGACACACAGTCACCTGTTCTTGCACCCATCAGAGCAGTGCACATGGACACACAGCCACCTGTTCCTGCACCCATCAGAGCCGTGCACATGGACACATAGTCACCTGTTCCTGCAGCCATCAGAGCGGTGCACATGGACGTACAGCCACCCGTTCCTGCACCCATCAGAGCCGTACACATGGACATACAGCTACCTGTTCCTTCACCCATCAGAGCAGTGCACATGGACACACAGCCACCTGTTCCTGCACCCATCCGAGCAGTGCACATGGACACACAGTCACCTGTTCCTTCACGTATCAGAGCAGTGCACATGGACACACAGTCATCTGTTCCTTCACGTATCAGAGCAGTGCACATGGACACAGTCACCTGTTCCTGCACCCATCAGAGCCGTACACATGGACAAACAGCTACCTGTTCCTTCACGTATCAGAGCAGTGCACATGGACACACAGCCACCTGTTCCTGCATCCATCAGAGCAGTGCACATGGACACACAGTCACATATTCCTGCACCCATCAGAACAGAGCACATGGACACGCAGCCACCTGTTCCTGCACCCATCAGAACAGTGCACATGGACACACAGTCACCTGTTCCTACACCCATCAAAGCAGTGCACATGGACACACAGTCACCTGTTCCTGCACCCATCAGAGCAGTGCACATGGACATCCAGCCAACTGTTCCTGCACCCATCAGAGCAGTGCACATGGACACACAGCCACCTGTTCCTGCACCCATCAGAGCAGTGCACATGGACACACAGCCACCTGTTCCTGCACCCATCAGAGCAGTGCACATGGACACGCAGCCACCTGTTCCTGCATCCATCAGAGCAGTGCACATGGACATCCAGCCAACTGTTCCTGCACCCATCAGAGCAGTGCACATGGACACACAGTCACCTGTTCCTGCACCCATCAGAGCAGTGCACATGGACACACAGTCACCTGTTCCTACACCCATCAAAGCAGTGCACATGGACACACAGTCACCTGTTCCTGCACCCATCAGAGCAGTGCACATGGACATCCAGCCAACTGTTCCTGCACCCATCAGAGCAGTGCACATGGACACACAGCCACCTGTTGCTGCACCCATCAGAGCAGTGCACATGGACACACAGCCACCTGTTCCTGCACCCATCAGAGCAGTGCACATGGACACACAGTCACCTGTTCCTACACCCATCAAAGCAGTGCACATGGACACACAGTCACCTGTTCCTGCACCCATCAGAGCAGTGCACATGGACATCCAGCCACCTGTTCCTGCACCCATCAGAGCAGTGCAGATGGACACACAGCCACCTGTTCCTGCACCCATCAGAGCAGTGCACATGGACACACAGTCACCTGTTCCTGCACCCATCAGAGCAGTGCACATGGACACACAGCCACCTGTTCCTGCACCCATCAGAGCAGTGCACATGGACACACAGCCACCTATTCCTGCACCCATCAGAGCAGTGCACATGGACATACAGCCACCTGTTCCTGCACCCATCAGAGCAGTGCACATGGACACACAACCACCTGTTCCTGCACCCATCAGAGCAGTGCACATGGACATACAGCCACCTGTTCCTTCACCCATCAGAGCAGTGCACATGGACACACAGCCACCTGTTCCTGCACCCATCAGAGCAGTGCACATGGACATACAGCCACCTGTTCCTGCACCCATCAGAGCAGTGCACATGGACACACAGCCACCTATTCCTGCACCCATTGGAGCATTGCACATGGACACACATCCACCTGTTCCAGCACCCAACAGGGCAGTGCACATGGACACACAGCCACCTGTTCCTGCAACCATCAGAGCCGTGCACATGGACACACAGTTACCTGTTCCTGCAACCATCAGAGGCGTGCACATGGACACACAGTCACCTGTTCCTGCACCCATCAGAGCAGTGCACATGGACACACAGCCACCTATTCCTGCACCCATCCGAGCAGTGCACATGGGCATACAGCCACCTGTTCCTGCACCCATCAGAGCAGTGCACATGGACACACAGCCACCTGTTCCTGCACCCATCAGAGCAGTGCACATGGACATACAGCCACCTGTTCCTGCACCCATCAGAGCAGTGCCCATGGACACACAGCCACCTGTTCCTGCACCCATCAGAGCAGTGCACATGGACATACAGCCACCTGTTCCTGCACCCATCAGAGCAGTGCACATGGACACACAGCCACCTGTTCCTGCACACATCAGAACAGTGCACATGGACATTCAGCCACCTGATCCTGCACCCATCAGAGCAGTGCACATGGATCCACAGCCACCTGTTCCTGCACCCATCAGAACAGTGCACATGGACACACAGCCACCTGTTCCTGCACCCATTGGAGCATTGCACATGGACACACAGCCAACTGTTCCAGCACCCAACTGGGCAGTGCACATGGACACACAGCCACCTGTTCCTGCAACCATCAGAGCCGTGCACATGGACACACAGTTACCTGTTCCTGCAACCATCAGAGGCGTGCACATGGACACACAGTCACCTGTTCCTGCAACCATCAGAGGCGTGCACATGGACACACAGTCACCTGTTCCTGCACCCATCAGAGCCGTGCACATGGACACACAGCCACCTGTTCCTGCACCCATCAGAGCAGTGCACATGGACACACAGTCATCTGTTCCTGCACCCATCAGAGCAGTGCACATGGACACACAGTCACCTGTTCCTGCACCCATCAGAGCAGTGCACATGGACACACAGTCACCTGTTCCTGCACCCATCAGAGCAGTGCACATGGACACAAAGCCACCTGTTCCTGCACCCATCAGAGCAGTGCACATGGACACACAGTCACCTGTTCCTGCACCCATCAGAGCAGTGCACATGGACACATAGTCACCTGTTCCTGCAGCCATCAGAGCGGTGCACATGGACGTTCAGCCACCCGTTCCTGCACCCATCAGAGCCGTACACATGGACATACAGCTACCTGTTCCTTCACCCATCAGAGCAGTGCACATGGACACACAGCCACCTGTTCCTGCACCCATCCGAGCAGTGCACATGGACACACAGTCACCTGTTCCTTCACGTATCAGAGCAGTGCACATGGACACACAGTCATCTGTTCCTTCACGTATCAGAGCAGTGCACATGGACACAGTCACCTGTTCCTGCACCCATCAGAGCCGTACACATGGACAAACAGCTACCTGTTCCTTCACGTATCAGAGCAGTGCACATGGACACACAGCCACCTGTTCCTGCATCCATCAGAGCAGTGCACATGGACACACAGTCACCTATTCCTGCACCCATCAGAACAGAGCACATGGACACACAGCCACCTGTTCCTGCACCCATCAGAACAGTGCACATGGACACACAGTCACCTGTTCCTACACCCATCAAAGCAGTGCACATGGACACACAGTCACCTGTTCCTGCACCCATCAGAGCAGTGCACATGGACATCCAGCCAACTGTTCCTGCACCCATCAGAGCAGTGCACATGGACACACAGCCACCTGTTCCTGCATCCATCAGAGCAGTGCACATGGACATCCAGCCAACTGTTCCTGCACCCATCAGAGCAGTGCACATGGACACACAGTCACCTGTTCCTGCACCCATCAGAGCAGTGCACATGGACACAAAGCCACCTGTTCCTGCACACATCAGAGCAGTGCACTTGGACACACAGTCACCTGTTCCTGCACCCATCAGAGCAGTGCACATGGACACACAGCCACCTGTTCTTGCACCCATCAGAGCAGTGCACATGGACACACAGCCACCTGTTCCTGCACCCATCAGAGCCGTGCACATGGACACATAGTCACCTGTTCCTGCAGCCATCAGAGCGGTGCACATGGACGTACAGCCACCCGTTCCTGCACCCATCAGAGCCGTACACATGGACATACAGCTACCTGTTCCTTCACCCATCAGAGCAGTGCACATGGACACACAGCCACCTGTTCCTGCACCCATCCGAGCAGTGCACATGGACACACAGTCACCTGTTCCTTCACGTATCAGAGCAGTGCACATGGACACACAGTCATCTGTTCCTTCACGTATCAGAGCAGTGCACATGGACACAGTCACCTGTTCCTGCACCCATCAGAGCCGTACACATGGACAAACAGCTACCTGTTCCTTCACGTATCAGAGCAGTGCACATGGACACACAGCCACCTGTTCCTGCATCCATCAGAGCAGTGCACATGGACACACAGTCACATATTCCTGCACCCATCAGAACAGAGCACATGGACACGCAGCCACCTGTTCCTGCACCCATCAGAACAGTGCACATGGACACACAGTCACCTGTTCCTACACCCATCAAAGCAGTGCACATGGACACACAGTCACCTGTTCCTGCACCCATCAGAGCAGTGCACATGGACATCCAGCCAACTGTTCCTGCACCCATCAGAGCAGTGCACATGGACACACAGCCACCTGTTCCTGCACCCATCAGAGCAGTGCACATGGACACACAGCCACCTGTTCCTGCACCCATCAGAGCAGTGCACATGGACACGCAGCCACCTGTTCCTGCATCCATCAGAGCAGTGCACATGGACATCCAGCCAACTGTTCCTGCACCCATCAGAGCAGTGCACATGGACACACAGTCACCTGTTCCTGCACCCATCAGAGCATTGCACATGGACACACAGTCACCTGTTCCTACACCCATCAAAGCAGTGCACATGGACACACAGTCACCTGTTCCTGCACCCATCAGAGCAGTGCACATGGACATCCAGCCAACTGTTCCTGCACCCATCAGAGCAGTGCACATGGACACACAGCCACCTGTTCCTGCACCCATCAGAGCAGTGCACATGGACACACAGCCACCTGTTCCTGCACCCATCAGAGCAGTGCACATGGACACACCGCCACCTGTTCCTGCACCCATCAGAGCAGTGCACATGGACCCACAGCCACCTGTTCCTGCACCCATCAGAGCAGTGCAGATGGACACACAGCCACCTGTTCCTGCACCCATCAGAGCAGTGCACATGGACACACAGTCACCTGTTCCTGCACCCATCAGAGCAGTGCACATGGACACACAGCCACCTGTTCCTGCACCCATCAGAGCAGTGCACATGGACACACAGCCACCTATTCCTGCACCCATCAGAGCAGTGCACATGGACATACAGCCACCTGTTCCTGCACCCATCAGAGCAGTGCACATGGACACACAACCACCTGTTCCTGCACCCATCAGAGCAGTGCACATGGACATACAGCCACCTGTTCCTTCACCCATCAGAGCAGTGCACATGGACACACAGCCACCTGTTCCTGCACCCATCAGAGCAGTGCACATGGACATACAGCCACCTGTTCCTGCACCCATCAGAGCAGTGCACATGGACACACAGCCACCTATTCCTGCACCCATTGGAGCATTGCACATGGACACACATCCACCTGTTCCAGCACCCAACAGGGCAGTGCACATGGACACACAGCCACCTGTTCCTGCAACCATCAGAGCCGTGCACATGGACACACAGTTACCTGTTCCTGCAACCATCAGAGGCGTGCACATGGACACACAGTCACCTGTTCCTGCACCCATCAGAGCAGTGCACATGGACACACAGCCACCTATTCCTGCACCCATCCGAGCAGTGCACATGGGCATACAGCCACCTGTTCCTGCACCCATCAGAGCAGTGCACATGGACACACAGCCACCTGTTCCTGCACCCATCAGAGCAGTGCACATGGACATACAGCCACCTGTTCCTGCACCCATCAGAGCAGTGCCCATGGACACACAGCCACCTGTTCCTGCACCCATCAGAGCAGTGCACATGGACATACAGCCACCTGTTCCTGCACCCATCAGAGCAGTGCACATGGACACACAGCCACCTGTTCCTGCACACATCAGAACAGTGCACATGGACATTCAGCCACCTGATCCTGCACCCATCAGAGCAGTGCACATGGATCCACAGCCACCTGTTCCTGCACCCATCAGAACAGTGCACATGGACACACAGCCACCTGTTCCTGCACCCATTGGAGCATTGCACATGGACACACAGCCAACTGTTCCAGCACCCAACTGGGCAGTGCACATGGACACACAGCCACCTGTTCCTGCAACCATCAGAGCCGTACACATGGACACACAGTTACCTGTTCCTGCAACCATCAGAGGCGTGCACATGGACACAAAGTCACCTGTTCCTGCAACCATCAGAGGCGTGCACATGGACACACAGTCACCTGTTCCTGCACCCATCAGAGCCGTGCACATGGACACACAGCCACCTGTTCCTGCACCCATCAGAGCAGTGCACATGGACACACAGTCATCTGTTCCTGCACCCATCAGAGCAGTGCACATGGACACACAGTCACCTGTTCCTGCACCCATCAGAGCAGTGCACATGGACACACAGTCACCTGTTCCTGCACCCATCAGAGCAGTGCACATGGACACAAAGCCACCTGTTCCTGCACCCATCAGAGCAGTGCACATGGACACACAGTCACCTGTTCCTGCACCCATCAGAGCAGTGCACATGGACACACAGCCACCTGTTCTTGCACCCATCAGAGCAGTGCACATGGACACACAGCCACCTGTTCCTGCACCCATCAGAGCCGTGTACATGGACACATAGTCACCTGTTCCTGCAGCCATCAGAGCGGTGCACATGGACGTACAGCCACCCGTTCCTGCACCCATCAGAGCCGTACACATGGACATACAGCTACCTGTTCCTTCACCCATCAGAGCAGTGCACATGGACACACAGCCACCTGTTCCTGCACCCATCCGAGCAGTGCACATGGACACACAGTCACCTGTTCCTTCACGTATCAGAGCAGTGCACATGGACACACAGTCATCTGTTCCTTCACGTATCAGAGCAGTGCACATGGACACAGTCACCTGTTCCTGCACCCATCAGAGCCGTACACATGGACAAACAGCTACCTGTTCCTTCACGTATCAGAGCAGTGCACATGGACACACAGCCACCTGTTCCTGCATCCATCAGAGCAGTGCACATGGACACACAGTCACCTATTCCTGCACCCATCAGAACAGAGCACATGGACACACAGCCACCTGTTCCTGCACCCATCAGAACAGTGCACATGGACACACAGTCACCTGTTCCTACACCCATCAAAGCAGTGCACATGGACACACAGTCACCTGTTCCTGCACCCATCAGAGCAGTGCACATGGACATCCAGCCAACTGTTCCTGCACCCATCAGAGCAGTGCACATGGACACACAGCCACCTGTTCCTGCATCCATCAGAGCAGTGCACATGGACATCCAGCCAACTGTTCCTGCACCCATCAGAGCAGTGCACATGGACACACAGTCACCTGTTCCTGCACCCATCAGAGCAGTGCACATGGACACACAGTCACCTGTTCCTACACCCATCAAAGCAGTGCACATGGACACACAGTCACCTGTTCCTGCACCCATCAGAGCAGTGCACATGGACATCCTGCCAACTGTTCCTGCACCCATCAGAGCAGTGCACATGGACACACAGCCACCTGTTCCTGCACCCATCAGAGCAGTGCACATGGACCCACAGCCACCTGTTCCTGCACCCATCAGAGCAGTGCAGATGGACACACAGCCACCTGTTCCTGCACCCATCAGAGCAGTGCACATGGACACACAGTCACCTGTTCATGCACCCATCGGAGCAGTGCACATGGACACACAGCCACCTGTTCCTGCACCCATCAGAGCAGTGCACATGGACACACAGCCACCTATTCCTGCACCCATCAGAGCAGTGCACATGGACATACAGCCACCTGTTCCTGCACCCATCAGAGCAGTGCACATGGACACACAGCCACCTGTTCCTGCACCCATCAGAGCAGTGCACATGGACATACAGCCACCTGATCCTGCACCCATCAGAGCAGTGCACATGGACACACGGCCACCTGTTCCTGCACCCATCAGAGCAGTGCACATGGACATACAGCCACCTGTTCCTGCACCCATCAGAGCAGTGCACATGGACACACAGCCACCTGTTCCTGCACCCATTGGAGCATTGCACATGGACACACAGCCAACTGTTCCAGCCCCCAACACGGCAGTGCACATGGACACACAGCCACCTGTTCCTGCAACCATCAGAGCCGTGCACATGGACACACAGTTACCTGTTCCTGCAACCATCAGAGGCGTGCACATGGACACACAGTCACCTGTTCCTGCACCCATCAGAGCAGTGCACATGGACACACAGCCACCTATTCCTGCACCCATCAGAGCAGTGCACATGGACATACAGCCACCTGTTCCTGCACCCATCAGAGCAGTGCACATGGACACACAGCCACCTGTTCCTGCACCCATCAGAGCAGAGCACATGGACATACAGCCACCTGTTCCTGCACCCATCAGAGCAGTGCACATGGACACACAGCCACCTGTTCCTGCACCCATCAGAGCAGTGCACATGGACATACAGCCACCTGTTCCTGCACCCATCAGAGCAGTGCACATGGACACACAGCCACCTGTTCCTGCACACATCAGAACAGTGCACATGGACATTCAGCCACCTGATCCTGCACCCATCAGAGCAGTGCACATGGATCCACAGCCACCTGTTCCTGCACCCATCAGAACAGTGCACATGGACACACAGCCACCTGTTCCTGCACCCATTGGAGCATTGCACATGGACACACAGCCAACTGTTCCAGCACCCAACTGGGCAGTGCACATGGACACACAGCCACCTGTTCCTGCAACCATCAGAGCCGTGCACATGGACACACAGTTACCTGTTCCTGCAACCATCAGAGGTGTGCACATGGACACACAGTCACCTGTTACTGCAACCATCAGAGGCGTGCACATGGACACACAGTCACCTGTTCCTGCACCCATCAGAGCCGTGCACATGGACACACAGCCACCTGTTCCTGCACTCATCAGAGCAGTGCACATGGACACACAGTCACCTGTTCCTGCACCCATCAGAGCAGTGCACATGGACACACAGTCACCTGTTCCTGCACCCATCAGAGCAGTGCACATGGACACACAGTCACCTGTTCCTGCACCCATCAGAGCAGTGCACATGGACACAAAGCCACCTGTTCCTGCACCCATCAGAGCAGTGCACATGGACACACAGTCACCTGTTCCTGCACCCATCAGAGCAGTGCACATGGACACACAGCCACCTGTTCTTGCACCCATCAGAGCAGTGCACATGGACACACAGCCACCTGTTCCTGCACCCATCAGAGCCGTGCACATGGACACATAGTCACCTGTTCCTGCAGCCATCAGAGCGGTGCACATGGACGTACAGCCACCCGTTCCTGCACCCATCAGAGCCGTACACATGGACATACAGCCACCTGTTCCTGCACCCATCCGAGCAGTGCACATGGACACACAGTCACCTGTTCCTTCACGTATCAGAGCAGTGCACATGGACACACAGTCATCTGTTCCTTCACGTATCAGAGCAGTGCACATGGACACAGTCACCTGTTCCTGCACCCATCAGAGCCGTACACATGGACAAACAGCTACCTGTTCCTTCACGTATCAGAGCAGTGCACATGGACACACAGCCACCTGTTCCTGCATCCATCAGAGCAGTGCACATGGACACACAGTCACATATTCCTGCACCCATCAGAACAGTGCACATGGACACACAGTCACCTGTTCCTGCACCCATCAGAGCAGTGCACATGGACATACAGCCAACTGTTCCTGCACCCATCAGAGCAGTGCACATGGACACACAGCCACCTGTTCCTGCACCCATCAGAGCAGTGCACATGGACACACAGCCAACTGTTCCTGCACCCATCAGAGCCGTGCACATGGACACACAGCCACCTGTTCCTGCACCCATCAGAGCAGTGCACATGGACACACAGTCACCTGTTCCTGCACCCATCAGAGCAGTGCACATGGACACACAGCCACCTGTTCCTGCACCCATCAGAGCAGTGCACATGGACATACAGCCACCTGTTCCTGCACCCATCAGAGCAGTGCACATGGACACACGGCCACCTGTTCCTGCACCCATCAGAGCAGTGCACATGGACATACAGCCACCTGTTCCTGCACCCATCAGAGCAGTGCACATGGACACACAGCCACCTGTTCCTGCACCAATTGGAGCATTGCACATGGACACACAGCCAACTGTTCCAGCACCCAACAGGGCAGTGCACATGGACACACAGCCACCTGTTCCTGCAACCATCAGAGCCGTGCACATGGACACACAGTTACCTGTTCCTGCAACCATCAGAGGCGTGCACATGGACACACAGTCACCTGTTCCTGCAACCATCAGAGCAGTGCACATGGACACACAGCCACCTATTCCTGCACCCATCAGAGCAGTGCACATGGACATACAGCCACCTGTTCCTGCACCCATCAGAGCAGTGCACATGGACACACAGCCACCTGTTCCTGCACACATCAGAGCAGTGCACATGGACATACAGCCACCTGTTCCTGCACCCATTGGAGCATTGCACATGGACACACAGCCAACTGTTCCAGCACCCAACAGGGCAGTGCACATGGACACACAGCCACCTGTTCCTGCAACCATCAGAGCCGTGCACATGGACACACAGTTACCTGTTCCTGCAACCATCAGAGGCGTGCACATGGACACACAGTCACCTGTTCCTGCAACCATCAGAGGCGTGCACATGGACACACAGTCACCTGATCCTGCACCCATCAGAGCCGTGCACATGGACACACAGCCACCTGTTCCTGCACCCATCAGAGCAGTGCACATGGACACACAGTCACCTGTTCCTGCACCCATCAGAGCAGTGCACATGGACACACAGTCACCTGTTCCTGCACCCATCAGAGCAGTGCACATGGACATCCAGCCAACTGTTCCTGCACCCATCAGAGCAGTGCACATGGACACACAGCCACCTGTTCCTGCACCCATCAGAGCAGTGCACATGGACACACAGCCACCTGTTCCTGCACCCATCAGAGCAGTGCACATGGACACACAGCCACCTGTGTCTGCATCCATCAGAGCAGTGCACATGGACATCAAGCCAACTGTTCCTGCACCCATCAGAGCAGTGCACATGGACACACAGTCACCTGTTCCTGCACCCATCAGAGCAGTGCACATGGACACACAGTCACCTGTTCCTACACCCATCAAAGCAGTGCACATGGACACACAGTCACCTGTTCCTGCACCCATCAGAGCAGTGCACATGGACATACAGCCACCTGTTCCTGCACCCATCAGAGCAGTGCACATGGACACACAGCCACCTGTTCCTGCACCCATCAGAGCAGTGCACATGGACATACAGCCACCTGTTCCTGCACCCATCAGAGCAGAGCACATGGACACACGGCCACCTGTTCCTGCACCCATCAGAGCAGTGCACATGGACATACAGCCACCTGTTCCTGCACCCATCAGAGCAGTGCACATGGACACACAGCCACCTGTTCCTGCACCCATTGGAGCATTGCACATGGACACACAGCCAACTGTTCCAGCACCCAACAGGGCAGTGCACATGGACACACAGCCACCTGTTCCTGCAACCATCAGAGCCGTGCACATGGACACACAGTTACCTGTTCCTGCAACCATCAGAGGCGTGCACATGGACACAGTCACCTGTTCCTGCACCCATCAGAGCCGTACACATGGACAAACAGCTACCTGTTCGTTCACGTATCAGAGCAGTGCACATGGACACACAGCCACCTGTTCCTGCATCCATCAGAGCAGTGCACATGGACACACAGTCACATATTCCTGCACCCATCAGAACAGAGCACATGGACACGCAGCCACCTGTTCCTGCACCCATCAGAACAGTGCACATGGAAAAACAGTCACCTGTTCCTACACCCATCAAAGCAGTGCACATGGACACACAGTCACCTGTTCCTGCACCCATCAGAGCAGTGCACATGGACATCCAGCCAACTGTTCCTGCACCCATCAGAGCAGTGCACATGGACACACAGCCACCTGTTCCTGCACCCATCAGAGCAGTGCACATGGACACACAGCCACCTGTTCCTGCACCCATCAGAGCAGTGCACATGGACACACAGCCACCTGTTCCTGCATCCGTCAGAGCAGTGCACATGGACATCCAGCCAACTGTTCCTGCACCCATCAGAGCAGTGCACATGGACACACAGTCACCTGTTCCTGCACCCATCAGAGCAGTGCACATGGACACACAGTCACCTGTTCCTACACCCATCAAAGCAGTGCACATGGACACACAGTCACCTGTTCCTGCACCCATCAGAGCAGTGCACATGGACATCCAGCCAACTGTTCCTGCACCCATCAGAGCAGTGCACATGGACACACAGACACCTGTTCCTGCACCCATCAGAGCAGTGCACATGGACACACAGCCAACTGTTCCTGCACCCATCAGAGCCGTGCACATGGACACACAGCCACCTGTTCCTGCACCCATCAGAGCAGTGCACATGGACACACAGTCACCTGTTCCTGCACCCATCAGAGCAGTGCACATGGACACACAGCCACCTGTTCCTGCACCCATCAGAGCAGTGCACATGGACATACAGCCACCTGTTCCTGCACCCATCAGAGCAGTGCACATGGACACACGGCCACCTGTTCCTGCACCCATCAGAGCAGTGCACATGGACATACAGCCACCTGTTCCTGCACCCATCAGAGCAGTGCACATGGACACACAGCCACCTGTTCCTGCACCCATTGGAGCATTGCACATGGACACACAGCCAACTGTTCCAGCACCCAACAGGGCAGTGCACATGGACACACAGCCACCTGTTCCTGCAACCATCAGAGCCGTGCACATGGACACACAGTTACCTGTTCCTGCAACCATCAGAGGCGTGCACATGGACACACAGTCACCTGTTCCTGCAACCATCAGAGCAGTGCACATGGACACACAGCCACCTATTCCTGCACCCATCAGAGCAGTGCACATGGACATACAGCCACCTGTTCCTGCACCCATCAGAGCAGTGCACATGGACACACAGCCACCTGTTCCTGCACACATCAGAGCAGTGCACATGGACATACAGCCACCTGTTCCTGCACCCATTGGAGCATTGCACATGGACACACAGCCAACTGTTCCAGCACCCAACAGGGCAGTGCACATGGACACACAGCCACCTGTTCCTGCAACCATCAGAGCCGTGCACATGGACACACAGTTACCTGTTCCTGCAACCATCAGAGGCGTGCACATGGACACACAGTCACCTGTTCCTGCAACCATCAGAGGCGTGCACATGGACACACAGTCACCTGATCCTGCACCCATCAGAGCCGTGCACATGGACACACAGCCACCTGTTCCTGCACCCATCAGAGCAGTGCAAATGGACACACAGTCACCTGTTCCTGCACCCATCAGAGCAGTGCACATGGACACACAGTCACCTGTTCCTGCACCCATCAGAGCAGTGCACATGGACATCCAGCCAACTGTTCCTGCACCCATCAGAGCAGTGCACATGGACACACAGCCACCTGTTCCTGCACCCATCAGAGCAGTGCACATGGACACACAGCCACCTGTTCCTGCACCCATCAGAGCAGTGCACATGGACACACAGCCACCTGTGTCTGCATCCATCAGAGCAGTGCACATGGACATCAAGCCAACTGTTCCTGCACCCATCAGAGCAGTGCACATGGACACACAGTCACCTGTTCCTGCACCCATCAGAGCAGTGCACATGGACACACAGTCACCTGATCCTACACCCATCAAAGCAGTGCACATGGACACACAGTCACCTGTTCCTGCACCCATCAGAGCAGTGCACATGGACATACAGCCACCTGTTCCTGCACCCATCAGAGCAGTGCACATGGACACACAGTCACCTGTTCCTGCACCCATCAGAGCAGTGCACATGGACATACAGCCACCTGTTCCTGCACCCATCAGAGCAGTGCACATGGACACACAGCCACCTGTTCCTGCACCCATCAGAGCAGTGCACATGGACATGCAGCCACCTGTTCCTGCACCCATCAGAGCAGAGCACATGGACACACGGCCACCTGTTCCTGCACCCATCAGAGCAGTGCACATGGACATACAGCCACCTGTTCCTGCACCCATCAGAGCAGTGCACATGGACACACAGCCACCTGTTCCTGCACCCATTGGAGCATTGCACATGGACACACAGCCAACTGTTCCAGCACCCAACAGGGCAGTGCACATGGACACACAGCCACCTGTTCCTGCAACAATCAGAGCCGTGCACATGGACACACAGTTACCTGTTCCTGCAACCATCAGAGGCGTGCACATGGACACACAGTCACCTGTTCCTGCACCCATCAGAGCAGTGCACATGGACACACAGCCACCTATTCCTGCACCCATCAGAGCAGTGCACATGGACATACAGCCACCTGTTCCTGCACCCATCAGAGCAGTGCACATGGACACACAGCCACCTGTTCCTGCACCCATCAGAGCAGTGCACATGGACATACAGCCACCTGCTCCTGCACCCATCAGAGCAGTGCACATGGACACACAGCCACCTGTTCCTGCACCCATCAGAGCAGTGCACATGGACATACAGCCACCTGTTCCTGCACCCATCAGAGCAGTGCACATGGACACACAGCCACCTGTTCCTGCACACATCAGAACAGTGCACATGGACATTCAGCCACCTGATCCTGCACCCATCAGAGCAGTGCACATAGATCCACAGCCACCTGTTCCTGCACCCATCAGAACAGTGCACATGGACACACAGCCACCTGTTCCTGCTCCCATTGGAGCATTGCACATGGACACACAGCCAACTGTTCCAGCACCCAACTGGGAAGTGCACATGGACACACAGCCACCTGTTCCTGCAACCATCAGAGCCGTGCACATGGACACACAGTTACCTGTTCCTGCAACCATCAGAGGCGTGCACATGGACACACAGTCACCTGTTCCTGCAACCATCAGAGGCGTGCACATGGACACACAGTCACCTGTTCCTGCACCCATCAGAGCCGTGCACATGGACACACAGCCACCTGTTCCTGCACCCATCAGAGCAGTGCACATGGACACACAGTCACCTGTTCCTGCACCCATCAGAGCAGTGCACATGGACACACAGTCACCTGTTCCTGCACCCATCAGAGCAGTGCACATGGACACAAAGCCACCTGTTCCTGCACCCATCAGAGCAGTGCACATGGACACACAGTCACCTGTTCCTGCACCCATCAGAGCAGTGCACATGGACACACAGCCACCTGTTCTTGCACCCATCAGAGCAGTGCACATGGACACACAGCCACCTGTTCCTGCACCCATCAGAGCCGTGCACATGGACACATAGTCACCTGTTCCTGCAGCCATCAGAGCGGTGCACATGGACGTACAGCCACCCGTTCCTGCACCCATCAGAGCCGTACACATGGACATACAGCTACCTGTTCCTTCACCCATCAGAGCAGTGCACATGGACACACAGCCACCTGTTCCTGCACCCATCAGAGCAGTGCACATGGACACACAGTAACCTGTTCCTTCACGTATCAGAGCAGTGCACATGGACACACAGTCATCTGTTCCTTCACGTATCAGAGCAGTGCACATGGACACAGTCACCTGTTCCTGCACCCATCAGAGCCGTACACATGGACAAACAGCTACCTGTTCCTTCACGTATCAGAACAGAGCACATGGACACGCAGCCACCTGTTCCTGCACCTATCAGAACAGTGCACATGGACAAACAGTCACCTGTTCCTACACCCATCAAAGCAGTGCACATGGACACACAGTCACCTGTTCCTGCACCCATCAGAGCAGTGCACATGGACATCCAGCCAACTGTTCCTGCACCCATCAGAGCAGTGCACATGGACACACAGCCACCTGTTCCTGCACCCATCAGAGCAGTGCACATGGACACACAGCCACCTGTTCCTGCACCCATCAGAGCAGTGCACATGGACACACAGCCACCTGTTCCTGCATCCATCAGAGCAGTGCACATGAACATCCAGCCAACTGTTCCTGCACCCATCAGAGCAGTGCACATGGACACACAGTCACCTGTTCCTGCACCCATCAGAGCAGTGCACATGGACACACAGTCACCTGTTCCTACACCCATCAAAGCAGTGCACATGGACACACAGTCACCTGTTCCTGCACCCATCAGAGCAGTGCACATGGACATCCAGACAACTGTTCCTGCACCCATCAGAGCAGCGCACATGGACACACAGCCACCTGTTCCTGCACCCATCAGAGCAGTGCACATGGACACACAGCCAACTGTTCCTGCACCCATCAGAGCAGTGCACATGGACACACAGCCACCTGTTCCTGCACCCATCAGAGCAGTGCACATGGACCCACAGCCACCTGTTCCTGCACCCATCAGAGCAGTGCAGATGGACACACAGCCACCTGTTCCTGCACCCATCAGAGCAGTGCACATGGACACACAGTCACCTGTTCCTGCACCCATCAGAGCAGTGCACATGGACACACAGCCACCTGTTCCTGCACCCATCAGAGCAGTGCACATGGACACACAGCCACCTATTCCTGCACCCATCAGAGCAGTGCACATGGACATACATCCACCTGTTCCTGCACCCATCAGAGCAGTGCACATGGACACACAGCCACCTGTTCCTGCACCCATCAGAGCAGTGCACATGGACATACAGCCACCTGTTCCTGCACCCATCAGAGCAGTGCACATGGACACACGGCCACCTGTTCCTGCACCCATCAGAGCAGTGCACATGGACATACAGCCACCTGTTCCTGCACCCATCAGAGCAGTGCACATGGACACACAGCCACCTGTTCCTGCACCCATTGGAGCATTGCACATGGACACACAGCCAACTGTTCCAGCACCCAACAGGGCAGTGCACATGGACACACAGCCACCTGTTCCTGCAACCATCAGAGCCGTGCACATGGACACACAGTTACCTGTTCCTGCAACCATCAGAGGCGTGCACATGGATACACAGTCACCTGTTCCTGCAACCATCAGAGCAGTGCACATGGACACACAGCCACCTATTCCTGCACCCATCAGAGCAGTGCACATGGACATACAGCCACCTGTTCCTGCACCCATCAGAGCAGTGCACATGGACACACAGCCACCTGTTCCTGCACCCATCAGAGCAGTGCACATGGACATACAGCCACCTGTTCCTGCACCCATTGGAGCATTGCACATGGACACACAGTCACCTGATCCTGCAACCATCAGAGCCGTGCACATGGACACACAGTTACCTGTTCCAGCAACCATCAGAGGCGTGCACATGGACACACAGCCACCTGATCCTGCAACCATCAGAGCCGTGCACATGGACACACAGTTACCTGTTCCAGCAACCATCAGAGGCGTGCACATGGACACACAGTCACCTGTTCCTGCAACCATCAGAGGCGTGCACTTGGACACACAGTCACCTGTTCCTGCACCCATCAGAGCCGTGCACATGGACACACAGCCACCTGTTCCTGCACCCATCAGAGCAGTGCACATGGACACACAGTCACCTGTTCCTGCACCCATCAGATCAGTGCACATGGACACACAGTCACCTGTTCCTGCACCCATCAGAGCAGTGCACATGGACATCCAGCCAACTGTTCCTGCACCCATCAGAGCAGTGCACATGGACACACAGACACCTGTTCCTGCACCCATCAGAGCAGTGCACATGGACACACAGCCACCTGTTCCTGCACCCATCAGAGCAGTGCACATGGACACACAGCCACCTGTGTCTGCATCCATCAGAGCAGTGCACATGGACATCCAGCCAACTGTTCCTGCACCCATCAGAGCAGTGCACATGGACACACAGTCACCTGTTCCTGCACCCATCAGAGCAGTGCACATGGACACACAGTCACCTGTTCCTACATCCATCAAAGCAGTGCACATGGACACACAGTCACCTGTTCCTGCACCCATCAGAGCAGTGCACATGGACATCCAGCCAACTGTTCCTGCACCCATCAGAGCAGTGCACATGGACACACAGCCACCTGTTCCTGCACCCATCAGAGCAGTGCACATGGACACACAGCCACATGTTCCTGCACCCATCAGAGCAGTGCACATGGACACACAGCCACCTGTTCCTGCACCCATCAGAGCAGTGCACATGGACCCACAGCCACCTGTTCCTGCACCCATCAGAGCAGTGCACATGGACACACAGTCACCTGTTCCTGCACCCATCAGAGCAGTGCACATGGACACACAGCCACCTGTTCCTGCACCCATCAGAGCAGTGCACATGGACACACAGCCACCTATTCCTGCACCCATCAGAGCAGTGCACATGGACATACAGCCACCTGTTCCTGCACCCATCAGAGCAGTGCACATGGACACACAGCCACCTGTTCCTGCACCCATCAGAGCAGTACACATGGACATACAGCCACCTCTTCCTGCACCCATCAGAGCAGTGCACATGGACACACGGCCACCTGTTCCTGCACCCATCAGAGCAGTGCACATGGACATACAGCCACCTGTTCCTGCCCCCATCAGAGCAGTGCACATGGACACACAGCCACCTGTTCCTGCACCCTTTGGAGCATTGCACATGGACACACAGCCAACTGTTCCAGCCCCCAACAGGGCAGTGCACATGGACACACAGCCACCTGTTCCTGCAACCATCAGAGCCGTGCACATGGACACACAGTTACCTGTTCCTGCAACCATCAGAGGCGTGCACATGGACACACAGTCACCTGTTCCTGCTCCCATCAGAGCAGTGCACATGGACACACAGCCACCTATTCCTGCACCCATCAGAGCAGTGCACATGGACATACAGCCACCTGTTCCTGCACCCATCAGAGCAGTGCACATGGACACACAGCCACCTGTTCCTGCACCCATCAGAGCAGTGCACATGGACATACAGCCACCTGTTCCTGCACCCATTGGAGCATTGCACATGGACACACAGCCAACTGTTCCAGCACCCAACAGGGCAGTGCACATGGACACACAGCCACCTGTTCCTGCAACCATCAGAGCCGTGCACATGGACACACAGTTACCTGTTCCTGCAACCATCAGAGGCGTGCACATGGACACACAGTCACCTGTTCCTGCAACCATCAGAGGCGTGCACATGGACACACAGTCACCTGTTCCTGCACCCATCAGAGCCGTGCACATGGACACACAGCCACCTGTTCCTGCACCCATCAGAGCAGTGCACATGGACACACAGTCACCTGTTCCTGCACCCATCAGAGCAGTGCACATGGACACAAAGCCACCTGTTCCTGCACCCATCAGAGCAGTGCACATGGACACACAGTCACCTGTTCCTGCACCCATCAGAGCAGTGTACATGGACACACAGCCACCTGTTCTTGCACCCATCAGAGCAGTGCACATGGACACACAGCCACCTGTTCCTGCACCCATCAGAGCCGTGCACATGGATACATAGTCACCTGTTCCTGCAGCCATCAGAGCGGTGCACATGGACATACAGCCACCCGATCCTGCACCCATCAGAGCCGTACACATGGACATACAGCTACCTGTTCCTTCACCCATCAGAGCAGTGCACATGGACACACAGCCACCTGTTCCTGCACCCATCCGAGCAGTGCACATGCACACTCAGTCACCTGTTCCTTCACGTATCAGAGCAGTGCACATGGACACACAGCCACCTATTCCTGCACCCATCAGAGCAGTGCACATGGACATACAGCCACCTGTTCCTGCACCCATCAGAGCAGTGCACATGGACACACAGCCACCTGTTCCTGCACCCATCAGAGCAGTGCACATGGACATACAGCCACCTGTTCCTGCACCCATCAGAGCAGTGCACATGGACACACAGCCACCTGTTCCTGCACCCATCAGAGCAGTGCACATGGACATACAGCCACCTGTTCCTGCACCCATCAGAGCAGTGCACATGGACACACAGCCACCTGTTCCTGCACACATCAGAACAGTGCACATGGACATTCAGCCACCTGATCCTGCACCCATCAGAGCAGTGCACATGGATCCACGGCCACCTGTTCCTGCACCCATCAGAACAGTGCACATGGACACACAGCCACCTGTTCCTGCACCCATTGGAGCATTGCACATGGACACACAGCCAACTGTTCCAGCACCCAACTGGGCAGTGCACATGGACACACAGCCACCTGTTCCTGCAACCATCAGAGCCGTGCACATGGACACACAGTTACCTGTTCCTGCAACCATCAGAGGCGTGCACATGGACACACAGTCACCTGTTCCTGCAACCATCAGAGGCGTGCACATGGACACACAGTCACCTGTTCCTGCACCCATCAGAGCCGTGCACATGGACACACAGCCACCTGTTCCTACACCCATCAGAGCAGTGCACATGGACACACAGTCACCTGTTCCTGCACCCATCAGAGCAGTGCACATGGACACACAGTCACCTGTTCCTGCACCCATCAGAGCAGTGCACATGGACACACAGTCACCTGTTCCTGCACCCATCAGAGCAGTGCACATGGACACAAAGCCACCTGTTCCTGCACCCATCAGAGCAGTGCACATGGACACACAGTCACCTGTTCCTGCACCCATCAGAGCAGTGCACATGGACACACAGCCACCTGTTCTTGCACCCATCAGAGCAGTGCACATGGACTCACAGCCACCTGTTCCTGCACCCATCAGAGCCGTGCACATGGACACATAGTCACCTGTTCCTGCAGCCATCAGAGCGGTGCACATGGACGTACAGCCACCCGTTCCTGCACCCATCAGAGCCGTACACATGGACATACAGCTACCTGTTCCTTCACCCATCCGAGCTGTGCACATGGACACACAGTCACCTGTTCCTTCACGTATCAAGGCAGTGCACATGGACACACAGTCATCTGTTCCTTCACCCATCAGAGCAGTGCACATGGACACAGTCACCTGTTCCTGCACCCATCAGAGCCGTACACATGGACAAACAGCTACCTGTTCCTTCACGTATCAGAGCAGTGCACATGGACACACAGCCACCTATTCCTGCACCCATCAGAACAGAGCACATGGACACGCAGCCACCTGTTCCTGCACCCATCAGAACAGTGCACATGGACACACAGTCACCTGTTCCTACACCCATCAAAGCAGTGCACATGGACACACAGTCACCTGTTCCTGCACCAATCAGAGCAGTGCACATGGACATCCAGCCAACTGTTCCTGCACCCATCAGAGCAGTGCACATGGACACACAGCCACCTGTTCCTGCACCCATCAGAGCAGTGCACATGGACACACAGCCACCTGTTCCTGCACCCATCAGAGCAGTGCACATGGACACACAGCCACCTGTTCCTGCATCCATCAGAGCAGTGCACATGGACATCCAGCCAACTGTTCCTGCACCCATCAGAGCAGTGCACATGGACACACAGTCACCTGTTCCTGCACCCATCAGAGCAGTGCACATGGACACACAGCCACCTGTTCTTGCACCCATCAGAGCAGTGCACATGGACTCACAGCCACCTGTTCCTGCACCCATCAGAGCCGTGCACATGGACACATAGTCACCTGTTCCTGCAGCCATCAGAGCGGTGCACATGGACGTACAGCCACCCGTTCCTGCACCCATCAGAGCCGTACACATGGACACACAGCCACCTGTTCCTTCACCCATCCGAGCTGTGCACATGGACACACAGTCACCTGTTCCTTCACGTATCAAGGCAGTGCACATGGACACACAGTCATCTGTTCCTTCACCCATCAGAGCAGTGCACATGGACACAGTCACCTGTTCCTGCACCCATCAGAGCCGTACACATGGACAAACAGCTACCTGTTCCTTCACGTATCAGAGCAGTGCACATGGACACACAGCCACCTATTCCTGCACCCATCAGAACAGAGCACATGGACACGCAGCCACCTGTTCCTGCACCCATCAGAACAGTGCACATGGACACACAGTCACCTGTTCCTACACCCATCAAAGCAGTGCACATGGACACACAGTCACCTGTTCCTGCACCCATCAGAGCAGTGCACATGGACATCCAGCCAACTGTTCCTGCACCCATCAGAGCAGTGCACATGGACACACAGCCACCTGTTCCTGCACCCATCAGAGCAGTGCACATGGACACACAGCCACCTGTTCCTGCACACATCAGAGCAGTGCACATGGACACACAGCCACCTGTTCCTGCATCCATCAGAGCAGTGCACATGGACATCCAGCCAACTGTTCCTGCACCCATCAGAGCAGTGCACATGGACACACAGTCACCTGTTCCTGCACCCATCAGAGCAGTGCACATGGACACACAGTCACCTGTTCCTACACCCATCAAAGCAGTGCACATGGACACACAGTCACCTGTTCCTGCACCCATCAGAGAAGTGCACATGGACATCCAGCCAACTGTTCCTGCACCCATCAGAGCAGTGCACATGGACACACAGCCACCTGTTCCTGCACCCATCAGAGCAGTGCACATGGACACACAGCCACCTGTTCCTGCACCCATCAGAGCAGTGCACATGGACACACAGCCACCTGTTCCTGCACCCATCAGAGCAGTGCACATGGACCCACAGCCACCTGTTCCTGCACCCATCAGAGCAGTGCAGATGGACACACAGCCACCTGTTCCTGCACCCATCAGAGCAGTGCACATGGACACACAGTCACCTGTTCCTGCACCCATCAGAGCAGTGCACATGGACACACAGCCACCTGTTCCTGCACCCATCAGAGCAGTGCACATGGACACACAGCCACCTATTCCTGCACCCATCAGAGCAGTGCACATGGACATACAGCCACCTGTTCCTGCACCCATCAGAGCAGTGCACATGGACACACAGCCACCTGTTCCTGCACCCATCAGAGCAGTGCACATGGACATACAGCCACCTGTTCCTGCACCCATCAGAGCAGTGCACATGGACACACGGCCACCTGTTCCTGCACCCATCAGAGCAGTGCACATGGACATACAGCCACCTGTTCCTGCACCCATCAGAGCAGTGCACATGGACACACAGCCACCTGTTCCTGCACCCATTGGAGCATTGCACATGGACACACAGCCAACTGTTCCAGCACCCAACAGGGCAGTTCACATGGACACACAGCCACCTGTTCCTGCAACCATCAGAGCCGTGCACATGGACGCACAGTTACCTGTTCCTGCAACCATCAGAGGCGTGCACATGGACACACAGCCACCTATTCCTGCACCCATCAGAGCAGTGCACATGGACATACAGCCACCTGTTCCTGCACCCATCAGAGCAGTGCACATGGACACACAGCCACCTGTTCCTGCACCCATCAGAGCAGTGCACATGGACATACAGCCACCTGTTCCTGCACCCATTGGAGCATTGCACATGGACACACAGCCAACTGTTCCAGCACCCAACAGGGCAGTGCACATGGACACACAGCCACCTGTTCCTGCAACCATCAGAGCCGTGCACATGGACACACAGCCACCTGTTCCTGCACCCATCAGAGCAGTGCACATGGACATACAGCCACCTGTTCCTGCACCCATTGGAGCATTGCACATGGACACACAGCCAACTGTTCCAGCACCCAACAGGGCAGTGCACATGGACACACAGCCACCTGTTCCTGCACCCATCAGAGCAGTGCACATGGACACACAGTCACCTGTTCCTGCACCCATCAGAGCAGTGCACATGGACACACAGTCACCTGTTCCTGCACCCATCAGAGCAGTACACATGGACATCTAGCCAACTGTTCCTGCACCCATCAGAGCAGTGCACATGGACACACAGTCACCTGTTCCTGCACCCATCAGAGCAGTGCACATGGACATCCATCCAACTGTTCCTGCACCCATCAGAGAAGTGCACATGGACACACAGTCACCTGTTCCTGCACCCATCAGAGCAGTGCACATGGACACACAGTCACCTCTTCCTACAACCATCAAAGCAGTGCACATGGACACACAGTCACCTGTTCCTGCACCCATCAGAGCAGTGCACATGGACATCCAGCCAACTGTTCCTGCACCCATCAGAGCAGTGCACATGGACACAAAGCCACCTGTTCCTGCACCCATCAGAGCAGTGCACATGGACACACAGTCACATGTTCCTGCACCCATCAGAGCAGTGCACATGGACACACAGCCACCTGTTCTTGCACCCATCAGAGCAGTGCACATGGACACACAGCCACCTGTTCCTGCACCCATCAGAGCCGTGCACATGGATACATAGTCACCTGTTCCTGCAGCCATCAGAGCGGTGCACATGGACATACAGCCACCCTTTCCTGCACCCATCAGAGCCGTACACATGGACATACAGCTACCTGTTCCTTCACCCATCAGAGCAGTGCACATGGACACACAGCCACCTGTTCCTGCACCCATCCGAGCAGTGCACATGGACACACAGTCACCTGTTCCTTCACGTATCAGAGCAGTGCACATGGACACACAGCCACCTATTCCTGCACCCATCAGAGCAGTGCACATGGACATACAGCCACCTGTTCCTGCACCCATCAGAGCAGTGCACATGGACACACAGCCACCTGTTCCTGCACCCATCAGAGCAGTGCACATGGACATACAGCCACCTGTTCCTGCACCCATCAGAGCAGTGCACATGGACACACAGCCACCTGTTCCTGCACCCATCAGAGCAGTGCACATGGACATACAGCCACCTGTTCCTGCACCCATCAGAGCAGTGCACATGGACACACAGCCACCTGTTCCTGCACACATCAGAACAGTGCACATGGACATTCAGCCACCTGTTCCTGCACCCATCAGAGCAGTGCACATGGACACACAGCCACCTGTTCCTGCACACATCAGAACAGTGCACATGGACATTCAGCCACCTGATCCTGCACCCATCAGAGCAGTGCACATGGATCCACGGCCACCTGTTCCTGCACCCATCAGAACAGTGCACATGGACACACAGCCACCTGTTCCTGCACCCATTGGAGCATTGCACATGGACACACAGCCAACTGTTCCAGCACCCAACTGGGCAGTGCACATGGACACACCGCCACCTGTTCCTGCAACCATCAGAGCCGTGCACATGGACACACAGTTACCTGTTCCTGCAACCATCAGAGGCGTGCACATGGACACACAGTCACCTGTTCCTGCAACCATCAGAGGCGTGCACATGGACACACAGTCACCTGTTCCTGCACCCATCAGAGCCGTGCACATGGACACACAGCCACCTGTTCCTGCACCCATCAGAGCAGTGCACATGGACACACAGTCACCTGTTCCTGCACCCATCAGAGCAGTGCACATGGACACACAGTCACCTGTTCCTGCACCCATCAGAGCAGTGCACATGGACACACAGTCACCTGTTCCTGCACCCATCAGAGCAGTGCACATGGACACAAAGCCACCTGTTCCTGCACCCATCAGAGCAGTGAACATGGACACACAGTCACCTGTTCCTGCACCCATCAGAGCAGTGCACATGGACACACAGTCACCTGTTCTTGCACCCATCAGAGCAGTGCACATGGACTCACAGCCACCTGTTCCTGCACCCATCAGAGCCGTGCACATGGACACATAGTCACCTGTTCCTGCAGCCATCAGAGCGGTGCACATGGACGTACAGCCACCCGTTCCTGCACCCATCAGAGCCGTACACATGGACATACAGCTACCTGTTCCTTCACCCATCAGAGCAGTGCACATGGACACACAGCCACCTGTTCCTGCACCCATCCGAGCAGTGCACATGGACACACAGTCACCTGTTCCTTCACGTATCAAGGCAGTGCACATGGACACACAGTCATCTGTTCCTTCACGTATCAGAGCAGTGCACATGGACACAGTCACCTGTTCCTGCACCCATCAGAGACGTACACATGGACAAACAGCTACCTGTTCCTTCACGTATCAGAGCAGTGCACATGGACACACAGTCACCTATTCCTGCACCCATCAGAACAGAGCACATGTACACGCAGCCACCTGTTCCTGCACCCATCAGAACAGTGCACATGGACACACAGTCACCTGTTCCTACACCCATCAAAGCAGTGCACATGGACACACAGTCACCTGTTCCTGCACCCATCAGAGCAGTGCACATGGACATCCAGCCAACTGTTCCTGCACCCATCAGAGCAGTGCACATGGACACACAGCCACCTGTTCCTGCACCCATCAGAGCAGTGCACATGGACACACAGCCACCTGTTCCTGCACCCATCAGAGCAGTGCACATGGACACACAGCCACCTGTTCCTGCATCCATCAGAGCAGTGCACATGGACATCCAGCCAACTGTTCCTGCACCCATCAGAGCAGTGCACATGGACACACAGTCACCAGTTCCTGCACCCATCAGAGCAGTGCACATGGACATCCAGCCACCTGTTCCTGCACCCATCAGAGCCGTGCACATGGACACACAGCCACCTTTTCCTGCACCCATCAGAGCAGTGCACATGGACACACAGCCACCTGTTCCTGCACCCATCAGAGCAGTGCACATGGACACACAGCCACCTGTTCCTGCACCCATCAGAGCAGTGCACATGGACCCACAGCCACCTGTTCCTGCACCCATCAGAGCAGTGCAGATGGACACACAGCCACCTGTTCCTGCACCCATCAGAGCAGTGCACATGGACACACAGTCACCTGTTCCTGCACCCATCAGAGCAGTGCACATGGACACACAGCCACCTGTTCCTGCACCCATCAGAGCAGTGCACATGGACACACAGCCACCTATTCCTGCACCCATCAGAGCAGTGCACATGGACATACAGCCACCTGTTCCTGCACCCATCAGAGCAGTGCACATGGACACACAGCCACCTGTTCCTGCACCCATCAGAGCAGTGCACATGGACATACAGCCACCTGTTCCTGCACACATCAGAGCAGTGCACATGGACACACGGCCACCTGTTCCTGCACCCATCAGAGCAGTGCACATGGACATACAGCCACTTGTTCCTGCACCCATCAGAGCAGTGCACATGGACACACAGCCACCTGTTCCTGCACCCATTGGAGCATTGCACATGGACACACAGCCAACTGTTCCAGCACCCAACAGGGCAGTGCATATGGACACACAGCCACCTGTTCCTGCAACCATCAGAGCCGTGCACATGGACACACAGTTACCTGTTCCTGCAACCATCAGAGGCGTGCACATGGACACACAGCCACCTATTCCTGCACCCATCAGAGCAGTGCACATGGACATACAGCCACCTGTTCCTGCACCCATCAGAGCAGTGCACATGGACACACAGCCACCTGTTCCTGCACCCATCAGAGCAGTGCACATGGACATACAGCCACCTGTTCCTGCACCCATTGGAGCATTGCACATGGACACACAGCCAACTGTTCCAGCACCCAACAGGGCAGTGCACATGGACACACAGTCACCTGTTCCTGCAACCATCAGAGGCGTGCACATGGACACACAGTCACCTGTTCCTGCACCCATCAGAGCCGTGCACATGGACACACAGTCACCTGTTCCTGCACCCATCAGAGCAGTGCACATGGACACACAGTCACCTGTTCCTGCACCCATCAGAGCAGTGCACATGGACACACAGTCACCTGTTCCTGCACCCATCAGAGCAGTGCACATGGACATCTAGCCAACTGTTCCTGCACCCATCAGAGCAGTGCACATGGACACACAGCCACCTGTGTCTGCATCCATCAGAGCAGTGCACATGGACATCCAGCCAACTGTTCCTGCACCCATCAGAGAAGTGCACATGGACACACAGTCACCTGTTCCTGCACCCATCAGAGCAGTGCACATGGACACACAGTCACCTGTTCCTACACCCATCAAAGCAGTGCACATGGACACACAGTCACCTGTTCCTGCACCCATCAGAGCAGTGCACATTGACATCCAGCCAACTGTTCCTGCACCCATCAGAGCAGTGCACATGGACACACAGCCACCTGTTCCTGCACCCATCAGAGCAGTGCACATGGACACACAGCCACCTGTTCCTGCACCCATCAGAGCAGTGCACATGGACACACAGCCACCTGTTCCTGCACCCATCAGAGCAGTGCACATGGACCCACAGCCACCTGTTCCTGCACCCATCAGAGCAGTGCAGATGGAGACACAGCCACCTGTTCCTGCACCCATCAGAGCAGTGCACATGGACACACAGTCACCTGTTCCTGCACCCATCAGAGCAGTGCACATGGACACACAGCCACCTGTTCCTGCACCCATCAGAGCAGTGCACATGGACACACAGCCACCTATTCCTGCACCCATCAGAGCAGTGCACATGGACATACAGCCACCTGTTCCTGCACCCATCAGAGCAGTGCACATGGACACACAGCCACCTGTTCCTGCACCCATCAGAGCAGTACACATGGACATACAGCCACCTGTTCCTGCACCCATCAGAGCAGTGCACATGGACACAAGGCCACATGTTCCTGCACCCATCAGAGCAGTGCACATGGACATACAGCCACCTGTTCCTGCACCCATCAGAGCAGTGCACATGGACACACAGCCACCTGTTCCTGCACCCATTGGAGCATTGCACATGGACACACAGCCAACTGTTCCAGCACCCAACAGGGCAGTGCACATGGACACACAGCCACCTGTTCCTGCAACCATCAGAGCCGTGCACATGGACACACAGTTACCTGTTCCTGCAACCATCAGAGGCGTGCACATGGACACACAGTCACCTGTTCCTGCACCCATCAGAGCAGTGCACATGGACACACAGCCACCTATTCCTGCACCCATCAGAGCAGTGCACATGGACATACAGCCACCTGTTCCTGCACCCATCAGAGCAGTGCACATGGACACACAGCCACCTGTTCCTGCACCCATCAGAGCAGTGCACATGGACATAGAGCCACCTGTTCCTGCACCCATTGGAGCATTGCACATGGACACACAGCCAACTGTTCCAGCACCCAACAGGGCAGTGCACATGGACACACAGCCACCTGTTCCTGCAACCATCAGAGCCGTGCACATGGACACACAGTTACCTGTTCCTGCAACCATCAGAGGCGTGCACATGGACACACAGTCACCTGTTCCTGCAACCATCAGAGGCGTGCACATGGACACACAGTCACCTGTTCCTGCACCCATCAGAGCCGTGCACATGGACACACAGCCACCTGTTCCTGCACCCATCAGAGCAGTGCACATGGACACACAGTCACCTGTTCCTGCACCCATCAGAGCAGTGCACATGGACACACAGTCACCTGTTCCTGCACCCATCAGAGCAGTGCACATGGACACAAAGCCACCTGTTCCTGCACCCATCAGAGCAGTGCACATGGACACACAGTCACCTGTTCCTGCACCCATCAGAGCAGTGCACATGGACACACAGCCACCTGTTCTTGCACCCATCAGAGCAGTGCACATGGACACACAGCCACCTGTTCCTGCACCCATCAGAGCCGTGCACATGGACACATAGTCACCTGTTCCTGCAGCCATCAGAGCGCTGCACATGGTCATACAGCCACCCGTTCCTGCACCCATCAGAGCCGTACAGATGGACATACAGCTACCTGTTCCTTCACCCATCAGAGCAGTGCACATGGACACACAGCCACCTGTTCCTGCACCCATCCGAGCAGTGCACATGGACACACAGTCACCTGTTCTTTCACGTATCAGAGCAGTGCACATGGACACACAGTCACCTGTTCCTTCACGTATCAGAGCAGTGCACATGGACACACAGTCACCTGTTCCTGCACCCATCAGAGCCGTACACATGGACAAAAAGCTACTTGTTCCTTCACGTATCAGAGCAGTGCACATGGACACACAGCCACCTGTTCCTGCATCCATCAGAGCAGTGCACATGGACACACAGTCACCTGTTCCTGCACCCATCAGAGCAGTGCATATGGACACGCAGCCACCTGTTCCTGCACCCATCAGAACAGTGCACATGGAAACACAGCCACCTGTTCCTGCACCCATCAGAGCAGTGCACATGGACACACAGTCACCTGTTCCTGCACCCATCAGAGCAGTGCACATGGACATCCAGCCAACTGTTCCTGCACCCATCAGAGCAGTGCACATGGACACACAGTCACCTGTTCCTGCACCCATCAGAGCAGTGCACATGGACACACAGTCACCTGTTCCTGCACCCATCAGAGCAGTGCACATGGACACACAGTCACCTGTTCCTGCACCCATCAGAGCAGTGCACATGGACATCCAGCCAACTGTTCCTGCACCCATCAGAGCAGTGCACATGGACACACAGTCACCTGTTCCTGCACCCATCAGAGCAGTGCACATGGACACACAGTCACCTGTTCCTGCACCCATCAGAGCAGTGCACATGGACACTCAGCCACCTGTTCCTGCACCCATCAGAGCAGTGCACATGGACACACAGTCACCTTTTCCTGCACCCATCAGAGCAGTGCACATGGACAAACAGTCACCTGTTCCTGCAGCCATCAGAGCAGTGCAGATGGACACACAGTCACCTGTTCCTGCACCCATCAGAGCAGTGCACATGGACACACAGCCACCTGTTCCTGCACCCATCAGAGCAGTGCACATGGACAAACAGCCACCTGTTCCTGCACCCATCAGAGCAGTGCTCATGGACACACAGACACCTGTTCCTGCACCCATCAGAGCAGTGCAGATGGACACACAGCCACCTGTTCCTGCACCCATCAGAGCAGTGCACATGGACACACAGCCACCTGTTCCTGCACCCATCAGAGCAGTGCACATGGACACACAGTCCCCTGTTCCTGCACCCATCAGAGCAGTGCACATGGACACACAGTCACCTGTTCCTGCACCCATCAGAGCAGTGCACATGGACACACAGTCACCTGTTCCTGCACCCATCAGAGCAGTGCACATGGACACACAGTCACCTGTTCCTGCACCCATCAGAGCAGTGCACATGGACACAAAGCCACCTGTTCCTGCACCCATCAGAGCAGTGCACATGGACACACAGTCACCTGATCCTGCACCCATCAGAGCAGTGCACATGGACACACAGCCACCTGTTCTTGCACCCATCAGAGCAGTGCACATGGACACACAGCCACCTGTTCCTGCACCCATAAGAGCCGTGCACATGGACACATAGTCACCTGTTCCTGCAGCCATCAGAGCGGTGCACATGGACATACAGCCACCCGTTCCTGCACCCATCAGAGCCGTACACATGGACATACAGCTACCTGTTCCTTCACCCATCAGAGCAGTGCACATGGACACACAGCCACCTGTTCCTGCACCCATCCGAGCAGTGCACATGGACACACAGTCACCTTTTCCTTCACGTATCAGAGCAGTGCACATGGACACACAGTCACCTGTTCCTTCACGTATCAGAGCAGTGCACATGGACACACAGTCACCTGTTCCTGCACCCATCAGAGCAGTGCACATGGACACACAGTCACCTGTTCCTTCACGTATCAGAGCAGTGCACATGGACACACAGTCACCTGTTCCTGCACCCATCAGAGCCGTACACATGGACAAACAGCTACCTGTTCCTTCACGTATCAGAGCAGTGCACATGGACACACAGCCACCTGTTCCTGCATCCATCAGAGCAGTGCACATGGACACGCAGCCACCTGTTCCTGCACCCATCAGAGCAGTGCACATGGACACACAGCCACCTGTTCCTGCACCCATCAGAGCAGTGCACATGGACACACAGTCACCTGTTCCTGCACCCATCACAGCAGTGCACATGGACATCCAGCAAACTGTTCCTGCACCCATCAGAGCAGTGCACATGGACACACAGTCACCTGTTCCTGCACCCATCAGAGCAGTGCACATGGACACACAGTCACCTGTTCCTGCACCCATCAGAGCAGTGCACATGGACACACAGTCACCTGCTCCTGCACCCATCAGAGCAGTGCACATGGACATCCAGCCAACTGTTCCTGCACCCATCAGAGCAGTGCCCATGGACACACAGTCACCTGTTCCTGCACCCATCAGAGCAGTGCACATGGACACACAGTCAACTGTTCCTGCACCGAGCAGAGCCTTGCACATGGTCACAGAGCCAACTGTTCCTGCACCCATCAGAGAAGTGCACATGGACACACAGCCACCTCTTCCTGCACCCATCAGAGCTGTGCACATGGACACTCGTTCACCAGTTCCTGCACCCATCAGAGCTGTGCACATGAACACAAAGCCATGTGGTCCTGGCCCCATCAGAGCAGTGCACATGGAGACACACACCTGCTCCTGCTCCCATGAGAGCAGTGCACATGAACACACAGCCACCTGTTCCTGCACCCATCAGAGCAGTGCACATGGACACACAGTCACCTGTTCCTGCACCCATCAGAGCAGTGCAGATGGACAAACAGTCACCTGTTCCTGCACCCATCAGAGCAGTGCAGATGGACACACAGTCACCTGTTCCTGCACCCATCAGAGCAGAGCACATGGACACACAGCCACCTGTTCCTGCACCCATCAGAGCAGTGCACATGGACACACAGTCACATGTTCCAGCACCCATCAGAACAGAGCACATGGACACGCAGCCACCTGTTCCTGCACCCATCAGAACAGTGCACATGGACACACAGCCACCTGTTCCTGCACCCATCAGAGCAGTGCACATGGACACACAGTCACCTGTTCCTGCACCCATCAGAGCAGTGCACATGGACATCCAGCCAACTGTTCCTGCACCCATCAGAGCAGTGCACATGGACACACAGTCACCTGTTCCTGCACCCATCAGAGCAGTGCACATGGACACACAGTCACCTGTTCCTACACCCATCAAAGCAGTGCACATGGACACACAGTCACCTGTTCCTGCACCTATCAGAGCAGTGCACATGGACATCCAGCCAACTGTTCCTGCACCCATCAGAGCAGTGCACATGGACACACAGCCACCTGTTCCTGCACCCATCAGAGCAGTGCACATGGACACACAGCCACCTGTTCCTGCACCCATCAGAGCAGTGCACATGGACACACAGCCACCTGTTCATGCACCCATCAGAGCAGTGCACATGGACACACAGTCACCTGTTCCTGCAACCATCAGAGCAGTGCACATGGACATCCAGCCAACTGTTCCTGCACCCATCAGAGCAGTGCACATGGACACACAGTCACCTGTTCCTGCACCCATCAGAGCATTGCACATGGACACACAGTCACCTGTTCCTACACCCATCAAAGTAGTGCACATGGACACACAGTCACCTGTTCCTGCACCCATCAGAGCAGTGCACATGGACATCCAGCCAACTGTTCCTGCACCCATCAGAGCAGTGCACATGGACACACAGCCACCTGTTCCTGCACCCATCAGAGCAGTGCACATGGACACACAGCCACCTGTTCCTGCACCCATCAGAGCAGTGCACATGGACACACAGCCACCTGTTCCTGCACCCATCAGAGCAGTGCACATGGACACACAGCCACCTGTTCCTGCAACCATCAGAGCAGTGCAGATGGACACACAGCCACCTGTTCCTGCACCCATCAGAGCAGTGCACATGGACACACAGTCACCTGTTCCTGCACCCATCAGAGCAGTGCACATGGACACGCAGCAACCTGTTCCTGCACCCATCAGAGCAGTGCACATGGACACACAGCCACCTGTTCCTTCACACATCAGAGCAGTGCACATGGACAGACAGCCACCTGTTCCTGCACCCATCAGAGCAGTGCACATGGACACACAGCCACCTGTTCCTACACCCATCAGAGCAGTGCACATGGACATACAGCCACCTGTTCCTGCACCCATCAGAGCAGTGCATATGGACACACAGCCACCTGTTCCTGCACACATCAGAACAGTGCACATGGACATTCATCCACCTGATCCTGCACCCATCAGAGCAGTGCACATGGATCCACAGACACCTGTTCCTGCACCCATCAGAACAGTGCACATGGACACACAGCCACCTGTTCCTGCACCCATTGGAGCATTGCACATTGACACACAGCCAACTGTTCCAGCACCCAACAGGGCAGTGCACATGGACACACAGCCACCTGTTCCTGCAACAATCAGAGCCGTGCACATGGACACACAGTTACCTGTTCCTGCAACCATCAGAGGCGTGCACATGGACACACAGTCACCTGTTCCTGCAACCATCAGAGGCGTGCACATGGACACACAGTCACCTGCTCCTGCAACCATCAGAGGCGTGCACATGGACACACAGTCACCTGTTCCTGCAACCATCAGAGGCGTGCACATGGACACACAGTCACCTGTTCCTGCACCCATCAGAGCCGTGCACATGGACACACAGCCACCTGTTCCTGCACCCATCAGAGCAGTGCACATGGACACACAGTCAACTGTTCCTGCACCCATCAGAGCAGTGCACATGGACACACAGCCACCTGTTCCTGCACCCATCAGAGCCGTGCACATGGACACATAGTCACCTGTTCCTGCAGCCATCAGAGCGGTGCACATGGACATACAGCCACCCGTTCCTGCACCCATCAGAGCCGTACACATGGACATACAGCTACCTGTTCCTTCACCCATCAGAGCAGTGCACATGGACACTCAGCCACCTGTTCCTGCACCCATCAGAGCAGTGCACATGGACACACAGTCACCTGTTCCTGCACCCATCAGAGCAGTGCACATGGACAGACAGTCACCTGTTCCTGCACCCATCAGAGCAGTGCAGATGGACACACAGTCACCTGTTCCTGCACCCATCAGAGCAGTGCACATGGACACACAGCCACCTGTTCCTGCACCCATCAGAGCAGTGCACATGAACACACAGCCACCTGTTGCTGCACCCATCAGAGCAGTGCACATGGACACACAGTCACCTGTTCCTGCACCCATCAGAGCAGTGCACATGGACACACAGTCACCTGTTCCTGCACCCATCAGAGCAGTGCACATGGACACACAGTCACCTGTTCCTGCACCCATCAGAGCAGTGCACATGGACACACAGTCACCTGTTCCTGCACCCATCAGAGCAGTGCACATGGACACACAGTCACCTGTTCCTGCACCCATCAGAGCAGTGCACATGGACACACAGCCACCTGTTCTTGCACCCATCAGAGCAGTGCACATGGACACACAGCCACCTGTTCCTGCACCCATCAGAGCCGTGCTCATGGACACATAGTCACCTGTTCCTGCAGCCATCAGAGCGGTGCACATGGACATACAGCCACCCGTTCCTGCACCCATCAGAGCCGTACACATGGACATACAGCTACCTGTTCCTTCACCCATCAGAGCAGTGCACATGGACACACAGCCACCTGTTCCTGCACCCATCCGAGCAGTGCACATGGACACACAGTCACCTGTTCCTTCACGTATCAGAGCAGTGCACATGGACACACAGTCACCTGTTCCTTCACGTATCAGAGCAGTGCACATGGACACACAGTCACCTGTTCCTGCACCCATCAGAGCAGTGCACATGGACACACAGTCACCTGTTCCTTCACGTATCAGAGCAGTGCACATGGACACACAGTCACCTGTTCCAGCACCCATCAGAGCCGTACACATGGACAAACAGCTACCTGTTCGTTTACGTATCAGAGCAGTGCACATGGACACACAGCCACCTGTTCCTGCATCCATCAGAGCAGTGCACATGGACACACAGCCACCTGTTCCTGCACCCATTGGAGCATTGCACATTGATACACAGCCAACTGTTCCAGCACCCAACTGGGCAGTGCACATGGACACACAGCCACCTGTTCCTGCAACCATCAGAGCCGTGCACATGGACACACAGTTACCTGTTCCTGCAACCATCAGAGGCGTGCACATGGACACACAGTCACCTGTTCCTGCAACCATCAGAGGCGTGCACATGGACACACAGTCACCTGTTCCTGCACCCATCAGAGCCGTGCACATGGACACACAGCCACCTGTTCCTGCACCCATCAGAGCAGTGCACATGGATACACAGTCACCTGTTCCTGCACCCATCAGAGCAGTGCACATGGACACACAGTCACCTGTTCCTGCACCCATCATAGCAGTGCACATGGACACACAGCCACCTGTTCTTGCACCCATAAGAGCAGTGCACATGGACACACAGCCACCTGTTCCTGCACCCATCAGAGCCGTGCACATGGACACATAGTCACCTGTTCCTGCAGCCATCAGAGCGGTGCACATGGACATGCAGCCACCCGTTCCTGCACCCATCTGAGCCGTACACATGGACATACAGCTACCTGTTCCTTCACCCATCAGAGCAGTGCACATGGACACACAGTCACCTGTTCCTTCACGTATCAGAGCAGTGCACATGGACACACAGTCACCTGTTCCTTCACGTATCAGAGCAGTGCACATGGACACACAGCCACCTGTTCTGCATCCATCAGAGCAGTGCACATGGACTCACAGTCACCTGTTCCTGCACCCATCAGAGCAGTGCACATGGACACACAGTCACCTGTTCCTGCACCCATCAGAGCAGTGCACATGGACACTCAGCCACCTGTTCCTGCACCCATCAGAGCAGTGCACATGGACACACAGTCACCTGTTCCTGCACCCATCAGAGCAGTGCACATGGACTCACAGTCACCTGTTCCTGCACCCATCAGAGCAGTGCACATGGACACACAGTCACCTGTTCCTGCACCCATCAGAGCAGTGCACATGGACACTCAGCCACCTGTTCCTGCACCCATCAGAGCAGTGCACATGGACACACAGTCACCTGTTCCTGCACCCATCAGAGCAGTGCACATGGACAGACAGTCACCTGTTCCTGCACCCATCAGAGCAGTGCAGATGGACACACAGTCACCTGTTCCCTCACCCATCAGAGCAGTGCACATGGACACACAGCCACCTGTTCCTGCACCCATCAGAGCAGTGCACATGAACACACAGCCACCTGTTGCTGCACCCATCAGAGCAGTGCACATGGACACACAGTCACCTGTTCCTGCACCCATCAGAGCAGTGCACATGGACACACAGTCACCTGTTCCTGCACCCATCAGAGCAGTGCACATGGACACACAGTCACCTGTTCCTGCACCCATCAGAGCAGTGCACATGGACACACAGTCACCTGTTCCTGCACCCATCAGAGCAGTGCACATGGACACACAGTCACCTGTTCCTGCACCCATCAGAGCAGTGCACATGGACACACAGCCACCTGTTCCTGCACCCATCAGAGCCGTGCTCATGGACACATAGTCACCTGTTCCTGCAGCCATCAGAGCCGTGCTCATGGACACATAGTCACCTGTTCCTGCAGCCATCAGAGCGGTGCACATGGACATACAGCCACCCGTTCCTGCACCCATCAGAGCCGTATACATGGACATACAGCTACCTGTTCCTTCACCCATCAGAGCAGTGCACATGGACACACAGCCACCTGTTCCTGCACCCATCCGAGCAGTGCACATGGACACACAGTCACCTGTTCCTTCACGTATCAGAGCAGTGCACATGGACACACAGTCACCTGTTCCTTCACGTATCAGAGCAGTGCACATGGACACACAGTCACCTGTTCCTGCACCCATCAGAGCAGTGCACATGGACACACAGCCACCTGTTCCTGCATCCATCAGAGCAGTGCACATGGACACACAGCCACCTGTTCCTGCACCCATTGGAGCATTGCACATTGACACACAGCCAACTGTTCCAGCACCCAACAGGGCAGTGCACATGGACACACAGCCACCTGTTCCTGCAACCATCAGAGCCGTGCACATGGACACACAGTTACCTGTTCCTGCAACCATCAGAGGCGTGCACATGGACACACAGTCACCTGTTCCTGCAACCATCAGAGGCGTGCACATGGACACACAGTCACCTGTTCCTGCACCCATCAGAGCCGTGCACATGGACACACAGCCACCTGTTCCTGCACCCATCAGAGCAGTGCACATGGACACACAGTCACCTGTTCCTGCACCCATCAGAGCAGTGCACATGGACACACAGTCACCTGTTCCTGCACCCATCAGAGCAGTGCACATGGACACACAGTCACCTGTTCCTGCACCCATCAGAGCAGTGCACATGGACACAAAGCCACCTGTTCCTGCACCCATCAGAGCAGTGCACATGGGCACACAGTCACCTGTTCCTGCACCCATCAGAGCAGTGCACATGGACACACAGCCACCTGTTCTTGCACCCATCAGAGCAGTGCACATGGACACACAGCCACCTGTTCCTGCACCCATCAGAGCCGTGCACATGGACACATAGTCACCTGTTCCTGCAGCCATCAGAGCGGTGCACATGGACATACAGCCACCCGTTCCTGCACCCATCTGAGCCGTACACATGGACATACAGCTACCTGTTCCTTCACCCATCAGAGCAGTGCACATGGACACACAGACACCTGTTCCTGCACCCATCCGAGCAGTGCACATGGACACACAGTCACCTGTTCCTTCACGTATAAGAGCAGTGCACATGGACACACAGTCACCTGTTCCTTCACGTATCAGAGCAGTGCACATGGACACACAGCCACCTGTTCTGCATCCATCAGAGCAGTGCACATGGACTCACAGTCACCTGTTCCTGCACCCATCAGAACAGTGCACATGGACACGCAGCCACCTGTTCCTGCACCTATCAGAACAGTGCACATGGACACACAGCCACCTGTTCCTGCACCCATCAGAGCAGTGCACATGGACACACAGTCACCTGTTCCTGCACCCATCAAGCAGTGCACATGGACATCCAGCCAACTGTTCCTGCACCCATCAGAGCAGTGCACATGGACACACAGTCACCTGTTCCTGCACCCATCAGAGCAGTGCACATGGACACACAGTCACCTGTTCCTGCACCCATCAGAGCAGTGCACATGGACACACAGTCACCTGTTCCTGCTCCCATCAGAGCAGTGCACATGGACATCCAGCCAACTGTTCCTGCACCCATCAGAGCAGTGCACATGGACACACAGTCACCTGTTCCTGCACCCATCAGAGCAGTGCACATGGACACACAGTCACCTGTTCCTGCACCCATCAGAGCAGTGCACATGGACACTCAGCCACCTGTTCCTGCACCCATCAGAGCAGTGCACATGGACACACAGTCACCTGTTCCTGCACCCATCAGAGCAGTGCACATGGACAAACAGTCACCTGTTCCTGCACCCATCAGAGCAGTGCAGATGGACACACAGTCACCTGTTCCTGCACCCATCAGAGCATTGCACATGGACACACAGCCACCTGTTCCTGCACCCATCAGAGCAGTGCACATGAACACACAGCCACCTGTTGCTGCACCCATCAGAGCAGTGCACATGGACACACAGTCACCTGTTCCTGCACCCATCAGAGCAGTGCACATGGACACACAGTCACCTGTTCCTGCACCCATCAGAGCAGTGCACATGGACACACAGTCACCTGTTCCTGCACCCATCAGAGCAGTGCACATGGACACACAGTCACCTGTTCCTGCACCCATCAGAGCAGTGCAAATGGACACACAGTCACCTGTTGCTGCACCCATCAGAGCATTGCACATGGACACAAAGCCACCTGTTCCTGCACCCATCAGAGCAGTGCACATGGACACACAGTCACCTGTTCCTGCACCCATCAGAGCAGTGCACATGGACACACAGCCACCTGTTCTTGCACCCATCAGAGCAGTGCACATGGACACACAGCCACCTGTTCCTGCACCCATCAGAGCCGTGCACATGGACACATAGTCACCTGTTCCTGCAGCCATCAGAGCGGTGCACATGGACATACAGCCACCCGTTCCTGCACCCATCAGAGCCGTACACATGGACATACAGCTACCTGTTCCTTCACCCATCAGAGCAGTGCACATGGACACACAGCCACCTGTTCCTGCACCCATCCGAGCAGTGCACATGGACACACAGTCACCTGTTCCTTCACGTATCAGAGCAGTGCACATGGGCACACAGTCACCTGTTCCTTCACGTATCAGAGCAGTGCACATGGACACACAGTCACCTGTTCCTGCACCCATCAGAGCAGTGCACATGGACACACAGTCACCTGTTCCTTCACGTATCAGAGCAGTGCACATGGACACACAGTCACCTGTTCCTGCACCCATCAGAGCCGTACACATGGACAAACAGCTACCTGTTCCTTCACGTATCAGAGCAGTGCACATGGACACACAGCCACCTGTTCCTGCATCCATCAGAGCAGTGCACATGGACACACAGTCACCTGTTCCTGCACCCATCAGAACAGTGCACATGGACACGCAGCCACCTGTTCCTGCACCCATCAGAACAGTGCACATGGACACACAGCCACCTGTTCCTGCACCCATCAGAGCAGTGCACATGGACACACAGTCACCTGTTCCTGCACCCATCAGAGCAGTGCACATGGACATCCAGCCAACTGTTCCTGCACCCATCAGAGCAGTGCACATGGACACACAGTCACCTGTTCCTGCACCCATCAGAGCAGTGCACATGGACACACAGTCACCTGTTCCTGCACACATCAGAGCAGTGCACATGGACACACAGTCACCTGTTCCTGCACCCATCAGAGCAGTGCACATGGACATCCAGCCAACTGTTCCTGCACCCATCAGAGCAGTGCACATGGACACACAGTCACCTGTTCCTGCACCCATCAGAGCAGTGCACATGGACACACAGTCAACTGTTCCTGCACCGAGCAGAGCCTTGCACATGGTCACAGAGCCAACTGTTCCTGCACCCATCAGAGAAGTGCACATGGACACACAGCCACCTCTTCCTGCACCCATCAGAGTTGTGCACATGGACACAAAGCCATGTGGTCCTGGCCCCATCAGAGCAGTGCACATGGAGACACACACCTGCTCCTGCACCCATTAGAGCAATGCACATGAACACACAGCCACCTGTTCCTGCACCCATCAGAGCAGTGCACATGGACACACAGTCTCCTGTTCCTGCACCCATCAGAGCAGTGCAGATGGACAAACAGTCACCTGTTCCTGCACCCATCAGAGCAGTGCAGATGGACACACAGTCACCTGTTCCTGCTCCCATCAGAGCAGTGCACATGGACTCACAGCCACCTGTTCCTGCACCCATCAGAGCAGTGCACATGGACACACAGCCACCTGTTCCTGCACCCATCAGAGCAGTGCACATGGACCCACAGCCACCTGTTCCTGCACCCATCAGAGCAGTGCAGATGGACACACAGCCATCTGTTCCTGCACCCATCAGAGCAGTGCACATGGACACACAGTCACCTGTTCCTGCACACATCAGAGCAGTGCACATGGACACACAGCCACCTGTTCCTGCACCCATCAGAGCAGTGCACATGGACACACAGCCACCTAATCCTGCACCCATCAGAGCAGGGCACATGGACATACAGCCACCTGTTCCTGCACCCATCAGAGCAGTGCACATGGACACACAGCCACCTGTTCCTGCATCCATCAGAGCAGTGCACATGGACACACAGCCACCTGTTCCTGCACCCATTGGAGCATTGCACATTGACACACAGCCAACTGTTCCAGCACCCAACAGGGCAGTGCACATGGACACACAGCCACCTGTTCCTGCAACCATCAGAGCCGTGCACATGGACACACAGTTACCTGTTCCTGCAACCATCAGAGGCGTGCACATGGACACACAGTCACCTGTTCCTGCAACCATCAGAGGCGTGCACATGGACACACAGTCACCTGTTCCTGCACCCATCAGAGCCGTGCACATGGACACACAGCCACCTGTTCCTGCACCCATCAGAGCAGTGCACATGGACACACAGTCACCTGTTCCTGCACCCATCAGAGCAGTGCACATGGACACACAGTCACCTGTTCCTGCACCCATCAGAGCAGTGCACATGGACACACAGTCACCTGTTCCTGCACCCATCAGAGCAGTGCACATGGACACAAAGCCACCTGTTCCTGCACCCATCAGAGCAGTGCACATGGGCACACAGTCACCTGTTCCTGCACCCATCAGAGCAGTGCACATGGACACACAGCCACCTGTTCTTGCACCCATCAGAGCAGTGCACATGGACACACAGCCACCTGTTCCTGCACCCATCAGAGCCGTGCACATGGACACATAGTCACCTGTTCCTGCAGCCATCAGAGCGGTGCACATGGACATACAGCCACCCGTTCCTGCACCCATCTGAGCCGTACACATGGACATACAGCTACCTGTTCCTTCACCCATCAGAGCAGTGCACATGGACACACAGACACCTGTTCCTGCACCCATCCGAGCAGTGCACATGGACACACAGTCACCTGTTCCTTCACGTATAAGAGCAGTGCACATGGACACACAGTCACCTGTTCCTTCACGTATCAGAGCAGTGCACATGGACACACAGCCACCTGTTCTGCATCCATCAGAGCAGTGCACATGGACTCACAGTCACCTGTTCCTGCACCCATCAGAACAGTGCACATGGACACGCAGCCACCTGTTCCTGCACCTATCAGAACAGTGCACATGGACACACAGCCACCTGTTCCTGCACCCATCAGAGCAGTGCACATGGACACACAGTCACCTGTTCCTGCACCCATCAAGCAGTGCACATGGACATCCAGCCAACTGTTCCTGCACCCATCAGAGCAGTGCACATGGACACACAGTCACCTGTTCCTGCACCCATCAGAGCAGTGCACATGGACACACAGTCACCTGTTCCTGCACCCATCAGAGCAGTGCACATGGACACACAGTCACCTGTTCCTGCTCCCATCAGAGCAGTGCACATGGACATCCAGCCAACTGTTCCTGCACCCATCAGAGCAGTGCACATGGACACACAGTCACCTGTTCCTGCACCCATCAGAGCAGTGCACATGGACACACAGTCACCTGTTCCTGCACCCATCAGAGCAGTGCACATGGACACTCAGCCACCTGTTCCTGCACCCATCAGAGCAGTGCACATGGACACACAGTCACCTGTTCCTGCACCCATCAGAGCAGTGCACATGGACAAACAGTCACCTGTTCCTGCACCCATCAGAGCAGTGCAGATGGACACACAGTCACCTGTTCCTGCACCCATCAGAGCATTGCACATGGACACACAGCCACCTGTTCCTGCACCCATCAGAGCAGTGCACATGAACACACAGCCACCTGTTGCTGCACCCATCAGAGCAGTGCACATGGACACACAGTCACCTGTTCCTGCACCCATCAGAGCAGTGCACATGGACACACAGTCACCTGTTCCTGCACCCATCAGAGCAGTGCACATGGACACACAGTCACCTGTTCCTGCACCCATCAGAGCAGTGCACATGGACACACAGTCACCTGTTCCTGCACCCATCAGAGCAGTGCAAATGGACACACAGTCACCTGTTGCTGCACCCATCAGAGCATTGCACATGGACACAAAGCCACCTGTTCCTGCACCCATCAGAGCAGTGCACATGGACACACAGTCACCTGTTCCTGCACCCATCAGAGCAGTGCACATGGACACACAGCCACCTGTTCTTGCACCCATCAGAGCAGTGCACATGGACACACAGCCACCTGTTCCTGCACCCATCAGAGCCGTGCACATGGACACATAGTCACCTGTTCCTGCAGCCATCAGAGCGGTGCACATGGACATACAGCCACCCGTTCCTGCACCCATCAGAGCCGTACACATGGACATACAGCTACCTGTTCCTTCACCCATCAGAGCAGTGCACATGGACACACAGCCACCTGTTCCTGCACCCATCCGAGCAGTGCACATGGACACACAGTCACCTGTTCCTTCACGTATCAGAGCAGTGCACATGGGCACACAGTCACCTGTTCCTTCACGTATCAGAGCAGTGCACATGGACACACAGTCACCTGTTCCTGCACCCATCAGAGCAGTGCACATGGACACACAGTCACCTGTTCCTTCACGTATCAGAGCAGTGCACATGGACACACAGTCACCTGTTCCTGCACCCATCAGAGCCGTACACATGGACAAACAGCTACCTGTTCCTTCACGTATCAGAGCAGTGCACATGGACACACAGCCACCTGTTCCTGCATCCATCAGAGCAGTGCACATGGACACACAGTCACCTGTTCCTGCACCCATCAGAACAGTGCACATGGACACGCAGCCACCTGTTCCTGCACCCATCAGAACAGTGCACATGGACACACAGCCACCTGTTCCTGCACCCATCAGAGCAGTGCACATGGACACACAGTCACCTGTTCCTGCACCCATCAGAGCAGTGCACATGGACATCCAGCCAACTGTTCCTGCACCCATCAGAGCAGTGCACATGGACACACAGTCACCTGTTCCTGCACCCATCAGAGCAGTGCACATGGACACACAGTCACCTGTTCCTGCACACATCAGAGCAGTGCACATGGACACACAGTCACCTGTTCCTGCACCCATCAGAGCAGTGCACATGGACATCCAGCCAACTGTTCCTGCACCCATCAGAGCAGTGCACATGGACACACAGTCACCTGTTCCTGCACCCATCAGAGCAGTGCACATGGACACACAGTCAACTGTTCCTGCACCGAGCAGAGCCTTGCACATGGTCACAGAGCCAACTGTTCCTGCACCCATCAGAGAAGTGCACATGGACACACAGCCACCTCTTCCTGCACCCATCAGAGTTGTGCACATGGACACAAAGCCATGTGGTCCTGGCCCCATCAGAGCAGTGCACATGGAGACACACACCTGCTCCTGCACCCATTAGAGCAATGCACATGAACACACAGCCACCTGTTCCTGCACCCATCAGAGCAGTGCACATGGACACACAGTCTCCTGTTCCTGCACCCATCAGAGCAGTGCAGATGGACAAACAGTCACCTGTTCCTGCACCCATCAGAGCAGTGCAGATGGACACACAGTCACCTGTTCCTGCTCCCATCAGAGCAGTGCACATGGACTCACAGCCACCTGTTCCTGCACCCATCAGAGCAGTGCACATGGACACACAGCCACCTGTTCCTGCACCCATCAGAGCAGTGCACATGGACCCACAGCCACCTGTTCCTACACCCATCAGAGCAGTGCAGATGGACACACAGCCATCTGTTCCTGCACCCATCAGAGCAGTGCACATGGACACACAGTCACCTGTTCCTGCACACATCAGAGCAGTGCACATGGACACACAGCCACCTGTTCCTGCACCCATCAGAGCAGTGCACATGGACACACAGCCACCTAATCCTGCACCCATCAGAGCAGGGCACATGGACATACAGCCACCTGTTCCTGCAACCATCAGAGCAGTGCACATGGACACACAGCCATCTGATCCTGCACCCATCAGAGCAGTGCACATGGACACACAGCCACCTGTTCCTGCACCCATCAGGGCAGTGCACATGGACACACAGCCACCTGTTCCTGCACACATCAGAACAGTGCACATGGACATTCAGCCACCTGATCCTGCACCCATCAGAGCAGTGCACATGGATCCACAGCCACCTGTTCCTGCACCCATCAGAACAGTGCACATGGACACACAGCCACCTGTTCCTGCACCCATTGGAGCATTGCACATGGACACACAGCCACCTGTTCCTGCAAACATCAGAGCCGTGCACATGGACACACAGTTACCTGTTCCTGCAGCCATCAGAGGCGTGCACATGGACACACAGTCACCTGTTCTTGCAACCATCAGAGGCGTGCACATGGACACCCAGTCACCTGTTCCTGCACCCATCAGAGCCGTGCACATGGACTCACAGCCACCTGTTCCTGCACCCATCAGAGCAGTGCACATGGACACACAGTCACCTGTTCCTGCACCCATCAGAGCAGTGCACATGGACACACAGTCACCTGTTCCTGCACACATCAGAGCAGTGCACATGGACACACAGTCACCTGTTCCTGCACCCATCAGAGCAGTGCACATGGACACAAAGCCACCTGTTCCTGCACCCATCAGAGCAGTGCACATGGACACACAGTCACCTGTTCCTGCACCCATCAGAGCAGTGCACATGGACACACAGCCACCTGCTCTTGCACCCATCAGAGCAGTGCACATGGACACACAGCCACCTGTTCCTGCACCCATCAGAGCTGTGCACATGGACCCATAGTCACCTGTTCCTGCAGCCATCAGAGCGGTGCACATGGACATACAGCCACCCGTTCCTGCACCCATCAGAGCCGTACACATGGACATACAGCTACCTGTTCCTTCACCCATCAGAGCAGTGCACATGGACACACAGCCACCTGTTCCTGCACCCATCTGAGCAGTGCACATGGACACACAGTCACCTGTTCCTTCACGTATCAGAGCAGTGCACATGGACACACAGTCACCTGTTCCTTCACGTATCAGAGCAGTGCACATGGACACACAGTCACCTGTTCCTGCACCCATCAGAGCAGTGCACATGGACACTCAGCCACCTGTTCCTGCACCCATCAGAGCAGTGCACATGGACACACAGCCACCTGTTCCTGCACCCATCAGAGCTGTGCACATGGACCCATAGTCACCTGTTCCTGCAGCCATCAGAGCGGTGCACATGGACATACAGCCACCCGTTCCTGCACCCATCAGAGCCGTACACATGGACATACAGCCACCTGTTCCTGCACCCATCAGAGCAGTGCACATGGACACACAGCCACCTGTTCCTGCACCCATCTGAGCAGTGCACATGGACACACAGTCACCTGTTCCTTCACGTATCAGAGCAGTGCACATGGACACACAGTCACCTGTTCCTTCACGTATCAGAGCAGTGCACATGGACACACAGTCACCTGTTCCTGCACCCATCAGAGCCGTACACATGGACAAAGAGCTACCTGTTCCTTCACGTATCAGAGCAGTGCACATGGACACACAGCCACCTGTTCCTGCATCCATCAGAGCAGTGCACATGGACACACAGTCACCTATTCCTGCACCCATCAGAACAGAGCACATGGACACGCAGCCACCTGTTCCTGCACCCATCAGAACAGTGCACATGGACACACAGTCACCTGTTCCTACACCCATCAAAGCAGTGCACATGGACACACAGTCACCTGTTCCTGCACCCATCAGAGCAGTGCACATGGACATCCAGCCAACTGTTCCTGCACCCATCAGAGCAGTGCACATGGACACACAGCCACCTGTTCCTGCACCCATCAGAGCAGTGCACATGGACACACAGCCACCTGTTCCTGCACCCATCAGAGCAGTGCACATGGACACACAGCCACCTGTTCCTGCATCCATCAGAGCAGTGCACATGGACATCCAGCCAACTGTTCCTGCACCCATCAGAGCCGTGCACATGGACACACAGTCACCTGTTCCTGCACCCATCAGAGCAGTGCACATGGACACACAGTCACCTGTTCCTACACCCATCAAAGCAGTGCACATGGACACACAGTCACCTGTTCCTGCACCCATCAGAGCAGTGCACATGGACATCCTGCCAACTGTTCCTGCACCCATCAGAGCAGTGCACATAGACACACAGCCACCTGTTCCTGCACCCATCAGAGCATTGCACATGGACACACAGCCACCTGTTCCTGCACCCATCAGAGCAGTGCACATGGACACACAGCCACCTGTTCCTGCACCCATCAGAGCAGTGCACATGGATACACAGTCACCTGTTCCTGCACCCATCAGAGCAGTGCACATGGACACACAGTCACCTGTTCCTACACCCATCTAAGCAGTGCACTTGGACACACAGTCACCTGTTCCTGCACCCATCAGAGCAGTGCACATGGACACACAGACACCTGTTCCTGCACCCATCAGAGCAGTGCATGTGGACACACAGCCAGCTGTTCCTGCACCCACCCAAGCAGTGCACATGGACACACAGCCATCCGTTCCTGCACCCATCAGAGCAGTGCACATGGACACACAGCCACCTGTTCCTTCACCCATCAGAGCAGTGCACATGGACACACAGCAAGCTGTTCCTGCACTCATCAGAGCAGTGCATGTGGACACACAGCCATCCGTTCCTGCACCCATCAGAGCCGTACACATGGACATACAGCCACCTGTTTCTGCTCCCACCTGAGCAGTGCACAAGGACATACAGCCAAACGTTCCTGCACCCATCAGAGCCGTACACATGGACATACAGCTACCTGTTCCTGAACTCATCAGAACAGTGCACAGAATTGCACAGTCGCCCGTTGCTGCTCCCATCAGAGCAGTGCGCATGGACTCACAGCCAACTGTTCCTGCACCCATCAGAGCAGTGGACATGGACGCACAGCCAAATGTTCCTGCACCCATCAGAACAGTGCACATGGACACACAGCCAAATGTTCCTGCACCCATCAGAGCGGTGCACATGGACACACAGCCACCTGTTCCTGCACCCATCAGAGCAGTGCACATGGACACACAGTCACCTGTTCCTGCACCCATCAGAGCAGTGCACATGGACAGACAGTCACCTGCTCCTACACGCATCAGAGCGGTGCACATGGACACACAGCCACCTGTACCTGAACCCATCAGAGCAGTGCACATGGGCACATAGCCACCTGTTCCTGCACCCATCAGAGCAGTGAACGTGGACACAAAGTCACCTGTTCCTGCACCCATCAGAGCAGTGAACGTGGACACAAAGTCACCTGTTCCTGCACCCATCAGAGCAGTGCACATGGACACACAGCCACCTGTTCCTGCACCCATCAGAGCCGTGCACATGGACACATAGTCACCTGTTCCTGCAGCCATCAGAGCGGTGCACATGGACATACAGCCACCCGTTCCTGCACCCATCAGAGCCGTACACATGGACATACAGCTACCTGTTCCTTCACCCATCAGAGCAGTGCACATGGACACACAGCCACCTGTTCCTGCACCCATCCGAGCAGTGCACATGGACACACAGTCACCTGTTCCTTCACGTATCAGAGCAGTGCACATGGACACACAGTCACCTGTTCCTTCACGTATCAGAGCAGTGCACAAGGACACACAGCCACCTGTTCCTGCACCCATCAGAGCAGTGCAGATGGACACACAGCCACCTGTTCCTGCACACATCAGAGCAGTGCACATGGACACACAGTCACCTGTTCCTGCACCCATCAGAGCAGTGCACATGGACACACAGCCACCTGTTCCTGCACCCATCAGAGCAGTGCACATGGACACACAGCCACCTATTCCTGCACCCATCAGAGCAGTGCACATGGACATACAGACACCTGTTCCTGCATCCATCAGAGCAGTGCACATGGACACACAGCCACCTGTTCCTGCACCCATCAGAGCAGTGCACATGGACACACAGCCACCTATTCCTGCACCCATCAGAGCAGTGCACATGGACACACAGCCACCTGTTCCTGCACCCATCAGAGCAGTGCACATGGACATACAGCCACCTGTTCCTGCACCCATCAGAGCAGTGCACATGGACACACAGTTACCTGTTCCTGCAACCATCAGAGGCGTGCACTTGGACACACAGTCACCTGTTCCTGCACCCATTAGAGCCGTGCACATGGACACACAGCCAGCTGTTCCTGCACCCATCAGAGCACTGCACATGGACACACAGTCACCTGTTCCTGCATCCATCAGAGCAGTGCACATGGACACACAGCCAACTGTTCCTGCACCCATCAGAGCTGTGCACATGGACACACAGCCACCTGTTCCTGCACCCATCAGAGCAGTGCACATGGACACACAGCCACCTGTTCCTGCACCCATCAGAGCAGTGCACATGGACATACAGCCACCTGTTCCTGCACCCATCAGAGCAGTGCACATGGACACACAGTTACCTGTTCCTGCAACAATCAGAGGCGTGCACATGGACACACAGTCACCTGTTCCTGCACCCATTAGAGCCGTGCACATGGACACACAGCCAGCTGTTCCTGCACCCATCAGAGCACTGCACATGGACACACAGTCACCTGTTCCTGCATCCTTCAGAGCAGTGCACAAGGATACAAAGTCACCTGTTCCTGCACCATCAGAGCAGTGCACATGGACACACAGTCACCTGTTCCTGCACCGAGCAGAGCCTTGCACATGGTCACAGAGCCAACTGTTCCTGCACCCATCAGAGAAGTGCACATGGACACACAGCCACCTCTTCCTGCACCCATCAGAGCTGTGCACATGGACACTCGTTCACCAGTTCCTGCACCCATCAGAGCTGTGCACATGAACACAAAGCCATGTGGTCCTGGCCCCATCAGAGCAGTGCACATGGAGACACACACCTGCTCCTGCACCCATTAGAGCAATGCACATGAACACACAGCCACCTGTTCCTGCACCCATCAGAGCAGTGCACATGGACACACAGTCACCTGTTCCTGCACCCATCAGAGCAGTGCAGATGGACAAACAGTCACCTGTTCCTGCACCCATCAGAGCAGTGCAGATGGACACACAGTCACCTGTTCCTGCACCCATCAGAGCAGTGCACATGGACACACAGCCACCTGTTCCTGCACCCATCAGAGCAGTGCACATGGACCCACAGCCACCTGTTCCTGCACCCATCAGAGCAGTGCAGATGGACACACAGCCATCTGTTCCTGCACCCATCAGAGCAGTGCACATGGACACACAGTCACCTGTTCCTGCACCCATCAGAGCAGTGCACATGAACACACAGCCACCTGTTCCTGCACCCATCAGAGCAGTGCACATGGACACACAGCCACCTATTCCTGCACCCATCAGAGCAGTGCACATGGACATACAGCCACCTGTTCCTGCACCCATCAGAGCAGTGCACATGGACACACAGCCATCTGATCCTGCACCCATCAGAGCAGTGCACATGGACACACAGCCACCTGTTCCTGCACCCATCAGAGCAGTGCACATGGACACACAGCCACCTGTTCCTGCACACATCAGAACAGTGCACATGGACATTCAGCCACCTAATCCTGCACCCATCAGAGCAGTGCACATGGATCCACAGCCACCTGTTCCTGCACCCATCAGAACAGTGCACATGGACACACAGCCACCTGTTCCTGCACCCATTGGAGCATTACACATGGACACACAGCCACCTGTTCCTGCAACCATCAGAGCCGTGCACATGGACACACAGTTACCTGTTCCTGCAACCATCAGAGGCGTGCACATGGACACACAGTCACATGTTCCTGCAACCATCAGAGGCGTGCACATGGACACCCAGTCACCTGTTCCTGCACCCATCAGAGCCGTGCACATGGACTCACAGCCACCTGTTCCTGCACCCATCAGAGCAGTGCACATGGACACACAGTCACCTGTTCCTGCACCCATCAGAGCAGTGCACATGGATACACAGTCACCTGTTCCTGCACCCATCAGAGCAGTGCACATGGACACACAGTCACCTGTTCCTGCACCCATCAGAGCAGTGCACATGGACAAAAAGCCACCTGTTCCTGCACCCATCAGAGCAGTGCACATGGACACACAGTCACCTGTTCCTGCACCCATCAGAGCAGTGCACATGGACACACAGCCACCTGCTCTTGCACCCATCAGAGCAGTGCACATGGACACACAGCCACCTGTTCCTGCACCCATCAGAGCCGTGCACATGGACACATAGTCACCTGTTCCTGCAGCCATCAGAGCGATGCACATGGACATACAGCCACCCGTTCCTGCACCCATCAGAGCCGTACACATGGACATACAGATACCTGTTCCTTCACCCATCAGAGCAGTGCACATGGACACACAGCCACCTGTTCCTGCACCCATCCGAGCAGTGCACATGGACACACAGTCACCTGTTCCTTCACGTATCAGAGCAGTGCACATGGACACACAGTCACCTGTTCCTTCACGTATCAGAGCAGTGCACATGGACACACAGTCACCTGTTCCTGCACCCATCAGAGCCGTACACATGGACAAACAGCTACCTGTTCCTTCACGTATCAGAGCAGTGCACATGGACACACAGCCACCTGTTCCTGCATCCATCAGAGCAGTGCACATGGACACACGGTCACCTGTTCCTGCACCCATCAGAAAAGTGCACATGGACACGCAGCCACCTGTTCCTGCACCCATCAGAACAGTGCACATTGACACACAGTCACCTGTTCCTGCACCGAGCAGAGCCTTGCACATGGTCACAGAGCCAACTGTTCCTGCACCCATCAGAGCCGTGCACATGGACACACAGCCACCTCTTCCTGCACCCATCAGAGCTGTGCACATGGACACTCGTTCACCAGTTCCTGCACCCATCAGAGCTGTGCACATGAACACAAAGCCATGTGGTCCTGGCCCCATCAGAGCAGTGCACATGGAGACACACACCTGCTCCATCACCCATTAGAGCAATGCACATGAACACACAGCCACCTGTTCCTGCACCCATCAGAGCAGTGCACATGGACACACAGTCACCTGTTCCTGCACCCATCAGAGCAGTGCAGATGGACAAACATTCACCTGTTCCTGCACCCATCAGAGCAGTGCAGATGGACACACAGTCACCTGTTCCTGCACCCATCAGAGCAGTGCACATGGACTCACAGCCACCTGTTCCTGCACCCATCAGAGCAGTGCACATGGACACACAGCCACCTGTTCCTGCACCCATCAGAGCAGTGCACATGGACCCACAGCCACCTGTTCCTGCACCCATCAGAGCAGTGCAGATGGACACACAGCCATCTGTTCCTGCACCCATAAGAGCAGTGCACATGGACACACAGTCACCTGTTTATGCACCCATCAGAGCAGTGCACATGGACACACAGCCACCTGTTCCTGCACCGAGCAGAGCCTTGCACATGGTCACAGAGCCAACTGTTCCTGCACCCATCAGAGCCGTGCACATGGACACACAGCCACCTCTTCCTGCACCCATCAGAGCTGTGCACATGGACACTCGTTCACCAGTTCCTGCACCCATCAGAGCTGTGCACATGAACACAAAGCCATGTGGTCCTGGCCCCATCAGAGCAGTGCACATGGAGACACACACCTGCTCCATCACCCATTAGAGCAATGCACATGAACACACAGCCACCTGTTCCTGCACCCATCAGAGCAGTGCACATGGACACACAGTCACCTGTTCCTGCACCCATCAGAGCAGTGCAGATGGACAAACATTCACCTGTTCCTGCACCCATCAGAGCAGTGCAGATGGACACACAGTCACCTGTTCCTGCACCCATCAGAGCAGTGCACATGGACTCACAGCCACCTGTTCCTGCACCCATCAGAGCAGTGCACATGGACACACAGCCACCTGTTCCTGCACCCATCAGAGCAGTGCACATGGACCCACAGCCACCTGTTCCTGCACCCATCAGAGCAGTGCAGATGGACACACAGCCATCTGTTCCTGCACCCATAAGAGCAGTGCACATGGACACACAGTCACCTGTTTATGCACCCATCAGAGCAGTGCACATGGACACACAGCCACCTGTTCCTGCACCCATCAGAGCAGTGCACATGGACACACAGCCACCTATTCCTGCACCCATCAGAGCAGTGCACATGGACATACAGCCACCTGTTCCTGCACCCATCAGAGCAGTGCACATGGACACACAGCCATCTGATCCTGCACACATCAGAACAGTGCACATGGACATTCAGCCACCTAATCCTGCACCCATCAGAGCAGTGCACATGGATCCACAGCCCCCTGTTCCTGCACCCATCAGAACAGTGCACATGGACACACAGCCACCTGTTCCTGCACCCATTGGAGCATTGCACATGGACACACAGCCACCTGTTCCTGCAACCATCAGAGCCGTGCACATGAACACACAGTTACCTGTTCCTGCAACCATCAGAGGCGTGCACATGGACACACAGTCACCTGTTCCTGCAACCATCAGAGGCGTGCACATGGACACCCAGTCACCTGTTCCTGCACACATCAGAGCCGTGCACATGGACTCACAGCCACCTGTTCCTGCACCCATCAGAGCAGTGCACATGGACACACAGTCACCTGTTCCTGCACCCATCAGAGCAGTGCACATGGACACACAGTCACCTGTTCCTGCACCCATCAGAGCAGTGCACATGGACACACAGTCACCTGTTCCTGCACCCATCAGAGCAGTGCACATGGACACAAAGCCACCTGTTCCTGCACCCATCAGAGCAGTGCACATGGACACACAGTCACCTGTTCCTGCACCCATCAGAGCAGTGCACATGGACACACAGCCACCTGCTCTTGCACCCATCAGAGCAGTGCACATGGACACACAGCCACCTGTTCCTGCACCCATCAGAGCTGTGCACATGGACACATAGTCACCTGTTCCTGCAGCCATCAGAGCGGTGCACATGGACATACAGCCACCCGTTCCTGCACCCATCAGAGCCGTACACATGGACATATAGCTACCTGTTCCTTCACCCATCAGAGCAGTGCACATGGACACACAGCCACCTGTTCCTGCACCCATCCGAGCAGTGCACATGGACACACAGTCACCTGTTCCTTCACGTATCAGAGCAGTGCACATGGACACACAGTCACCTGTTCCTTCACGTATCAGAGCAGTGCACATGGACACACAGTCACCTGTTCCTGCACCCATCAGAGCCGTACACATGGACAAACAGCTACCTGTTCCTTCACGTATCAGAGCAGTGCACATGGACACACAGCCACCTGTTCCTGCATCCATCAGAGCAGTGCACATGGACACACGGTCAAGTGTTCCTGCACCCATCAGAACAGTGCACATGGACACGCAGCCACCTGTTCCTGCACCCATCAGAACAGTGCACATGGACACACAGCCATAAGTTCCTGCACCCATCAGAGCAGTGCACATGGACACACAGTCACCTGTTCCTGCACCCATCAGAGCAGTGCACATGGACATCCAGCCAACTGTTCCTGCACCCATCAGAGCAGTGCACATGGACACACAGTCACCTGTTCCTGCACCCATCAGAGCAGTGCACATGGACACAGTCACCTGTTCCTGCACCCATCAGAGCAGTGCACATAGACATCCAGCCAACTGTTCCTGCACCCATAGAGCAGTGCACATGGACACACAGTCACCTGTTCCTGCACCCATCAGAGCACTGCACATGGACACACAGTCACCTGTTCCTGCACCCATCAGAGCAGTGCACATGGACACTCAGCCACCTGTTCCTGCACCCATCAGAGCAGTGCACATGGACACACAGTCACCTGTTCCTGCAACCATCAGAGCAGTGCAGATGGACAAACAGTCACCTGTTCCTGCACCCATCAGAGCAGTGCAGATGGACACACAGTCAACTGTTCCTGCACCCATCAGAGCAGTGCACATGGACACACAGCCACCTGTTCCTGCACCCATCAGAGCAGTGCACATGGACACACAGCCACCTGTTCCTGCACCCATCAGAGCAGTGCACATGGACACACAGCCACCTGTTCCTGCACCCATCAGAGCAGTGCAGATGGACACACAGCCACCTGTTCCTGCACACATCAGAGCAGTGCACATGGACACACAGTCACCTGTTCCTGCACCCATCAGAGCAGTGCACATGGACACACAGCCACCTGTTCCTGCACCCATCAGAGCAGTGCACATGGACACACAGCCACCTGTTCCTGCACCCATCAGAGCAGTGCACATGGACATACAGCCACCTGTTCCTGCAACCATCAGAGGTGTGCACATGGACACACAGTCACATGTTCCTGCACCCATTAGAGCCGTGCACATGGACACACAGCCAGCTGTTCCTGCACCCATCAGAGCACTGCACATGGACACACAGTCATCTGTTCCTGCATCCTTCAGAGCAGTGCACATGGATACAAAGTCACCTGTTCCTGCACCATCAGAGCAGTGCACATGGACACACAGTCACCTGTTCCTGCACCCATCAGAAAAGTGCACATGAACACACAGCGACCTGCTCCTGCACCCATCAGAGCAGTGCACATGGACACACAGTCACCTTTTCCTACACCCATCAGAGCATTGCACATGGACACACAGTCACCTGTTCCTGCACCCATCAGAACAGTGCACATGGACACACAGTCACCTGCTCCTGCACCCGTCAGAGCAGTGCACATGGACACACAGTCACCTGTTCCTGCACCCATCAGAGCATTGCACATGGACACACAGTCACCTTTTCCTACACTCATCAGAGCAGTGCACATGGACACACAGTCACCTGTTCCTGCACCCATCAGAACAGTGCACATGGACACAGAGTCACCTGTTCCTGCACCCATCAGAACAGTGCACATGGACACACAGTGACCTGTTCCTGCACCCATCAGAACAGTGCACATGGACACAGAGTCACCTGTTCCTGCACCCATCAGAGCAGTGCACATGGACACACAGTCACCTGTTCCTGCACCCATCAGAACAGTGCACATGGACACACAGTCACCTGTTCCTGCACCCATCGGAACAGTGCACATGGACACACAGCCACCTGTTCCTGCACCCATCAGAGCAGTGCACATGGACACACAGTCACCTGTTCCTGCACCCATCAGAGCAGTGCACATGGACACACAGTCACCTGTTCCTGCACCCATCAGAGCAGTGCACATGGACAGACAGTCACCTGCTCCTACACGCATCAGAGCGGTGCACATGGACACACAGCCACCTGTACCTGCACCCATCAGAGCAGTGCTCATGGGCACATAGCCACCTGTTCCTGCACCCATCAGAGCAGTGAACATGGACACACAGCCACCTACCTGTTCCTGCACCCATCAGAGCCGTGCACATGGACACATAGTCAACTGTTCCTGCAGCCATCAGAGCGGTGCACATGGACATACAGCCACCCGGTCCTGCACCCATCAGAGCCGTACACATGGACATACAGCTACCTGTTCCTTCACCCATCAGAGCAGTGCACATGGACACACAGCCACCTGTTCCTGCACCCATCCGAGCAGTGCACATGGACACACAGTCACATGTTCCTTCACGTATCAGAGCAGTGCACATGGACACACAGTCACCTGTTCCTTCACGTATCAGAGCAGTGCACATGGACACACAGTCACCTGTTCCTGCACCCATAAGAGCAGTACACATGGACAAACAGCTACCTGTTCCTTCACGTATCAGAGCAGTGCACATGGACACACAGCCACCTGTTCCTGCATCCATCAGAGCAGTGCACATGGGCACACAGTCACCTGTTCCTGCACCCATCAGAACAGTGCACATGGGCACGCAGCCACCTGTTCCTGCACCCATCAGAACAGTGCACATGGACACACAGCCACCTGTTCCTGCACCCATTAGAGCAGTGCACATGGACACACAGTCACCTGTTCCTGCACCCATCAGACCAGTGCACATGGACATCCAGCCAACTGTTCCTGCACCCATCAGAGCAGTGCACATGGACACACAGTCACCTGTTCCTGCACCCATCAGAGCAGTGCACATGGACTCACAGTCACCTGTTCCTGCCCCATCAGAGCAGTGCACATGGACACACAGTCACCTGTTCCTGCACCCATCAGAGCAGTGCACATGGACAACCAGCCAACTGTTCCTGCACCCATCAGAGCAGTGCACATGGGCACACAGTCACCTGTTCCTGCACCCATCAGAGCAGTGCACATGGACACACAGTCACCTGTTCCTGCACCCATCAGAGCAGTGCACATGGACACTCAGCCACCTATTCCTGAACCCATCAGAGCAGTGCACATGGACACACAGTCACCTGTTCCTGCACCCATCAGAGCAGTGCAGATGGACAAACAGTCACCTGTTCCTGCACCCATCAGAGCAGTGCAGATGGACACACAGTCACCTGTTCCTGCACCCATCAGAGCAGTGCACATGGACACACAGCCACCTGTTCCTGCACCCATCAGAGCAGTGCACATGGACACACAGCCAACTGTTCCTGCACCCATCAGAGCAGTGCACATGGATACACAGCCACCTGTTCCTGCACCCATCAGAGCAGTGCAGATGGACACACAGCCACCTTTTCCTGCACCCATCAGAGCAGTGCACATGGACACACAGTCACCTGTTCCTGCACCCATCAGAGCAGTGCACATGGACACACAGCCACCTGTTCCTGCACCCATCAGAGCAGTGCACATGGACACACAGCCACCTACTCCTGCACACATCAGAGCAGTCCACATGGACATACAGCCACCTGTTCCTGCACCCATCAGAGCAGTGCACATGGACACACAGTCACCTGTTCCTGCACCCATCAGAGCAGTGCACATGGACACACAGCCACCTGTTCCTGCACCCATCAGAGCAGTGCACATGGACACACAGCCACCTGTTCCTGCACCCATCAGAGCAGTGCACATGGACATACAGCCACCTGTTCCTGCACCCATCAGAGCAGTGCACATGGACACACAGCCACCTGTTCCTGCACACATCAGAACAGTGCACATGGACATTCAGCCACCTGATCCTGCACCCATCAGAGCAGTGCACATGGATCCACAGCCACCTGTTCCTGCACCCATCAGAACAGTGCACATGGACACACAGCCACCTGTTCCTGCACCCATTGGAGCATTGCACATGGACACACAGCCAACTGTTCGAGCACGCAACAGGGCAGTGCACATGGACACACAGCCACCTGTACCTGCAACCATCAGAGCCGTGCACATGGACACACAGTTACCTGTTCCTGCAACCATCAGAGGCGTGCACATGGACACACAGTAACCTGTTCCTGCAACCATCAGAGGCGTGCACATGGACACACAGTCACCTGTTCCTGCACCCATCAGAGCCGTGCACATGGACACACAGCCACCTGTTCCTGCACCCATCAGAGCACTGCACATGGACACACAGTCACCTGTTCCTGCACCCTTCAGAGCATTGCACATGGATACAATGTCACCTGTTCCTGCACCCATCAGAGCAGTGCACATGGACACACAGCCACTGCTCCTGCACCCATCAGAGCAGTGCACATGGACACACAGTCACCTGTTCCTGCACCCATCAGAACAGTGCACATGGACACACAGTCACCTGTTCCTGCACCCATCAGAACAGTGCACATGGACACAGAGTCACCTGTTCCTGCACCCATCAGAGCAGTGCACATGGACACACAATCACCTGTTCCTGCACCCATCAGAACAGTGCACATGGACACACAGTCACCTGTTCCTGCACCCATCAGAACAGTGCACATGGACACACAGCCACCTGTTCCTGCACCCATCAGAGCAGTGCACATGGACACACAGTCACCTGTTCCTGCACCCAGCAGAGCAGTGCACATGGACACACAGTCACCTGTTCCTGCACCCATCAGAGCAGTGCACATGGACAGACAGTCACCTGCTCCTACACGCATCAGAGCGGTGCACATGGACACACAGCCACCTGTACCTGCACCCATCAGAGCAGTGCACATGGACACACAGCCACCTGTTCCTGCACCCATCAGAGCAGTGCAGATGGACACACAGCCACCTGTTCCTGCACACATCAGAGCAGTGCACATGGACACACAGTCACCTGTTCCTGCACCCATCAGAGCAGTGCACATGGACACACAGCCACCTGTTCCTGCACCCATCAGAGCAGTGCACATGGACACACAGCCACCTATTCCTGCACCCATCAGAGCAGTGCACATGGACATACAGCCACCTGTTCCTGCAACCATCAGAGGCGTGCACATGGACACACAGTCACCTGTTCCTGCACCCATTAGAGCCGTGCACATGGACACACAGCCAGCTGTTCCTGCACCCATCAGAGCACTGCACATGGACACACAGTCATCTGTTCCTGCATCCTTCAGAGCAGTGCACATGGATACAAAGTCACCTGTTCCTGCACCATCAGAGCAGTGCACATGGACACACAGTCACCTGTTCCTGCACCCATCAGAAAAGTGCACATGAACACACAGCGACCTGCTCCTGCACCCATCAGAGCAGTGCACATGGACACACAGTCACCTTTTCCTACACCCATCAGAGCATTGCACATGGACACACAGTCACCTGTTCCTGCACCCATCAGAACAGTGCACATGGACACACAGTCACCTGCTCCTGCACCCGTCAGAGCAGTGCACATGGACACACAGTCACCTGTTCCTGCACCCATCAGAGCATTACACATGGACACACAGTCACCTTTTCCTACACTCATCAGAGCAGTGCACATGGACACACAGTCACCTGTTCCTGCACCCATCAGAACAGTGCACATGGACACAGAGTCACCTGTTCCTGCACCCATCAGAACAGTGCACATGGACACACAGTCACCTGTTCCTGCACCCATCAGAACAGTGCACATGGACACAGAGTCACCTGTTCCTGCACCCATCAGAGCAGTGCACATGGACACACAGTCACCTGTTCCTGCACCCATCAGAACAGTGCACATGGACACACAGTCACCTGTTCCTGCACCCATCGGAACAGTGCACATGGACACACAGCCACCTGTTCCTGCACACATCAGAGCAGTGCACATGGACACACAGTCACCTGTTCCTGCACCCATCAGAGCAGTGCACATGGACACACAGTCACCTGTTCCTGCACCCATCAGAGCAGTGCACATGGACAGACAGCCACCTGTACCTGCACCCATCAGAGCAGTGCTCATGGGCACATAGCCACCTGTTCCTGCACCCATCAGAGCAGTGCTCATGGGCACATAGCCACCTGTTCCTGCACCCATCAGAGCAGTGAACATGGACACACAGCCACCTGTTCCTGCACCCATCAGAGCCGTGCACATGGACACATAGTCAACTGTTCCTGCATCCATCAGAGCGGTGCACATGGACATACAGCCACCCGGTCCTGCACCCATCAGAGCCGTACACATGGACATACAGCTACCTGTTCCTTCACCCATCAGAGCAGTGCACATGGACACACAGCCACCTGTTCCTGCACCCATCCGAGCAGTGCACATGGACACACAGTCACATGTTCCTTCACGTATCAGAGCAGTGCACATGGACACACAGTCACCTGTTCCTGCACCCATAAGAGCCGTACACATGGACAAACAGCTACCTGTTCCTTCACGTATCAGAGCAGTGCACATGGACACACAGCCACCTGTTCCTGCATCCATCAGAGCAGTGCACATGGGCACACAGTCACCTGTTCCTGCACCCATCAGAACAGTGCACATGGACACGCAGCCACCTGTTCCTGCACCCATCAGAACAGTGCACATGGACACACAGCCACCTGTTCCTGCACCCATTAGAGCAGTGCACATGGACACACAGTCACCTGTTCCTGCACCCATCAGACCAGTGCACATGGACATCCAGCCAACTGTTCCTGCACCCATCAGAGCAGTGCACATGGACACACAGTCACCTGTTCCTGCACCCATCAGAGCAGTGCACATGGACTCACAGTCACCTGTTCCTGCACCCATCAGAGCAGTGCACATGGACACACAGTCACCTGTTCCTGCACCCATCAGAGCAGTGCACATGGACATCCAGCCAACTGTTCCTGCACCCATCAGAGCAGTGCACATGGACACACAGTCACCTGTTCCTGCACCCATCAGAGCAGTGCACATGGACACACAGTCACCTGTTCCTGCACCCATCAGAGCAGTGCACATGGAAACTCAGCCACCTATTCCTGAACCCATCAGAGCAGTGCACATGGACACACAGTCACCTGTTCCTGCACCCATCAGAGCAGTGCAGATGGACAAACAGTCACCTGTTCCTGCACCCATCAGAGCAGTGCAGATGGACACACAGTCACCTGTTCCTGCACCCATCAGAGCAGTGCACATGGACACACAGCCACCTGTTCCTGCACCCATCAGAGCAGTGCACATGGACACACAGCCAACTGTTCCTGCACCCATCAGAGCAGTGCACATGGACACACAGCCACCTGTTCCTGCACCCATTGGAGCATTGCACATGGACACACAGCCAACTGTTCGAGCACGCAACAGGGCAGTGCACATGGACACGCAGCCACCTGTTCCTGCAACCATCAGAGCCGTGCACATGGACACACAGTTACCTGTTCCTGCAACCATCAGAGGCGTGCACATGGACACACAGTAACCTGTTCCTGCAACCATCAGAGGCGTGCACATGGACACACAGTCACCTGTTCCTGCACCCATCAGAGCCGTGCACATGGACACACAGCCACCTGTTCCTGCACCCATCAGAGCACTGCACATGGACACACAGTCACCTGTTCCTGCACCCTTCAGAGCAGTGCACATGGATACCATGTCACCTGTTCCTGCTCCCATCAGAGCAGTGCACATGGACACACAGCCACCTGCTCCTGCACCCATCAGAGCAGTCCACATGGACACACAGTCACCTGTTCCTGCACCCATCAGAACAGTGCACATGGACACACAGTCACCTGTTCCTGCACCCATCAGAACAGTGCACATGGACACAGCGTTACCTGTTCCTGCACCCATCAGAGCAGTGCACATGGACACACAGCCACCTGTTCCTGCACCCATCAGAGCAGTGCACATGGACACACAGTCACCTGTTCCTGCACCCATCAGAGCAGTGCACATGGACACACAGCCACCTGTTCCTGCACCCATCAGAGCAGTGCACATGGACACACAGCCACCTGTTCCTGCACCCATCAGAGCAGTGCACATGGACATACAGCCACCTGTTCCTGCAACCATCAGAGGCGTGCACATGGACACACAGTCACCTGTTCCTGCACCCATTAGAGCCGTGCACATGGACACACAGCCAGCTGTTCCTGCACCCATCAGAGCACTGCACATGGACACACAGTCATCTGTTCCTGCATCCTTCAGAGCAGTGCACATGGATACAAAGTCACCTGTTCCTGCACCATCAGAGCAGTGCACATGGACACACAGTCACCTGTTCCTGCACCCATCAGAAAAGTGCACATGAACACACAGCGACCTGCTCCTGCACCCATCAGAGCAGTGCACATGGACACACAGTCACCTTTTCCTACACCCATCAGAGCATTGCACATGGACACACAGTCACCTGTTCCTGCACCCATCAGAACAGTGCACATGGACACACAGTCACCTGCTCCTGCACCCGACAGAGCAGTGCACATGGACACACAGTCACCTGTTCCTGCACCCATCAGAGCATTGCAAATGGACACACAGCCACCTGTTCCTGCACCCATCAGAGCAGTACACATGGACACACAGTCACCTGTTCCTGCACCCATCAGAGCAGTGCACATGGACACAAAGCGACCTGTTCATGCACCCATCAGAGCAGTGCTCATGGACACACAGTCACCTGTTCCTGCACCCATCAGAGCAGTGCACATGGACACACAGCCACCTGTACTTGCACCCATCAGAGCAGTGCACATGGACGCACAGCCACCTGTTCCTGCACCCATCAGAGCCGTGCACATGGACACATAGTCACCTGTTCCTGCAGCCATCAGAGCGGTGCACATGGACGTACAGCCACCCGTTCCTGCACCCATCAGAGCCGTACACATGGACATACAGCTACCTGTTCCTTCACCCATCAGAGCAGTGCACATGGACACACAGCCACCTGTTCCTGCACCCATCCGAGCAGTGCACATGGACACACAGTCACCTGTTCCTTCACGTATCAGAGCAGTGCACATGGACACACAGTCATCTGTTCCTTCACGTATCAGAGCAGTGCACATGGACACAGTCACCTGTTCCTGCACCCATCAGAGCCGTACACATGGACAAACAGTCACCTGTTCCTGCACCCATCCGAACAGAGCACATGGACACGCAGCCACCTGTTCCTGCACCCATCAGAGCAGTGCACATGGACACACAGTCACCTGTTCCTGCACCGTTCAGAGCAGTGCACATGGACATCCAGCCAACTGTTCCTGCACCCATCAGAGCAGTGCACATGGACACACAGTCACCTGTTCCTGCACCCATCAGAGCAGTGCACATGGACACACAGTCACCTGTTCCTACACCCATCAAAGCAGTGCACATGGACACACAGTCACCTGTTCCTGCACCCATCAGAGCAGTGCACATGGACATCCAGCCAACTGTTCCTGCACCCATCAGAGCAGTGCACATGGACACACAGCCACCTGTTCCTGCACCCATCAGAGCAGTGCACATGGACACACAGCCACCTGTTCCTGCACCCATCAGAGCAGTGCACATGGACACACAGCCACCTGTTCCTGCACCCATCAGAGCAGTGCACATGGACCCACAGCCACCTGTTCCTGCACCCATCAGAGCAGTGCAGATGGACACACAGCCACCTGTTCCTGCACCCATCAGAGCAGTGCACATGGACATACAGCTACCTGTTCCTTCACCCATCAGAGCAGTGCACATGGACACACAGCCACCTGTTCCTGCACCCATCCGAGCAGTGCACATGGACACACAGTCACCTTTTCCTTCACGTATCAGAGCAGTGCACATGGACACACAGTCACCTGTTCCTGCACCCTTCAGAGCAGTGCACATGGATACAATGTCACCTGTTCCTGCACCATCAGAGCAGTGCACATGGACACACAGTCAACTGTTCCTGCACCCATCAGAAAAGTGCACATGAACACACAGCGACCTGCTCCTGCACCCATCAGAGCAGTGCACATGGACACACAGTCACCTTTTCCTACACCCATCAGAGCATTGCACATGGACACACAGTCACCTGTTCCTGCACCCATCAGAACAGTGCACATGGACACACAGTCACCTGCTCCTGCACCCGTCAGAGCAGTGCACATGGACACACAGTCACCTGTTCCTGCACCCATCAGAGCATTGCACATGGACACACAGTCACCTTTTCCTACACTCATCAGAGCAGTGCACATGGACACACAGTCACCTGTTCCTGCACCCATCAGAACAGTGCACATGGACACAGAGTCACCTGTTCCTGCACCCATCAGAACAGTGCACATGGACACACAGTCACCTGTTCCTGCACCCATCAGAACAGTGCACATGGACACACAGTCACCTGTTCCTGCACCCATCAGAGCAGTGCACATGGACACACAGTCACCTGTTCCTGCACCCATCAGAACAGTGCACATGGACACACAGTCACCTGTTCCTGCACCCATCGGAACAGTGCACATGGACACACAGCCACCTGTTCCTGCACCCATCAGAGCAGTGCACATGGACACACAGTCACCTGTTCCTGCACCAATCAGAGCAGTGCACATGGACACACAGTCACCTGTTCCTGCACCCATCAGAGCAGTGCACATGGACAGACAGTCACCTGCTCCTACACGCATCAGAGCGGTGCACATGGACACACAGTCACCTGTTCCTGCACCCATCAGAGCAGTGCTCATGGGCACATAGCCACCTGTTCCTGCACCCATCAGAGCAGTGAACATGGACACACAGCCACCTGTTCCTGCACCCATCAGAGCCGTGCACATGGACACATAGTCAACTGTTCCTGCAGCCATCAGAGCGGTGCACATGGACATACAGCCACCCGGTCCTGCACCCATCAGAGCCGTACACATGGACATACAGCTACCTGTTCCTTCACCCATCAGAGCAGTGCACATGGACACACAGCCACCTGTTCCTGCACCCGTCCGAGCAGTGCACATGGACACACAGTCACATGTTCCTTCACGTATCAGAGCAGTGCACATGGACACACAGTCACCTGTTCCTTCATGTATCAGAGCAGTGCACATGGACACACAGTCACCTGTTCCTGCACCCGTAAGAGCAGTACACATGGACAAACAGCTACCTGTTCCTTCACGTATCAGAGCAGTGCACATGGACACACAGCCACCTGTTCCTGCATCCATCAGAGCAGTGCACATGGGCACACAGTCACCTGTTCCTGCACCCATCAGAACAGTGCACATGGACACGCAGCCACCTGTTCCTGCACCCATCAGAACAGTGCACATGGACACACAGCCACCTGTTCCTGCACCCATTAGAGCAGTGCACATGGACACACAGTCACCTGTTCCTGCACCCATCAGACCAGTGCACATGGACATCCAGCCAACTGTTCCTGCACCCATCAGAGCAGTGCACATGGACACACAGTCACCTGTTCCTGCACCCATCAGAGCAGTGCACATGGACTCACAGTCACCTGTTCCTGCCCCATCAGAGCAGTGCACATGGACACACAGTCACCTGTTCCTGCACCCATCAGAGCAGTGCACATGGACACACAGCCACCTGTTCCTGCACCCATCAGAGCAGTGCACATGGACACACAGCCACCTGTTCCTGCACCCATCAGAGCAGTGCACATGGACATACAGCCACCTGTTCCTGCAACCATCAGAGGCGTGCACATGGACACACAGTCACCTGTTCCTGCACCCATTAGAGCCGTGCACATGGACACACAGCCAGCTGTTCCTGCACCCATCAGAGCACTGCACATGGACACACAGTCATCTGTTCCTGCATCCTTCAGAGCAGTGCACATGGATACAAAGTCACCTGTTCCTGCACCATCAGAGCAGTGCACATGGACACACAGTCACCTGTTCCTGCACCCATCAGAAAAGTGCACATGAACACACAGCGACCTGCTCCTGCACCCATCAGAGCAGTGCACATGGACACACAGTCACCTTTTCCTACACCCATCAGAGCATTGCACATGGACACACAGTCACCTGTTCCTGCACCCATCAGAACAGTGCACATGGACACACAGTCACCTGCTCCTGCACCCGTCAGAGCAGTGCACATGGACACACAGTCACCTGTTCCTGCACCCATCAGAGCATTGCACATGGACACACAGTCACCTTTTCCTACACTCATCAGAGCAGTGCACATGGACACACAGTCACCTGTTCCTGCACCCATCAGAACAGTGCACATGGACACAGAGTCACCTGTTCCTGCACCCATCAGAACAGTGCACATGGACACACAGTCACCTGTTCCTGCACCCATCAGAACAGTGCACATGGACACAGAGTCACCTGTTCCTGCACCCATCAGAGCAGTGCACATGGACACACAGTCACCTGTTCCTGCACCCATCAGAACAGTGCACATGGACACACAGTCACCTGTTCCTGCACCCATCGGAACAGTGCACATGGACACACAGCCACCTGTTCCTGCACCCATCAGAGCAGTGCACATGGACACACAGTCACCTGTTCCTGCACCCATCAGAGCAGTGCACATGGACACACAGTCACCTGTTCCTGCACCCATCAGAGCAGTGCACATGGACAGACAGTCACCTGCTCCTACACGCATCAGAGCGGTGCACATGGACACACAGTCACCTGTTCCTGCACCCATCAGAGCAGTGCTCATGGGCACATAGCCACCTGTTCCTGCACCCATCAGAGCAGTGAACATGGACACACAGCCACCTGTTCCTGCACCCATCAGAGCCGTGCACATGGACACATAGTCAACTGTTCCTGCAGCCATCAGAGCGGTGCACATGGACATACAGCCACCCGGTCCTGCACCCATCAGAGCCGTACACATGGACATACAGCTACCTGTTCCTTCACCCATCAGAGCAGTGCACATGGACACACAGCCACCTGTTCCTGCACCCATCCGAGCAGTGCACATGGACACACAGTCACATGTTCCTTCACGTATCAGAGCAGTGCACATGGACACACAGTCACCTGTTCCTTCACGTATCAGAGCAGTGCACATGGACACACAGTCACCTGTTCCTGCACCCATAAGAGCAGTACACATGGACAAACAGCTACCTGTTCCTTCACGTATCAGAGCAGTGCACATGGACACACAGCCACCTGTTCCTGCATCCATCAGAGCAGTGCACATGGGCACACAGTCACCTGTTCCTGCACCCATCAGAACAGTGCACATGGACACGCAGCCACCTGTTCCTGCACCCATCAGAACAGTGCACATGGACACACAGCCACCTGTTCCTGCACCCATTAGAGCAGTGCACATGGACACACAGTCACCTGTTCCTGCACCCATCAGACCAGTGCACATGGACATCCAGCCAACTGTTCCTGCACCCATCAGAGCAGTGCACATGGACACACAGTCACCTGTTCCTGCACCCATCAGAGCAGTGCACATGGACTCACAGTCACCTGTTCCTGCCCCATCAGAGCAGTGCACATGGACACACAGTCACCTGTTCCTGCACCCATCAGAGCAGTGCACATGGACAACCAGCCAACTGTTCCTGCACCCATCAGAGCAGTGCACATGGACACACAGTCACCTGTTCCTGCACCCATCAGAGCAGTGCACATGGACACACAGTCACCTGTTCCTGCACCCATCAGAGCAGTGCACATGGACACTCAGCCACCTATTCCTGAACCCATCAGAGCAGTGCACAGGGACACACAGTCACCTGTTCCTGCACCCATCAGAGCAGTGCAGATGGACAAACAGTCACCTGTTCCTGCACCCATCAGAGCAGTGCAGATGGACACACAGTCACCTGTTCCTGCACCCATCAGAGCAGTGCACATGGACACACAGCCACCTGTTCCTGCACCCATCAGAGCAGTGCACATGGACACACAGCCAACTGTTCCTGCACCCATCAGAGCAGTGCACATGGACACACAGCCACCTGTTCCTGCACCCATCAGATCAGTGCAGATGGACACACAGCCACCTGTTCCTGCACCCATCAGAGCAGTGCACATGGACACACAGCCACCTGTTCCTGCACCCATCAGAGCAGTGCACATGGACACACAGCCACCTACTCCTGCACACATCAGAGCAGTCCACATGGACATACAGCCACCTGTTCCTGCACCCATCAGAGCAGTGCACATGGACACACAGCCACCTGTTCCTGCACCCATCAGAGCAGTGCACATGGACACACAGCCACCTGTTCCTGCACCCATCAGAGCAGTGCACATGGACACACAGCCACATGTTCCTGCACCCATCAGAGCAGTGCACATGGACATACAGCCACCTGTTCCTGCACCCATCAGAGCAGTGCACATGGACACACAGCCACCTGTTCCTGCACACATCAGAACAGTGCACATGGACATTCAGCCACCTGATCCTGCACCCATCAGAGCAGTGCACATGGATCCACAGCCACCTGTTCCTGCACCCATCAGAACAGTGCACATGGACACACAGCCACCTGTTCCTGCACCCATTGGAGCATTGCACATGGACACACAGCCAACTGTTCGAGCACGCAACAGGGCAGTGCACATGGACACATAGCCACCTGTACCTGCAACCATCAGAGCCGTGCACATGGACACACAGTTACCTGTTCCTGCAACCATCAGAGGCGTGCACATGGACACACAGTAACCTGTTCCTGCAACCATCAGAGGCGTGCACATGGACACACAGTCACCTGTTCCTGCACCCATCAGAGCCGTGCACATGGACACACAGCCACCTGTTCCTGCACCCATCAGAGCACTGCACATGGACACACAGTCACCTGTTCCTGCACCCTTCAGAGCAGTGCACATGGATACAATGTCACCTGTTCCTGCACCCATCAGAGCAGTGCACATGGACACACAGCCACCTGCTCCTGCACCCATCAGAGCAGTGCACATGGACACACAGTCACCTGTTCCTGCACCCATCAGAACAGTGCACATGGACACACAGTCACCTGTTCCTGCACCCATCAGAACAGTGCACATGGACACAGAGTCACCTGTTCCTGCACCCATCAGAGCAGTGCACATGGACACACAATCACCTGTTCCTGCACCCATCAGAACAGTGCACATGGACACACAGTCACCTGTTCCTGCACCCATCAGAACAGTGCACATGGACACACAGCCACCTGTTCCTGCACCCATCAGAGCAGTGCACATGGACACACAGTCACCTGTTCCTGCACCCAGCAGAGCAGTGCACATGGACACACAGTCACCTGTTCCTGCACCCATCAGAGCAGTGCACATGGACAGACAGTCACCTGCTCCTACACGCATCAGAGCGGTGCACATGGACACACAGCCACCTGTACCTGCACCCATCAGAGCAGTGCACATGGACACACAGCCACCTGTTCCTGCACCCATCAGAGCAGTGCAGATGGACACACAGCCACCTGTTCCTGCACACATCAGAGCAGTGCACATGGACACACAGTCACCTGTTCCTGCACCCATCAGAGCAGTGCACATGGACACACAGCCACCTGTTCCTGCACCCATCAGAGCAGTGCACATGGACACACAGCCACCTATTCCTGCACCCATCAGAGCAGTCCACATGGACATACAGCCACCTGTTCCTGCAACCATCAGAGGCGTGCACATGGACACACAGTCACCTGTTCCTGCACCCATTAGAGCCGTGCACATGGACACACAGCCAGCTGTTCCTGCACCCATCAGAGCACTGCACATGGACACACAGTCATCTGTTCCTGCATCCTTCAGAGCAGTGCACATGGATACAAAGTCACCTGTTCCTGCACCATCAGAGCAGTGCACATGGACACACAGTCACCTGTTCCTGCACCCATCAGAAAAGTGCACATGAACACACAGCGACCTGCTCCTGCACCCATCAGATCAGTGCAGATGGACACACAGCCACCTGTTCCTGCACCCATCAGAGCAGTGCACATGGACACACAGCCACCTGTTCCTGCACCCATCAGAGCAGTGCACATGGACACACAGCCACCTACTCCTGCACACATCAGAGCAGTCCACATGGACATACAGCCACCTGTTCCTGCACCCATCAGAGCAGTGCACATGGACACACAGCCACCTGTTCCTGCACCCATCAGAGCAGTGCACATGGACACACAGCCACCTGTTCCTGCACCCATCAGAGCAGTGCACATGGACACACAGCCACCTGTTCCTGCACCCATCAGAGCAGTGCACATGGACATACAGCCACCTGTTCCTGCACCCATCAGAGCAGTGCACATGGACACACAGCCACCTGTTCCTGCACACATCAGAACAGTGCACATGGACATTCAGCCACCTGATCCTGCACCCATCAGAGCAGTGCACATGGATCCACAGCCACCTGTTCCTGCACCCATCAGAACAGTGCACATGGACACACAGCCACCTGTTCCTGCACCCCTTGGAGCATTGCACATGGACACACAGCCAACTGTTCGAGCACGCAACAGGGCAGTGCACATGGACACACAGCCACCTGTACCTGCAACCATCAGAGCCGTGCACATGGACACACAGTTACCTGTTCCTGCAACCATCAGAGGCGTGCACATGGACACACAGTAACCTGTTCCTGCAACCATCAGAGGCGTGCACATGGACACACAGCCACCTGTTCCTGCACCCATCAGAGCACTGCACATGGACACACAGTCACCTGTTCCTGCACCCTTCAGAGCAGTGCACATGGATACAATGTCACCTGTTCCTGCACCCATCAGAGCAGTGCACATGGACACACAGCCACCTGCTCCTGCACCCATCAGAGCAGTGCACATGGACACACAGTCACCTGTTCCTGCACCCATCAGAACAGTGCACATGGACACACAGTCACCTGTTCCTGCACCCATCAGAACAGTGCACATGGACACAGAGTCACCTGTTCCTGCACCCATCAGAGCAGTGCACATGGACACACAATCACCTGTTCCTGCACCCATCAGAACAGTGCACATGGACACACAGTCACCTGTTCCTGCACCCATCAGAACAGTGCACATGGACACACAGCCACCTGTTCCTGCACCCATCAGAGCAGTGCACATGGACACACAGTCACCTGTTCCTGCACCCAGCAGAGCAGTGCACATGGACATACAGTCACCTGTTCCTGCACCCATCAGAGCAGTGCACATGGACAGACAGTCACCTGCTCCTACACGCATCAGAGCGGTGCACATGGACACACAGCCACCTGTACCTGCACCCATCAGAGCAGTGCACATGGACACACAGCCACCTGTTCCTGCACCCATCAGAGCAGTGCAGATGGACACACAGCCACCTGTTCCTGCACACATCAGAGCAGTGCACATGGACACACAGTCACCTGTTCCTGCACCCATCAGAGCAGTGCACATGGACACACAGCCACCTGTTCCTGCACCCATCAGAGCAGTGCACATGGACACACAGCCACCTATTCCTGCACCCATCAGAGCAGTGCACATGGACATACAGCCACCTGTTCCTGCAACCATCAGAGGCGTGCACATGGACACACAGTCACCTGTTCCTGCACCCATTAGAGCCGTGCACATGGACACACAGCCAGCTGTTCCTGCACCCATCAGAGCACTGCACATGGACACACAGTCATCTGTTCCTGCATCCTTCAGAGCAGTGCACATGGATACAAAGTCACCTGTTCCTGCGCCATCAGAGCAGTGCACATGGACACACAGTCACCTGTTCCTGCACCCATCAGAAAAGTGCACATGAACACACAGCGACCTGCTCCTGCACCCATCAGAGCAGTGCACATGGACACACAGTCACCTTTTCCTACACCCATCAGAGCATTGCACATGGACACACAGTCACCTGTTCCTGCACCCATCAGAACAGTGCACATGGACACACAGTCACCTGCTCCTGCACCCGTCAGAGCAGTGCACATGGACACACAGTCACCTGTTCCTGCACCCATCAGAGCATTGCACATGGACACACAGTCACCTTTTCCTACACTCATCAGAGCAGTGCACATGGACACACAGTCACCTGTTCCTGCACCCATCAGAACAGTGCACATGGACACAGAGTCACCTGTTCCTGCACCCATCAGAACAGTGCACATGGACACACAGTCACCTGTTCCTGCACCCATCAGAACAGTGCACATGGACACAGAGTCACCTGTTCCTGCACCCATCAGAGCAGTGCACATGGACACACAGTCACCTGTTCCTGCACCCATCAGAACAGTGCACATGGACACACAGTCACCTGTTCCTGCACCCATCGGAACAGTGCACATGGACACACAGCCACCTGTTCCTGCACCCATCAGAGCAGTGCACATGGACACACAGTCACCTGTTCCTGCACCCATCAGAGCAGTGCACATGGACACACAGTCACCTGTTCCTGCACCCATCAGAGCAGTGCACATGGACAGACAGCCACCTGTACCTGCACCCATCAGAGCAGTGCTCATGGGCACATAGCCACCTGTTCCTGCACCCATCAGAGCAGTGCTCATGGGCACATAGCCACCTGTTCCTGCACCCATCAAAGCAGTGAACATGGAAACACAGCCACCTGTTCCTGCACCCATCAGAGCCGTGCACATGGACACATAGTCAACTGTTCCTGCAGCCATCAGAGCGGTGCACATGGACATACAGCCACCCGGTCCTGCACCCATCAGAGCCGTACACATGGACATACAGCTACCTGTTCCTTCACCCATCAGAGCAGTGCACATGGACACACAGCCACCTGTTCCTGCACCCATCCGAGCAGTGCACATGGACACACAGTCACATGTTCCTTCACGTATCAGAGCAGTGCACATGGACACACAGTCACCTGTTCCTTCACGTATCAGAGCAGTGCACATGGACACACAGTCACCTGTTCCTGCACCCATAAGAGCCGTAAACATGGACAAACAGCTACCTGTTCCTTCACGTATCAGAGCAGTGCACATGGACACACAGCCACCTGTTCCTGCATCCATCAGAGCAGTGCACATGGGCACACAGTCACCTGTTCCTGCACCCATCAGAACAGTGCACATGGACACACAGCCACCTGTTCCTGCACCCATCAGAGCAGTGCACATGGACACACAGTCACCTGTTCCTGCACCCATCAGACCAGTGCACATGGACATCCAGCCAACTGTTCCTGCACCCATCAGAGCAGTGCACATGGACACACAGTCACCTGTTCCTGCACCCATCAGAGCAGTGCACATGGACTCACAGTCACCTGTTCCTGCACCCATCAGAGCAGTGCACATGGACACACAGTCACCTGTTCCTGCACCCATCAGAGCAGTGCACATGGACATCCAGCCAACTGTTCCTGCACCCATCAGAGCAGTGCACATGGACACACAGTCACCTGTTCCTGCACCCATCAGAGCAGTGCACATGGACACACAGTCAACTGTTCCTGCACCCATCAGAGCAGTGCACATGGACACTCAGCCACCTATTCCTGAACCCATCAGAGCAGTGCACATGGACACACAGTCACCTGTTCCTGCACCCATCAGAGCAGTGCACATGGACACACAGCCACCTGTTCCTGCACCCATCAGAGCAGTGCAGATGGACACACAGCCACCTGTTCCTGCACCCATCAGAGCAGTGCACATGGACACACAGTCACCTGTTCCTGCACCCATCAGAGCAGTGCACATGGACACACAGCCACCTGTTCCTGCACACATCAGAACAGTGCACATGGACATTCAGCCACCTGATCCTGCACCCATCAGAGCAGTGCACATGGATCCACAGCCACCTGTTCCTGCACCCATCAGAACAGTGCACATGGACACACAGCCACCTGTTCCTGCACCCATTGGAGCATTGCACATGGACACACAGCCAACTTTTCGAGCACGCAACAGGGCAGTGCACATGGACACACAGCCACCTGTACCTGCAACCATCAGAGCCGTGCACATGGACACACAGTTACCTGTTCCTGCAACCATCAGAGGCGTGCACATGGACACACAGTAACCTGTTCCTGCAACCATCAGAGGCGTGCACATGGACACACAGCCACCTGTTCCTGCACCCATCAGAGCACTGCACATGGACACACAGTCACCTGTTCCTGCACCCTTCAGAGCAGTGCACATGGATACAATGTCACCTGTTCCTGCACCCATCAGAGCAGTGCACATGGACACACAGCCACCTGCTCCTGCACCCATCAGAGCAGTGCACATGGACACACAGTCACCTGTTCCTGCACCCATCAGAACAGTGCACATGGACACACAGTCACCTGTTCCTGCACCCATCAGAACAGTGCACATGGACACAGAGTCACCTGTTCCTGCACCCATCAGAGCAGTGCACATGGACACACAATCACCTGTTCCTGCACCCATCAGAACAGTGCACATGGACACACAGTCACCTGTTCCTGCACCCATCAGAACAGTGCACATGGACACACAGCCACCTGTTCCTGCACCCATCAGAGCAGTGCACATGGACAAACAGTCACCTGTTCCTGCACCCAGCAGAGCAGTGCACATGGACACACAGTCACCTGTTCCTGCACCCATCAGAGCAGTGCACATGGACAGACAGTCACCTGCTCCTACACGCATCAGAGCGGTGCACATGGACACACAGCCACCTGTACCTGCACCCATCAGAGCAGTGCACATGGACACACAGCCACCTGTTCCTGCACCCATCAGAGCAGTGCAGGTGGACACACAGCCACCTGTTCCTGCACACATCAGAGCAGTGCACATGGACACACAGTCACCTGTTCCTGCACCCATCAGAGCAGTGCACATGGACACACAGCCACCTGTTCCTGCACCCATCAGAGCAGTGCACATGGACACACAGCCACCTATTCCTGCACCCATCAGAGCAGTGCACATGGACATACAGCCACCTGTTCCTGCAACCATCAGAGGCGTGCACATGGACACACAGTCACCTGTTCCTGCACCCATTAGAGCCGTGCACATGGACACACAGCCAGCTGTTCCTGCACCCATCAGAGCACTGCACATGGACACACAGTCATCTGTTCCTGCATCCTTCAGAGCAGTGCACATGGATACAAAGTCACCTGTTCCTGCACCATCAGAGCAGTGCACATGGACACACAGTCACCTGTTCCTGCACCCATCAGAAAAGTGCACATGAACACACAGCGACCTGCTCCTGCACCCATCAGAGCAGTGCACATGGACACACAGTCACCTTTTCCTACACCCATCAGAGCATTGCACATGGACACACAGTCACCTGTTCCTGCACCCATCAGAACAGTGCACATGGACACACAGTCACCTGCTCCTGCACCCGTCAGAGCAGTGCACATGGACACACAGTCACCTGTTCCTGCACCCATCAGAGCATTGCACATGGACACACAGTCACCTTTTCCTACACTCATCAGAGCAGTGCACATGGACACACAGTCACCTGTTCCTGCACCCATCAGAACAGTGCACATGGACACAGAGTCACCTGTTCCTGCACCCATCAGAACAGTGCACATGGACACACAGTCACCTGTTCCTGCACCCATCAGAACAGTGCACATGGACACAGAGTCACCTGTTCCTGCACCCATCAGAGCAGTGCACATGGACACACAGTCACCTGTTCCTGCACCCATCAGAACAGTGCACATGGACACACAGTCACCTGTTCCTGCACCCATCGGAACAGTGCACATGGACACACAGCCACCTGTTCCTGCACCCATCAGAGCAGTGCACATGGACACACAGTCACCTGTTCCTGCACCCATCAGAGCAGTGCACATGGACACACAGTCACCTGTTCCTGCACCCATCAGAGCAGTGCACATGGACAGACAGCCACCTGTACCTGCACCCATCAGAGCAGTGCTCATGGGCACATAGCCACCTGTTCCTGCACCCATCAGAGCAGTGCTCATGGGCACATAGCCACCTGTTCCTGCACCCATCAAAGCAGTGAACATGGACACACAGCCACCTGTTCCTGCACCCATCAGAGCCGTGCACATGGACACATAGTCAACTGTTCCTGCAGCCATCAGAGCGGTGCACATGGACATACAGCCACCCGGTCCTGCACCCATCAGAGCCGTACACATGGACATACAGCTACCTGTTCCTTCACCCATCAGAGCAGTGCACATGGACACACAGCCACCTGTTCCTGCACCCATCCGAGCAGTGCACATGGACACACAGTCACATGTTCCTTCACGTATCAGAGCAGTGCACATGGACACACAGTCACCTGTTCCTTCACGTATCAGAGCAGTGCACATGGACACACAGTCACCTGTTCCTGCACCCATAAGAGCCGTAAACATGGACAAACAGCTACCTGTTCCTTCACGTATCAGAGCAGTGCACATGGACACACAGCCACCTGTTCCTGCATCCATCAGAGCAGTGCACATGGGCACACAGTCACCTGTTCCTGCACCCATCAGAACAGTGCACATGGACACGCAGCCACCTGTTCCTGCACCCATCAGAACAGTGCACATGGACACACAGCCACCTGTTCCTGCACCCATCAGAGCAGTGCACATGGACACACAGTCACCTGTTCCTGCACCCATCAGACCAGTGCACATGGACATCCAGCCAACTGTTCCTGCACCCATCAGAGCAGTGCACATGGACACACAGTCACCTGTTCCTGCACCCATCAGAGCAGTGCACATGGACTCACAGTCACCTGTTCCTGCACCCATCAGAGCAGTGCACATGGACACACAGTCACCTGTTCCTGCACCCATCAGAGCAGTGCACATGGACATCCAGCCAACTGTTCCTGCACCCATCAGAGCAGTGCACATGGACACACAGTCACCTGTTCCTGCACCCATCAGAGCAGTGCACATGGACACACAGTCAACTGTTCCTGCACCCATCAGAGCAGTGCACATGGACACTCAGCCACCTATTCCTGAACCCATCAGAGCAGTGCACATGGACACACAGTCACCTGTTCCTGCACCCATCAGAGCAGTGCAGATGGACAAACAGTCACCTGTTCCTGCACCCATCAGAGCAGTGCAGATGGACACACAGTCACCTGTTCCTGCACCCATCAGAGCAGTGCACATGGACACACAGCCACCTGTTCCTGCACCCATCAGAGCAGTGCACATGGACACACAGCCAACTGTTCCTGCACCCATCAGAGCAGTGCACATGGACACACAGCCACCTGTTCCTGCACCCATCAGAGCAGTGCAGATGGACACACAGCCACCTGTTCCTGCACCCATCAGAGCAGTGCACATGGACACACAGTCACCTGTTCCTGCACCCATCAGAGCAGTGCACATGGACACACAGCCACCTGTTCCTGCACCCATCAGAGCAGTGCACATGGACACACAGCCACCTACTCCTGCACACATCAGAGCAGTCCACATGGACATACAGCCACCTGTTCCTGCACCCATCAGAGCAGTGCACATGGACACACAGCCACCTGTTCCTGCACCCATCAGAGCAGTGCACATGGACACACAGCCACCTGTACCTGCACCCATCAGAGCAGTGCACATGGACACACAGCCACCTGTTCCTGCACCCATCAGAGCAGTGCACATGGACATACAGCCACCTGTTCCTGCACCCATCAGAGCAGTGCACATGGACACACAGCCACCTGTTCCTGCACACATCAGAACAGTGCACATGGACATTCAGCCACCTGATCCTGCACCCATCAGAGCAGTGCACATGGATCCACAGCCACCTGTTCCTGCACCCATCAGAACAGTGCACATGGACACACAGCCACCTGTTCCTGCACCCATTGGAGCATTGCACATGGACACACAGCCAACTGTTCGAGCACGCAACAGGGCAGTGCACATGGACACACAGCCACCTGTTCCTGCAACCATCAGAGCCGTGCACATGGACACACAGTTACCTGTTCCTGCAACCATCAGAGGCGTGCACATGGACACACAGTAACCTGTTCCTGCAACCATCAGAGGCGTGCACATGGACACACAGTCACCTGTTCCTGCACCCATCAGAGCCGTGCACATGGACACACAGCCACCTGTTCCTGCACCCATCAGAGCACTGCACATGGACACACAGTCACCTGTTCCTGCACCCTTCAGAGCAGTGCACATGGATACAATGTCACCTGTTCCTGCACCCATCAGAGCAGTGCACATGGACACACAGCCACCTGCTCCTGCACCCATCAGAGCAGTGCACATGGACACACAGTCACCTGTTCCTGCACCCATCAGAACAGTGCACATGGACACATTGTCACCTGTTCCTGCACCCATCAGAACAGTGCACATGGACACAGAGTCACCTGTTCCTGCACCCATCAGAGCAGTGCACATGGACACACAATCACCTGTTCCTGCACCCATCAGAACAGTGCACATGGACACACAGTCACCTGTTCCTGCACCCATCAGAACAGTGCACATGGACACACAGCCACCTGTTCCTGCACCCATCAGAGCAGTGCACATGGACACACAGTCACCTGTTCCTGCACCCATCAGAGCAGTGCACATGGACACACAGTCACCTGATCCTGCACCCATCAGAGCAGTGCACATGGACAGTCACCTGCTCCTACACGCATCAGAGCGGTGCACATGGACACACAGCCACCTGTACCTGCACCCATCAGAGCAGTGCACATGGGCACATAGCCACCTGTTCCTGCACCCATCAGAGCAGTGAACGTGGACACAAAGTCACCTGTTCCTGCACCCATCAGAGCAGTGAACGTGGACACACAGTCACCTGTTCCTGCACCCATCAGAGCAGTGCACATGGACACACAGCCACCTGTTCCTGCACCCATCAGAGCCGTGCACATGGACACATAGTCACCTGTTCCTGCAGCCATCAGAGCGGTGCACATGGGCATACAGCCACCCGTTCCTGCACCCATCAGAGCCGTACACATGGACATACAGCAACCTGTTCCTTCACCCATCAGAGCAGTGCACATGGACACACAGCCACCAGTTCCTGCACCCATCCGAGCAGTGCACATGGACACACAGTCACCTGTTCCTTCACGTATCAGAGCAGTGCACATGGACACTCAGCCACCTGTGCCTGCACCCATCAGAGCAGTGCACATGGACACACAGTCACCTGTTCCTGCACCCATCAGAGCAGTGCAGATGGACAAACAGTCACCTGTTCCTGCACCCATCAGAGCAGTGCAGATGGACACACAGTCACCTGTTCCTGCACCCATCAGAGCTGTACACATGGACACACAGCCACCTGTTCCTGCATCCATCAGAGCAGTGCACATGGACACACAGCCACCTGTTCCTGCACCCATCAGAGCAGTGCAGATGGACACACAGCCACCTGTTCCTGCACCCATCAGAGCAGTGCACATGGACACACAGTCACCTGTTCCTGCACCCATCAGAGCAGTGCACATGGACACACAGCCACCTGTTCCTGCACCCATCAGAGCAGTGCACATGGACACACAGTCACCTGTTCCTGCATCCATCAGAGCAGTGCACATGGACACACAGCCACCTGTTCCTGCACCCATCAGAGCAGTGCAGATGGACACACAGCCACCTGTTCCTACACCCATCAGAGCAGTGCACATGGACACACAGCCACCTGTTCCTGCACCCATCAGAGCAGTGCACATGGACACACAGCCACCTGTTCCTGCACCCATCAGAGCAGTGCACATGGACACACAGCCACCTGTTCCTGCACCCATCAGAGCAGTGCACATGGACATACAGCCACCTGTTCCTGCACCCATCAGAGCAGTGCACATGGATCCACAGCCACCTGTTCCTGCACCCATCAGAACAGTGCACATGGACACAAATCCACCTGTTCCTGCACCCATTGGAGCATTGCACATGGACACACAGCCAACTGTTCCAGCACCAAACAGGGCAGTGCACATGGACACACAGCCACCTATTCCTGCAACCATCAGAGCCGTGCACATGGACACACAGTTACCTGTTCCTGCAACCATCAGGGGCGTGCACATGGACACACAGTCACCTGTTCCTGCAACCATCAGAGGCGTGCACATGGACACACAGTCACCTGTTCCTGCACCCATCAGAGCCGTGCACATGGACACACAGCCACCTGTTCCTGCACCCATCAGAGCACTGCACATGGACACACAGTCACCTGTTCCTGCACCCTTCAGAGCAGTGCACATGGATACAAAGTCACCTGTTCCTGCACCCATCAGAGCAGTGCACATGGACACACAGTCACCTGTTCCTGCACCCATCAGAAAAGTGCACATGAACACACAGCGACCTGCTCCTGCACCCATCCGAGCAGTGCACATGGACACACAGTCACCTTTTCCTTCACCCATCAGAGCAGTGCACATGGACACACAGTCACCTGTTCCTGCACCCATCAGAACAGTGCACATGGACACACAGTCACCTGCTCCTGCACCCATCAGAGCAGTGCACATGGACACACAGTCACCTGTTCCTGCACCCATCAGAGCAGTGCACATGGACACACAGTCACCTTTTCCTGCACCCATCAGAGCAGTGCACATGGACACACAGCCACCTGTTCCTGCACCCATCAGAGCCGTGCACATGGACACATAGTCACCTGTTCCTGCAGCCATCAGAGCAGTGCACATGGACACACAGTCACCTGTTCCTGCACCCATCAGAGCAGTGCAGATGGACAAACAGTCACCTGTTCCTGCACCCATCAGAGCAGTGCAGATGGACACACAGTCACCTGTTCCTGCACCCATCAGAGCAGTGCACATGGACACACAGCCACCTGTTCCTGCACCCATCAGAGCAGTGCACATGGACACACAGCCAACTGTTCCTGCACCCATCAGAGCAGTGCACATGGACACACAGCCACCTGTTCCTGCACCCATCAGAGCAGTGCAGATGGACACACAGCCACCTGTTCCTGCACCCATCAGAGCAGTGCACATGGACACACAGTCACCTGTTCCTGCACCCATCAGAGCAGTGCACATGGACACACAGCCACCTGTTCCTGCACCCATCAGAGCAGTGCACATGGACACACAGCCACCTACTCCTGCACACATCAGAGCAGTCCACATGGACATACAGCCACCTGTTCCTGCACCCATCAGAGCAGTGCACATGGACACACAGCCACCTGTTCCTGCACCCATCAGAGCAGTGCACATGGACACACAGCCACCTGTTCCTGCACCCATCAGAGCAGTGCACATGGACACACAGCCACCTGTTCCTGCACCCATCAGAGCAGTGCACATGGACATACAGCCACCTGTTCCTGCACCCATCAGAGCAGTGCACATGGACACACAGCCACCTGTTCCTGCACACATCAGAACAGTGCACATGGACATTCAGCCACCTGATCCTGCACCCATCAGAGCAGTGCACATGGATCCACAGCCACCTGTTCCTGCACCCATCAGAGCAGTGCACATGGACACACAGCCACCTGTTCCTGCACCCATTGGAGCATTGCACATGGACACACAGCCAACTGTTCGAGCACGCAACAGGGCAGTGCACATGGACACACAGCCACCTGTTCCTGCAACCATCAGAGCCGTGCACATGGACACACAGTTACCTGTTCCTGCAACCATCAGAGGCGTGCACATGGACACACAGTAACCTGTTCCTGCAACCATCAGAGGCGTGCACATGGACACACAGTCACCTGTTCCTGCACCCATCAGAGCCGTGCACATGGACACACAGCCACCTGTTCCTGCACCCATCAGAGCACTGCACATGGACACACAGTCACCTGTTCCTGCACCCTTCAGAGCAGTGCACATGGATACAATGTCACCTGTTCCTGCACCCATCAGAGCAGTGCACATGGACACACAGCCACCTGCTCCTGCACCCATCAGAACAGTGCACATGGACACACAGTCACCTGTTCCTGCACCCATCAGAACAGTGCACATGGACACATTGTCACCTGTTCCTGCACCCATCAGAACAGTGCACATGGACACAGAGTCACCTGTTCCTGCACCCATCAGAGCAGTGCACATGGACACACAATCACCTGTTCCTGCACCCATCAGAACAGTGCACATGGACACACAGTCACCTGTTCCTGCACCCATCAGAACAGTGCACATGGACACACAGCCACCTGTTCCTGCACCCATCAGAGCAGTGCACATGGACACACAGTCACCTGTTCCTGCACCCATCAGAGCAGTGCACATGGACACACAGTCACCTGTTCCTGCACCCATCAGAGCAGTGCACATGGACAGTCACCTGCTCCTACACGCATCAGAGCGGTGCACATGGACACACAGCCACCTGTACCTGCACCCATCAGAGCAGTGCACATGGGCACATAGCCACCTGTTCCTGCACCCATCAGAGCAGTGAACGTGGACACAAAGTCACCTGTTCCTGCACCCATCAGAGCAGTGAACGTGGACACACAGTCACCTGTTCCTGCACCCATCAGAGCAGTGCACATGGACACACAGCCACCTGTTCCTGCACCCATCAGAGCCGTGCACATGGACACATAGTCACCTGTTCCTGCAGCCATCAGAGCGGTGCACATGGACATACAGCCACCCGTTCCTGCACCCATCAGAGCCGTACACATGGACATACAGCAACCTGTTCCTTCACCCATCAGAGCAGTGCACATGGACACACAGCCACCAGTTCCTGCACCCATCCGAGCAGTGCACATGGACACACAGTCACCTGTTCCTTCACGTATCAGAGCAGTGCACATGGACACTCAGCCACCTGTGCCTGCACCCATCAGAGCAGTGCACATGGACACACAGTCACCTGTTCCTGCACCCATCAGAGCAGTGCAGATGGACAAACAGTCACCTGTTCCTGCACCCATCAGAGCAGTGCAGATGGACACACAGTCACCTGTTCCTGCACCCATCAGAGCTGTACACATGGACACACAGCCACCTGTTCCTGCATCCATCAGAGCAGTGCACATGGACACACAGCCACCTGTTCCTGCACCCATCAGAGCAGTGCAGATGGACACACAGCCACCTGTTCCTGCACCCATCAGTGCAGTGCACATGGACACACAGTCACCTGTTCCTGCACCCATCAGAGCAGTGCACATGGACACACAGCCACCTGTTCCTGCACCCATCAGAGCAGTGCACATGGACACACAGTCACCTGTTCCTGCATCCATCAGAGCAGTGCACATGGACACACAGCCACCTGTTCCTGCACCCATCAGAGCAGTGCAGATGGACACACAGCCACCTGTTCCTACACCCATCAGAGCAGTGCACATGGACACACAGCCACCTGTTCCTGCACCCATCAGAGCAGTGCACATGGACACACAGCCACCTGTTCCTGCACCCATCAGAGCAGTGCACATGGACACACAGCCACCTGTTCCTGCACCCATCAGAGCAGTGCACATGGATCCACAGCCACCTGTTCCTGCACCCATCAGAACAGTGCACATGGACACAAATCCACCTGTTCCTGCACCCATTGGAGCATTGCACATGGACACACAGCCAACTGTTCCAGCACCAAACAGGGCAGTGCACATGGACACACAGCCACCTATTCCTGCAACCATCAGAGCCGTGCACATGGACACACAGTTACCTGTTCCTGCAACCATCAGGGGCGTGCACATGGACACACAGTCACCTGTTCCTGCAACCATCAGAGGCGTGCACATGGACACACAGTCACCTGTTCCTGCACCCATCAGAGCCGTGCACATGGACACACAGCCACCTGTTCCTGCACCCATCAGAGCACTGCACATGGACACACAGTCACCTGTTCCTGCACCCTTCAGAGCAGTGCACATGGATACAAAGTCACCTGTTCCTGCACCCATCAGAGCAGTGCACATGGACACACAGTCACCTGTTCCTGCACCCATCAGAAAAGTGCACATGAACACACAGCGACCTGCTCCTGCACCCATCCGAGCAGTGCACATGGACACACAGTCACCTTTTCCTTCACCCATCAGAGCAGTGCACATGGACACACAGTCACCTGTTCCTGCACCCATCAGAACAGTGCACATGGACACACAGTCACCTGCTCCTGCACCCATCAGAGCAGTGCACATGGACACACAGTCACCTGTTCCTGCACCCATCAGAGCAGTGCACATGGACACACAGTCACCTTTTCCTGCACCCATCAGAGCAGTGCACATGGACACACAGCCACCTGTTCCTGCACCCATCAGAGCCGTGCACATGGACACATAGTCACCTGTTCCTGCAGCCATCAGAGCGGTGCACATGGACATACAGCCACCCGTTCCTGCACCCATCAGAGCCGTACACATGGACATACAGCAACCTGTTCCTTCACCCATCAGAGCAGTGCACATGGACACACAGCCACCAGTTCCTGCACCCATCCGAGCAGTGCACATGGACACACAGTCACCTGTTCCTTCACGTATCAGAGCAGTGCACATGGACACTCAGCCACCTGTGCCTGCACCCATCAGAGCAGTGCACATGGACACACAGTCACCTGTTCCTGCACCCATCAGAGCAGTGCAGATGGACAAACAGTCACCTGTTCCTGCACCCATCAGAGCAGTGCAGATGGACACACAGTCACCTGTTCCTGCACCCATCAGAGCTGTACACATGGACACACAGCCACCTGTTCCTGCATCCATCAGAGCAGTGCACATGGACACACAGCCACCTGTTCCTGCACCCATCAGAGCAGTGCAGATGGACACACAGCCACCTGTTCCTGCACCCATCAGAGCAGTGCACATGGACACACAGTCACCTGTTCCTGCACCCATCAGAGCAGTGCACATGGACACACAGCCACCTGTTCCTGCACCCATCAGAGCAGTGCACATGGACACACAGTCACCTGTTCCTGCATCCATCAGAGCAGTGCACATGGACACACAGCCACCTGTTCCTGCACCCATCAGAGCAGTGCAGATGGACACACAGCCACCTGTTCCTACACCCATCAGAGCAGTGCACATGGACACACAGCCACCTGTTCCTGCACCCATCAGAGCAGTGCACATGGACACACAGCCACCTGTTCCTGCACCCATCAGAGCAGTGCACATGGACACACAGCCACCTGTTCCTGCACCCATCAGAGCAGTGCACATGGACATACAGCCACCTGTTCCTGCACCCATCAGAGCAGTGCACATGGATCCACAGCCACCTGTTCCTGCACCCATCAGAACAGTGCACATGGACACAAATCCACCTGTTCCTGCACCCATTGGAGCATTGCACATGGACACACAGCCAACTGTTCCAGCACCAAACAGGGCAGTGCACATGGACACACAGCCACCTATTCCTGCAACCATCAGAGCCGTGCACATGGACACACAGTTACCTGTTCCTGCAACCATCAGGGGCGTGCACATGGACACATAGTCACCTGTTCCTGCAACCATCAGAGGCGTGCACATGGACACACAGTCACCTGTTCCTGCACCCATCAGAGCCGTGCACATGGACACACAGCCACCTGTTCCTGCACCCATCAGAGCACTGCACATGGACACACAGTCACCTGTTCCTGCACCCTTCAGAGCAGTGCACATGGATACAAAGTCACCTGTTCCTGCACCCATCAGAGCAGTGCACATGGACACACAGTCACCTGTTCCTGCACCCATCAGAAAAGTGCACATGAACACACAGCGACCTGCTCCTGCACCCATCCGAGCAGTGCACATGGACACACAGTCACCTTTTCCTTCACCCATCAGAGCAGTGCACATGGACACACAGTCACCTGTTCCTGCACCCATCAGAACAGTGCACATGGACACACAGTCACCTGCTCCTGCACCCATCAGAGCAGTGCACATGGACACACAGTCACCTGTTCCTGCACCCATCAGAGCAGTGCACATGGACACACAGTCACCTTTTCCTGCACCCATCAGAGCAGTGCACATGGACACACAGCCACCTGTTCCTGCACCCATCAGAGCAGTGCACATGGACACACAGCCACCTGTTCCTGCACCCATCAGAGCAGTGCACATGGTCATACAGCCACCTGTTCCTGCACCCATCAGAGCAGTGCACATGGACACACAGCCACCTGTTCCTGCACACATCAGAACAGTGCACATGGACATTCAGCCACCTGATCCTGCACCCATCAGAGCAGTGCACATGGATCCACAGCCACCTGTTCCTGCACCCATCAGAACAGTGCACATGGACACACAGCCACCTGTTCCTGCACCCATTGGAGCATTGCACATGGACACACAGCCAACTGTTCGAGCACGCAACAGGGCAGTGCACATGGACACACAGCCACCTGTTCCTGCAACCATCAGAGCCGTGCACATGGACACACAGTTACCTGTTCCTGCAACCATCAGAGGCGTGCACATGGACACACAGTAACCTGTTCCTGCAACCATCAGAGGCGTGCACATGGACACACAGTCACCTGTTCCTGCACCCATCAGAGCCGTGCACATGGACACACAGCCACCAGTTCCTGCACCCATCAGAGCACTGCACATGGACACACAGTCACCTGTTCCTGCACCCTTCAGAGCAGTGCACATGGATACAATGTCACCTGTTCCTGCACCCATCAGAGCAGTGCACATGGACACACAGCCACCTGCTCCTGCACCCATCAGAGCAGTGCACATGGACACACAGTCACCTGTTCCTGCACCCATCAGAACAGTGCACATGGACACACAGTCACCTGTTCCTGCACCCATCAGAACAGTGCACATGGACACAGAGTCACCTGTTCCTGCACCCATCAGAGCAGTGCACATGGACACACAATCACCTGTTCCTGCACCCATCAGAACAGTGCACATGGACACACAGTCACCTGTTCCTGCACCCATCAGAACAGTGCACATGGACACACAGCCACCTGTTCCTGCACCCATCAGAGCAGTGCACATGGACACACAGTCACCTGTTCCTGCACCCATTAGAGCAGTGCACATGGACACACAGTCACCTGTTCCTGCACCCATCAGAGCAGTGCACATGGACAGACAGTCACCTGCTCCTACACGCATCAGAGCGGTGCACATGGACACACAGCCACCTGTACCTGCACCCATCAGAGCAGTGCACATGGGCACATAGCCACCTGTTCCTGCACCCATCAGAGCAGTGAACGTGGACACAAAGTCACCTGTTCCTGCACCCATCAGAGCAGTGAACGTGGACACACAGTCACCTGTTCCTGCACCCATCAGAGCAGTGCACATGGACACACAGCCACCTGTTCCTGCACCCATCAGAGCCGTGCACATGGACACATAGTCACCTGTTCCTGCAGCCATCAGAGCGGAGCACATGGACATACAGCCACCCGTTCCTGCACCCATCAGAGCCGTACACATGGACATACAGCAACCTGTTCCTTCACCCATCAGAGCAGTGCACATGGACACTCAGCCACCTGTGCCTGCACCCATCAGAGCAGTGCACATGGACACACAGTCACCTGTTCCTGCACCCATCAGAGCAGTGCAGATGGACAAACAGTCACCTGTTCCTGCACCCATCAGAGCAGTGCAGATGGACACACAGTCACCTTTTCCTGCACCCATCAGAGCTGTACACATGGACACACAGCCACCTGTCCTGCATCCATCAGAGCAGTGCACATGGACACACAGCCACCTGTTCCTGCACCCATCAGAGCAGTGCAGATGGACACACAGCCACCTGTTCCTGCACCCATCAGAGCAGTGCACATGGACACACAGTCACCTGTTCCTGCACCCATCAGAGCAGTGCACATGGACACACAGCCACCTGTTCCTGCACCCATCAGAGCAGTGCACATGGACACACAGTCACCTGTTCCTGCACCCATCAGAGCAGTGCACATGGACACAGAGTCACCTGTTCCTGCACCCATCAGAGCAGTGCAAATGGACACACAGTCACCTGTTCCTGCACCCATCAGAGCAGTGCACATGGACACTCAGCCATCTGTTCCTGCACCCATCAGAGCAGTGCACATGGATACAAAGTCACCTGTTCCTGCACCCATCAGAGCAGTGCACATGGACACACAGTCACCTGTTCCTGCACCCATCAGAAAAGTGCACATGAACACACAGCGACCTGCTCCTGCACCCATCCGAGCAGTGCACATGGACACACAGTCACCTTTTCCTTCACCCATCAGAGCAGTGCACATGGACACACAGTCACCTGTTCCTGCACCCATCAGAACAGTGCACATGGACACACAGTCACCTGCTCCTTCACCCATCAGAGCAGTGCACATGGACACACAGTCACCTGTTCCTGCACCCATCAGAGCAGTGCACATGGACACACAGTCACCTTTTCCTACACCCATCAGAGCAGTGCACATGGACACACAGTCACCTGTTCCTGCACCCATCAGAACAGTGCACATGGACACACAGTCACCTGTTCCTGCACCCATCAGAACAGTGCACATGGACACACAGCCACCTGTTCCTGCACCCATCAGAGCACTGCACATGGACACACAGTCACCTGTTCCTGCACCCTTCAGAGCAGTGCACATGGATACAAAGTCACCTGTTCCTGCACCCATCAGAGCAGTGCACATGGACACACAGTCACCTGTTCCTGCACCCATCAGAAAAGTGCACATGAACACACAGCGACCTGCTCCTGCACCCATCCGAGCAGTGCACATGGACACACAGTCACCTTTTCCTTCACCCATCAGAGCAGTGCACATGGACACACAGTCACCTGTTCCTGCACCCATCAGAACAGTGCACATGGACACACAGTCACCTGCTCCTTCACCCATCAGAGCAGTGCACATGGACACACAGTCACCTGTTCCTGCACCCATCAGAGCAGTGCACATGGACACACAGTCACCTTTTCCTACACCCATCAGAGCAGTGCACATGGACACACAGTCACCTGTTCCTGCACCCATCAGAACAGTGCACATGGACACACAGTCACCTGTTCCTGCACCCATCAGAACAGTGCACATGGACACACAGTCACCTGTTCCTGCACCCATCAGAACAGTGCACATGGACACAGAGTCACCTGTTCCTGCACCCATGAGAGCAGTGCACATGGACACACAGTCACCTGTTCCTGCACCCATCAGAACAGTGCACATGGACACACAGCCACCTGTTCCTGCACCCATCAGAGCAGTGCACATGGACACACAGTCACCTTTTCCTACACCCATCAGAGCAGTGCACATGGACACACAGTCACCTGTTCCTGCACCCATCAGTACAGTGCACATGGACACACAGTCACCTGTTCCTGCACCCATCAGAGCAGTGCACATGGACACACAATCAACTGTTCCTGCACCCATCAGAGCATTGCACATGGACACACAGCCACCTGTTCCTGCACCCATCAGAACAGTGAACATGGACTCACAGCCACCTGTTCCTGCACCCATCAGAGCAGTGCACATGGACACACATTCACCTGTTCCTGCACCCATCAGAAAAGTGCACATGAACACACAGCGACCTGCTCCAGCACCCATCAGAGCAGTGCACATGGACACACAGTCACCTGTTCCTGCACCCATCAGAGCAGTGCACATGGACACACAGTCAACTTTTCCTGCACCCATCAGAGCAGTGCACATGGAGACACAGTCACCTGTTCCTGCACCCATCAGAACAGTGCACATGGACACACAGTCAACTGCTCCTGCACCCATCAGAGCAGTGCACATGGACACACAGTCACCTGTTCCTGCACCCATCAGAGCAGTGCACATGGACACACAGTCACCTTTTCCTACACCCATCAGAGCAGTGCACATGGACACACAGTCACCTGTTCCTGCACCCATCAGAACAGTGCACATGGACACACAGTCACCTGTTCCTTCACGTATCAGAGCAGTGCACATGGACACACAGTCACCTGTTCCTTCACGTATCAGAGCAGTGCACATGGACACACAGTCACCTGTTCCTGCACCCATCAGAGCCGTACACATGGACAAACAGCTACCTGTTCCTTCACGTATCAGAGCAGTGCACATGGACACACAGCCACCTGTTCCTGCATCCATCAGAGCAGTGCACATGGACACACGGTCACCTGTTCCTGCACCCATCAGAACAGTGCACATGGACACGCAGCCACCTGTTCCTGCACCCATCAGAGCAGTGCACATGGACACACAGCCACCTGTTCCTGCACCCATCAGAACAGTGCACATGGACACAGAGTCACCTGTTACTGCACCCATCAGAACAGTGCACATGGACACACAGTCACCTGCTCCTGCACCCATCAGAGCAGTGCACATGGACACACAGTCACCTGTTCCTGCACCCATCAGAGCAGTGCACATGGACACACAGTCACCTTTTCCTACACCCATCAGAGCAGTGCACATGGACACACAGTCACCTGTTCCTGCACCCATCAGAACAGTGCACATGGACACACAGTCACCTGTTCCTTCACGTATCAGAGCAGTGCACATGGACACACAGTCACCTGTTCCTTCACGTATCAGAGCAGTGCACATGGACACACAGCCACCTGTTCCTGCACCCATCAGAGCCGTACACATGGACAAACAGCTACCTGTTCCTTCACGTATCAGAGCAGTGCACATGGACACACAGCCACCTGTTCCTGCATCCATCAGAGCAGTGCACATGGACACACGGTCACCTGTTCCTGCACCCATCAGAACAGTGCACATGGACACGCAGCCACCTTTTCCTGCACCCATCAGAACAGTGCACATGGACACACAGCCACCTGTTCCTGCACCCATCAGAGCACTGCACATGGACACACAGTCACCTGTTCCTGCACCCATCAGAGCAGTGCACATGGACATCCAGCCAACTGTTCCTGCACCCATCAGAGCAGTGCACATGGACACACAGTCACCTTTTCCTACACCCATCAGAGCAGTGCACATGGACACACAGTCACCTGTTCCTGCACCCATCAGAACAGTGCACATGGACACACAGTCACCTGTTCCTGCACCCATCAGAACAGTGCACATGGACACACAGTCACCTGTTCCTGCACCCATCAGAACAGTGCACATGGACACAGAGTCACCTGTTCCTGCACCCATCAGAGCAGTGCACATGGACACACAGTCACCTGTTCCTGCACCCATCAGAACAGTGCACATGGACACACAGTCACCTGTTCCTGCACCCATCAGAACAGTGCACATGGACACACAGCCACCTGTTCCTGCACCCATCAGAGCAGTGCACATGGACACACAGTCACCTGTTCCTGCACCCATCAGAGCAGTGCACATGGACACACAGTCACCTGTTCCTGCACCCATCAGAGCAGTGCACATGGACAGTCACCTGCTCCTACACGCATCAGAGCGGTGCACATGGACACACAGCCACCTGTACCTGCACCCATCAGAGCAGTGCACATGGGCACATAGCCACCTGTTCCTGCACCCATCAGAGCAGTGAACGTGGACACAAAGTCACCTGTTCCTGCACCCATCAGAGCAGTGAACGTGGACAAAAAGTCACCTGTTCCTGCACCCATCGGAGCAGTGCACATGGACACACAGCCACCTGTTCATGCACCCATCAGAGCCGTGCACATGGACACATAGTCACCTGTTCCTGCAGCCATCAGAGCGGTGCACATGGACATACAGCCACCCGTTCCTGCACCCATCAGAGCCGTACACATGGACATACAGCTACCTGTTCCTTCACCCATCAGAGCAGTGCACATGGACACACAGCCACCTGTTCCTGCACCCATCCGAGCAGTGCACATGGACACACAGTCACCTGTTCCTTCACGTACCAGAGCAGTGCACATGGACAAACAGTCACCTGTTCCTTCACGTATCAGAGCAGTGCACATGGACACACAGCCACCTGTTCCTGCACCCATCAGAGCAGTGCACATGGACACACAGCCACCTGTTCCTGCACCCATCAGAGCAGTGCACATGGACACACAGCCACCTGTTCCTGCACCCATCAGAGCAGTGCACATGGACATACAGCCACCTGTTCCTGCACCCATCAGAGCAGTGCACATGGACACACAGTCACCTGTTCCAGCACCTAACAGGGCAGTGCACATGGACACACAGCCACCTGTTCCTGCAACCATCAGAGCAGTGCACATGGACACACAGTCACCTGTTCCTGCACCCATCAGAACAGTGCACATGGACACACAGTCACCTGTTCCTTCACGTATCAGAGCAGTGCACATGGACACACAGTCACCTGTTCCTTCACGTATCAGAGCAGTGCACATGGACACACAGCCACCTGTTCCTGCACCCATCAGAGCCGTACACATGGACAAACAGCTACCTGTTCCTTCACGTATCAGAGCAGTGCACATGGACACACAGCCACCTGTTCCTGCATCCATCAGAGCAGTGCACATGGACACACGGTCACCTGTTCCTGCACCCATCAGAACAGTGCACATGGACACGCAGCCACCTTTTCCTGCACCCATCAGAACAGTGCACATGGACACACAGCCACCTGTTCCTGCACCCATCAGAGCAGTGCACATGGACACACAGTCACCTGTTCCTGCAACCATCAGAGCCGTGCACATGGACACACAGTTACCTGTTCCTGCAACCATCAGAGGCGTGCACATGGACACACAGTCACCTGTTCCTGCAACCATCAGAGGCGTGCACATGGACACACAGTCACCTGTTCCTGCACCCATCAGAGCCGTGCACATGGACACACAGCCACCTGTTCCTGCACCCATCAGAGCACTGCACATGGACACACAGTCACCTGTTCCTGCACCCTTCAGAGCAGTGCACATGGATACAAAGTCACCTGTTCCTGCACCCATCAGAGCAGTGCACATGGACACACAGCGACCTGCTCCTGCACCCATCAGAGGAGTGCACATGGACACACCGTCACCTGTTCCTGCACCCATCAGAACAGTGCACATGGACACACAGTCACCTGTTCCTGCACCCATCAGAACAGTGCACATGGACACAGAGTCACCTGTTCCTGCACCCATCAGAGCAGTGCACATGGACACACAGTCACCTGTTCCTGCACCCATCAGAACAGTGCACATGGACACACAGTCACCTGTTCCTGCACCCATCAGAACAGTGCACATGGACACCCAGCCACCTGTTCCTGCACCCATCAGAGCAGTGCACATGGACACACAGTCACCTGTTCCTGCACGCATCAGAGCAGTGCACATGGACACACAGTCACCTGTTCCTGCACCCATCAGAGCAGTGCACATGGACAGACAGTCACGTGCTCCTACACGCATCAGAGCGGTGCACATGGACAAACAGCCACCTGTACCTGCACCCATCAGAGCAGTGCACAAGGGCACATAGCCACCTGTTCCTGCACCCATCAGAGCAGTGAACGTGGACACAAAGTCACCTGTTCCTGCACCCATCAGAGCAGTGAACGTGGACACACAGTCACCTGTTCCTGCACCCATCAGAGCAGTGCACATGGACACACAGCCACCTGTTCCTGCACCCATCAGAGCCGTGCACATGGACACATAGTCACCTGTTCCTGCAGCCATCAGAGCGGTGCACATGGACATACAGCCACCCGTTCCTGCACCCATCAGAGCCGTACACATGGACATACAGCAACCTGTTCCTTCACCCATCAGAGCAGTGCACATGGACACACAGCCACCAGTTCCTGCACCCATCCGAGCAGTGCACATGGACACACAGTCACCTGTTCCTTCACGTATCAGAGCAGTGCACATGGACACTCAGCCACCTGTGCCTGCACCCATCAGAGCAGTGCACATGGACACACAGTCACCTGTTCCTGCACCCATCAGAGCAGTGCAGATGGACAAACAGTCACCTGTTCCTGCACCCATCAGAGCAGTGCAGATGGACACACAGTCACCTGTTCCTGCACCCATCAGAGCAGTGCGCATGGACACACAGCCACCTGTTCCTGCACCCATCAGAGCAGTGCACATGGACACACAGCCACCTGTTCCTGCACCCATCAGAGCAGTGCACATGGACACACAGCCACCTGTTCCTGCACCCATCAGAGCAGGGCAGATGGACACACAGCCACCTGTTCCTGCACCCATCAGAGCAGTGCACATGGACACACAGTCACCTGTTCCTGCACCCATCCGAGCAGTGCACATGGACACACAGTCACCTGTTCCTTCACGTACCAGAGCAGTGCACATGGACAAACAGTCACCTGTTCCTTCACGTATCAGAGCAGTGCACATGGACACACAGCCACCTGTTCCTGCACCCATCAGAGCAGTGCACATGGACACACAGCCACCTGTTCCTGCACCCATCAGAGCAGTGCACATGGACACACAGCCACCTGTTCCTGCACCCATCAGAGCAGTGCACATGGACATACAGCCACCTGTTCCTGCACCCATCAGAGCAGTGCACATGGACACACCGCCACCTGTTCCTGCACACATCAGAACAGTGCACATGGACATTCAGCCACCTGATCCTGCACCCATCAGAGCAGTGCACATGGATCCACAGCCACCTGTTCCTGCACCCATCAGAACAGTGCACATGGACACACAGTCACCTGTTCCTGCACCCATCAGAACAGTGCACATGGACACCCAGCCACCTGTTCCTGCACCCATCAGAGCAGTGCACATGGACACACAGTCACCTGTTCCTGCACGCATCAGAGCAGTGCACATGGACACACAGTCACCTGTTCCTGCACCCATCAGAGCAGTGCACATGGACAGACAGTCACCTGCTCCTACACGCATCAGAGCGGTGCACATGGACAAACAGCCACCTGTACCTGCACCCATCAGAGCAGTGCACAAGGGCACATAGCCACCTGTTCCTGCACCCATCAGAGCAGTGAACGTGGACACACAGTCACCTGTTCCTGCACCCATCAGAGCAGTGCACATGGACACACAGCCACCTGTTCCTGCACCCATCAGAGCCGTGCACATGGACACATAGTCACCTGTTCCTGCAGCCATCAGAGCGGTGCACATGGACATACAGCCACCCGTTCCTGCACCCATCAGAGCCGTACACATGGACATACAGCAACCTGTTCCTTCACCCATCAGAGCAGTGCACATGGACACACAGCCACCAGTTCCTGCACCCATCCGAGCAGTGCACATGGACACACAGTCACCTGTTCCTTCACGTATCAGAGCAGTGCACATGGACACTCAGCCACCTGTGCCTGCACCCATCAGAGCAGTGCACATGGACACACAGTCACCTGTTCCTGCACCCATCAGAGCAGTGCAGATGGACAAACAGTCGCCTGTTCCTGCACCCATCAGAGCAGTGCAGATGGACACACAGTCACCTGTTCCTGCACCCATCAGAGCAGTGCGCATGGACACACAGCCACCTGTTCCTGCACCCATCAGAGCAGTGCACATGGACACACAGCCACCTGTTCCTGCACCCATCAGAGCAGTGCACATGGACACACAGCCACCTACTCCTGCACCCATCAGAGCAGTACACATGGACATGCAGCCACCTGTTCCTACACCCATCAGATCTTTGCACATGGACACACAGCCACCTGTTCCTGCACCCATCAGAGCAGTGCACATGGACACACAGCCACCTGTTCCTGCACCCATCAGAGCAGTGCACATGGACACACAGCCTCCTGTTCCTGCACCCATCAGAGCAGTGCACATGGACATACAGCCACCTGTTCCTGCACCCATCAGAGCAGTGCACATGGATCCACAGCCGCCTGTTCCTGCACCAATCAGAACAGTGCACATGGACACACAGCCACCTGTTCCTGCACCCATTGGAGCATTGCACATGGACACACAGCCACCTGTTCCAGCACCCAACAGGGCAGTACACATGGACACACAGCCACCTGTTCCTGCAACCATCAGAGCCGTGCACATGGACACACAGTTACCTGTTCCTGCAACCATCAGAGGCGTGCACATGGACACACAGTCACCTGTTCCTGCAACCATCAGAGGCGTGCACATGGACACACAGTCACCTGTTCCTGCACCCATCAGAGCCGTGCACATGGACACACAGCCACCTGTTCCTGCACCCATCAGAGCACTGCACATGGACACACAGTCACCTGTTCCTGCACCCTTCAGAGCAGTGCACATGGATACAAAGTCACCTGTTCCTGCACCCATCAGAGCAGTGCACATGGACACACAGTCACCTGTTCCTGCACCAATCAGAAAAGTGCACATGAACACACAGCGACCTGCTCCTGCACCCATCAGAGCAGTGCACATGGACACACAGTCACCTGTTCCTGCACCCATCAGAGCAGTGCACATGGACACACAGTCACCTTTTCCTACACCCATCAGAGCAGTGCACATGGACACACAGTCACCTGTTCCTGCACCCATCAGAACAGTGCACATGGACACACAGTCACCTGCTCCTGCGCCCATCAGAGCAGTGCACATGGACACACAGTCACCTGTTCCTGCACCCATCAGAGCAGTGCACATGGACACACAGTCACCTATTCCTGCACCCATCAGAACAGTGCACATGGACACACAGTTTCCTGCTCCTGCACCCATCAGAGCAGTGCACATGGACACACAGTCACCTGTTCCTGCACCCATCAGAGCAGTGCACATGGACACACAGTCACCTTTTCCTACACCCATCAGAGCAGTGCACATGGACACACAGTCACCTGTTCCTGCACCCATCAGAACAGTGCACATGGACACACAGTCACCTTTTCCTTCACGTATCAGAGCAGTGCACATGGACACACAGTCACCTGTTCCTTCACGTATCAGAGCAGTGCACATGGACACACAGTCACCTGTTCCTGCACCCATCAGAGCCGTACACATGGACAAACAGCTACCTGTTCCTTCACGTATCAGAGCAGTGCACATGGACACACAGCCACCTGTTCCTGCATCCATCAGAGCAGTGCACATGGACACACGGTCACCTGTTCCTGCACCCATCAGAACAGTGCACATGGACACGCAGCCACCTGTTCCTGCACCCATCAGAGCAGTGCACATGGACACACAGCCACCTGTTCCTGCACCCATCAGAACAGTGCACATGGACACAGAGTCACCTGTTACTGCACCCATCAGAACAGTGCACATGGACACACAGTCACCTGCTCCTGCACCCATCAGAGCAGTGCACATGGACACACAGTCACCTGTTCCTGCACCCATCAGAGCAGTGCACATGGACACACAGTCACCTTTTCCTACACCCATCAGAGCAGTGCACATGGACACACAGTCACCTGTTCCTGCACCCATCAGAACAGTGCACATGGACACACAGTCACCTGTTCCTTCACGTATCAGAGCAGTGCACATGGACACACAGTCACCTGTTCCTTCACGTATCAGAGCAGTGCACATGGACACACAGCCACCTGTTCCTGCACCCATCAGAGCCGTACACATGGACAAACAGCTACCTGTTCCTTCACGTATCAGAGCAGTGCACATGGACACACAGCCACCTGTTCCTGCATCCATCAGAGCAGTGCACATGGACACACGGTCACCTGTTCCTGCACCCATCAGAACAGTGCACATGGACACGCAGCCACCTTTTCCTGCACCCATCAGAACAGTGCACATGGACACACAGCCACCTGTTCCTGCACCCATCAGAGCAGTGCACATGGACACACAGTCACCTGTTCCTGCACCCATCAGAGCAGTGCACATGGACATCCAGCCAACTGTTCCTGCACCCATCAGAGCAGTGCACATGGACACACAGTCACCTTTTCCTACACCCATCAGAGCAGTGCACATGGACACACAGTCACCTGTTCCTGCACCCATCAGAACAGTGCACATGGACACACAGTCACCTGTTCCTGCACCCATCAGAACAGTGCACATGGACACACAGTCACCTGTTCCTGCACCCATCAGAACAGTGCACATGGACACAGAGTCACCTGTTCCTGCACCCATCAGAGCAGTGCACATGGACACACAGTCACCTGTTCCTGCACCCATCAGAACAGTGCACATGGACACACAGTCACCTGTTCCTGCACCCATCAGAACAGTGCACATGGACACACAGCCACCTGTTCCTGCACCCATCAGAGCAGTGCACATGGACACACAGTCACCTGTTCCTGCACCCATCAGAGCAGTGCACATGGACACACAGTCACCTGTTCCTGCACCCATCAGAGCAGTGCACATGGACAGTCACCTGCTCCTACACGCATCAGAGCGGTGCACATGGACACACAGCCACCTGTACCTGCACCCATCAGAGCAGTGCACATGGGCACATAGCCACCTGTTCCTGCACCCATCAGAGCAGTGAACGTGGACACAAAGTCACCTGTTCCTGCACCCATCAGAGCAGTGAACGTGGACAAAAAGTCACCTGTTCCTGCACCCATCGGAGCAGTGCACATGGACACACAGCCACCTGTTCATGCACCCATCAGAGCCGTGCACATGGACACATAGTCACCTGTTCCTGCAGCCATCAGAGCGGTGCACATGGACATACAGCCACCCGTTCCTGCACCCATCAGAGCCGTACACATGGACATACAGCTACCTGTTCCTTCACCCATCAGAGCAGTGCACATGGACACACAGCCACCTGTTCCTGCACCCATCCGAGCAGTGCACATGGACACACAGTCACCTGTTCCTTCACGTACCAGAGCAGTGCACATGGACAAACAGTCACCTGTTCCTTCACGTATCAGAGCAGTGCACATGGACACACAGCCACCTGTTCCTGCACCCATCAGAGCAGTGCACATGGACACACAGCCACCTGTTCCTGCACCCATCAGAGCAGTGCACATGGACACACAGCCACCTGTTCCTGCACCCATCAGAGCAGTGCACATGGACATACAGCCACCTGTTCCTGCACCCATCAGAGCAGTGCACATGGACACACAGTCACCTGTTCCAGCACCTAACAGGGCAGTGCACATGGACACACAGCCACCTGTTCCTGCAACCATCAGAGCAGTGCACATGGACACACAGTCACCTGTTCCTGCACCCATCAGAACAGTGCACATGGACACACAGTCACCTGTTCCTTCACGTATCAGAGCAGTGCACATGGACACACAGTCACCTGTTCCTTCACGTATCAGAGCAGTGCACATGGACACACAGCCACCTGTTCCTGCACCCATCAGAGCCGTACACATGGACAAACAGCTACCTGTTCCTTCACGTATCAGAGCAGTGCACATGGACACACAGCCACCTGTTCCTGCATCCATCAGAGCAGTGCACATGGACACACGGTCACCTGTTCCTGCACCCATCAGAACAGTGCACATGGACACGCAGCCACCTTTTCCTGCACCCATCAGAACAGTGCACATGGACACACAGCCACCTGTTCCTGCACCCATCAGAGCAGTGCACATGGACACACAGTCACCTGTTCCTGCAACCATCAGAGCCGTGCACATGGACACACAGTTACCTGTTCCTGCAACCATCAGAGGCGTGCACATGGACACACAGTCACCTGTTCCTGCAACCATCAGAGGCGTGCACATGGACACACAGTCACCTGTTCCTGCACCCATCAGAGCCGTGCACATGGACACACAGCCACCTGTTCCTGCACCCATCAGAGCACTGCACATGGACACACAGTCACCTGTTCCTGCACCCTTCAGAGCAGTGCACATGGATACAAAGTCACCTGTTCCTGCACCCATCAGAGCAGTGCACATGGACACACAGCGACCTGCTCCTGCACCCATCAGAGGAGTGCACATGGACACACCGTCACCTGTTCCTGCACCCATCAGAACAGTGCACATGGACACACAGTCACCTGTTCCTGCACCCATCAGAACAGTGCACATGGACACAGAGTCACCTGTTCCTGCACCCATCAGAGCAGTGCACATGGACACACAGTCACCTGTTCCTGCACCCATCAGAACAGTGCACATGGACACACAGTCACCTGTTCCTGCACCCATCAGAACAGTGCACATGGACACCCAGCCACCTGTTCCTGCACCCATCAGAGCAGTGCACATGGACACACAGTCACCTGTTCCTGCACGCATCAGAGCAGTGCACATGGACACACAGTCACCTGTTCCTGCACCCATCAGAGCAGTTCACATGGACAGACAGTCACGTGCTCCTACACGCATCAGAGCGGTGCACATGGACAAACAGCCACCTGTACCTGCACCCATCAGAGCAGTGCACAAGGGCACATAGCCACCTGTTCCTGCACCCATCAGAGCAGTGAACGTGGACACAAAGTCACCTGTTCCTGCACCCATCAGAGCAGTGAACGTGGACACACAGTCACCTGTTCCTGCACCCATCAGAGCAGTGCACATGGACACACAGCCACCTGTTCCTGCACCCATCAGAGCCGTGCACATGGACACATAGTCACCTGTTCCTGCAGCCATCAGAGCGGTGCACATGGACATACAGCCACCCGTTCCTGCACCCATCAGAGCCGTACACATGGACATACAGCAACCTGTTCCTTCACCCATCAGAGCAGTGCACATGGACACACAGCCACCAGTTCCTGCACCCATCCGAGCAGTGCACATGGACACACAGTCACCTGTTCCTTCACGTATCAGAGCAGTGCACATGGACACTCAGCCACCTGTGCCTGCACCCATCAGAGCAGTGCACATGGACACACAGTCACCTGTTCCTGCACCCATCAGAGCAGTGCAGATGGACAAACAGTCACCTGTTCCTGCACCCATCAGAGCAGTGCAGATGGACACACAGTCACCTGTTCCTGCACCCATCAGAGCAGTGCGCATGGACACACAGCCACCTGTTCCTGCACCCATCAGAGCAGTGCACATGGACACACAGCCACCTGTTCCTGCACCCATCAGAGCAGTGCACATGGACACACAGCCACCTGTTCCTGCACCCATCAGAGCAGGGCAGATGGACACACAGCCACCTGTTCCTGCACCCATCAGAGCAGTGCACATGGACACACAGTCACCTGTTCCTGCACCCATCCGAGCAGTGCACATGGACACACAGTCACCTGTTCCTTCACGTACCAGAGCAGTGCACATGGACAAACAGTCACCTGTTCCTTCACGTATCAGAGCAGTGCACATGGACACACAGCCACCTGTTCCTGCACCCATCAGAGCAGTGCACATGGACACACAGCCACCTGTTCCTGCACCCATCAGAGCAGTGCACATGGACACACAGCCACCTGTTCCTGCACCCATCAGAGCAGTGCACATGGACATACAGCCACCTGTTCCTGCACCCATCAGAGCAGTGCACATGGACACACCGCCACCTGTTCCTGCACACATCAGAACAGTGCACATGGACATTCAGCCACCTGATCCTGCACCCATCAGAGCAGTGCACATGGATCCACAGCCACCTGTTCCTGCACCCATCAGAACAGTGCACATGGACACACAGTCACCTGTTCCTGCACCCATCAGAACAGTGCACATGGACACCCAGCCACCTGTTCCTGCACCCATCAGAGCAGTGCACATGGACACACAGTCACCTGTTCCTGCACGCATCAGAGCAGTGCACATGGACACACAGTCACCTGTTCCTGCACCCATCAGAGCAGTGCACATGGACAGACAGTCACCTGCTCCTACACGCATCAGAGCGGTGCACATGGACAAACAGCCACCTGTACCTGCACCCATCAGAGCAGTGCACAAGGGCACATAGCCACCTGTTCCTGCACCCATCAGAGCAGTGAACGTGGACACACAGTCACCTGTTCCTGCACCCATCAGAGCAGTGCACATGGACACACAGCCACCTGTTCCTGCACCCATCAGAGCCGTGCACATGGACACATAGTCACCTGTTCCTGCAGCCATCAGAGCGGTGCACATGGACATACAGCCACCCGTTCCTGCACCCATCAGAGCCGTACACATGGACATACAGCAACCTGTTCCTTCACCCATCAGAGCAGTGCACATGGACACACAGCCACCAGTTCCTGCACCCATCCGAGCAGTGCACATGGACACACAGTCACCTGTTCCTTCACGTATCAGAGCAGTGCACATGGACACTCAGCCACCTGTGCCTGCACCCATCAGAGCAGTGCACATGGACACACAGTCACCTGTTCCTGCACCCATCAGAGCAGTGCAGATGGACAAACAGTCGCCTGTTCCTGCACCCATCAGAGCAGTGCAGATGGACACACAGTCACCTGTTCCTGCACCCATCAGAGCAGTGCGCATGGACACACAGCCACCTGTTCCTGCACCCATCAGAGCAGTGCACATGGACACACAGCCACCTGTTCCTGCACCCATCAGAGCAGTGCACATGGACACACAGCCACCTACTCCTGCACCCATCAGAGCAGTACACATGGACATGCAGCCACCTGTTCCTACACCCATCAGATCTTTGCACATGGACACACAGCCACCTGTTCCTGCACCCATCAGAGCAGTGCACATGGACACACAGCCACCTGTTCCTGCACCCATCAGAGCAGTGCACATGGACACACAGCCTCCTGTTCCTGCACCCATCAGAGCAGTGCACATGGACATACAGCCACCTGTTCCTGCACCCATCAGAGCAGTGCACATGGATCCACAGCCGCCTGTTCCTGCACCAATCAGAACAGTGCACATGGACACACAGCCACCTGTTCCTGCACCCATTGGAGCATTGCACATGGACACACAGCCACCTGTTCCAGCACCCAACAGGGCAGTACACATGGACACACAGCCACCTGTTCCTGCAACCATCAGAGCCGTGCACATGGACACACAGTTACCTGTTCCTGCAACCATCAGAGGCGTGCACATGGACACACAGTCACCTGTTCCTGCAACCATCAGAGGCGTGCACATGGACACACAGTCACCTGTTCCTGCACCCATCAGAGCCGTGCACATGGACACACAGCCACCTGTTCCTGCACCCATCAGAGCACTGCACATGGACACACAGTCACCTGTTCCTGCACCCTTCAGAGCAGTGCACATGGATACAAAGTCACCTGTTCCTGCACCCATCAGAGCAGTGCACATGGACACACAGTCACCTGTTCCTGCACCAATCAGAAAAGTGCACATGAACACACAGCGACCTGCTCCTGCACCCATCAGAGCAGTGCACATGGACACACAGTCACCTGTTCCTGCACCCATCAGAGCAGTGCACATGGACACACAGTCACCTTTTCCTACACCCATCAGAGCAGTGCACATGGACACACAGTCAGCTGTTCCTGCACCCATCAGAACAGTGCACATGGACACACAGTCACCTGCTCCTGCGCCCATCAGAGCAGTGCACATGGACACACAGTCACCTGTTCCTGCACCCATCAGAGCAGTGCACATGGACACACAGTCACCTTTTCCTACACCCATCAGAGCAGTGCACATGGACACACAGTCACCTGTTCCTGCACCCATCAGAACAGTGCACATGGACACACAGTCACCTGTTCCTGCACCCATCAGAACAGTGCACATGGACACACAGTCACCTGTTCCTGCACCCATCAGAGCAGTGCACATGGACACACAGTCACCTGTTCCTGCACCCATCAGAACAGTGCACATGGACACACAGCCACCAGTTCCTGCACCCATCAGTGCAGTGCACATGGACACACAGTCACCTGTACCTGCACCCATCAGAACAGTGCAGAAGGACACACAGTCACCTGTTCCTGCACCCATCAGAGCAGTGCACATGGACACACAGTCACCTTTTCCTGCACCCATCAGAGCAGTGCACATGGACACACAGCCACCTGTTCCTGCACCCATCAGAACAGTGAACATGGACACACAGCCACCTGTTCCTGCACCCATCAGAGCAGTGCACATGGACACACAGTCACCTGTTCCTGCACCCATCAGAAAAGTGCACATGAACACACAGCGACCTGCTCCAGCACCCATCAGAGCAGTGCACATGGACACACAGTCACCTGTTCCTGCACCCATCAGAGCAGTGCACATGGACACACAGTCAACTTTTCCTACACCCATCAGAGCAGTGCACATGGACACACAGTCACCTGTTCCTGCACCCATCAGAACAGTGCACATGGACACACAGTCACCTGCTCCTGCACCCATCAGAGCAGTGCACATGGACACACAGTCACCTATTCCTGCACCCATCAGAGCAGTGCACATGGACACACAGTCACCTTTTCCTACACCCATCAGAGCAGTGCACATGGACACACAGTCACCTGTTCCTGCACCCATCAGAACAGTGCACATGGACACACAGTCACCTGCTCCTGCGCCCATCAGAGCAGTGCACATGGACACACAGTCACCTGTTCCTGCACCCATCAGAGCAGTGCACATGGACACACAGTCACCTTTTCCTACACCCATCAGAGCAGTGCACATGGACACACAGTCACCTGTTCCTGCACCCATCAGAACAGTGCACATGGACACACAGTCACCTGTTCCTGCACCCATCAGAACAGTGCACATGGACACACAGTCACCTGTTCCTGCACCCATCAGAGCAGTGCACATGGACACACAGTCACCTGTTCCTGCACCCATCAGAACAGTGCACATGGACACACAGCCACCAGTTCCTGCACCCATCAGTGCAGTGCACATGGACACACAGTCACCTGTACCTGCACCCATCAGAACAGTGCAGAAGGACACACAGTCACCTGTTCCTGCACCCATCAGAGCAGTGCACATGGACACACAGTCACCTTTTCCTGCACCCATCAGAGCAGTGCACATGGACACACAGCCACCTGTTCCTGCACCGATCAGAACAGTGAACATGGACACACAGCCACCTGTTCCTGCACCCATCAGAGCAGTGCACATGGACACACAGTCACCTGTTCCTGCACCCATCAGAAAAGTGCACATGAACACACAGCGACCTGCTCCAGCACCCATCAGAGCAGTGCACATGGACACACAGTCACCTGTTCCTGCACCCATCAGAGCAGTGCACATGGACACACAGTCAACTTTTCCTACACCCATCAGAGCAGTGCACATGGACACACAGTCACCTGTTCCTGCACCCATCAGAACAGTGCACATGGACACACAGTCACCTGCTCCTGCACCCATCAGAGCAGTGCACATGGACACACAGTCACCTATTCCTGCACCCATCAGAGCAGTGCACATGGACACACAGTCACCTTTTCCTACACCCATCAGAGCAGTGCACATGGACACACAGTCACCTGTTCCTGCACCCATCAGAACAGTGCACATGGACACACAGTCACCTGTTCCTTCACGTATCAGAGCAGTGCACATGGACACACAGTCACCTGTTCCTGCACCCATCAGAGCAGTGCACATGGACACACAGTCACCTTTTCCTACACCCATCAGAGCAGTGCACATGGACACACAGTCACCTGTTCACGCACCCATCAGAACAGTGCACAAGGACACACAGTCACCTGTTCCTGCACCCATCAGAGCAGTGCACATGGACACACAGTCACCTGTTCCTGCACCCATCAGAGCAGTGCACATGGACACACAGCCACCTGTTCCTGCACCCATCAGAACAGTGAACATGGACACACAGCCACCTGTTCCTGCACCCATCAGAGCAGTGCACATGGACACACAGTCACCTGTTCCTGCACCCATCAGAAAAGTGCATATGAACACACAGCGACCTGCTCCTGCACCCATCAGAGCAGTGCACATGGACACACAGTCACCTGTTCCTGCACCCATCAGAGCAGTGCACATGGACACACAGTCAACTTTTCCTACACCCATCAGAGCAGTGCACATGGACACACAGTCACCTGTTCCTGCACCCATCAGAACAGTGCACATGGACACACAGTCACCTGCTCCTGCACCCATCAGAGCAGTGCACTTGGACACACAGTCACCTGTTCCTGCACCCATCAGAGCAGTGCACATGGACACACAGTCACCTTTTCCTACACCCATCAGAGCAGTGCACATGGACACACAGTCACCTGTTCCTGCACCCATCAGAACAGTGCACATGGACACACAGTCACCTCCTCCTGCACCCATCAGAGCAGTGCACATGGACACACAGTCACCTGTTCCTGCACCCATCAGAGCAGTGCACATGGACACACAGTCACCTTTTCCTACACCCATCAGAGCACTGCACATGGACACACAGTCACCTGTTCCTGCACCCATCAGAACAGTGCACATGGACACACAGTCACCTGTTCCTTCACGTATCAGAGCAGTGCACATGGACACACAGTCACCTGTTCCTTCACGTATCAGAGCAGTGCACATGGACACACAGTCACCTGTTCCTGCACCCATCAGAGCCGTACACATGGACAAACAGCTACCTGTTCCTTCACGTATCAGAGCAGTGCACATGGACACAGTCACCTGTTCCTGCACCCATCAGAGCCGTACACATGGACAAACAGCTACCTGTTCCTTCACGTATCAGAGCAGTGCACATGGACACACAGCCACCTGTTCCTGCATCCATCAGAGCAGTGCACATGGACACACAGTCACCTATTCCTGCACCCATCAGAACAGAGCACATGGACACACAGCCACCTGTTCCTGCACCCATCAGAACAGTGCACATGGACACACAGTCACCTGTTCCTACACCCATCAAAGCAGTGCACATGGACACACAGTCACCTGTTCCTACACCCATCAAAGCAGTGCACATGGACACACAGTCACCTGTTCCTGCACCCATCAGAGCAGTGCACATGGACATCCAGCCAACTGTTCCTGCACCCATCAGAGCAGTGCACATGGACACACAGTCACCTGTTCCTGCACCCATCAGAGCAGTGCACATGGACACACAGTCACCTGTTCCTACACCCATCAAAGCAGTGCACATGGACACACAGTCACCTGTTCCTGCACCCATCAGAGCAGTGCACATGGACATCCTGCCAACTGTTCCTGCACCCATCAGAGCAGTGCACATGGACACACAGCCACCTGTTCCTGCACCCATCAGAGCAGTGCACATGGACCCACAGGCACCTGTTCCTGCACCCATCAGAGCAGTGCAGATGGACACACAGCCACCTGTTCCTGCACCCATCAGAGCAGTGCACATGGACACACAGTCAACTTTTCCTACACCCATCAGAGCAGTGCACATGGACACACAGTCACCTGTTCCTGCACCCATCAGAGCAGTGCACATGGACACACAGCCACCTATTCCTGCACCCATTGGAGCATTGCACATGGACACACATCCACCTGTTCCAGCACCCAACAGGGCAGTGCACATGGACACACAGCCACCTGTTCCTGCAACCATCAGAGCCGTGCACATGGACACACAGTTACCTGTTCCTGCAACCATCAGAGGCGTGCACATGGACACACAGTCATCTGTTCCTGCACCCATCAGAGCAGTGCACATGGACACACAGCCACCTATTCCTGCACCCATCCGAGCAGTGCACATGGGCATACAGCCACCTGTTCCTGCACCCATCAGAGCAGTGCACATGGACACACAGCCACCTGTTCCTGCACCCATCAGAGCAGTGCACATGGACATACAGCCACCTGTTCCTGCACCCATCAGAGCAGTGCCCATGGACACACAGCCACCTGTTCCTGCACCCATCAGAGCAGTGCACATGGACATACAGCCACCTGTTCCTGCACCCATCAGAGCAGTGCACATGGACACACAGCCACCTGTTCCTGCACACATCAGAACAGTGCACATGGACATTCAGCCACCTGATCCTGCACCCATCAGAGCAGTGCACATGGATCCACAGCCACCTGTTCCTGCACCCATCAGAACAGTGCACATGGACACACAGCCACCTGTTCCTGCACCCATCAGAGCAGTGCACATGGATCCACAGCCACCTGTTCCTGCACCCATCAGAACAGTGCACATGGATCCACAGCCACCTGTTCCTGCACCCATCAGAACAGTGCACATGGACACACAGTCACCTGTTCCTGCACCCATCAGAACAGTGCACATGGACACACAGCCACCTGTTCCTGCACCCATTGGAGCATTGCACATGGACACACAGCCAACTGTTCCAGCACCCAACTGGGCAGTGCACATGGACACACAGCCACCTGTTCCTGCAACCATCAGAGCCGTGCACATGGACACACAGTTACCTGTTCCTGCAACCATCAGAGGCGTGCACATGGACACACAGTCACCTGTTCCTGCAACCATCAGAGGCGTGCACATGGACACACAGTCACCTGTTCCTGCACCCATCAGAGCCGTGCACATGGACACACAGCCACCTGTTCCTGCACCCATCAGAGCAGTGCACATGGACACACAGTCATCTGTTCCTGCACCCATCAGAGCAGTGCACATGGACACACAGTCACCTGTTCCTGCACCCATCAGAGCAGTGCACATGGACACACAGTCACCTGTTCCTGCACCTAGCAGAGCCGTACACATGTTCACACAGCCACCTCTTCCTGCACCCATCCGAGCAGTGCACATGGGCACACAGCCACCTGTTCCTGCACCCATCAGAGCATTGCACATGGACATACAGTCACCTGTTCCTGCACCCATCAGAGCAGTGCACATGGACGCACAGCCAAATGTTCCTGCACCCATCAGAACAGTGCACATGGACACACAGCCAAATGTTCCTGCACCCATCAGAGCGGTGCACATGGACACACAGCCACCTGTTCCTGCACCCATCAGAACAGTGCACATGGACACACAGTCGCCTGTTCCTGAACTCATCAGAGCAGTGCACATGGGCACACAGACACCTGTTCCTGCACCCATCAGAGCAGTGCACATGGACGCACAGTCACCTGTTCCTGCACCCATCAGAGCAGTGCACATGGACACACAGTCACCTGTTCCTGCACCCATCCGAGCAGTGCACATGGACACACAGTCACCTGTTCCTGCACCTAGCAGAGCCGTACACATGTTCACACAGCCACCTCTTCCTGCACCCATCCGAGCAGTGCACATGGGCACACAGCCACCTGTTCCTGCACCCTTCAGAGCAGTGCACATGGACATACATTCACCTGTTCCTGCACCCATCAGAGCAGTGCATTTGGACACTCAGCCACGTTTTCCTGCACCCATCCGAGCAGTGCACATGGACACACAGCCACTTGTTCCTGCACCCATCAGAGCAGTGCACATGGACACACAGCCACCTGTTCCTGCACCCATCCGAGCAGTGCACATGGACACACAGCCACCTGTTCCTGCACCCATCAGAGCAGTGCACATGGACATACAGCCACCTGATCCTGCACCCATCAGAGCACTGCACTTGGACACACAGCCACCTGTTCATGCACCCATCAGAGCAGGGCACATGGACACTCAGTCACCTGTTCCTGCACCCATCAGAGCAGTACACATGGACACACAGTCACCTGTTCCTGCACCCATGACAGCAGTGCACATGGACTCTCAGCCACCTGTTCTTGCACCCATCAGAGCAGTGCACATGGACATGCAGCCACCTGTTCCTGCACCCATCAGAGCAGTGCACATGGACACACAGCCACCTGTTCCTGCACCCATCAGAGCAGGGCACATGGACACACAGCCACCTGTTCATGCACCCATCAGAGCAGGGCACATGGACACACAGCCACCTGTTCCTGCACCCATCAGAGCAGGGCACATGGACACTCAGCCACCTGTTCCTGCACCCATCTGAGCCCTGCACATGGTCACACAGTCACCTGTCCCTGCACCCTTCAGAGGCGTGCACATGGACACACAGCCACCTGTTCCTGCACCCATCAGAGCAGTGCACATGGACACACAGCCACCTGTTCCTGCACCCATCAGAGCAGGGCACATGGACACTCAGCCACCTGTTCCTGCACCCATCTGAGCCCTGCACATGGTCACACAGTCACCTGTTCCTGCACCCATCAGAGCAGTGCACATGGACACTAAGCCACCTGTTCCTGCACCCATCAGAGCAGTGCACATGGACTCTCAGCCACCTGTTCCTGCACCCATCTGAGCTGTGCAAATGGACACAAAGCCACGTGGTCCTGCCCCCATCAGAGCAGTGCACATGGACAAACAGCCACCTGTTCCTGCACCCTTCAGAGCTGTGCAAATGGACACACAGTCACCTGCTCCTGCAACCATCAGAGCACTGCACATGATCACAAAGCCACCTGGTCCTGCCGCCATCAGAGCAGTACACATGGACATTCAGCCGCCTGCTCCTGCACCCATCTGAGCCGTGCACTTGGTCACAAAGCCAACTGTTGCTGCACCCATCAGAGCATTGCACATGGACACAAAGCCACCTGTTCCTGCACCTTGCAGGGATGTGCACATGGTCACACAGCCACCTGTTCCTGCACCCATCAGAGCAGTGCACATGGGCACACAGTCACCCGTTCCTGCACCCATCAGAGCCGTGCACATGGACAAACAGTCACAAGCTCCAGCACCCATTAGAGCAGTGCACATGAACACAAAGCCAACAGTTCCTAAACCCATCAGAGCAGTGCACATGAACACAAAGCCAACTGTTCCTGCACCCATCAGAGCAGTGCACATGGACACACAGTCACCTGTTCCTGCACCTAGCAGAGCAGTGCACATGGTCACACAGCCACCAGCTCCTGTTCCCATCAGAGCAGTGCACATGGATACACAGCCACCTGCTCGTGCACCCATCAGAGCAGTGCACATGGACACACAGTCACCTGTTCCAGCATTCATCAGTGCATTGCACATGGTCGCACATTCACCTGTTCCTGCACACATCTGAGCAGTGCACATGGCCACACAGCCACCTGGTCCTGCACCCATCATAGCAGTACACATGGACATACAGCCACCTGCTCCTGCACCCATCAGAGCAGTGCACATAGACACACAGTCACCTGCTCCTGCACCCATTAGAGTAGTGCACATGGACACACAGTCAACTGTTCCTGCACCGAGCAGAGCCTTGCACATGGTCACAGAGCCAAATGTTCCTGCACCCATCAGAGAAGTGCACATGGACACACAGCCACCTCTTCCTGCACCCATCAGAGCTGTGCACATGGACACTCGTTCACCAGTTCCTGCACCCATCAGAGCTGTGCACATGAACACAAAGCCATGTGGTCCTGGCCCCATCAGAGCAGTGCACATGGAGACACACACCTGCTCCTGCACCCATTAGAGCAGTGCACATGAACACACAGCCACCTGCTCCAGCACATATCAGAGCCATTCACATTGACACAGTCAATAGGTCCTGCAACCATCAGAGCCGTGCACATGGACACACAGCCACCAGCTCCTGCACCCACCAGAGCAGTGCACATAGACACACAGTCACCTGCTCCTGCACCCATTAGAGCAGTGCTCATGAACACACAGCCACCTGTTCCAGCATTCAACAGTGCAGTGCATATGGTCGCACATTCACCTGTTCCTGCACCCATCAGAGCTGTGCACATGGACACACAGCCACCTGTTCCTGCACCCATCAGAGCTGTGCACATGGACACGCAGTCACCTGTTCCAGCATTCAACAGTGCAGTGCATATGGTCGCACATTCACCTGTTCCTGCACCCATCAGAGCTGTGCACATGGACACACAGCCACCTGTTCCTGCACCCATCAGAGCAGTGCACATGGACACACAGCCACCTGTTCCTGCACCCATCAGAGCTGTGCACATGGACATACAGCCACCTGCTGCTGCACCCATCTGTGCCGTGCACATGGTCACACAGCCATGTGTTCCTGCACCCATCAGAGAGGTGTACATGGTAACAAAGTCACCTGCTACTGCACCCATCAGAGCAGTGCACATGGACATACAGCCACCTGCTCCTGCACCCATCTGTGCCGTGCACATGGTCACACAGCCACCTGTTCCTAACCCATCAGAGACGTGTACATGGAAACAAAGTCACCTGTTCCTGCACCCATCAGAGAAGTGTACATGGAAACAAAGTCACCTGTTCCTGCACCCATCATAGCAGTGCACATGGACACACAGCCACCTGCTCCTGCACCCATGAAAGCAGTGCACATGAACACAAAGCCACCTGCTCCTGCACCCATCAGAGCAGTGCACATGGACACACAGCCACCTGTTCCTGCACCCGTCAGAGCAGCGCCCATGAACACAAAGCCAAATGATCCTGCACCCATCAGAGCAGAGCACATGGACACACAGTCACCTGTTCCTGCACCCAGCAGAGCCGTACACATGTTCACACAGCCACCTCTTCCTGCACCCATCCGAGCAGTGCACATGGGCACACAGCCACCTGTTCCTGCACCCATCAGAGCAGTGCACATGGACATACAGTCACCTGTTCCTGCACCCATCAGAGCAGTGCACATGGACGCACAGCCAAATGTTCCTGCACCCATCAGAACAGTGCACATGGACACACAGCCAAATGTTCCTGCACCCATCAGAGCGGTGCACATGGACACACAGCCACCTGTTCCTGCACCCATCAGAACAGTGCACATGGACACACAGTCGCCTGTTCCTGAACTCATCAGAGCAGTGCACATGGGCACACAGACACCTGTTCCTGCACTCATCAGAGCAGTGCACATGGACACACAGTCACCTGTTCCTGCACCCATCAGAGCAGTGCACATGGACACACAGTCACCTGTTCCTGCACCCATCAGAGCAGTGCACATGGACACACAGTCACCTGTTCCTGCACCCATCAGAGCAGTGCACATGGACACACAGTCACCTGTTCCTGCACCCATCAGAGCAGTGCACATGGACACACAGCCACCTGTTCCTGCACCCATCAGAGCACTGCACATGGACACACAGTCACCTGTTGCTGCACCCATCCGAGCAGTGCACATGGACACACAGTCACCTGTTCCTGCACCCATCAGAGCAGTGCACATGGACACACAGTCACCTGTTCCTGCACCCATCCGAGCAGTGCACATGGACACACAGTCACCTGTTCCTGCACGCATCAGAGCCGTGCACATGGACATACAGTCACCTGTTCCTGCACCCTTGAGAGCAGTGCACATGGACTCTCAGCCACCTGTTCCTGCACCCATCAGAGCAGTGCACATGGACACGCAGTCACCTGTTCCAGCATTCAACATTGCAGTGCATATGGTCGCACATTCACCTGTTCCTGCACCCATCAGAGCTGTGCACATGGACACACAGCCTCCTGGTCCTGCACCCACCAGAGCAACACACATGGACATACAGCCACCTGCTCCTGCACCCATCTGTGCCATGCACATGGACACATAGCCACCTGTTCCTGCAACCATCAGCCGTGCACATGGACACACAGTCACCAACTCCATCACCCATTAGAGCAGTGCACATGGACACACAGTCACCTGTTCCTGCACCCATCAGAACAGTGCACATGGACACACAGCCACCTGTTCCTGCACCCATCAGAGCAGTGCACATGGTCACACAGCCACCTCTTCCTGCACCCATCAGAGCAGCACACATGGACATACAGCCACCTGCTCCTGCACCCATCTGTGCCGTGCACATGGTCACACAGCCACCTGTTCCTGCACCCATCAGAGATGTGTACATGGAAACAAAGTCACCTGCTCCTGCACCCATCAGAGCAGTGCACATTGACACAAAGCCACTTGTTCCTGCACCCATCAGAGCAGTGCACATGGACACACAGTCACCAGCTCCAGCACCCATTAGAGCCGTGCACATGGACACACAGTCACCGGTTCCTGCAACTTGCAGGGATGTGCACATGGTCACACAGTCACCTCTTCCTGCCCCCATCAGAGCAGTGCACATGGACACACAGCCACCTGCTCCTGAACCCATCAGAGCAGTGCACATGGAGACACACACCTGCTAATGCACCCATTAGAGCAGTGCAGATGAACATACAGCCACATGCTCCGGCACATATCAGAGCCATGCACAATGACACATTCAATTGGTCCTTCACCCATCAGAGCCGCGCATATGGACATACAGCCACCTGCTCCTGCACCCATCAGAGCCGTGCACATGGACACAAAGCCAAATGATCCTGCACGCATCAGAGCAGTGCACATGAACACAAAGCCAACTGTTCCTGCACCCATTAGAGCAGTGCACATGAACACAAAGCCAACTGTTCCTGCACCCATCAGAGCAGTGCACATGGACACTCAGCCACCTGTTCCTGCACCTATCAGAGCTGTGCACATGAACACAAAGCCAACTGTTCCTGCACCCATCAGAGCAGTGCACATGGACACACAGTCACCTGTTCCTGCACCTAGCAGAGCAGTGCACATGGTCACAGAGCCACCAGCTCCTGCACCCATCAGAGAAGTGCACATGGACACACAGCCACCTGTTCCTGCACCCATCAGAGCTGTGCACATGAACACAAAGCCACGTGGTCCTGGCCCCATCAGAGCAGTGCACATGGACAAACAGCCACCTGCTCCTGCACCCATCAGAGCAGTGCACATGGACACACAGTCACCTGATCCTGCACACATCAGAGCAGTGCACATGGACACACATCACCTGTTCCTGCTCCAATCAGATCAGTGCACATGGACACACAGTCACCTGTTCCTGCTCCAATCAGAGCAGTGCACATGGACACACAGTCACCTGATCCTGCACCCATCAGAGCACTGCAAATGAACGCACAGTCACCTGTTCCTGCACCTATCAGAGCATTGCAAATGGAAACTCAGCCACCTGTTCCTGCACCCATGAGAGCAGTGCACATGGACACACAGCCACCTGCTACAGCACATATCAGAGCCATGCACATTGACACAGTCAATTGGTCCTGCACCCATCAGAGCAGTGCACATGGACACACAGTCACCAGCTCCAGCACCCCTCAGAGCAGTGCACATGAACACAAAGCCAACTGTTCCTGCACCCATCAGAGCAGTGCACATGGACACACAGTCACCTGTTCCTGCACCCATCAGAGTCGTGCACATGGACACACAGTCACCAGCTCCAGCACCCATTAGAGCAGTGCACATGAACACAAAGCCAACTGTTCCTGCACCCATCAGAGCAGTGCACATGGACACACTGTCACCTGTTCCTGCACCCATCAGAGCAGTGCACATGGACACACTGTCACCTGTTCCTGCACCCATCAGAGCCGTGCACATGGTCACACAGCCACCTCTTCCTGCACCCATCAGAGCCGTGCATATGGACACACAGTCACCGGTTCCTGCACCCATCCGAGCAGTGCACATGGACACACAGTCACCTGTCCCTGCACCCATCAGAGCCGTGCACATGGACACACAGTCACCGGTTCCTGCACCCATCAGAGCAGCGCACATGGACACACAGCCACCTGTTCCTGCACCCATCAGAGCCGTGCACATGGACACACAGTCACCGGTTCCTGCACCCATCAGAGCAGTGCACATGGACACACAGCCACCTGTTCCTGCACCCATCAGAGCCGTGCACAAGCACACACAGCCACCTGTTCCTGCCCCCACCAGAGCAGTGCACATGGACACACAGTCACCTGTTCCTGCACCCATCCGAGCAGTGCACATGGACACACAGTCACCTGTTCCTGCACCCATCAGAGCCGTGCACAAGGACACACAGCCACCTGTTCCTGCACCCATCAGAGCACTGCACATGGACACACAGTCAGCTGTTGCTGCACCCATCCAAGCAGTGCACATGGACACACAGTCACCTGTTCCTGCACCCATCAGATCAGTGCACATGGACACACAGTCACCTGTTCCTGCACCCATCCGAGCAGTGCACATGGACACACAGTCACCTGTTCCTGCACGCATCAGAGCCGTGCACATGGACATACAGTCACCTGTTCCTGCACCCTTGAGAGCAGTGCACATGGACTCTCAGCCACCTGTTCCTGCACCCATCAGAGCAGTGCACATGGACACGCAGTCACCTGTTCCAGCATTCAACATTGCAGTGCATATGGTCGCACATTCACCTGTTCCTGCACCCATCAGAGCTGTGCACATGGACACACAGCCTCCTGGTCCTGCACCCACCAGAGCAACACACATGGACATACAGCCACCTGCTCCTCCACCCATCTGTGCCATGCACATGGACACATAGCCACCTGTTCCTGCAACCATCAGAGCAGTGCACATGGACACACAGTCACCAGCTCCATCACCCATTAGAGCAGTGCACATGAACACAAAGCCAAATGATCCTGCACCCATCAGAGCAGTGCACATGGACACACAGTCACCTGTTCCTGCACCCATCAGAGCAGTGCACATGGACACACAGCCACCTGTTCCTGCACCCATCAGAGCAGTGCACATGGTCACACAGCCACCTCTTCCTGCACCCATCAGAGCAGCACACATGGACATACAGCCACCTGCTCCTGCACCCATCTGTGCCGTGCACATGGTCACACAGCCACCTGTTCCTGCACCCATCAGAGATGTGTACATGGAAACAAAGTCACCTGCTCCTGCACCCATCAGAGCAGTGCACATTGACACAAAGCCACTTGTTCCTGCACCCATCAGAGCAGTGCACATGGACACACAGTCACCAGCTCCAGCACCCATTAGAGCCGTGCACATGGACACACAGTCACCGGTTCCTGCACCCATCAGAGCAGTGCACATGGACACACAGCCACCTGTTCCTGCAACTTGCAGGGATGTGCACATGGTCACACAGTCACCTCTTCCTGCCCCCATCAGAGCAGTGCACATGGACACACAGCCACCTGCTCCTGAACCCATCAGAGCAGTGCACATGGAGACACACACCTGCTAATGCACCCATTAGAGCAGTGCAGATGAACACACAGCCACCTGCTCCGGCACATATCAGAGCCATGCACAATGACACATTCAATTGGTCCTTCACCCATCAGAGCCGCGCATATGGACATACAGCCACCTGCTCCTGCAACCATCTGAGCCGTGCACTTGGTTACAAAGCCAACTGTTCCTGCACCCATCAGAGCCGTGCACATGGACACACAGTCACCAGCTCCATCACCCATTAGAGCAGTGCACATGAACACAAAGCCAAATGATCCTGCACCCATCAGAGCAGTGCACATGGACACACAGTCACCTGTTCCTGCACCCATCAGAGCAGTGCACATGGACACACAGCCACCTGTTCCTGCACCCATCAGAGCAGTGCACATGGTCACACAGCCACCTCTTCCTGCACCCATCAGAGCAGTGCACATGGACACACAGACACCTCTTCCTGCACCCATCAGAGCAGTGCACATGGACACACAGCCACCTGTTCCTGCACGCATCAGAGCAGTGCACATGGACACACAGCCACCTGTTCCAGCAGCCATCAGAGCAGTGCACATGAACACACAGACACCTGTTACTGCACTCATCAGAGCAGGGCACATGGACACTCAGTCACCTGTTCCTGCACCCATCAGAGCAGTGCACATGGACACACAGCCACCTGTTCCTGCAGCCATCAGAGCAGTGCACATGGACACACAGCCACCTGTTCCTGCACCCATCAGAGCCGTGCACATGGACACACAGTCACCTGTTCCTGCAGCCATCAGAGCAGCGCACATGAACACACAGACACCTGTTACTGCACTCATCAGAGCAGGGCACATGGACACTCAGCCACCTGCTCCTGCACCCATTAGAGCAGTGCACATGAACACACAGCCACCTGTTCCTGCACCCATCAGAGCACTGCACATGATCACAAAGCCACCTGCTCCTGCCGCCATCAGAGCAGTACACATGGACATACAGCCACCTGCTCCTGCACCCATTACAGCAGGGCACATGGACACACAGCCACCTGTTCCTGCACCCATCAGAGCACTGCACATGATCACAAAGCCACCTGCTCCTGCCGCCATCAGAGCAGTACACATGGACATACAGCCACCTGCTCCTGCACCCATCTGAGCCGTGCACTTGGTCACAAAGCCAACTGTTCCTGCAACTTGCAGGGATGTGCACATGGTCACACAGTCACCTCTTCCTGCCCCCATCAGAGCTGTGCACATGGACACACAGCCACCTGCTCCTGAACCCATCAGAGCAGTGCACATGGAGACACACACCTGCTAATGCACCCATTAGAGCAGTGCAGATGAACACACAGCCACCTGCTCCGGCACATATCAGAGCCATGCACAATGACACATTCAATTGGTCCTTCACCCATCAGAGCCGCGCATATGGACATACAGCCACCTGCTCCTGCAACCATCTGAGCCGTGCACTTGGTTACAAAGCCAACTGTTCCTGCACCCATCAGAGCAGTGCACATGGACACACAGCCACCTGTTCCTGTACCCATCAGAGCAGTGCACATGGACACACAGCCACCTGTTCCAGCACCCAGCAGAGCAGTGCACATGGACACACAGCCACCTGCTCCTGCAAACATCAGAGCAGTGCACATGGTCACACAATCACCTGTTCCTGCACCCATCAGAGCGATGCACATGGTCACACAGCCACCTGTTCCTGCACCCATCAGAGCTTTGCACATGGTCTCACAGCCACCTGTTCCTGCACCCATCAGAGCCGTGCACATGGACACACAGCCACCTGCTCCTGCACCCATCAGAGCAGTGCACATGGAGACACACACCTGCTCCTGCACGCATTAGAGCAGTGCACATGAACATACAGCCACCTGCTCCAGCACAAATCAGAGCCATGCACATTACCACATTCAATTGGTCCTGCACCCATCAGAGCCGCGCTCATGGTCTCACAGTCACCTGTTCCTGCACCCATCAGAGCCGTGCACATGGACACACAGTCACAAGCTCCAGCACCCATTAGAGCAGTGCACATGAACACACAGCCACCTCTTCCTGCACCCATCAGAGCAGTGCACATGGACACACAGTCACAAGCTCCAGCACCCATTAGAGCAGTGCACATGAACACAAAGCCAACTGTTCCTGCACCCATCAGAGCAGTGCACATGGACACACAGTCACCTGTTCCTGCACCTAGCAGAGCCGTGCACATGGTCACATATTCACCTCTTCCTGCACCCATCAGAGCAGTGCACATGGACACACAGCCACCTGCTCCTGCACCCATCAGAGCAGTGCACATGGAGACACACACCTGCTCATGCACCCATCAGAGCAGTGCACATGGAGACACACACCTGCTCCTGCACCCATGAGAGCAGTGCACATGGACTATCAGCTACCTGTTCCTTCACCCATTCGAGCAGTGCACATGGACACACAATCACCTGTTCCTGTACCCATCAGAGCGATGCACATGGTCACACAGCCACCTGTTCCTGCACCCATCAGAGCTTTGCACATGGTCTCACAGCCACCTGTTCCTCCACCCATGAGAGCAGTGCACATGGAGACACACATCTGCTCCTGCACCCATCAGTGCAGTGCACATGGAGACACACACCTGCTCCTGCACCCATGAGAGCAGTGCACATGGACCATCAGCCACCCGTTCCTTCACCCATTCGAGCAGTGCACATGGACACACAATCACCTGATCCTGCACCCATCAGAGCGATGCACATGGACTCACAGCCACCTGCTCCAGCACATATCAGAGCCATGCACATTGACACATTCAATTGGTCCTGCACCCATCAGAGCCGCGCACATGGACACACAGCCACCTGTTCCTGCACCCATCAGAGCAGTGCACATGGACACACAGTAACCTGCTCCTGCAACCATCAGAGCACTGCACATGATCACAAAGCCACCTGCTCCTGCCGCCATCAGAGCAGTACACATGGACATACAGCCACCTGCTCCTGCACCCATCTGAGCCGTGCACTTGGTCACAAAGCCAACTGTTCCTGCACCCATCAGAGCAGTGCACATGGGCACACAGCCACCTGTTCCTTCACCCATCCGAACCATGCACATGGACACACAGTCACCTGCTCCTGCACCCATCAGAGCCGTGCACATGACCACACAGTCACCTGCTCCAGCACCCATCAGAGCCGCGCACATGGACACACAGCCACCTGTTCCTGCACCCATTAGAGCAGTGCACATGAACACAAAGCCAACTGTTCCTGCACCCATCAGAGCAGTGCACATGGACACACAGTCACCTGTTCCTGCACCTAGCAGAGCCGTGCACATGGTCACATATTCACCTCTTCCTGCACCCATCAGAGCAGTGCACATGGACACACAGCCACCTGCTCCTGCACCCATCAGAGCAGTGCACATGGAGACACACACCTGCTCATGCACCCATCAGAGCAGTGCACATGGAGACACACACCTGCTCCTGCACCCATGAGAGCAGTGCACATGGACTATCAGCTACCTGTTCCTTCACCCATTCGAGCAGTGCACATGGACACACAATCACCTGTTCCTGTACCCATCAGAGCGATGCACATGGTCACACAGCCACCTGTTCCTGCACCCATCAGAGCTTTGCACATGGTCTCACAGCCACCTGTTCCTCCACCCATGAGAGCAGTGCACATGGAGACACACATCTGCTCCTGCACCCATCAGTGCAGTGCACATGGAGACACACACCTGCTCCTGCACCCATGAGAGCAGTGCACATGGACCATCAGCCACCCGTTCCTTCACCCATTCGAGCAGTGCACATGGACACACAATCACCTGATCCTGCACCCATCAGAGCGATGCACATGGACTCACAGCCACCTGCTCCAGCACATATCAGAGCCATGCACATTGACACATTCAATTGGTCCTGCACCCATCAGAGCCGCGCACATGGACACACAGCCACCTGTTCCTGCACCCATCAGAGCAGTGCACATGGACACACAGTAACCTGCTCCTGCAACCATCAGAGCACTGCACATGATCACAAAGCCACCTGCTCCTGCCGCCATCAGAGCAGTACACATGGACATACAGCCACCTGCTCCTGCACCCATCTGAGCCGTGCACTTGGTCACAAAGCCAACTGTTCCTGCACCCATCAGAGCAGTGCACATGGGCACACAGCCACCTGTTCCTTCACCCATCCGAACCATGCACATGGACACACAGTCACCTGCTCCTGCACCCATCAGAGCCGTGCACATGACCACACAGTCACCTGCTCCAGCACCCATCAGAGCCGCGCACATGGACACACAGCCACCTGTTCCTGCACCCATTAGAGCAGTGCACATGAACACAAAGCCAACTGTTCCTGCACCCATCAGAGCAGTGCACATGACCACATAGTCACCTCTTCCTGCACACATCAGAGCAGTGCACATGGACACACAGCCACCTGTTCCTGCACCCATCAGAGCTGTGCACATGGCCAAACAGTCACCTGTTCCTGCACCCTTGAGAGCAGTGCACATGGACACTCAGCCACCTGTTCCTGCACCCTTGAGAGCAGTGCACATGGACACACAGCCACCTGCTCCTGCACCCATCTGTGCCGTGCACATGGTCACACAGCCACCTGTTCCTGCACCCATCAGAGAAGTGTACATGGTAACAAAGTCATCTGCTCCTGCACCCATCAGAGCAGTGCACATGGACACACAGTCACCTGTTCCTGCACCCATGAGAGCAGTGCACATGGACACATAGTCACCTGTTCCTGCACCTAGCAGAGCCGTGCACATGGTCACACAGCCACCTCTTCCTGCACCCATGAGAGCAGTGCACATGAACACAAAGCCAACTGTTCCTGCACCCATCAGAGCAGTGCACATGGACACATAGTCACCTGTTCCTGCATCTAGCAGAGCCGTGCACATGGTCACACAGCCACCTGTTCCTGTACCCATCAGAGCAGGGCACATGGACACTCAGTCACCTGTTCCTGCACCCATCAGAGCAGTGCACATGGACACACAGCCACCTGTTCCTGCAGCCATCAGAGCAGTGCACATGGACGCACAGCCACCTGTTCCTGCACCCATCAGAGCCGTGCACATGGACACACAGTCACCTGTTCCTGCAGCCATCAGAGCAGCGCACATGAACACACAGACACCTGTTACTGCACTCATCAGAGCAGGGCACATGGACACTCAGCCACCTGCTCCTGCACCCATTAGAGCAGTGCACATGAACACACAGCCACCTGTTCCTGCACCCATCAGAGCACTGCACATGATCACAAAGCCACCTGCTCCTGCCGCCATCAGAGCAGTACACATGGACATACAGCCACCTGCTCCTGCACCCATCACAGCAGGGCACATGGACACACAGCCACCTGTTCCTGCACCCATCAGAGCACTGCACATGATCACAAAGCCACCTGCTCCTGCCGCCATCAGAGCAGTACACATGGACATACAGCCACCTGCTCCTGCACCCATCTGAGCCGTGCACTTGGTCACAAAGCCAACTGTTCCTGCAACTTGCAGGGATGTGCACATGGTCACACAGTCACCTCTTCCTGCCCCCATCAGAGCAGTGCACATGGACACACAGCCACCTGCTCCTGAACCCATCAGAGCAGTGCACATGGAGACACACACCTGCTAATGCACCCATTAGAGCAGTGCAGATGAACACACAGCCACCTGCTCCCGCACATATCAGAGCCATGCACAATGACACATTCAATTGGTCCTTCACCCATCAGAGCCGCGCATATGGACATACAGCCACCTGCTCCTGCAACCATCTGAGCCGTGCACTTGGTTACAAAGCCAACTGTTCCTGCACCCATCAGAGCAGTGCACATGGACACACAGCCACCTGTTCCTGTACCCATCAGAGCAGTGCACATGGACACACAGCCACCTGTTCCAGCACCCAGCAGAGCAGTGCACATGGACACACAGCCACCTGCTCCTGCAAACATCAGAGCAGTGCACATGGTCACACAATCACCTGTTCCTGCACCCATCAGAGCGATGCACATGGTCACACAGCCACCTGTTCCTGCACCCATCAGAGCTTTGCACATGGTCTCACAGCCACCTGTTCCTGCACCCATCAGAGCCGTGCACATGGACACACAGCCACCTGCTCCTGCACCCATCAGAGCAGTGCACATGGAGACACACACCTGCTCCTGCACGCATTAGAGCAGTGCACATGAACATACAGCCACCTGCTCCAGCACAAATCAGAGCCATGCACATTACCACATTCAATTGGTCCTGCACCCATCAGAGCCGCGCTCATGGTCTCACAGTCACCTGTTCCTGCACCCATCAGAGCCGTGCACATGGACACACAGTCACAAGCTCCAGCACCCATTAGAGCAGTGCACATGAACACACAGCCACCTCTTCCTGCACCCATCAGAGCAGTGCACATGGACACACAGTCACAAGCTCCAGCACCCATTAGAGCAGTGCACATGAACACAAAGCCAACTGTTCCTGCACCCATCAGAGCAGTGCACATGGACACACAGTCACCTGTTCCTGCACCTAGCAGAGCCGTGCACATGGTCACATATTCACCTCTTCCTGCACCCATCAGAGCAGTGCACATGGACACACAGCCACCTGCTCCTGCACCCATCAGAGCAGTGCACATGGAGACACACACCTGCTCCTGCACCCATCAGAGCAGTGCACATGGAGACACACACCTGCTCCTGCACCCATGAGAGCAGTGCACATGAACTATCAGCTACCTGTTCCTTCACCCATTCGAGCAGTGCACATGGACACACAATCACCTGTTCCTGTACCCATCAGAGCGATGCACATGGTCACACAGCCACCTGTTCCTGCACCCATCAGAGCTTTACACATGGTCTCACAGCCACCTGTTCCTCCACCCATGAGAGCAGTGCACATGGAGACACACACCTGCTCCTGCACCCATCAGAGCAGTGCACATGGAGACACACACCTGCTCCTGCACCCATGAGAGCAGTGCACATGGACTATCAGCCACCTGTTCCTTCACCCATTCGAGCGGTGCACATGGACACACAATCACCTGATCCTGCACCCATCAGAGCGATGCACATGGACTCACAGCCACCTGCTCCAGCACATATCAGAGCCATGCACATTGACACATTCAATTGGTCCTGCACCCATCAGAGCCGCGCACATGGACACACAGCCACCTGTTCCTGCACCCATCAGAGCAGTGCACATGGACACACAGTAACCTGCTCCTGCAACCATCAGAGCACTGCACATGATCACAAAGCCACCTGCTCCTGCCGCCATCAGAGCAGTACACATGGACATACAGCCACCTGCTCCTGCACCCATCTGAGCCGTGCACTTGGTCACAAAGCCAACTGTTCCTGCACCCATCAGAGCAGTGCACATGGGCACACAGCCACCTGTTCCTTCACCCATCCGAACCATGCACATGGACACACAGTCACCTGCTCCTGCACCCATCAGAGCCGTGCACATGATCACACAGTCACCTGCTCCAGCACCCATCAGAGCCGCGCACATGGACACACAGCCACCTGTTCCTGCACCCATTAGAGCAGTGCACATGAACACAAAGCCAACTGTTCCTGCACCCATCAGAGCAGTGCACATGACCACATAGTCACCTCTTCCTGCACCCATCAGAGCAGTGCACATGGACACACAGCCACCTGTTCCCGCACCCATCAGAGCTGTGCACATGGCCAAACAGTCACCTGTTCCTGAACCCATCAGAGCAGTGCACATGGAGACACACACCTGCTAATGCACCCATTAGAGCAGTGCAGATGAACACACAGCCACCTGCTCCGGCACATATCAGAGCCATGCACAATGACACATTCAATTGGTCCTTCACCCATCAGAGCCGCGCATATGGACATACAGCCACCTGCTCCTGCAACCATCTGAGCCGTGCACTTGGTTACAAAGCCAACTGTTCCTGCACCCATCAGAGCAGTGCACATGGACACACAGCCACCTGTTCCTGTACCCATCAGAGCAGTGCACATGGACACACAGCCACCTGTTCCAGCACCCAGCAGAGCAGTGCACATGGACACACAGCCACCTGCTCCTGCAAACATCAGAGCAGTGCACATGGTCACACAATCACCTGTTCCTGCACCCATCAGAGCGATGCACATAGTCACACAGCCACCTGTTTCTGCACCCATCAGAGCTTTGCACATGGTCTCACAGCCACCTGCTCCTGCACCCATCAGAGCAGTGCACATGGAGACACACACCTGCTCCTGCACGCATTAGAGCAGTGCACATGAACATACAGCCACCTGCTCCAGCACAAATCAGAGCCATGCACATTGACACATTCAATTGGTCCTGCACCCATCAGAGCCGCGCTCATGGTCTCACAGTCACCTGTTCCTGCACCCATCAGAGCCGTGCACATGGACACACAGTCACAAGCTCCAGCACCCATTAGAGCAGTGCACATGAACACACAGCCACCTCTTCCTGCACCCATCAGAGCAGTGCACATGGACACACAATCACCTGTTCCTGCACCCATCAGAGCGATGCACATGGTCACACAGCCACCTGTTCCTGCACCCATCAGAGCTTTGCACATGGTCTCACAGCCACCTGTTCCTCCACCCATGAGAGCAGTGCACATGGAGACACACACCTGCTCCTGCACCCATCAGAGCAGTGCACATGGAGACACACACCTGCTCCTGCACCCATGAGAGCAGTGCACATGGACTATCAGCCACCTGTTCCTTCACCCATTCGAGCAGTGCACATGGACACACAATCACCTGATCCTGCACCCATCAGAGCGATGCACATGGACTCACAGCCACCTGCTCCAGCACATATCAGAGCCATGCACATTGACACATTCAATTGGTCCTGCACCCATCAGAGCCGCGCACATGGACACACAGCCACCTGTTCCTGCACCCATCAGAGCAGTGCACATGGACACACAGTAACCTGCTCCTGCAACCATCAGAGCACTGCACATGATCACAAAGCCACCTGCTCCTGCCGCCATCAGAGCAGTACACATGGACATACAGCCACCTGCTCCTGCACCCATCTGAGCCGTGCACTTGGTCACAAAGCCAACTGTTCCTGCACCCATCAGAGCAGTGCACATGGGCACACAGCCACCTGTTCCTTCACCCATCCGAACCATGCACATGGACACACAGTCACCTGCTCCTGCACCCATCAGAGCCGTGCACATGACCACACAGTCACCTGCTCCAGCACCCATCAGAGCCGCGCAAATGGACACACAGCCACCTGTTCCTGCACCCATTAGAGCAGTGCACATGAACACAAAGCCAACTGTTCCTGCACCCATCAGAGCAGTGCACATGACCACATAGTCACCTCTTCCTGCACCCTTGAGAGCAGTGCACATGGACACTCAGCCACCTGTTCCTGCACCCTTGAGAGCAGTGCACATGGACACACAGCCACCTGCTCCTGCACCCATCTGTGCCGTGCACATGGTCACACAGCCACCTGTTCCTGCACCCATCAGAGAAGTGAACATGGTAACAAAGTCATCTGCTCCTGCACCCATCAGAGCAGTGCACATGGACACACAGTCACCTGTTCCTGCACCCATGAGAGCAGTGCACATGGACACATAGTCACCTGTTCCTGCACCTAGCAGAGCCGTGCACATGGTCACACAGCCACCTCTTCCTGCACCCATGAGAGCAGTGCACATGAACACAAAGCCAACTGTTCCTGCACCCATCAGAGCAGTGCACATGGACACATAGTCACCTGTTCCTGCACCTAGCAGAGCCGTGCACATGGTCACACAGCCACCTGTTCCTGCACCCATCAGAGCAGTGCACGTGGACACACAGCCACCTGTTCCTGCACCCATCAGAGCAGTGCACATGGACGCACAGTCACCTGTTCCTGCACCCATCAGAACAGTGCACATGGACACACAGTCATATGTTTCTGCACCCATCAGAGCAGTGCACATGGACACACAGCCACCTTTTCCAGCACCCATCAGAGCAGTGCACATGGACACACAGCCACCTTTTCCAGCACCCATCAGAGCCGTGCACATGGACACAAGCCACCTGTTCCTGCACCCATCAGAGCAGTGCACATGGACACACAGTCACCTGTTCCTGCACCCATCAGAGCAGGGCACATGGACTCACAGCCACCTGCTCCAGCACATATCAGAGCCATGCACATTGACACATTCAATTGGTCCTGCACCCATCAGAGCCGCGCACATGGACACACAGCCTCCTGTTCCTGCACCCATCAGAGCAGTGCACATGGGCACACAGTATCCTGCTCCTGCAACCATCAGAGCACTGCACATGATGACAAAGCCACCTGCTCCTGCCGCCATCAGAGCAGTACACATGGACATACAGCCACCTGCTCCTGCACCCATCTGAGCCGTGCACTTGGTCACAAAGCCAACTGTTCCTGCATCCATCAGAGCAGTGCACATGGGCACACAGCCACCTGTTCCTTCACCCATCCGCACCATGCACATGGACACACAGTCACCTGCTCCTGCACCCATCAGAGCAGTGCACATGGACACACAGTCACCTGTTCCTGCACCCATCAGAGCAGGGCACATGGACTCACAGCCTCCTGCTCCAGCACATATCAGAGCCGCGGACATGGACACACAGCCACCTGTTCCTGCACCCATTAGAGCAGTGCACATGAACACAAAGCCAACTGTTCCTGCACCCATCAGAGCAGTGCACATGACCACATAGTCACCTCTTCCTGCACCCATCAGAGCAGTGCACATGGACACACAGCCACCTGTTCCTGCACCCATCAGAGCTGTGCACATGGCCAAACAGTCACCTGTTCCTGCACCCTTGAGAGCAGTGCACATGGACACTCAGCCACCTGTTCCTGCATCCTTGAGAGCAGTGCACATGGACACACAGCCACCTGCTCCTGCACCCATCTGTGCCGTGCACATGGTCACACAGCCACCTGTTCCTGCACCCATCAGAGAAGTGTACATGGTAACAAAGTCATCTGCTCCTGCACCCATCAGAGCAGTGCACATGGACACACAGTCACCTGTTCCTGCACCCATGAGAGCAGTGCACATGGACACATAGTCACCTGTTCCTGCACCTAGCAGAGCCGTGCACATGGTCACACAGCCACCTCTTCCTGCACCCATGAGAGCAGTGCACATGAACACAAAGCCAACTGTTCCTGCACCCATCAGAGCAGTGCACATGGACACATAGTCACCTGTTCCTGCACCTAGCAGAGCCGTGCACATGGTCACACAGCCACCTCTTCCTGCACCCATGAGAGCAGTGCACATGAACACAAAGCCAACTGTTCCTGCACCCATCAGAGCAGTGCACATGGACACATAGTCACCTGTTCCTGCACCTAGCAGAGCCGTGCACATGGTCACACAGCCACCTGTTCCTGCACCCATCAGAGCAGTGCACATGGACGCACAGCCACCTGTTCCTGCACCCATCAGAGCAGTGCACATGGACGCACAGTCACCTGTTCCTGCACCCATCAGAGCAGTGCACATGGACACACAGTCACCTGTTCCTGTACCCATCAGAGCAGTGCACGTGGACACACAGTCACCTGTTCCTGCACCCATCAGAGCAGTGCACATGGACGCACAGTCACCTGTTCCTGCACCCATCAGAACAGTGCACATGGACACACAGTCACATGTTTCTGCACCCATCAGAGCAGTGCACATGGACACACAGCCACCTTTTCCAGCACCCATCAGAGCAGTGCACATGGACACACAGCCACATTTTCCAGCACCCATCAGAGCCGTGCACATGGACACACAGCCACCTGTTCCTGCACCCATCAGAGCAGTGCACATGGACACACAGTCACCTGTTCCTGCACCCATCAGAGCAGGGCACATGGACACTCAGTCACCTGTTCCTGCACCCATCAGAGCAGGGCACATGGACACGCAGCCAACTGTTCCTGCACCCATCAGAGCAGTGCACATGGACACTCAGCCACCTGTTCCAGCATTCATCAGAGAAGTGCACATGGACACACAGTCAACTGTTCCTGCACCCATCAGAGCAGTGCACTTGAACACAAAGCCACGTGGTCCTGCCCCCATCAGAACAGTACACATGGAGACACATACCTGTTCCTGCACCCATTAGAGCAGTGCACATGAACACACAGCCACCTGCTCCAGCACATATCAGAGCCATGCACATTGACACATTCAATTGGTCCTGCTCCCATCAGAGCCGTGCACATGGACACACAGTCACAAGCTCAAGCACCCATTAGAGCAGTGCACAAGAACACAAAGCCAACTGTTCCTGCACCCATCAGAGCAGTGCACATGGACACACAGCCACCTGTTCCTGCACCCATTAGAGCAGTGCACATGAACACAAAGCCAACTGTTCCTGCACCCATCAGAGCAGTGCACATGGACACACAGTCACCTCTTCCTGCACCCATCAGAGCACTGCACATAGACACACAGCCACCTGCTCCAGCACCCATTAGAGCAGTGCACATGAACACAAAGCGAACTGTTCCTGCACCCATCAGAGCAGTGCACATGGACACACAGTCACCTCTTCCTGCACCCATCAGAGCAGTGCACATGGACACACAGCCACCTGCTCCAGCACCCATTAGAGCAGTGCACATGAACACAAAGCCAACTGTTCCTGTAACCATCAGAGCAGTGCACATGACCACATAGTCACCTCTTCCTGCACCCATCAGAGCCGTGCACTGGACACACAGTCACAAGCTCCAGCACCCATTAGAGCAGTGCACAAGAACACAAAGCCAACTGTTCCTGCACCCATCAGATCAGTGCACATGGACACACAGCCACGTGTTCCTGCACCCATCAGAGCAGTGCACATGGACACATAGTCACCTGTTCCTGCACCTAGCAGAGCCGTGCACATGGTCACACAGCCACCTCTTCCTGCACCCATGAGAGCAGTGCACATGAACACAAAGCCAACTGTTCCTGCACCCATCAGAGCAGTGCACATGGACACATAGTCACCTGTTCCTGCACATAGCAGAGCCGTGCACATGGTCACACAGCCACCTGTTCCTGCACCCATCAGAGCAGTGCACGTGGACACACAGCCACCTGTTCCTGCACCCATCAGAGCAGTGCACATGGACACACATTCACATGTTTCTGCACCCATCAGAGCAGTGCACATGGACACACAGCCACCTTTTCCAGCACCCATCAGAGCAGTGCACATGGACACACAGCCACCTTTTCAGCACCCATCAGAGCCGTGCACATGGACACACAGCCACCTGTTCCTGCACCCATCAGAGCAGTGCACATGGACACACAGTCACCTGCTCCTGCACCCATCAGAACAGTGCACATGGACACACAGTCACCTGTTCCTGCACCCATCAGAGCAGTGCACATGGACACAAAGCCAACTGTTCCTGTAACCATCAGAGCAGTGCACATGACCACATAGTCAGCTCTTCCTGCACCCATCAGAGCAGTGCACATGGACACACAGCCACCTGCTCCAGCACCCATTGGAGCAGTGCACATGAACACAAAGCCAACTGTTCCTGCACCCATTAGAGCAGTGCACATGGACACACAGTCACCTGTTCCTGCACACATCAGAGCAGTGCACATGGACACAAAGCCAACTGTTCCTGTAACCATCAGAGCAGTGCACATGACCACATAGTCACCTCTTCCTGCACCCATCAGAGCAGTGCACATGACCACATAGTCACCTCTTCCTGCACCCATCAGAGCAGTGCACATGGACACACATTCACATGTTTCTGCACCCATCAGAGCAGTGCACATGGACACACAGCCACCTTTTCCAGCACCCATCAGAGCAGTGCACATGGACACACAGCCACCTTTTCAGCACCCATCAGAGCCGTGCACATGGACACACAGCCACCTGTTCCTGCACCCATCAGAGCAGTGCACATGGACACACAGTCACCTGCTCCTGCACCCATCAGAACAGTGCACATGGACACACAGTCACCTGTTCCTGCACCCATCAGAGCAGTGCACATGGACACAAATCCAACTGTTCCTGTAACCATCAGAGCAGTGCACATGACCACATAGTCAGCTCTTCCTGCACCCATCAGAGCAGTGCACATGGACACACAGCCACCTGCTCCAGCACCCATTGGAGCAGTGCACATGAACACAAAGCCAACTGTTCCTGCACCCATTAGAGCAGTGCACATGGACACACAGTCACCTGTTCCTGCACACATCAGAGCAGTGCACATGAACACAAAGCCAACTGTTCCTGTAACCATCAGAGCAGTGCACATGACCACATAGTCACCTCTTCCTGCACCCATCAGAGCAGTGCACATGACCACATAGTCACCTCTTCCTGCACCCATCAGAGCAGTGCACATGGACACACAGCCACCTGTTCCTGCACCCATTAGAGCAGTGCACATGAACACACAGCCACCTGCTCCAGCACATATCAGAGCCATGCACATTGACACATTCAATTGGTCCTGCACCCATCAGAGTCGTGCACATGGACACACAGTCACAAGCTCCAGCACCCATTAGACCAGTGCACAAGAACACAAAGCCAACTGTTCCTGCACCCATCAGAGCAGTGCACATGGACACACAGCCACCTGTTCCTACACCCATCAGAGCAGTGCACGTGGACACACAGCCACCTGTTCCTGCACCTAGCAGAGCCGTGCACATGGTCACACAGCCACCTCTTCCTGCACCCATGAGAGCAGTGCACATGAACACAAAGCCAACTGTTCCTGCACCCATCAGAGCAGTGCACATGGACACATAGTCACCTGTTCCTGCACCTAGCAGAGCCGTGCACATGGACATACAGCCACCTGTTCCTGCACCTAGCAGAGCCGTGCACATGGACATACAGCCACCTGTTCCTGCACCTAGCAGAGCCGTGCACATGGTCACACAGCCACCTCTTCCTGCACCCATGAGAGCAGTGCACATGAACACAAAGCCAACTGTTCCTGCACCCATCAGAGCAGTGCACATGGACACATAGTCACCTGTTCCTGCACCTAGCAGAGCCGTGCACATGGACATACAGCCACCTGTTCCTGCACCTAGCAGAGCCGTGCACATGGTCACACAGCCACCTCTTCCTGCACCCATGAGAGCAGTGCACATGAACACAAAGCCAACTGTTCCTGCACCCATCAGAGCAGTGCACGTGGACACATAGTCACCTGTTCCTGCACCCATCAGAACAGTGCACATGGACACACAGTCACCTGTTCCTGCACCCATCAGAACAGTGCACATGGACACACAGTCACCTGTTCCTGCACCTATCAGAACAGTGCACATGGACACACAGTCACATGTTTCTGCACCCATCAGAGCAGTGCACATGGACACACAGCCACCTTTTCCAGCACCCATCAGAGCAGTGCACATGGACACACAGCCACCTTTTCCAGCACCCATCAGAGCCGTGCACATGGACACACAGCCACCTGTTCCTGCACCCATCAGAGCAGGGCACATGGACACGCAGCCACCTGTTCCAGCATTCATCAGAGCAGTGCACATGGACACACAGTCAACTGTTCCTGCATCCATCAGAGCAGTGCACTTGAACACAAAGCCACGTGGTCCTGCCCCCATCAGAACAGTACACATGGACATACAGCCACCTGTTCCTGCACCCATCAGAGCTGTGCACATGGACACACAGCCACCTGCTCCTGCACCCATCAGAGCTGTGCACATGAACACACAGTCACCTGTTCCTGCACCCATCAGAGCAGTGCACATGGAGACACATAACTGTTCCTGCACCCATTAGAGCAGTGCACATGAACACACAGCCACCTGCTCCAGCACATATCAGAGCCATGCACATTGACACAGTCAATTGGTCCTGCACCCATCAGAGCAGTGCACATGGACACACAGCCAATTGTTCCTGCAGCCATCAGAGCAGTGCACATGGACACACAGTCACCTGTTCCTGCACCCATCAGAGCAGCGTACATGGACACACAGCCACCTGTTCCTGCACCCATCAGAGCAGTGCACATGGACACACAGTCACCTGCTCCTTCTGCCATCAGAGCAGTGAACGTGGACACACAGCCACCTGTTCCTGCACCCATCAGAGCAGTGCACATGGTCACAAAGCCAACTGTTCCTGCACCCATCAGAGCAGTGCACATGGACACAAAGCCACCTGTTCCTGCACCTTGCAGAGATGTGCACATGGTCACACAGCCACCTGTTCCTGCACCCATCAGAGCAGTGCACATGGGCACACAGCCACCTGTTCCTGCACCCATCCGAGCCGTGCACATGGACACACAGTCAGCTGCTCCTGCACCCATCAGAGCAGTGCACATGGACACACAGTCACCTGTTCCAGCACCCGTCCGAGCAGTGCACATGGAAACACAGTCACCCGTTCCTGCACCCATCAGCGCAGTGCACATGGACACACAGTCACCCGTTCCTGCACCCATCAGAGCAGCGCACATGGACGCACAGTCACCTGCTCCTGCACCCATCAGAGCTGTGCAATTGAACACAAAGCCAACTGTTCATGCACCCATCAGAGCAGTGCACATGGACACACAGTCACCTGTTCCTGCACATAGCAGAGCCGTGCACATGGTCACACAGCCACCTGTTCCTGCACCCATCAGAGCAGTGCACATGGACACACAGTCACATGATCCTGCAAACATCAGAGCAGTGCACATTGACACACAGTCACCTGTTCCAGCATTCATCAGAGCAGTGCACATGATCGCACATTCAACTGTTCCTGCACCCATTAGAGCTGTGCACATGAACACAAAGCCACGTGGTCCTGCCCCCATCAGAGCAGTACACATGGACAGACAGCCACCTGCTCCTGCACCCATCAGAGCAGTGCACACGTAGACACACACCTGCTCCTGCACCCATTAGAGCAGTGCACATGGAGACACATATCTGTTCCTGCACCCATTAGAGCAGTGCACATGGAGACACAGCCACCAGTGCCTGCACCCATGAGAGCAGTGCACATGGACTATCAGCCACCTCTTTCAGCATTCATCAGTGCATTGCACATGATCGCACATTCAACTGTTCCTGCACCCATCAGACCTGTGCACATGATCACAAAGCCACCTGGTCCTGCCGCCATCAGAGCAGTTCACATGGACATACAGCCACCTGCCCCTGCACCCATCTGAGCCGTGCACATGGTCACACAGCCACCTGTTCCTGCACCCATCAGAGCAGTGCACATGGGCACACAGCCACCTGTTCCTGCACCTTGCAGAGATGTGCACATGGTCACACAGCCACCTGTTCCTGCACCCATCAGAGCAGTGCACATGGGCACACAGCCACCTGTTCCTGCACCCATCCAAGCCGTGCACATGGACACACAGTCAGCTGCTCCTGCACCCATCAGAGCAGTGCACATGGGCACACAGCCACCTGTTCCTGCACCCATCCGAGCCGTGCACATGGACACACAGTCACCTGTTCCTGCACCCATCAGAGCCGTGCACATGGACACACAGACACCTGTTCCTGCACCCATCCGAGCCGTGCACATGGACACACAGCCACCTGTTCCTGCACCCATCAGAGCAGTGCACATGGGCACACAGCCACCTGTTCCTGCACCCATCCGTGCCGTGCACATGGACACACAGTCAGCTGCTCCTGCACCCATCAGAGCAGTGCACATGGTCACACAGTCACCTGTTCTTGCTAACATCAGAGCAGTGCACATGGACACACAGTCACCTGTTCCTGCACCCATCAGAGCGGTGCACATGAACACAAAGCCACCTGTTCCTGCACATAGCAGAGCCGTGCACATGGTCACACAGCCACATGTTCCTGCACCAATCAGAGCTGTGCACATGGACACAAAGCCAACTGTTCCTGCATCCATCAGAGCAGTGCACATGCACACAAAGCCAACTGTTCCTGCACCCATCAGAGCAGTGCACATGGACACACAGTCACCTGTTCCTGCACCCATCAGAGCGGTGCACATGAACACAAAGCCAACTGTTCCTGCATCCATCAGAGCAGTGCACATGGACACAAAGCCAACTGTTCCTGGATCCATCAGAGCAGTGCACATGCACACAAAGCCAACTGTTCCTGCACCCATCAGAGCAGTGCACATGGTCACACAGCCACATGTTCCTGCACCAATCAGAGCTGTGCACATGGACACACAGTCACCTGTTCCTGCACCCATCAGAGCAGTGCACATGGTCACACAGCCACCTGTTCCTGCACCAATCAGAGCCGTGCACATGGACACGCAGCCACCTGTTCCTGCACCAATCAGAGCAGTGCACATGGACAGTCAGCCAACTGTTCCTGCACCCATGACAGCTGTGCACATGGACTCTCAGCCACCTGTTCCTGCATTCATCAGAGCTGTGCACATGCTCGCACAGTCACCTGTTCCTGCACCAATCAGAGCAGTGCACATGGACACGCAGCCACCTGTTCCTGCACTGATCAGAGCAGTGCACATGGACTCTCAGCCACCTACTCCTGCACAAGTCAGAGCCGTGCACATGGTCAAACAGCCACCTGCTCCTGCACCCATCTGAGCCGTGCACATGGACATACAGCCACCTGCTCCTGCACCCATCTGAGCCGTGCACATGGACACAAAGCCACCTGTTCCTGCACCTTGCAGAGATGTGCACATGGTCACACAGCCACCTGTTCCTGCACCCATCAGAGCAGTGCACATGGGCACACAGTCAGCTGCTCCTGCACCCATCAGAGCAGTGCACATGGACACAGTCACCTGTTCTTGCTAACATCAGAGCAGTGCACATGGGCACACAGCCACCTGTTCCTGCACCCATCCGAGCCGTGCACATGGAAACACAGTCAGCTGCTCCTGCACCCATCAGAGCAGTGCACATGGTCACACAGTCACCTGTTCTTGCTAACATCAGAGCAGTGCACATGGACACACAGTCACCTGTTCCTGCACCCATCAGAGCGGTGCACATGAACACAAAGCCACCTGTTCCTGCACATAGCAGAGCCGTGCACGTGGTCACACAGCCAAATGTTCCTGCACCAATCAGAGCTGTGCACATCGACACAAAGCCAACTGTTCCTGCACCCATCAGAGCAGTGCACATGGACACACAGTCACCTGTTCCTGCACATCGCAGAGCCGTGCACATGGTCACACAGCCACCTGTTCCTGCACCAATCAGAGCCGTGCACATGGACACGCAGCCACCTGTTCCTGCACCCATGACAGCTGTGCACATGGACTCTCAGCCACCTGTTCCTGCATTCATCAGAGCAGTGCACATGGACACACAGTCACCTGTTCCTGCACCAATCAGAGCAGTGCACATGGACACGCAGCCACCTGTTCCTGCACTGATCAGAGCAGTGCACATGGACTCTCAGCCACCTACTCCTGCACAAGTCAGAGCCGTGCACATGGTCAAACAGCCACCTGCTCCTGCACCCATCTGAGCCGTGCACATGGACGCAAAGCCACCTGTTCCTGCACCTTGCAGAGATGTGCACATGGACACTCAGCCACCTGTTCCTGCCGCCATCAGAGCAGTGCACATGGACATACAGCCACCTGCTCCTGCACCCATCTGAGCCGTGCACATGGACACAAAGCCACCTGTTCCTGCACCTTGCAGAGATGTGCACATGGTCACACAGCCACCTGTTCCTGCACCCATCAGAGCAGTGCACATGGGCACACAGTCAGCTGCTCCTGCACCCATCAGAGCAGTGCACATGGACACACAGTCACCTGTTCTTGCTAACATCAGAGCAGTGCACATGGACACACAGTCACCTGTTCCAGCACCCGTCCGAGCAGTGCACATGGACACACAGTCACCCGTTCCTGCACCCATCAGAGCAGTGCACATGGACACACAGTCACCTGTTCTTGCTAACATCAGAGCAGTGCGCATGGACACACAGTCACCTGTTCCAGCACCCGTCCGAGCAGTGCACATGGACACACAGTCACCCGTTCCTGCACCCATCAGAGCTGTACACATGGACACACAGTCACCCGTTCCTGCACCCATCAGAGCAGCGCACATGGACTCACAGTCACCTGCTCCTGCACATAGCAGAGCCGTGCACATGGTCACACAGCCACCTGTTCCTGCACCCATCAGAGCCGTGCACATGGACACACAGTCACCTGTTCCTGCACCCATCAGAGCAGTGCACATGGACACATAGTCACCTGTTCCTGCACATAGTAGAGCCGTGCACATGGTCACACAGCCACCTGTTCCTGCACCCATCAGAGCCGTGCACATGGACACACAGTCACCTGTTCCTGCACCCATCAGAGCCGTGCACATGGACACACAGTCACCTGTTCCTGCACTGATCAGAGCAGTGCACATGGACTCTCAACCACCTGCTCCTGCACAAGTCAGAGCCGTGCACATGGTCACACAGCCACCTGTTCCTGCATCCATCAGAGCCGTGCACATGGACACTCAGCCACCTGCTCCTGCACCAATCAGAGCAGTACACATGGACACACAGTCACATGATCCTGCAAACATCAGATCAGTGCACATGGACACACAGTCACCTGTTCCAGCATTCATCAGAGCAGTGCACATGGTCGCACAGTCAACTGTTCCTGCACCCATCAGAGCAGTGCACATGGACACGCAGCCACCTTTTCCTGCACCCATCAGAGCAGTGCACATGGTCTCTCAGCCACCTGTTCCTGCACCCATAAGAGCTGTGCAAATGGACACAGTCACCTGTTCCAGCATTCATCAGAGCAGTGCACATGATCGCACAGTCAACTGTTCCTGCACCCATCAGAGCAGTGCACATGGACACGCAGCCACCTTTTCCTGCACCCATCAGAGCAGTGCACATGGACACGCAGCCACCTTTTCCTGCACCCATCAGAGCAGTGCACATGGTCTCTCAGCCACCTGTTCCTGCACCCATAAGAGCTGTGCAAATGGACACACAGTCACCTGTTCCAGCATTCATCAGAGCAGTGCACATGGACTCACAGTCACCTGCTCCTGCACATAGCAGAGCCGTGCACATGGTCACACAGCCACCTGTTCCTGCACCCATCAGAGCCGTGCACATGGACACACAGTCACCTGTTCCTGCACCCATCAGAGCAGTGCACATGGACACATAGTCACCTGTTCCTGCACATAGTAGAGCCGTGCACATGGTCACACAGCCACCTGTTCCTGCACCCATCAGAGCCGTGCACATGGACACACAGTCACCTGTTCCTGCACCCATCAGAGCCGTGCACATGGACACACAGTCACCTGTTCCTGCACTGATCAGAGCAGTGCACATGGACTCTCAACCACCTGCTCCTGCACAAGTCAGAGCCGTGCACATGGTCACACAGCCACCTGTTCCTGCATCCATCAGAGCCGTGCACATGGACACACAGTCACCTGTTCCTGCACTGATCAGAGCCGTGCACATGGACACTCAGCCACCTGCTCCTGCACCAATCAGAGCAGTACACATGGACACACAGTCACATGATCCTGCAAACATCAGATCAGTGCACATGGACACACAGTCACCTGTTCCAGCATTCATCAGAGCAGTGCACATGGTCGCACAGTCAACTGTTCCTGCACCCATCAGAGCAGTGCACATGAACACGCAGCCACCTTTTCCTGCACCCATCAGAGCAGTGCACATGGTCTCTCAGCCACCTGTTCCTGCACCCATAAGAGCTGTGCAAATGGACACACAGTCACCTGTTCCAGCATTCATCAGAGCAGTGCACATGATCGCACATTCAACTGTTCCTGCACCCATCAGAGCAGTGCACATGATCACACAGCCACCTGCTCCTGCACCCATTAGAGCAGTGCACATGAACACACAGCCACCTGCTCCAGCACCTATCAGAGCCATGCGCATTGACAAAGTCAATTGGTCCTGCACCCATCAGAGCAGTGCACATGATCACACAGCCACCTGCTCCTGCACCCATCAGAGCAGTGCACATGGTCTCTCAGCCACCTGTTCCTGCACCCATATGAGCTGTGCAAATGGACACACAGTCACCTGTTCCAGCATTCATCAGAGCAGTGCACATGATCGCACATTGAACTGTTCCTGCACCCATCAGAGCAGTGCACATGATCACACAGCCACCTGTTCCTGCACCCATCAGAGCAGTGCACATGATCACAAAGCCACCTGGTCCTGCCGCCATCAGAGCAGTTCACATGGACATACAGCCACCTGCCCCTGCACCCATCTGAGCCGTGCACATGTTCACAAAGCCAACTGTTGCTGCACCTTGCAGAGATGTGCACATGGTCACACTGCCACCTGTTCCTGCACCCATCAGAGCCGTGCACATGGACACACAGTCAGCTGCTCCTGCACCCATCAGAGCAGTGCACATGGACACACAGTCACCTGTTCTTGCTGACATCAGAGCAGTGCACAGGAACACACAGTCACCTGTTCCTGCACTCATCAGAACAGTGCACATGGTCACACAGCCACCTGTTCCTGCACATAGCAGAGCCGTGCACATGGTCACACAGCCACCTGTTCCTGCACCAATCAGAGCCGTGCTCATGGACACACAGTCACCTGTTCCTGCACCAATCAGAGCCGTGCACATGGACACACAGTCACCTGTTCCAGCTCCCGTCCGAGCTGTGCACATGGACACACAGTCACCTGTTCCTGCACCAATCAGAGCTGTGCAAATGGACACACAGTCACCTGTTCCAGCATTCATCAGACCAGTGCTCATGGTCGCACAGTCAACTGTTCCTGCACCCATCAGAGCAGTGCACATGGACACACAGTCACCTGTTCCTGCACCCATCAGAGCAGTGCACATGGACACGCAGCCACCTGTTCCTGCACTGATCAGAGCAGTGCACATGGACTCTCAGCCACCTGCTCCTGCACCCATGAGAGCAGTTCACATGGACACACAGCCACCTGTTCCTGCACCCATCAGAGCAGTGCACATGGACTCTCAGCCACCTGCTCCTGCACAAGTCAGAGCCGTGCACATGGACACTCAGCCACCTGCTCCTGCACCCATGAGAGCAGTGCACATGGACACACAGTCACCTGTTCCTGCACCCATCAGACCTGTGCACATGATCAGAAAGCCAACTGGTCCTGCCGCCATCAGAGCAGTACACATGGACATACAGCCACCTGCTCCTGCACCCATCTGAGCCGTGCACATGGACACACAGCCACCTGTTCCTGCACCTAGCAGAGATGTGCACATGGTCACACAGCCACCTGTTCCTGCACCCATCAGAGCAGTGCACATGGACACACAGCCACCTGTTCCTGCACCCATCAGAGCAGTGCACATGGACACACAGCCACCTGTTCCTGCACCCATCAGAGCAGTGCACATGGACACACAGTCACCTGTTCCAGCACCCATGAGAGCACTGGACATGGACACACAGCCACCTGTTCCTGCACCCATCAGAGCAGTGCACATGGACACACAGCCACCTGCTCCAGCACCTATCAGAGCCATGCGCATTGACAAAGTCAATTGGTCCTGCACCCATCAGAGCAGTGCACATGATCACACAGCCACCTGCTCCTGCACCCATCAGAGCAGTGCACATGGTCTCTCAGCCACCTGTTCCTGCACCCCTATGAGCTGTGCAAATGGACACACAGTCACCTGTTCCAGCATTCATCAGAGCAGTGCACATGATCGCACATTGAACTGTTCCTGCACCCATCAGAGCAGTGCACATGATCACACAGCCACCTGTTCCTGCACCCATCAGAGCACTGCACATGATCACAAAGCCACCTGGTCCTGCCGCCATCAGAGCAGTGCACATGAACACACAGTCACCTGTTCCTGCACTCATCAGAACAGTGCACATGGTCACACAGCCACCTGTTCCTGCACATAGCAGAGCCGTGCACATGGTCACACAGCCACCTGTTCCTGCACCAATCAGAGCCGTGCTCATGGACACACAGTCACCTGTTCCAGCTCCCGTCCGAGCTGTGCACATGGTCACACAGTCACCTGTTCCTGCACCAATCAGAGCTGTGCAAATGGACACACAGTCACCTGTTCCAGCATTCATCAGAGCAGTGCACATGGTCGCACAGTCAACTGTTCCAGCACCCATCAGAGCAGTGCACATGGACACACAGTCACCTGTTCCTGCACCCATCAGAGCAGTGCACATGGACACGCAGCCACCTGTTCCTGCACTGATCAGAGCAGTGCACATGGACTCTCAGCCACCTGCTCCTGCACCCATGAGAGCAGTGCACATGGACACAAACCACCTGTTCCTGCACCCATCAGAGCAGTGCACATGGACTCTCAGCCACCTGCTCCTGCACAAGTCAGAGCCGTGCACATGGACACTCAGCCACCTGCTCCTGCACCCATGAGAGCAGTGCACATGGACATACAGCCACCTGCTCCTGCACCCATCTGAGCCGTGCACATCGACACACAGCCACCTGTTCCTGCACCTAGCAGAGATGTGCACATGGTCACACAGCCACCTGTTCCTGCACCCATCAGAGCAGTGCACATGGACACAAAGCCACCTGTTCCTGCACCCATCAGAGCAGTGCACATGGACACACAGCCACCTGTTCCTGCACCCATCAGAGCAGTGCACATGGACACACAGTCAGCTGCACCTGTAACCATCAGAGCAGTGCACATGGCCACACGGTCACCTGTTCTTGCTCACATCAGAGCTGGGCACATGGACACACAGTCACTTGTTCCAGCTCCCGTCCGAGCATTGCACATGGACACACAGTCACCTATTCCTGCACCCATCAGAGCCGTGCACATGGACACACAGTCACCTGTTCCTGCACATAGCAGAGCCGTGCACATGGTCACACAGCCACCTGTTCCTGCACCAATCAGAGCCGTGCACATGATCACACAGTCACCTGTTCCTGCACCCATCAGAACAGTGCACATGGTCACACAGTCACCTGTTCCTGCACCCATCAGAGCCGTGCACATGAACACAAAGCCAACTGTTCCTGCACATAGCAGAGCCGTGCACATGGTCACACAGCCACCTGTTCCTGCACTGATCAGAGCAGTGCACATGGACACACAGTCACCTGTTCCAGCTCCCGTCCGAGCAGTGCACATGGTCACACAGTCACCTGCTCCTGCACAAGTCAGAGCCGTGCACATGGACACTCAGCCACCTGCTCCTGCACCCATGAGAGCAGTGCACATGGACATACAGCCACCTGCTCCTGCACCCATCTGAGCCGTGCACATGGACACACAGCCACCTGTTCCTGCACCTAGCAGAGATGTGCACATGGTCACACAGCCACCTGTTCCTGCACCCATCAGAGCAGTGCACATGGACACACAGCCACCTGTTCCTGCACCCATCAGAGCAGTGCACATGGACACACAGCCACCTGTTCCTGCACCCATCAGAGCAGTGCACATGGACACACAGTCACCTGTTCCAGCACCCATGAGAGCACTGGACATGGACACACAGCCACCTGTTCCTGCACCCATCAGAGCAGTGCACATGGACACACAGTCAGCTGCACCTGTAACCATCAGAGCAGTGCACATGGACACACAGTCACTTGTTCCAGCTCCCGTCCGAGCAGTGCACATGGACACACAGTCACCTATTCCTGCACCCATCAGAGCCGTGCACATGGACACACAGTCACCTGTTCCTGCACATAGCAGAGCCGTGCACATGGTCACACAGCCACCTGTTCCTGCACCAATCAGAGCCGTGCACATGGACACGCAGCCACCTGTTCCTGCACCAATCAGAGCAGTGCACATGGACAGTCAGCCACCTGTTCCTGCACTGATCAGAGCAGTGCAAATGGACACACAGTCACCTGTTCCAGCTCCCGTCCGAGCTGTGCACATGGACACACAGTCACCTGTTCCTGCACCAATCAGAGCTGTGCAAATGGACACACAGTCACCTGTTCCAGCATTCTTCAGAGCAGTGCACATGGTCGCACAGTCAACTGTTCCTGCACCCATCAGAGCAGTGCACATGGACACACAGTCACCTGTTCCTGCACCCATCAGAGCAGTGCACATGGACACGCAGCCACCTGTTCCTGCACTGATCAGAGCAGTGCACATGGACTCTCAGCCACCTGCTCCTGCACAAGTCAGAGCCTTGCACATGGGCACTCAGCCACCTGCTCCTGCACCCATGAGAGCAGTGCACATGGACACACAGTCACCTGTTCCTGCACCCATCAGACCTGTGCACATGATCACAAAGCCAACTGGTCCTGCCGCCATCAGAGCAGTACTCATGGACATACAGCCACCTGCTCCTGCACCCATCTGAGCCGTGCACATGGACACACAGCCACCTGTTCCTGCACCTAGCAGAGATGTGCACATGGTCACACAGCCACCTGTTCCTGCACCCATCAGAGCAGTGCACATGGACACACAGCCACCTGTTCCTGCACCCATCAGAGCAGTGCACATGGACACACAGCCACCTGTTCCTGCACCCATCAGAGCAGTGCACATGGACACACAGTCACCTGTTCCTGCACCCATGAGAGCACTGGACATGGACACACAGCCACCTGTTCCTGCACCCATCAGAGCAGTGCACATGGACACACAGTCAGCTGCTCATGTAACCATCAGAGCAGTGCACATGGCCACACGGTCACCTGTTCTTGCTCACATCAGAGCTGGGCACATGGACACACAGTCACCTGTTCCAGCTCCCGTCCGAGCAGTGCACATGGACACACAGTCACCTGTTCTTGCTCACATCAGAGCAGGGCACATGGACACACAGTCACCTGTTCCAGATCCCGTCCGAGCTGTGCACATGGACACACAGTCACCTGTTCCTGCACCCATCAGAGCAGTGCACATGGACACACAGTCACCTGTTCCTGCACCCATCAGAACAGTGCACATGGACACACAGTCACCTGCTCCTACCCCCATCAGAGCAGTGCACATGGACACACAGTCACCTGCTCCTGCCCCCATCAGAGGCGTGTACATGGACACACTGTCACCTGCTCCTGCACCCATCCGAGCAGTGCACATGGACACACAGCCACCAGTTCCAGCACCCATGAGAGCAGTGCACATGGCCAGACAGTCACGTGTTCCGGCAACCATCGGAGCAGTGCACATGGACACACAGTCACCTGTTCCTGCACCCATCAGAGCCGTGCACATGGACAGACAGTCACCTGCTCCTGCACCCATCAGAGCAGTGCACATGGACACACAGTCACCTGTTCCTGCCCCCATCAGAGCCGTGCACATGGACACACAGTCACCTGTTCCAGCACCCATGAGAGCAGTGCACATGGACACACAGTCACCTGTTCCTGCACCCGTCAGAGCAGTGAACATGGACACACAGCCACCTGTTCCTGTACCCATCAGGGCAGTGGACATGGCCGCACATTCACGTGTTCTGGCAACCATCGCAGCAGTGCACATGGACACACAGTCACCTGTTCTTGCACCCATCAGAGAAGTGCACATGGACACACAGTCACCTGTTCCTGCACCCATCCGAGCACCGCGCATGGATATACAGCCACCATTTCCAGCACCCATCAGAGCAGTGCACATGGACACACAGCCACCTGTTCCTGCACCCATCAGAGCAGTGCACATGGATCTCAGCCACCTGTTCCTGCACCCATCAGAGCAGTGCACATGGACACACAGTCAACTGTTCCTGCACCCGGGAGCAGTGCACATGGACTCTCAGCCACCTGTTCCTGCACTCATCAGAGCAGTGCACATGGTTGCACAGTCACCTGTTCCTGCACCCATTAGAGCAGTGCACATGGACACACAGTCACCTGTTCCTGCACCCATCAGAGCAGTACACATGGACGTACAGCCACCTGCTCCTGCACCCATCTGAGCCCTGCACATGGTCACACAGCCACCTGCTCCTGCACCCATCAGAGCAGTGCACATGGACGTACAGCCACCTGTTCTTGCCCCCATCAGAGCCGTGCACATGGTCACACCGCCACCTGTTCCTGCACCCATCAGAGCCGTGCACATGGTCACACAGCCACCTGTTCCTGCACCCATCAGAGCAGTGCACATGGTCACACAGCCACCTGCTCCTGCACCCATCAGAGCAGTGCACATGGACACACAGTCACCTGTTCCTGCACCCATCAGAGCAGTACACATGGACGTACAGCCACCTGTTCCTGCCCCCATCAGGGCCGTGCACATGGTCACACAGCCACCTGTTCCTGCACCCATCAGAGCCGTGCACATGGTCACACAGCCACCTGTTCCTGCACCCATCAGAGCCGTGCACATGGTCACACAGCCACCTGTTCCTGCACCCATCAGAGCCGTGCACATGGACACACAGTCACCTGTTCCTGCACCCATCAGAGCAGTGCACATGGACACACAGCCTTTATATCTGTCCTCCCTCTTCATTTCCAGAATGCAGTGTGATATCCCTGAATATCTCCCCTCCCTTCAACCTTAATTAAAGCAGAGTGAGATCCCTGAATAAACCTACTCCCTCATACCTTCCAGAAAGTAGAGTAAGATACCTGAATATACCCCCTCCCTCCTCCCTTCCAGAATGCAGAGTGAGATCCCTGAATATCCCCCCTCCCTCCTTCCTCCCAGAAAGGAGAGTGAGATCCCTGAATATCCACCCTCCCTCCTCTCTTAAAGAAAGTAGAGTAACATCCCTGAAAATGCCCCCTCCCTCCTCCCTTCCAGAAAGTAGAGTAAGATCCCTGAATATGCCCCCTCCCTCCTCCCTCCCAGAAAGGAGAGTGAGATCCCTGAATATCCCCCCTCCCTCCTCCCTTCCAGAAAGTAGAGTAAGATGCCTGAATATACCACCTCCCTCCTCCCTTCCAGAATGCAGAGTGAGATCCCTGAATATCCCCCTCCCTCCTCCCTTCCAGAAAGTAGAGCAAGATCCCTGAATATGCCCCCTCCCTCCTCCCTCTCAGACAGGAGAGTGAGATCCCTGAATATCCCCCTCCCTCCTCCCTTCCAGAAAGTAGAGTAAGATGCCTGAATATACCAATTCCCTCCTCCCTTCCAGAATGCAGAGTGAGATCCCTGAATATCCCCCCTCGCTCCTCCCTTCCAGAAAGTAGAGCAAGATCCCTGAATATCCCTCCTCCCTCCTCCCTTCCAGAATGCACAGTGAGATCCCTGAATATCCCCCTCCCTCCTCCCTTCCAGAAAGTAGAGCAAGATCCCTGAATATCCCCCTCTCTCCTCCCTTCCAGAAAGTAGAGCAAGATCCCTGAATATCCCCCTCTCTCCTCCCTTCCAGAAAGTAGAGCAAGATCCCTGAATATCCCCCCTCCCTCCTCCCTTCCAGAATGCACAGTGAGATCCTTGAATATACCACCTCCCTCCTCCCTTCCAGAATGCACAGTGAGATCCCTGAATATACCACCTCCCTCCTCCCTTCCAGAATGCAGAGTGAGATCCCTGAATATCCCCCCTCTCTCCTCCCTTCCAGAATGCAGAGTGAGATCCCTGAATATCCCCCCTCTCTCCTCCCTTCCAGAATGCAGAGTGAGATCCCTGAATATCCCCCCTCTCTCCTCCCTTCCAGAATGCAGAGTGAGATCCCTGAATATACCACCTCCCTGCTCCCTTCCAGAATGCAGAGTGAGATCCCTGAATATCCCCCCTCTCTCCTCCCTTCCAGAATGCAGAGTGAGATCCCTGAATATCCCCCCTCTCTCCTCCCTTCCAGAATGCACAGTGAGATCCCTGAATATACCACCTCCCTCCTCCCTTCCAGAAAGCAGAGTGAGATCCCTGAATATCCCCCCTCTCTCCTCCCTTCCAGAAAGCAGAGTGAGATCCCTGAATATCCCTCCTCCCTCCTCCCTTCCAGAAAGCAGAGTGAGATCCCTGAATATCCCCCTCCCTCCTCCCTTCCAGAATGCAGAGTGAGATCCCTGAATATCCCCCCTCCCTCCTCCCTTCCAGAATGCAGAGTGAGATCCCTGAATATCCCCCCTCCCTCCTCCCTTCCAGAAAGCAGAGTGAGATCCCTGAATATCCCCTCTCCCTCCTCACTTCCAGAATGCAGAGTGAGATCCCTGAATATCCCCCCTCCCTCCTCCCTTCCAGAATGCAGAGTGAGATCCCTGAATATCCCTCCTCCCTCCTCCCTTCCAGAAAGCAGATTGAGATCCCTGAATATCCCCCTCCCTCCTCCCTTCCAGAAAGCAGATTGAGATCCCTGAATAACCCCCCTCCCTCCTCCCTTCCAGAAAGCAGATTGAGATCCCTGAATATCCCCCCTCCCTCCTCCCTTCCAGAAAGTAGAGTGAGATCCCTGAATATCCCCCCTCCCTCCTCCCTTCCAGAAAGCAGATTGAGATCCCTGAATATCCCGCCTCCCTCCTCCCTTCCAGAAAGTAGAGTGAGATCCCTGAATATCCCCCCTCCCTCCTCACTTCCAGAATGCAGTGTGTGATCCCTGAGTCTACACCCTCCCTCCTCTCTTCCAGAAAGCAGAGTGAGACCCCTGAATATCCCCCCTCCCTCCTCCCTTCCAGAAAGCAGAGTGAGATCCCTGAATATCCACCCTCGCTCCTCCCTTCCAGAATGCAGTGTGTGATCCCTGAGTCTACACCCTCCCTCCTCTCTTCCAGAAAGCAGAGTGAGACCCCTGAATATCCCCCCTCCCTCCTCCCTTCCAGAAAGCAGAGTGAGATCCCTGAATATCCACCCTCCCTCCTCCCTTCCAGAATGCAGTGTGTGATCCCTGAGTCTACACCCTCCCTCCTCCCTTCCAGAAAGCAGAGTGAGATCCCTGAATATCCACCCTCCCTCCTCACTTCCAGAAAGCAGAGTGAGACCCCTGAATATCCCCCCTCCCTCCTCCCTTCCAGAAAGCAGAGTGAGATCCCTGAATATCCACCCTCCCTCCTCCCTTCCAGAATGCAGTGTGTGATCCCTGAGTCTACACCCTCCCTCCTCCCTTCCAGAAAGCAGAGTGAGATCCCTGAATATCCACCCTCCCTCCTCCCTTCCAGAAAGTAGAGTGAGATCCCTGAATATCCCCCCTCCCTCCTCCCTTCCAGAAAGCAGAGTGAGATCCCTGAATATCCCCCCTCCCTGCTCCCTTCCAGAAAGCAGAGTGAGATCCCTGAATATCCACCCTCCCTCCTCCCTTCCAGAAAGTAGAGTGAGATCCCTGAATATCCCCCCTCCCTCCTCCCTTCCAGAAAGCAGAGTGAGATCCCTGAATATCCCCCCTCCCTCCTCCCTTCCAGAAAGCAGAGTGAGACCCCTGAATATCCCCCTCCCTCCTCCCTTCCAGAAAGCAGATTGAGATCCCTGAATATACCCCTCCCTCCTCCCTTCCAGAATGCAGAGTGAGATCCCTGAATATCTCCCCTCCCTCCTCCCTTCCAGAAAGCAGATTGAGATCCCTGAATATCCCCCTCCCTCCTCCCTTCCAGAAAGCAGATTGAGATCCCTGAATATCCCCCTCCCTCCTCCCTTCCAGAATGCAGAGTGAGATCCCTGAATATCTCCCCTCCCTCCTCCCTTCCAGAAAGCCGATTGAGATCCCTGAATATCCCCCTCCCTCCTCCCTTCCAGAAAGCAGATTGAGATCCCTGAATATCCCCCTCCCTCCTCCCTTCCAGAATGCAGAGTAAGATCCCTGAATATCCCTCCTCCCTCCTCCCTTCCAGAATGCAGAGTGAGATCCCTGAATATCCCTCCTCCCTCCTCCCTTCCAGAATGCAGAGTGAGATCCCTGAATATCCCCCCTCCCTCCTCCCTTCCAGAATGCAGAGTGAGATCCCTGAATATCCCCCCTCCATCCTCCCTTCCAGAATGCAGAGTGAGATCCCTGAATATCCCCCCTCCATCCTCCCTTCCAGAATGCAGAGTGAGATCCCTGAATATCCCCCCTCCCTCCTCCCTTCCAGAATGCAGAGTGAGATCCCTGAATATCCCCCCTCCATCCTCCCTTCCAGAAAGCAGATTGAGATCCCTGAATATCCTCCTCCCTCCTCCCTTCCAGAATGCAGAGTGAGATCCCTGAATATCCCTCCTCCCTCCTCCCTTCCAGAATGCTGAGTGAGATCCCTGAATATCCCCCCTCCCTCCTCCCTTCCAGAAAGCAGAGTGAGATCCCTGAATATCCCCCTCTATCCTCCCTTCCAGAATGCAGAGTGAGATCCCTGAATATCCCCCCTCCCTCCTCCCTTCCAGAATGCAGAGTGAGATCCCTGAATATCCCCCCTCCCTCCTCCCTTCCAGAAAGCAGATTGAGATCCCTGAATATACCCCCTCCCTCCTCCCTTCCAGAATGCAGAGTGAGATCCCTGAATATCCCCCCTCTCTCCTCCCTTCCAGAATGCAGAGTGAGATCCCAGAATATCCCCCTCCCTCCTCCCTCCCAGAAAGCAGAGTGAGATCCCTGAATATCCCCCCTCCCTCCTCCCTTCCAGAAAGTAGAGTGAGATCCCTGAATATCCCCCCTCCCTCCTCCCTTCCAGAATGCAGAGTGAGATCCCTGAATATCCCCCCTCCCTCCTCCCTTCCAGAAAGTAGAGTGAGATCCCTGAATATCCCCCCTCCCTCCTCCCTTCCAGAATGCAGAGTGAGATCCCTGAATATCCCCCCTCCCTCCTCCCTTCCAGAATGCAGAGTGAGATCCCTGAATATCCCCCCTCCCTCCTCCCTTCCAGAATGCAGAGTGAGATCCCTGAATATCCCCCCTCCCTCCTCCCTTCCAGAAAGCAGAGTGAGATCCCTGAATATCCCCCCTCCCTCCTCCCTTCCAGAAAGTAGAGTGAGATCCCTGAATATCCCCCCTCCCTCCTCCCTTCCAGAATGCAGAGTGAGATCCCTGAATATCCCCCTCCCTCCTCCCTTCCAGAAAGCAGATTGAGATCCCTGAATATCACCCCTCCCTCCTCATTACCAGAATGCAGATTGAGATCCCTGAATATCCCTCCTCCCTCCTCCCTTCCAGAATGCAGAGTGAGATCCCTGAATATACCCCCTCCCTCCTCCCTTCCAGAAAGTAGAGTGAGATCCCTGAATATCCCCCCTCCCTCCTCCCTTCCAGAAAGTAGAGTGAGATCCCTGAATATACCCCCTCCCTCCTCCCTCCCAGAAAGCAGAATGTGATCCCTGAATATCCCTCCTCCCTCCTCATTACCAGAATGCAGAGTGAGATCCCTGTATATTCCCCTCCCTCCTCCCTTCCAGAAAGCAGAGTGAGATCCCTGAATATACCCCCTCCCTCCTCCCTTCCAGAAAGTAGAGTGAGATCCCTGAATATACCCCCTCCCTCCTCCCTCCCAGAAAGCAGAATGTGATCCCTGAATATCCCTCCTCCCTCCTCATTACCAGAATGCAGAGTGAGATCCCTGTATATTCCCCTCCCTCCTCCCTTCCAGAAAGCAGAGTGAGATCCCTGAAAATCCCCCCTCCCTCCTCCCTTCCAGAAAGCAGAATGTGATCCCTGAATATCCCTCCTCCCTCCTCATTACCAGAATGCAGAGTGAGATCCCTGAATATCCCCCTCCCTCCTCCCTTCCAGAAAGCAGAATGTGATCCCTGAATATCCCTCCTCCCTCCTCATTACCAGAATGCAGAGTGAGATCCCTGTATATTCCCCTCCCTCCTCCCTTCCAGAAAGCAGAGTGAGATCCCTGAATAACCCCCTCCCTCCTCATTACCAGAATCAAGAGTGAGATCCCTGAATATCCCCGCTCCCTCCTCCCTTCCAGAATGCAGAGTGAGATCCCTGAATATCCCTCCTCCCTCCTCCCTTCCAGAATGCAGAGTGAGGTCCCTGAATATCCCTCCTCCCTCCTCCCTTCCAGAAAGCAGAGTGAGATCCCTGAATATCCCCGCTCCCTCCTCCCTTCCAGAATGCAGAGTGAGATCCCTGAATATCCCCCTCCCTCCTCCCTTCCAGAATGCAGAGTGAGATCCCTGAATATCCCTCCTCCCTCCTCCCTTCCAGAAAGCAGAGTGAGATCCCTGAATATCCCCGCTCCCTCCTCCCTTCCAGAATGCAGAGTGAGATCCCTGAATATCCCTCCTCCCTCCTCCCTTCCAGAATGCAGAGTGAGATCCCTGAATATCCCTCCTCCCTCCTCCCTTCCAGAATGCAGAGTGAGATCCCTGAATATCCCTCCTCCCCCCTCCCTTCCAGAATGCAGAGTGAGATCCCTGAATATCCCTCCTCCCTCCTCCCTTCCAGAAAGCAGAGTAAGATCCCTGAATATCCCCCCTCCCTCCTCCCTTCCAGAAAGCAGAGTGAGATCCCTGAATATCCCCCTCCCTCCTCCCTTCCAGAAAGCAGAGTGAGATCCCTGAATATCCCCCTCCCTCCTCCCATCCAGAAAGCAGAGTGAGATCCCTGAATATCCCCCTCCCTCCTCCCTTCCAGAAAGTAGAGTAAGATCCCTGAATATCCCCCCTCCCTCCTCCCTTCCAGAAAGCAGAGTGAGATCCCTGAATATCCCTCCTCCCTCCTCCCTTCCAGAAAGTAGAGTAAGATCCCTGAATATCCCCCCTCCCTCCTCCCTTCCAGAATGCAGAGTGAGATCCCTGAATATCCCCCCTCCCTCCTCCCTTCCAGAATGCAGATTGAGATCCCTGAATATCCCCCCGACCTCCTCCCTTCCAGAAAGCAGAGTGAGATCCCTGAATATCCCTCCTCCCTCCTCCCTTCCAGAAAGTAGAGTACGATCCCTGAATATCCCCCCTCCCTCCTCCCTTCCAGAATGCAGAGTGAGATCCCTGAATATCCCCCCTCCCTCCTCACTTCCAGAATGCAGATTGAGATCCCTGAATATCCCCCTCCCTCCTCCCTTCCAGAAAGCAGAGTAAGATCCCTGAATATCCCCCAACCTCCTCCCTTCCAGAATGCAGATTGAGATCCCTGAATATCCCCCCTCCCTCCTCCCTTCCAGAAAGCAGAGTGAGATCCCTGAATATCCCCCTCCCTCCTCCCTTCCAGAAAGCAGAGTAAGATCCCTGAATATCCCCCTCCCTCCTCCCTTCCAGAATGCAGATTGAGATCCCTGAATATCCCCCCTCCCTCCTCCCTTCCAGAAAGCAGAGTGAGATCCCTGAATATCCCCCCTCCCTCCTCCCTTCCAGAAAGCAGAGTAAGATCCCTGAATATCCCCCTCCCTCCTCCCTTCCAGAATGCAGAGTAAGATCCCTGAATATCCCCCCTCCCTCCTCCCTTCCAGAAAGCAGAGTGAGATCCCTGAATATCCCCCCTCCCTCCTCCCTTCCAGAAAGCAGAGTAAGATCCCTGAATATCCCCCTCCCTCCTCCCTTCCAGAATGCAGAGTAAGATCCCTGAATATCCCCCTCCCTCCTCATTTCCAGAAAGCAGAGTGAGATCCCTAAATATCCCCCTCCCTCCTCACTTCCAGAATGCAGTGTGTGATCCCTGAGTCTACACCCTCCCTCCTCTCTTCCAGAAAGCAGAGTGAGATCCCTGAATATCCCCCCTCCCTCCTCCCTTCCAGAATGCAGAGTGAGATCCCTGAATATCCCCCCTCCCTCCTCCCTTCCAGAAAGCAGAGTGAGATCCCTGAATATCCCCCCTCCCTCCTCCCTTCCAGAAAGCAGAGTGAGATCCCTGAATATCCCCCCTCCCTCCTCCCTTCCAGAAAGCAGAGTGAGATCCCTGAATATCCCCCCTCCCTCCTCCCTTCCAGAAAGCAGAGTGAGATCCCTGAATATCCCCCCTCCCTCCTCCCTTCCAGAAAGCAGAGTGAGATCCCTGAATATCCCCCCTCCCTCCTCCCTTCCAGAAAGCAGAGTGAGATCCCTGAATATCCCCCCTCCCTCCTCCCTTCCAGAAAGCAGAGTGAGATCCCTGAATATCCACCCTCCCTCCTCCCTTCCAGAAAGTAGAGTGAGATCCCTGAATATCCCCCCTCCCTCCTCCCTTCCAGAAAGCAGAGTGAGATCCCTGAATATCCCCCCTCCCTCCTCCCTTCCAGAAAGCAGAGTGAGATCCCTGAATATCCACCCTCCCTCCTCCCTTCCAGAAAGTAGAGTGAGATCCCTGAATATCCCCCCTCCCTCCTCCCTTCCAGAAAGCAGAGTGAGATCCCTGAATATCCCCCCTCCCTCCTCCTTTTATCAATGCAGAGTGAGATCCCTGAAAACGGAACTTATCTTCCATCGTGAAACCTCTGCCTCTGATGTCCCATCGGATTTTCTCTTTGTGAATGGGATGGCACGTGATGGCTGCCCGTTCAATTTAAAATCCGGAATTGTTCAGGAAAGACGGGCTTTATGATCTGCAGAGGTAAGTATGGTTTTACATATTCTAATTGAGGTGCCGCTGCCGTGCGGCGGGGGGGGTCACACCGAGGTCACCCTGCCACCGGTAATTTGTGGTGGGCCCATCTCGACACCGCGGGTCAGGGCAGGCCTCTCTCCACTGAATTATGCCAGCCCCTGCACCCCGATCCACGTCATCGAGTGGCCGGTAAAATCCAGCCCAATGTATTTGTTTAATTTCTCTGCCATTTCATTATTCCCCATTATAAATTCTCCTGACTCTGCTTGTAATGGACCCACATTAGGTTTTGCTAATCTTTTGCTTTTTACATACCTATAGCAGCTTTGAAATTCCATTTTTGATGTTTCTAATTTACTCTTTTATTCTATTTTCCCTTTCTTAATCCTTTTCTTAGTCCTCCGTTACAGAATTCTAAAATGCTTCCAATCCTCAGGCTTACCATTTTTTGGCAACTTTATACGCCTCTTCCTTTGATCTCATACAATCCTTAATTTCTTTCGTTAGCCACAGATCAAACACTTTTCTTGCTGGGTTATTGTGCGTTAAAATATAATTTTTTTGTAAACTATGTATTTGTTCTTTAAATGTTAGCCATTGCCTGTTTACTGTCAGACCAATTAATGTAGTTTCCCAATGCACCACAGCCAATTTCCCCCTCATACCTTCATAGTTTCCTTTGCTTAGATTTAAGACATACGTTTCTGATTGAACTACATCACTTTCAAACTTAATATAAATTTCTATATATTATGGTCACTCTTTCCCAAAGGCTCCTTTACAACAAAATTATTAATTAGCCCTTTTTCGTTGCATTGGATCAGAAATTGCCTATTCCCTACTTATGAAGACAAGTGCTCCAGAAATTATCGTCCTCCGAGCCAAGCTGTTCCAGTACTGCTGCAACGCTGGCATCTACCCGTGAAATGTGAAAAATTGCCGAAGTATGTCCTGTGCCCAAAATGCAGCACAAATTCAACCCTGTCAATTCCTGCCCCATCAGTCGTCTCTTGATCATCAGCAAAGTTGTGGAAGGGATCATCGACAGTGCTATCAAATGGCACTTGCTCAGCAATAACCTGCTCAGTGATGCTCAATTTGGGTTCAGCCAGAGCCACTCAGCTCCTGACCACATTACAGCCTTGGTCCAAACATGGACAAAAGAGCTGAACTCAAGAGGTGAGGTGTGAGTGACTGCGCTCAACGTCAAGTCATCATTTGACAAGTGTGGCATCAAGGAGCCCTAGCAAAACTGCAGTCAATGGGAATCAGGGGGAAAACTCTCTGCTGGTTGGAGTTTTTCGTAACACAAAAGAGGATGGTTGTAGTTTAAAGAACAAAGAACAGTACAGCACAGGAACAGGCCATTCGGTACTCCAAGCCTGCGCTTATCTTGATGCCTGTCTAAACTAAAACCTTCTGCACTTCCGGGGTCCGTATACTGCTTTTCCCATCCTATTCATGTATTTGTCAAGATGCCTCTTAAACGTCGCTATCGTACCTGCTTCCACCACCTCCCACGGCAGCAAGTTCCAGGCACTCACCACCCTCTGTATAAAAAACTTGCCTCGCACATCCCCTCTGAGCTCTGCCCCTCGCATCTTAAACCTATGTCCCCAGTAATTGACTCTTCCACCCTGGGAAAAAGCTTCTGACTATACACTCTGTCCATGCCGCTCATAATTTTGTAAACCTCTATCATGTCGCCCCTCCACCTCTGTTGTTACACTGAAAACAATCCGAGTTTTTCGAACATCTCCTCATAGCTAATATCCTCCAGACCAGGCAACATCCTGGTAAACCTCTTCTGTACCCTCTCCAAAGCCTCCACATCCTTCTGGTAGTGTGGCGACCAGAATTGTACGCAATATTCCAAGTGTGGCCTAACTAAGGTTCTGTACAGCTGCAGCATGACTTGCTAATTTTTACACTCAATGCCCCAACCGATGAAGGCAAGCATGCCGTATGCCTTCTTGACTACCTTATCCTCCTGCGTTGCCACTTTCAGTGATCTGTGGACCTGTACACCAGATCTCTCTGCCTGTCAATACTCCTAAGGGTTCTGCCATTTACTGTATCCTTCCCACCTGTATTAGACCTTCCAAAATGCATTACCTCACATTTGTCCGGATTAAACTCCATCTGCCATTTCTCCGCCCAAGTCTCCAATCGATCTATATCCTGCTGTATCCTCTGACAATCCTCATCACTTTCCGCAACTCCACCAATCTTTGTGTTGTCCGCAAACTTACTAATCAGACCAGCTCCATTTTCCTCCAAATCATTTATATATACTCCAAAGAGCGAAGGTCCCAGCACTGATCCCTGTGGAACAACACCAGTCACAGCCCTCCATTCAGAAAAGCACCCTTCCACTGCTACCCTCTGTGTTCTATGACTGAGCCAGTTCTGTATCCATCTTGCCGGCTCACCTCTGATCCCGTGTGACTTCACCTTTTGTACCAGTCTGCCATGAGGGACCTTGTCAAAGCCTTTATTGAAGTCCAGATAGACAACATCCACTGCCCTTCCTTCATCAATCATCTTCGTCACTTCCTCAAAAAACCCGATCAAGTTAGTGAGACACAACCTCCCCTTCACAAAACCATGCTGCCTCTCGCTAATAAGTCCATTTCTTTCCAAATGGGAGTAAATCCTGTCCTGAAGAATCCTCTCCAACAATTTCTCCAACACTGATGTAAGGCTCACCGGCCTGTAATTTTCTGGATTATCCTTGCTACCCTTCTTAAACAAAGGAACAACATTGGCTATTCGCCAGTCCTCTGGGACCTCACCTGTAGCCAATGAGGATACAAATATTTCTGTCAAGGCCCCAGCAATTTCATCCCTTGCCTCCCTGGGGACTTATCTACCTTAATGTTTTTCATGACGCCCAACACCACCTCCTTTTTGATATCGACATGACCCAGAGTAACTATACTCCCTTCCCTAGACTCATCATCCACCAAGTCCTTCTCTTGAGTGAATACTGATGCAAAGTATTCATTTAGTACCTCACCCATTTCCTCTGGCTCCACGCATAGATTCCCTCCTCAGTCCTTGAGTGGGCCAACCCTTTCCCTGGTTACCCTCTTGCTCTTTATATACGTATAAAAAGCCTTGAGATTCTCCTTAATCCTGTTTGCCAATGAGTTTTCATGACCCCTTTTAGCCCTCCCGACTCCTAGCTTAAGTTCCTTCCTATTTTCTTTCTATTCCTCAAGGGCTTCATCTGTTCCCAGCCTTCTAGCCCTTACAAATGCTTCCTTTTTTTTTGACTAGGCTCACAATACCCCTCGTTATCCAAGGTTCCCGAAACTTGCCAAACTTATCCTTCTTCCTCACAGGAACATGCTGGTCCTGGATTATAATCAACTGACTTTTGAAAGACTCCCACATGTCAGATTTTGATTTACCCTCAAACAGCCGCCCCCAATCTAAATTCTTCAGTTCCTGCCTAATATTGTTATAATTAGCCTTCCCCCAATTTAGCATCTTCACCCGAGGACTACTCTTATCCTTATCCACAAGTACCTTAAAACTTACGGAATTATGGTCACTGTTCCCGAAATGCTCCCTAACTGAAACTTCGACCACCTGGCCAGGCTCATTCCCCAATACCAGGTCCAGTACGGTCCCATCCTGAGTTGGACTATCTACATACTGTTTCAAGAAGCCCTCCTGGATGCTCCTTACAAATTCTGCCCCATCTAAGCCCCTAGCAATAATGAGTCCCAGTCAATAGAGGGGAAGTTAAAATCACTCACCACAACAACCCTGTTGCTTTTACATCTTTCCAAAATCTGTTTACATATCTGCTCCTCTATCTCCCGCTGGCTGTTGGGAGGCCTGTAGTAAACGCCCAACATTGTGACTGCACCCTTCCTATTCCTGAGCTCTACCCACATTGCCTCACTGCATGAGCCCTCCGAGGTGTCCTCCCGCAGTACAGCTGTGATATTCTCCTTAACCAGTCATGCAACTATGATATCTGGATCATTGGGATATGAAACTACGAAGAGAGGTTGGATAGGCTTGGGTTGTTTTCGCTGGAGCAGAGAAGAGTGAGGGGTGACCTGATCGAGGTGTACAAGATTATGAGGGGCATGGACAGGGTGGATAGGGAGCAGCTGTTCCCCTTAGTTGAAAGGTCAGTTACCAGGGGGTCACAAGTTTAAGGTGAGGGGCGGGAGGTTTAAGGGGGATTTGAGGAAGAACTTTTTTACCCAGAGGGTGGTGACGGTCTGGAATGCCCTGCCTGGGAGGGTGGTAGAGGCAGGTTGTTGAAGGTCAATCATCTCAGTCCCGGGACATCACTGCAGAAGTTCCTCAGGATAGTGTCCTAGGCCCAACCATCTTCAGTTGCTTCATCAATGACCTTCCCTCCATCATAAGGTCAGAAGTGGGGATGTTCGCTGATGATTGCACAATGTTCAGCACCATTTGCAACTCATCAGATATTGAAGCAGCCCGTGTCCAGATACAGTAAGACCTGGACAACATCCAGGCTTGGGCTGATAAGTAGCAAGTGACATTCATGCCACACAAGTGCCAGACAATGATCATCTCCAATAAGAGAGAATCTAGCTATCTCCCCTTGATGTTCAGTGGCATTACCATCGCTGAATCCCCCACTATAAACATCCTGGAGGTTACGATTGACCAGAAACTGAACTGGAACAGCCACATAAATGCTGTGGCTGCAAGAGCAGGTCAGAGGCTGGGAATTCTTCAGCGAGTAACTCACCTCTTGTCTCATCAAAGCCTGTCCACCATCTACAAGGCACAAGTCAGGAGTGTGATGGAATACTCTCCACTTGCCTGGATGAGTACAGCTCCAGCAACACTCAGGAAGCTCGACATCATCCAAGACAAAGCAGTCGTTTGATTGGCACCCCACCTACCATCTTCAACATTCATTCAATTTAGAACCAATGTAGTGGCAGCAGTGTGTACCATCTACAAGATGCACTGCAGAAACTCACCAAGGCTCCTTCAACAGCACCTTCCAGACCCGCAACCTCGACCACCTGGAAGGACAAGGACAGCAGACGCATGGCAAATCCATCAGCTGCAAGTTCCCCTCCAAATCACACAACATCCTGACTTGTAAATATATCACCGTTCCTTCACTGACACTGAGTCAAAATCCACAACACTCTTTCAAACAGCACTGTGGGTGTAACCTACACCACACAGACCGCAGTGGTTTCAGGCAGTGGTTCACCACCACCTTCTCAAGGGCAATATGGGATGGGCAATAAATGCTGATCTTCTCAGCAATGCTCACATTCCATCAACAAAATGAAAAAGAATGTGGTTTTCTATTGGTTTAAAGCATTGTATTAGTTTGAGGTGCTGTATTAGATTGAGTTGTTGTATCAGTTTACGGTGTTGAATTAGTTTCAGATTCTGTATCAGTTGAATTCTGCAATGTATTGTCACAAATAACCCACTTTAATCACTTAACTGATTGTCCACAGTTAAAGAGGGCGGCCACATCCCAGAGTGCAGTGGAACAGTCCTGAGAGAGACACTCGAACAGTTGGAATTTAATATCTGAATGGTCACAGTCGAGTGAAGGATATCACTGAAACAATGTGAGATCTAGAGATGGGACTGATGGTGTTTGAGAGAACAAACTCATTGCTGGGAGAATAGAGTTTCTAATTTTCATTAATTAAATAATGTGATCAGAATTGTTCAGTCTTTGAAGTTTTCCAAATAAATCTCAGCACTAAATATATTCGATCACAACACAGACTGAACTCGATGTCGAAATCGGTTTGTTCAAATTCAAGAAAACAATTTGAACAATGTTGCAACCTCAATATCCCCCAAGGAGATTCCACAGGGTATAAATTAAAGGATCAGGGAATGTACTGACTCAGAGTTTAATACAGAGAGGGATTGTCTGCAGGACGAAGGGACAGATCACTTCACAGAAAATGCATGAAACATTTCACAGTGTCATGAAGATATATTACCTGATCCTTGCAGTAATTGGTGTTCCTGGTAAGTGACTCTAACAATCGAGATTCTGTTAATCTGTGTCTCTGTTTTTTTCTCTGTGACTGATAATGTTACATTGCTGATCGATTGCTCACTGTTATACAGAGACCAGATCAGTGATATCATTTCCTTAAGTTAAATGAACTGAATTATCTCTGTGGTTTTATTCCATTGCCTGAACTGAAAATAAATCTCTGTTTGTAACTCACAGGCTCTCTAAATTATCCAGTTACTGCCTTTAGTGGAATATCATATGTAGATATTAAGTTCAGGTGAGGAGGGTCGAAGGGCTTGCCTTTTGACCCTCTCCTTGTTTGACCACAACAGGGCTTATTTATTTTGAAACAGTGGATGTGCTGACCAAGTCAGTGGGTGTTTAACCTTTTGTGTGCTATAAGACAGTTTTTCTTGAGTTTTAACAAGAAAGAGGTTAGTTAATTGTACTTAAAATCAAAACCCGATCGAAGGGAAAATAATAAACTACACTCCAACTTTCACACACAGACATGGACACACAAACACACACATGTACACACACACACATGAGAATCACACACACAGATAGATTACAGATTGATGAAAAATAATTTGTTTGGAATGTAGTCCAGAACAAATAAAAATAATATATAGTCTGTGGGGCCAGTAATTTAATTGTCTTCCGGATGAATTAATGTTTCCGAAGTCTCTGGCTGGTCGAGTGTACTTGCAGCTGGTCCACCTAGATTCAAGTTTTCTTGGAGACAGTGATATAGATGGATTTCTCCCCCTGGAATCTCTGTCTGTAATGATGACAAGCTTGGACAGGATTCAAAGCTTGCAGAATACCTGGAGAGAGGGAGAGAGAGAGGGATAGCCCCACTGGGGTCTTGCACTTGTTGGCTCTCAAAGCTTGTCTGATATGTGTAACAAAAATTCCAAGTTCACACAGCCTGGTGGGGACTGTCACATGGTCCTCTCAGTTTTTTATTACTTTACTGAGGTGCAAAGTCTAAGAATCCCAAATCTCTCGCAGATCTTATTGTTTCAATGTTTACCCTCAGGAGGTATGTCTCCACAGTGATTGTTCCGAGATGGCTTTGAATGTCTTGCTAACAAGGGCGATACTAAATAATTTACTCAACTGTTCAAGCCACTGTCCTGGATGGGAGGTTTTTAGACACACGTCTCCACTTCCATGTCTTGGAAGGTGAGGTATTTCAACACAAATTGTGGTGGCCATCTTAGCTGCCAGTTTTATTAAAATTGCATGTCGGATACCAGCTTTCCTTTTTAAAGTTTAATGTAGGTTTCCAACCAATGAATTAAAAATCCTCATTCAGCATAGCATGTTTTCCTGATACCTCCCCACCATGCAGAATGACGTTTTATTCGGGCTTGTGTTTTTCGTATATCAACATGTCCAGTCATTGGAAGTTCGTGGGTTATTCTTAGTATTTCCTTACGATACATCGGTGGCACCACTATCTGGTTAACCACTGTCCACCCTTCATCTGTAGGTCTATGAGGAGGTCTCCACTTTCTCATCAGCACCTCCTTCTGGTACTCCCTTTAGTTTAGCTTCAGCTTGGACAGTCTGTACTAAATTTTTGAATACTGGGACAGCTTGCTGAGCCTCGACCAAGGAAGACCTGTTTGAAACATCCTTTGGGTCTTCTAACTTCCCAAAGAAGGTTCCAGATAAGCAGACAGTAGGGTCATCTGTCTGCAGTGTCATTTCAGCCTCCTGTGTCGGAACTTGTGGACAGAGTCACCACACAATCAGAGACAATGCCAGTGACTTTCTCCAGCAACTGCTCTGTCTCCTTTATCTCTTTCAGTCTGTCTAAAACCACTGAGGAAACTACCACCTTTACCCCGGCCAGATCATAACCCAGGAGCAGTTCGACTCTGTCCACAGGTAAACTAGGGACAATTCCCACTGCTCAATGTCCTGAAAAAGGTGCACCCGATATAAAGGTTTGGGTATATACTTTCCTCCACTACCATTTGCAAATATGCATTCAGTGCACTCTCTGGGAGAAAGGTCATGCCTTTTCCCAGTAGAAGGGATGAGGTGGCCCCTGTATTCCTAAGTATGACAGTGGGCTTGCTTGCCTCACTCGAAGGGTATTGGATCACTTTTCCTGAGCGCACAAAATCCTGTTAACTGTCAGGCATTCTGTTACATTTTCCTGCACTCACACCTTGCAGTACCACGGTAACACCACTATCTGGTGAACCACTGTCCACTCTTCATCCGCAGGTCTATGAGGAGGTCTCCACTTCCTCATCAGCACCTCCTTCTGGCACTCTGGGGCTCCCTTTAGTTTAGCGGTAGTTTTATGGGGTCTCACTGCCTCAGTTACAGCCACAGCCTGGTCTGCTGTACTTTCCATCAGGGCCCCTTTTCTTGTTTACTCTGATTCATCCTATGGGTTTTCCCCATAACTTCCAGCAGTCAGCTCGAAGGTGACCAGCCTTGTTACAATGGCGTACTGCTAAAAATTCTGAACCGTCCAAAAGCAGCCTGAACAAGCTTACCTTGAGTTTGAAAGAGTTAAGCAGCTCATTTTTGACCAATGGATATGAGCACTCAAGATACAGCCCACATATGAAGACCTGAGAGTGGTGATCCTTCTCGAGGAGTTTAAAAACACACTCCTCCTTTCCATTAAAACCCACAAAAGAGGAACAAAAGGTTCCAAGATCCAGGCAGGATGCAATCCTGGCTGATGAATGTACACTTGTCCACAATTCCTTACCCCAAGGAAAACCCTTCCCTAGTTGCCCCGCAAACCCAAAAAGGATAGAAGGTGGGAGGGTGATAGGAGATTGAACAGCTATTTGTGAGATGAGAAAGCTGGACACACAGGGGGCCCTCCTCAGGTTGGAAAGGATGGTGCTGAGAGCAGGAGTGATGCCTGAACCCTGTGTGTCTCCATTGTAACAAGGCAGGTCAACTTCGAGCTGACTGCTGGAAGTTACAGGGGAAACCCGGAGGATTAATCAGGGCACACCAGACCAGTACAAGAAAAGGGGTCCTGATGGAAAGCACAGCAGACCAGCCTGTGACTTTAACTGTGGTAGTAAGACCCAACTGACCTATTGATGTGAGTGCAGGAAAACAGAACAAAATGCCTTGGAGTTACCAAGATTTTGTATCCCAAGGATAACATGTCATAGTCTTGATTCTGAACTCTCATCAGACAACAGTGAATCAACCTCATGGGTTTTTCCTGTTTGCTTGCTTTTCAATAACAGTGTCCAGCTGTCTGCTGGCCACATCAGCTGCTTTTCAAAAGAGACGAAAAACATGCTTGACCTGATGCTGTGAGGTTTCATGGAGTCCGAAGTCGATGTTGTGGAAACTCAGGGCAACACTGGGTGGTACAGTGGCGCAGTGATTAGCACCGCAGCCTCACAGCTCGAGCGACCCGGGTTCAGTTCTGGGTCCTGCCCGTGCAGACTTTGCAAGTTCTCACTGTGAACACGTGGGTTTCCTCCGGGTGCTCCGGTTTCCTCCCACAGCCAAAGACTTGCAGGTTGGAAGGTAAATTGGCCATTGTAAATTGCCCCTGGTGTAGGTAGGTGGTAGGAGAATGGTGGGGATGTGGTAGGAATATGGGATTAATATAGGATTAGTATAAATGGGTCGTTGTTGGTCGGCACAGACTCGGTGGGCCGAAGGGCCTGTTTCAGTGCTGTATCTCTAAATAAAAAATGAAAGAAATGAAAACTCCCTCGCGACTGTATCCCACTGGGTCATCACCTCTGTCTGTCTGTTCTGCCGATGTGTTGGACATATGGTGATGGCAGTGTCTGGGACATTGTAAGGTCTGATTCTGTGAGTATGACTATGTCAGGCTGTTACTTGACTAGTCTATGGGACAGCTCTCCCAACTTGGGCACAAGCCCCCAGATGTTAGTATGGAGGACTTTGCAGGGTCAGATTTGCCGTTGTCATTTCCGATGCCGGGTGGTCCGTCCTGTTTTATTACTCCTTGACTTTGTAGCCGTTTGAAACAACTGAGTGATCTTGTTAGGCCATCTCAGAGAGTAATAAGACTCAACCACATTGCTGTGGGCCTGGAGTTACATATAGGCCAGACCAGGACAGCAGATTTCCTTCCCTAAAGGACATTCATGAACCAGATGGGTTTTTACGACAATCAACAATGGTTGCATGGCCATCATTCGACCAGCTTTTCATTCCAGATTTATTAACTGAGTTCAAATTCCACCTTCTGCCGTACTAGGATTCGTATCCATGTCCCCAGAGCAATACCCTGGGTCTCTGGGTTACTAGCCCAGTGACAATGCCACTAAAATACTGCCTCCCCTATCTAAATTTAATATCACCTCTCTGGTTTTAATTCTCTACCTCTAGAAATGAGCCCCAGTGCATTTCCATGATCCAGTTCACCTTCGTTCTGAATTTAATTCTGGGGTCAAAAGCACCAGAGCAAAACCACATCTCTCATTTTCTGGGACGGCCTGTTCTGGTAACGGAGGACGGCTACACCAATGCCCCTGGGGCGGAGGAGGTGTGGGCTGGTTCTTGGGCTGGGGATCCCCTATGGCCAATCAGTTGGTCCACATTCCTGGGGTCCATCATATTCCCAGACCACTGGAGCCTCCTGTTCTTGGGAAAATTTTCCATGCTTCCCTCTCCCTCTGTTATTCTGCTGGAACCATTTACACCTCCTCTGGACCCATCTTCTGTTTCTTTAATTGTCCCATTCTCTTTACACCATCATCCCTTTTGTCATTGAATCCCTCCTGCCCTCCACCCGAGCACAGACCTTCCCCTTTGTTCTTTCCTCTCCCTCCAGCTCACTTTTCACTGGCTCTGACATTGCTTTAAAACTGTTAATCTCTAATATCTTCCAGTTCTGTTCAAAGACTGTCAGCCGAAAACATTAACTCAGTTTCTCTCTCCACAGATACTGCCTGACCTGCTGAGTGTTTTCAACATTATCACAGTATCATTATTTTATTTTTACTCAAATACTTATTGTCTCTTCTCAGACATGGAGAATGTTTGATCAGTAATTTCCAGTCTCTTTTCCCTTACAGTTAATTTAGTGACGATTGTGATCCTGTCCCGTGGACACTGTGGCCTCTCTACCTGCATCACTCACTACCTGGTGGCCATGGCAACGGCAGATCTACTGGTCATTATCACTGAGGTCATACTGAGACAGATCAGTTATTATTATTTCCCATTGTGTTTTCTGCATATCACCCCTGTGTGTAGTATTATCTATGTCCTGAGTTGTGCAGCTACAGAGTGTTCTGTCTGGTTCACCGTCACTTTCACCTTTGATCGATTTGTGGCCATTTGTTGCCAGAAGCTAAAAACTAAATACTGCACCGAGAAAACTGCGGCTGTGGTTCTAGCAACAACCTGCATTCTGCTCTGTTTAACAAACGTCCCCTTCTACTTTAGATATGAATCTTATGGGAGAATCGACAATGTACCTTATCTCTGTGTTACAAAGACAATCTATTATACTGATCCCAGATGGGTGGGATTTAAATGGTTTCATACAGTTTTAACTCCATTGCTCCCATTTGCTTTAATTCTGTTACTAAACGCTCTGACAGTCAGACACATTTTAGTGGCCAGTCGAGTCCGTAAGGGACTGAGGGGTCAGAGCAAGGGAGAGAATCGCAGTGACCCAGAGATGGAGAGCAGAAGGAAGTCTATGATTTTACTCTTCACCATATCCGGCAACTTCATACTTCTGTGGTCAGTATATGTTCTATATTTCTTATATTATAACATTGCAGGAAGTGATCCCAACAATTCCAGAGATTTTGTATATTACTTTGGACATGTTGGAACTGTGCTGCTCAATTTAAGTTGCTGCACAAACACATTTATTTATGGAGCTACTCAGTCCAAGTTCAGAGAGCAGGTAAAGAGTGCGGTGAAATATCCGGTTATATCAATTAGTCAATTAATTAATAAACAAAACAACTGAGAGCGAACGAGAGGTGGGACCCAGTGTTTCCAGTCCATGAATGTAATATTTATCCACAGACTTCCATTAACTGAATGACACCAGAAATCATTGGGGATCTGAAAATGCTCCCAGCAGTGAGAGGAGCCACTGTGTTTAGGACACAGCTCCTGTGTTTAGTACATGGCTCTATTTTAGATTAAAATTGCTGCTAGTTTCTTTCAGGACTGATCCACTATTTTGTTGCATTCAGTCTGAGCTCCTCTGTAAACAGTGACTTCAGCCATTTTGTGCAGTAAATCATTTGCAGCTTCCAGAGTCAATAGAGTGGTCAGACTGAGCTGGGCTATGGTTTAGGGGCTGTATTACATCCTCTCTCTATTAGACTATCTCTCTCTCACAATCTCTATCAATAGTCTCTCTCACACTGTCTCACACACACTCACTCTCTCATACTGTCTCACACACTCACTCTCTCACACTGTCTCACACACACTCACTCTCTCACACTGTCACACACTCACTCACTCTCTCACACTGTCTTACACACTCTCACTCTCTCACACTGTCACACACTCACTCACTCTCTCACACTGTCTCACACACACTCACTCTCTCACACTGTCTTACAAACTCTCACTCTCTCATACTGTCACACACACACACTCACTCTCTCACACTGTCTCACACACAATCACTCTCTCACACGCACTCACTCTCTCACACACAATCAGTCTCTCACACGCACTCACTCTCTCACACACATTCACTCTCACACTGTCTCACACACACTCACTCACACACTGTCTCACACTCACTCACTCTCTCACACTGACTCACACACACTCACTCTCTCACACACTCTCACACTGTCTCAGACACACTCACTCTCTCACACACATTCACTCTCACACTGTCTCACACACACTCACTCTCTCACACACATTCACTCTCACACTGTCTCACACACACTCACTCACACACTGTCTCACACTCACTCACTCTCTCACACTGTCTCACACACACTCACTCTCTCACACACTCTCACACTGTCTCACACACACTCACTCTCTCACACTGTCTCACACACACTTAATCTCACACACACTCAGTCTCTCACACTCACACACACCCTCACTCTCACACTGTCTCACACTCACTCACTCTCTCACACTGTCTGACACACACTCACTCTCTCACACTCCCTCACTCTCTCAGACTCACACACACACACAGACTCACTCGCTCACATCTCACACACACTCACTCTCACACTGTCTCACACTCACTCACTCTCTCACTCTCACACACAAACACACTCTCTCACACTGTCTCACACACACTCACCAGGACACCCAGATCCCTCTGCATCTGATAGCTCTGCAATCTCTCACCATTTAGATAATATACTTATTTTTTATTCTTCCTGCCAAAATAGGCAATTTCACTTTTTCCCATATTGTACTCCATTTGCCAAATCTTTGCCCAGTCACTTAACCTATTTATATCCCTTTGTCGTCTCCTTATGTCCTCTTCACAATTTACTTTCTTACCTATCTTGGTGTCATCAGCAAATTTAGCAACAAGACCTTTCGTTCCTTTATCTAATTCATTTATATAAATTGTAAAACGTTAAGGCCTGATCCCTGCTGGGAGGCGGTGGTTTAGTGGTATTGTCACTGGATAAATAACTCAGAGCCCCAGGATATTGCTCTGGGGACATGGGTTCGAATCCCACCATGGCCGAAGGTGGAATTTGAATTCAATTAATAAATCTGGAATTAAAAGCTTGTCTAATGATGGCCATGAAACCATTGTCGATTGTTATAAAAACCCATCTGGTTCACTAATGCCCTTTAGGGAAGGAAATCTGCTCTCCTTAACTGGACTGGTCTACATGTGATTCCAGACCCACAGAAATATGTCTCTTAAAATGCTCTCTGAATTGGCCGAGCAAGTCACTCAGTTGTATCTAACCGTGAAAAAGTCAATAAGGATTGAAACTGGATGAACCACCCGGCATCGACCTCGGCATCGGAAACGACAACAGCGAACCCAGCCCTGTCAACCCTGCAAAGTCCTCCTTACTAACTTCTGGGAGCTTGTGCCAAAGATGAGTCAAGCAACAGCTTGACATAGTCATACTCAGAGAAACATACCTAACAGACAATGTCCCAGACACCGCCATCACCATCTGTGGGTATGTCCTGTCCCACCTGCAGGACAGATCCAGTAGAGGGGGCGGCACAGTGGTACACAGTCGGGAGGGATTTGCCCTGGGAGTCCTCAACATCGACTCCAGACTCCATGAAGTCTCATGGCATTAGGTCAAACATGGGCAAGGGAACCTCCTGCTGATTACCACCTACTGCCCTCCCTCAACTGATGAGTCAGTACTCCTCCATGTTGAACAGCACTTGGAGGAAGCACTGAGTGTGGCAAGGGTGCAGAATGTACTCTGGGTGGGGGACTTCAATGTTCAACACCAAGAGTGGCTCAGTAGCACCACTACTGACCAAGCTAGCCGAGTCCTAAAGGACATGGCTGCTAGACTGGATCAGTCGCAGGCAGTGAGGGAACCAACAAGAGGGAAAAACATACTTGACCTTGTCCTCACCAATCTGTCTGCCACAGATGCATCTGCCATGACAGTATTGGTAGGAGTGATCACCGCACAGTCCTTGTGGAGACAAAGTCCCATCCTCACATTGAAGATACCCTCCATCATGTTGTGTGGCACTATCACTGTGCTAAATGGGATAGCTTTTGAACAGATCAAGCAATGCAAAACTGGGCATCCATGAGGTGCTGTGGGCCATCAGCAGCAGCAGAATTGTACTCAACCACTATCTGTAACTTCATGGCCTGGCATATCCCCCACTCTACTGTTACCATCAAGCCGGGAGACCAACCCTCGTTCAATGAAGAGTGCAGGAGGGCATGCCAGGAGCAGCACCAGACATATCTTAAAATGAGGTGTCAACCTGGTGAAGCTACAACCCAGGACTACTTGCGTGCCAAACAGCAGAAGCAACATGCAATAGACAGAGCTAAGTCGAACCCACAACCAACGGATCAGATCTAAGTTCTGTAGTCGTGCCACATCCAGTCATGAATGGTGGTGGACAATTAAACAATGAACTGGAGGAGGTGGCTCCACAAATATTCCGAAGCTCAAAGATGGGGGAGCCCAGCACATCAGTGCAAAAGATAAGGTTAAAGCATTTGCAACAATCTTCAGCCAGAAGTGCCGAGTTGATGATCCATCTCAGCCTCCTCCTGAAGTCCCCAGTATCACAGATGCCAGTCTTCAGCCAATTCGATTCATTCCATGTGATATCAATAAATAAATGAAGGCAAGGGATACTGCAAAGGCTATGGGCCCTGACAGTATTCCAGCAATAGTACTGAAGACTTTCGCTCCAGAACTTACCGTGCCCCTTGCCAAGCTGTTCCACTACAGCTACAACACTGGCATCTACTAGCAATGTGGAAAATTACCCAGATATGTCCTTGCACACAGAAAGCAGGACAGGTTCACCCTGGCCAATTACCGCCCCATCAGTCTACTCTCAATCATCAGTAAAGTGATGGAAGATGTCATCGACAGTGCCAACAAGCGGCACTTGCTTCACAACTACCTGCTCACTGATGCTCAGTTTGGGTTTTACCAGGGCCATTCAGCCCCTGACCTCATTACAGCCTTGGTTAAAACATGGACAAAAGAGCTGAATGCAAGTGGTGAGGTGAGGCAGTATTTGACCGAGTATGGCATCAAGGAGCTCTAGCAAAACTGGAGTCAATGGGAATTGGAGGGAAAACTCTCCTCGGGTTGGAGTCATACCTAGCACAAAGGAAGATGGTTGTTGGAGGTCAATCATCTGAGCTCCCAGACATCACTGCAGGAGTTCCTCAGGGTAGTATCTTAGGTCCAACCATCTTCAGTTGCTTCATCAATGACCTTCCTTCAATCATCAGGTCAGAAGTGAAGATGTTCGCTGATGATTGCACAATGTTCAGCACCATTCACGTCTCCTCAGATACTGAAGCAGTCTGTGTAGAAATGCAGCAAGACCTGGACAATATCCAGGCTTGGGCTGATAAGTGGCAAGTAACATTCGTGCCAGACAAGTTCCAGGCAATGACCATCTCCAACAAGAGAGAATCTAACCATCTCCCCTTGACATTCAATGGCATTACCATCACTGAATCTCCCACTATCAACATCCTGAGTGTTCCCATTGACCAGAAACTGAACTGGAGTAGCCATATAAATACCCTGGCTGCAACAGCAGGTCAGAGGCTAGGAATCCTACAGCGAGTAACTTAGCTCTTGACTCCCGAAAGCCTGTCCACCATCTACAAAGCACAAGTCAGCAGTGTGATGGAATACTCTCCACTTGGCTGGATGGGTGCAACTCCAACAACATTCGAGAAGCTTCACACCATCTAGGACAAAGCAGCCCTCTTGATTGGCACCCCATTCACTAACATTCATTCCCTCTACCACTGACACAGTGGCAGCAGTGTGTACCATCTACAAGATGCACTGCAGCAACGCCCCAAGGCTCCTTCGACAGCACCTTCCAAACTCGTGACCTCTATCAACTGAAAGGACAAGGGCAGCAAATGTGTGGGAACACCACCATCACCTGCAAATTCCTCTCCAAGTCACACACCAACCTGACTTGCAACTATATCACTGGTCCTTCACTGTCGCTGGCTCAAAATCCTGGAATTCCCTCCCTAACAGCATTGTGAGTGTACCTACCCTTCATAGACTGCAGCGGTTCAAGAAGGCAGCTCACCACCACCTTTTTGTGGGCAATTAGGGATGGGCAATAAATGAATGAATAAAAAAAGGATATCACTCATTACATCTTGCCAACCAGAAAATGACTTATTTATGCCTAATCTCTGTTTCCTGTTCGCTAGCTAATCATCTATCCATGCCAATATGTTACCCCATATACCATGAACTTTTGAGCTTTAATTTTCTGCAGTAATCTTTGATGTGCGACCTTATCGAATGCCTTCTGAAAATCCAGGTACAGTACATCCACCGGTTCCCCTTTATCCACAGCACTTAACTTCTTCAAAGAAGTCCAATAAAGTGGTTAAACATGATTTCCCTTTCACAAAACCATGTTGACTCTGCCTGATTACTTTGCATTTTTCTAAGTGCCCTGCTATAATGGGCTGAATTTTAAAAGCCTGATGCTGCTCCTGTCAGCAGGTGACAAAATGGAAGTCTGCACATGCGGGCCATGCATCACCAATTACGTGGAGGGGGCGGGTTGTCCGACGCTGGCAATGGCATCAGCTGCCTGTGCGCAGGCACTGGCGCCAATTTTCAAGGGCAGCCAACCCTGCCGGTGAACTTCAATCTTTTCAGAGCTATCCCCTAATTGTTGTAATAAAAATTCTATTGCCCCTTTCCCAGCTTGCCCCATGACCAATGACAATATGTATTTGCCCTTCCCGCCCAAAAACACTTACCTTTGAAATAAAACCTTCCCCCACTAAGACTCTACAAAGTTAAACTTCACTCCTTCCCACCATCCCCTTCACTCATGATGATTACTTAACCCCGTCCCAACATCTCCCCCTCCCCCACCTTCCCCACCAGTGTCACGCCTGCTTTCCCCAGACGGGGAAGTGAATGTGCTGGATTGCCAGCTGTCACTCTGAAGATCACAACGGGCCGGTAAGATTAAAACTAAATGAATGTTAATGAATTAATTTTATTGATTAACATTTTTAAATTCAGATTCTGTCACCGAGAGGTGGGGGGACCATCACAGATCCTCGCTGCCTCAGGGAGGATTGGCCGGGCCCTCATGGTGTCAGGCTCCGTGGTGAGCCTCTGCCGGAATGATCTTATGGCTCCTCCCCTTCCACAGAGCCCGACGTTGGGGGCTCAGTAAAATCCAGCCCAATGTCTTTAATAATAGCTTCCAACATTTTCCCTATCACAGATGTTAAGCTAACTGGCCTGTAGTTTCCTGTTTTCTCTCTCTCCCTTTTTGAATAAAGGAGTTACATTTGTTATTTTCCAATCTAATTGAACCTTCGAGGGAAATCTAGGGAATTTTGGAAAATTATAACCAACGGACCAACTATCTCTCTGGCCAGTTCTTTTAAGACCCGAGGATGAAGTCCATCAGGACCTGGGGAATTATCAGCCCCTAGCTCCAACAACTTGCTCAGTACCACTTCCCTGGTGATTGTAATTTTCTTCATTTCCTCCCTCCCTTCCATTTCCTGATTTACAGATATTTCTGGGATGTTTCTTGTATCCTCTATTGTGAAGACTGATGCAAAATACCTGTTCAGTTCATCTGCACTCTCCTTATTTTCCCTTATTAATTCTCCAGACTCACTTTCTATAGGAACAACGCTCACTTTGTTAACTCTTCCTTTTTTAAATATCTGTACGAACTCTTACTATCTGTTTTTATATTTTTGGCAAGCTTTCTCTTGCACGCAATTTTTTCCCTCCTTATTAATAGTTTAGTAATTCTTTGTTTTTTTTTTATATTCTGTCCAATCTTCTGACCAGTCACCCACCTTTGTGCTATTGCATGCTTTTTCTTTAATTTTGAAACTATCTTTAACTTTTTTAGTTAACTGCAGATAGTGGATCCTCCACTTGGAATTTTTCTTTCTTATTGGAATGTATCTATTCTGTGCACTTTGAAATATCCCCTTAAATGTCTGCCACTGCATCTCTATTGACCTGTCCCTTAGCCTAATTGACCTCTTTCAATTCAGTTGAGTCCTCATTTTATAAACACCCCACAGAAGCTGAATCTTCCCAATCTATTGGCTTTTCTTACTTTTACCTATGAGATCAAAGGTTTACACATCCAGTTGTCTGGATGATATCCACAAAGCTGCATCTTCCACACAGTCCCCGGCCTTGCCCTTCAATCTCTTTAATTCAACCACAGAGAAATGGCATTTCCCCCTCCAACTTTCCGCATGAACTCAACCAGGAGACTAAAGGGTTACACGTTCCCAGAATGATACACCCACGCTTTTCTCTTACCCAGCCCAGTTGGTCCCCTCTAGTCTCTGTTCACACCTGGAGCACTGATCAGACATCCAGAGGAAAAGGTTTAATTCTGACAGGTCAGCCAACGGTCCAGCTGTACAGTGCAGAACAAAGGAAGGTTCACCTTTCTTATAACCCTCTGTACATGTGTTCAGAACCTGTGGTGATCAGGGATTGGTTACTCCCTGCAATGTCAGCTCTGTGAGTGGTCAGGGGTGGATGTTCCCTCTCATGGACAGAGTCCTTAGCAGATGCTAGTGATAAGGACAAAGTAGACGGCCTCTGTTACCAACCATGCTGTGAATGTCTGTCCCTTTCTCAATCACCCAGGTGGCTTCCTTCATACTGTTTCAAGGTTCCTCATTGCCCTGACCATAATGTTGACCATGGAACCAGAAGATGTTACAAGATACCCTTAATGAGATTCATCCTGCCAGTATTTTGATAATCATAGGTATTTGTACCATTGGAATGATTTTGATAAGAACAGAAGAGCAGATCTCAGACCTGATTTCTTATAATTACAGTCTTTTGGTCTTTTTATTGTCCATATCCTGCCTTCTTATAATTACAAGCCTTTCGTCATTTATTGTTTATATCTTGTTTAGGAATGCAGGACAGTGAAATTCCCAGGTTTTCTTTTCTATTTTCACTCCCTTAACTGTTGTGTTCCCACAAAGATCAAGCTAACAAATTCAACAGTGGCCAATTAGACTTCATATATCATGCCTTATGTACATTCTTATATCATTACAGGCATAACTGTAGTCATGGTATGCAGCTGAAAATTGATCAGTTACATCGTCATTTCATTCCATATTTACAAGGAATATACACTCCAAGGTCCCTCTGTTCTTTTACATTTCTCAGATTCCGACCATTTATTGTGTATTCACTTGCTTTGTTTGTCCTTCCTGAATGTATTACCTCACATTTCTCCGATTGGATCTTCATTTGCCACTGTTCCTACAGTCTCCAGCTTTCTTCCTCACTCTCAGCCAATTTTTGTATCACATCCAAACTTCTTATTCAGGCCCCCGACACAAGTTTAAATCATTGATATATACGACAAACAGTAAGGGACCCAGAACTGAGCCTTGCAGAACCCCACTGGAAACAGCCTTCCAGCCATACAAACACCCATCAACCATTTCCCTTTGCTTCCTGCCACGGAACCAATTTTGGATCCAACTTGCCATTTTCCCTTGGATCACATGAGTTTTTAATTTACTGACCAGTCTGCTCTGCAGGGCCTTGTCAAAAGCCTTCCGAAGATACAGGTGGATGGCATCAAATGCACTACCCTCATCGACCTTCCTTGTTACTTGCTCAAAATTCAATCAAGTTAGTCAAACACGATCTTATCCTAACAAATCCATTCTGACTGTCCTTGATTCATCCATGTTTTTTAAATGATGATTTATACCCTCTTGTTAGATTTTTCTCCAATAATTTTCCCAGCATGGAGGTTAGGCTGCCTGGCCTGTAATTATTCAGTCAATCCCTTTCTCCCTTTGAAAACAATGGTACAACAATGGCAGTCCATCTATTAGCAGTTCCCCTCCTTTCTTTTCCTGAATGTGGTGACATGTTTAATGTAGTTCGATTCAGGGATGCTGCTACCTCACCAAGGTTTCCACTCTTTAATTTGGAGAGCCTCCTCATTGAGTGCTGGCAGGCTGTACGACAAATAGGCAGAGCTGATGACTCACAACCAAGTCTGATCTTCCCATGGATGCTTAATGATTGTTTAGCAAATCAGGAACAGGCATCAGGCTGATTTCACTACTGATAGCTGTCTTTAACAGTTTGTCTCTTCTGGGTGACAGGGAGGATAAAACTCAGGTTTGAATGTAAAACTTATTCCATATTTAAGCTGTGGACAGGAATTATAAAAGCAGCTTGCTGAAACATAAAAATAATGGCAGGCGTTATCTTCAGATACTGAGACAGTCCGTGTCCACTTGCAGCAAGACCTGGATAACATCGAGGCTGATTCTTTTACCATTCTCTTTAAATCTGTGTCCTCTGGTTCTCGACCCTTCCCCCAATGGGAACAGTTTCTCTCCATCTATTCCATCCAGACCCGTCATGATTTTGCCCCCTCTATTAAATCTCCTCTCAACCTTCTCTTCTCGAAGGAGAACAACCCCAGCTTCATCAATCTATCCACAGAACTGAAATCCCTCATCCCTAAAACCATTCTTGTAGATCTTTGATGAACCATCTCTAACGCCTTCACATCCTTCCTGAAGTTCAGCGCCTGGTACTGGACACAATACTCCAGTTGAGGGCGAACCAGTGTTTTATTAAGATTCACTATAACTTCTTTGTTTTTGTACTCTCTGCCTCTATTTATAAAACCCAGGAACCCGTCTGCCTCATTATCCACTTTCTCAACTTGCCCTGCCACCTTCAATGGTTTGTGCACTTTTACTCCCAGTTCTCTGTTCCTGCACTCCCTTTAGAATTGTATCTTTTATTTTATATTGACTCTCCTTGTTCTTCCCACCAAAATGAATCACTTCACACTTCTCTGCATTAAGTTTATCTGCCCCATGTCCACCTATTTCACCAGTCTGTCTACATCCTCTTCAAGTCTATCACTATCCGAAGAACATACGAACATAATAAATAGAAGCAGGATTAGACCATACAGCTCATCGAGCCTGCTCCACCATTCAATACAATCATTGCTGATCTTCAGCTTCAATTCCACTTTCCTGCCCACTTCCCATGTCCTTTCATTCACTGAGAGACCAAAAATCTCACGAACTCAGCCTTAACTGTTTTCAATGATGAAGGATTCACAACTTTTTGTGGAAGAGAATTCCAAACATTCACAACTCTTTGAGTTAAAATTCCACCTTATCTCAGTGCGAAATGATTGGGCCCTCATCCTGAGATTGTGTCCCTGTGTTCTAGATTTCCATCCTCTCAGTGTTTACCCTGTCAAGCCCCTTAAGAATCTTTTATGTTTCAATGAGATCACCTCTCATTCTTCTAAATTTGAGAGTACAGACCCAATTTACTCAGTGTCTCATCGTAGGCCAACCCTCTCACCCCAGGAACCAATCTAGTGAACCCTAGAATCATAGAAAGTTTAAATAAGATGAGGGTGCGGATTTTCCCAGCCCCTTGACGTCACGGGAAGCGCATTCCCAGCCCTGCTAAGATGATACCATCCACAGAGCCAAGACGTGGTCAGACTAGTTAGTCACATTACTAACCTACTTGGCAACCTGGTTTTTTTTCTGAATTGTACAAATGGTTTGAACTGGGAGTGTCTGTTTGCTCCTGGACTGAAACGAGCTCTCCTGGCTGGCTCGCCACAGCCTCTTCCTGTCTGCTTCCATCTTTTTCTCTCGGAACTCTAAATCCACTGAAGACACAGGAATTCCAAGAGAGAAAAGTCTCCTTCAGCAAAGAAGGTTTAAGACGAATACTGGGCCCCAACCAAAAGTATGATCTACCTACAATCAAGGACTCTACAGTGAGCTCAAAGATCCATAACAAAAATCCTCTTTAGAGATTGCCTCAAATTTCTCCACTTTAGTTTTCTAGCGTGGGTGCATCATGGATCCGTAGGCGTCAACCGAATTCAAGTTTAAGTTTAATAAATTTCAACCTTTCTTCTTTAAACCGAAGAAAACCTGTTGCTGCTGGTTTCTTTGTCTTACAATTGGAAAGCAGTGAAAAGGGATTCACCAAGGGGGAGCTAAAAACATGGTGTGTTTTCAATGAAACCCTGTTAGGGTAAGACCAGGTGAAGGCTGAGAGGAATCCCCAGACCCTTTCTCATCTGGTGGTCACACAACTAATGAAGGGGTGACATTGTGTCAGGACAAGTGGTGGAAGGAAGAGCGAGGGATTTATGTGTGTGTCGGTGGGAAGGAGCACAAATGCCAAAAAGGGTGGTCATTGTTTTAAACGACAATGGAAAGACTCCGGGTCAGGAACATATTGGACTCAGAGTTTAGACTCTTATGTGATCTCAAACCCTCCAAATATAGTCAATGCTACCGAACTGGTCACACACGAAAGGAATTGCCGACCAAAGACCCGGGAAAAAGGGACTAAGTGCCCCGTAACGACACCTGGGTTGGTGTTATTCCAACAGGGAAAGTGTTGTGTCCTGATGTACATCATGAGGTAACATCTGTCATTCTTAACGGAGTTACAGCTGCCCAGATGGTGTTCACCAGAAACTGAGAAATTGTATGAGAAACTGCTAAAGGAGATGTTCCGGTAATTTTATGAGCAGAATTATGGGGATGAAATTCGGGAGGATTTATATAAACCAGTTAACAACAGTCTCATTGGCTTGAGGAGACGGAAAAGGGGATTGATTAATGATGTGGCCACGGTGTTTAATACTGGAACATCACTGGTCAATAATATGGATGATGCTCAGTTGCAGTTACAGGGAAAGACCCTGTGAAACCAGCTAAAGAAAATACTGGGGGAGGGTAATAGCATTGAGGGACAAAAATTGTGGGAAGACTAAGTAATGACAATTGCCCTAAAGGAAATAATAGCTGAGTTGGAGACTCAAGGCCAGACCATAAACAAATGAATAAGGCAGGATCGAAATGCATTGGACCAGTTTGACCAAAATGACGTATGTGTCATGTATGGTGAGTGGTTGTTAAACGAGGGGCATAGTAATCTAGAGGATTTGAAACAAGGCCTCATACCATCATGGATTGACAATAGGCGCTAAGGGCTCAAGGTGCAGATGACAACCTGATGAAAGTGATTCAGCTGCAGTCGGCCTCTGAACCATACCCAGTACCAATCAACTGTGATCAGAATAACCAAACTATAATGGGGATAGTTCTCAGGATACCAGTGATGGATCAATCACAATGGCCAGTACAAGGATACTGGGTGGAAAATATTGGTGTTATTCAAACTGGTTTATATGTGAGGCATCATAAGACCTCTCCGTACAATTCAGAGAGGCACCTCCATGACCAGCACTAATCTGAAGTTATGCCAGGGAGGAGGTACACATGTGGTGTTGTGTCTATACCACCGAAATCTTTTCACCCGTCCGGTATGTGGTTTGAATCTGGAAGCAGACAGCCGATCAACTGTACTATGGAGGTGATGGCTCAGAGCCATGTCCTACCCCAGGTCCATAAAGGGTAACAGAATCTACTGTGTCAGCACTAGTGAAATCCTGTATAGGTTACACAATGATACCTGGTGCCCAATTCGAGACTCTGTCTTTTACTTTTTTTTAATTCATTCATGGGATGTGGGCGTCGCTGGCCAGTCCGGCAGTTATTTCCCATCCCTAATTACCCTTGAGAAGGTGGTGATGAGCTGCCTTCTTGAACTGCTGCAGTCCATTTCGGGTAGGCATACCCACAGTGCTGTTCGGAAGGGAATTCCAGGATTTTGACTCAGCGACAATGAAGGAACGGTGATATAGTTCCAAGTCAGGATAGTGTGTGACTTGGAGGGGAAATTCCAGGTGGTGGTCTTCCCATGTACTTGCTGCCCTTGTCCTTCTGGTTGGTAGAGGTCGTGGGTTTGGAAGGTGCTGTCTAAGGAGCCTTGGTGCATTGCTGCATTGCATCTTGTAGATGGTACACACTGCTGCAACTCTGCGTCGGTGGTGGAGGGAGTGAATGTTTGTAGATGAGGTGTCAATCAAGCGGGCTGCTTTGTCCTGGATGGTGTCAAGCTTCTTGAGTGTTGTTGGAGCTGCACCCATCCAGGCAAGTTTAGAGTATTCCATCAAACTCCTGACTTGTGCCTTCTCGATGGCTTTGGGGAGTCAGGAGGTGAGTTATTCGCCTCAGGATTCCTAGCCTCTGACCTGCTCTTGTAGCCACGGTATTTATATGGCTACTCCAGTTCAGTTGATGGTTAATGGTAGCCCCTAGGATGTTGATAGTGGGGGAATCAGCGATGGTAATGCCATTGAATGTCAAGGGGAGATGGTTAGATTCTCCCTTGTTGGAGATGCTCATTGCCTGGCACTTGTGTGGCACAAATGTTACTAGCCACTTATCAGCCCAAGCCTGGATATTGTCCATGTCTTGCTGCATTTCTACACGGACTGCTTCAGTATCTGAGGAGTCACGAATGCTGCTGAACATTGTGCAATCATCAGCGAACATCCCAACTTCTGACCTTATGATTGAAGGAAGGTCATTGATGAAGCAGCTGAAGATGGTTGGGCCTAAGATACTACCCTGAGGAACTCCTGTAGTGATGTCCTGGAGCTCAAATGATTGACCGACAACAACCACAACCTTCTTCCTTTGCACGAGGTATGACCCAGCCAGCGGAAGATTTTCCCCCTGATTTGCATTGACTTCAGTTTTGCTTGGGCTCCTTGATGCCATACTCGGTCAAATGCTGCCTTGATGTCAAGTGCAGTCACTCTCACCTCACCTCATGAGTTCAGCCCTTTTGTCCATGTTTGAACCAAGACTGTAATGAGGTTAGGAGCTGAGTGGCCCAGGCGGACCCCAAAGTGAGCATCACTGAGCAGGTCATTGCGAAGCAAGTGCCGCTTGTTGGCACTGTTGATGACACCTTCCATCACTTTACTGATGATTGAGAGTAGACTGATGGGGCGGTAATTGGCCGGGTTGGACTTGTCCTGCTTTTATGTACAGGACATACCTGGTCAATTTTCCACATTGCAGGGTAGATGCCAGTGTTGTAGCTGTACTGGAACAGCTTGGCTAGGGGCACGGCAAGTTCTGGAGCACAGGTCTTCAGTACTATTGCCGGAATATTGTCAGGGCCCATAGCCTTTGCAGTATCCAGTATCTTCTGTCGTTTCTTGATATCATGCGAAGTTAATCGAATTGGCTGACGTCTGGCATCTGCGATACTGGGGACTTCAGGAGGAGGCCGAGATGGATCATCAACTCGGCACTTCTGGCTTAAACTCATTGCAGATACTTCAGCCTTGACTTTCGCACTGATGTGCTGGGCTCCCCCATCACTGAGGATGGGGATATTTGTGGAGATAAGTCCTCCAGTCAGTTGTTTAATTGTCCACCACCATTCACAGCTGGATGTGGCAGGACTGCAGAGCTAAGATCTGATCCGTTGGTTATGGGATCGCTTAGCTCTGTCTATCGCATGCTGCTTACACAGTTTAGCACGCAGATAGTACTGTGTTGTAGCTTCACCAGGTTGACACCTCATTTTGAGGTATGCCTGGTGCTGCTCCTGGCATGCCCTCCTGCACTCTTCATTGGACCAGGGTTGATCACCTGGGATGATGGTAATGGTAGAATGGGGGATATGCCAGGCCATGATGTTACAGATTGTGGCTGAGTACAATTCTGCTGTTGCTGGTGGCCCACAGTGCCTCATGGATGCCCAGTTTTGCATTGCTAGATCTGTTCTAAATCTATCCCATTTAGCACTGTGGTGGTGCCACAAAACACGATGGAGGGTACCCTCAATGTGAAGATGGGACTTCGTCTCCACAAGGATTGTGCAGTGGTCACTTCTACTAATACTGTCATTGACAGATGCATCTGTGACAGGCAGATTGGTGAGGACAAGGTCAAGTACTTTTTTCCCTCTTGTTGGTTCCCTCTCCACCTGCCACATATCCAGTTTAGCAGCTTTGTCCTTTAGGACTCGGCCAGCTCGGTCAGTAGAGGTGTTACTAAGCCACTGTTGGTGATGGACATTGAAGTCCCCCACCCAGAGTACATTCTGTGCCCTTGCCACCCTCACAGCTTCCTCCAAGTGGTGTTCAACATGGAGGAGTATTGACTCATCCGCTGAGGGAGGATGGTAGGTGGGAATCAGCGGGAGGTTTCCTTGTCTATGTCTGACCTGATGCCATGAGACTTCATGGGGTCCAGAGTGGATGTTGAGGACTCCCAGGGCAACTCCCTCCCTACTGTATACCATTGTGCCGCCACCTCTGCTGGGTCTGTCCTGCCGTTGTGACAGGACGTACCCGGGGATGGTGATGGCAGTGTCTGGGACATTGTCTGTCAGGTATGATTCCGTAAGTATGACTATGTCAGGCTGTTGCTTGACTAGTCTGTGGGACAGCTCTCCCAACTTTGGCACAAGCCCCCAGATGTTAGTAAGGAGGACTTTGCAGGGTCGACAGGGCTGGGTTTGCCATTGTTGTTTCCGGTACCGAGGTCGATGCCAGGTGGTCCGTCCGGTTTCATTCCATTTTATTGACTTTGTAGTGGTTAGGTACAATTGAGTGGCTTGCTAGGCCATTTCAGAGGGCATGTAAGAGTTAACCACATTGCTGTGGGTCTGGAGTCACATGTAGGCCAGACCAGGTAAGGACAGCAGATTTCCTTCACTAAAGAACATTGGTGACTTCAGACCCCAGTTGCACAGGAAAGGATAATGCCGATCTCTGATCACACCCCAGTCAATCTCATAGTGAATGGTAATTTACCGAACCTCCAAGAATACATATCCTAATTTGGATATGTTATCTCATCATCACCTGAAACTTTGACTAAACTGGTAAAGGAAGTCGAGCTTTCCCAAAAACATTATTATACACTCCAGCAGGAAAATAGGAAAACGAGGGATAACATTTGAGTAATAGTTCCCCCTCCTTGGTGGGATATTGGACTCAATATTGAGGTCTCTCATTGGATTTGAATCACATCACATGTGTTAGTGATTGTGAAATTGATTATTGTGTTGTATTTGTTGATATTGCAATGTAAGCTGAAAAGAAAGGTTAAAGGGGAGGAACTTGAAAGATTTTTAAAAGGGGATTTGGGATGATAGAACCAGATGTATGGTCTGGTTAAAGAAATGTGAGATTTGGCTGAAACCAGAAATGCACTCAAAGGTGGAGGAGAATAGGGAAGTAATATCTCGAGTGTAATAGAGATTTAAAGGGGGAAGATTGAAGGAGATGAAACAGTTAACCTCAATGTACAGGAGGAATAAGTTCACTGAAACTCTGATTCATGATCAGTTTGGAGGACATTAACAAGTGGACAATGTCACAAGTTAACGACATTATGAATCACTGTCAGTTCCTGACAAGAATGGGAGATGGATTAACACCTGAACAATACCATGAGCTGAGCACCCATTACCGTGAGGGAAATGACATTATCTTTATGTTGTGTAGACAACAGGAGAGGAGATAAGGAGTTGTCTCTGACCTTGCTGTTCTGTATAGTTCAGGAGATTGAAAGACCAAGATAAAGAGGTGTGAAAGACCAGGTGGCTCAGCAGTCTGATAACTGAAACTACAGCTGAGGCCCAGGTGTGGGATAGCGTGATGGGAACACTATAAGAAAGGACAATATCGGAACGTGGGCACTGCAGTCAGGTGAAGACGGACGGTGACCGGTCATCTCCAGATCCAGGCCTACAATCAACATCGGTAACGACTTGCCGTGTGGGTAATTGTAAGTTTCAGTCAAATCATTGAGGAGTTTGTACTGTGGTTTTGTTGTTGTAATAAACTAACAAATTTGGGTGGAGCCAAAATCTATTTGTAACATGTATTTTGTTCTTGTAATTCCGGGGTCCAAGAATCATTTAAGGAGGAAGGGAGCTGAAATCCCGACATCGTAACCAGCCTTTTATGTGGTATTTTATCATACTTTAAAATCCATATAAACGACATCCACACATTCCCTTCATCAACCTTCTCTGTGACTTCATCAAAAAATTCAATTAGATTAATCAAGCATGATCTTCCCTTTATAAATCCATGTTGACTATCCTCAATTCACTCAAACCTCGCGAACAGTCCGTTGATATTTTCCCTGATTATTGTTTTTAACACCTCAAACCTCAACACCTCAAGGGCGGCACAGTGGCGCAGTGGTTAGCACCGCAGCCTCACAGCTCCAGCGACCCGGGTTCAATTCCGGGTACTGCCTGTGTGGAGTTTGCAAGTTCTCCCTGTGCCTGCGTGGGTTTCCTCCGGGTGCTCCGGTTTCCTCCCACAGCCAAAAGACTTGCAGGTTGATAGGTAAACTGGCCATTATAAATTGCCCCTAGTATAGGTAGGTGGTAGGGGAATATAGGGACAGGTGAGGATGTGGTAGGAAGATGGAATTAGTGCAGGATTAGTATAAATGGGTGGTTGAAGGTCGGCACAGATTCGGTGGGCTGAAGGGCCTGTTTCAGTGCTGTATCTCTAAATCTAAACACCACTGATGTTAAACTAACTGGCCTGTAGTTGCTAGGGATACACTTTCTTGAGAGTCAAGGCAGCTTTTCTCTGTATCTAGCTCAGGCTTTACCTGCCCTGGGTCTGTGTGAGACAGTGAGATGGAGTGTGCATGTGAGAGAGACAGCCAGTGTTTGGATGAGGAAGTGTTAGATCGATGATTTTCTGTGGGAGACAATGAGGCAGTGTGAGAGAGTGAGTGTGTGTGAGACAGTGTGAGAGAGTGAGTGTGTGAGACAGTGTGGGAGAGTTAGTGTGTGTGTGAGACAGTCTGAGAGTGAGAGTGTGAGACAGTGTGAGAGAGTGAGTGTGTGAGACAGTGTGGGAGAGTTAGTGTGTGTGTGAGACAGTCTGAGAGTGAGAGTGTGAGACAGTGTGAGAGAGTGAGTGTGTGTGACAGTGTGAGAGACAGTGTGTGTGTGAGACATTGTGAGAGAGTGAATGTGTGTGTGTGACAGTGTGAGAGAGTGTGTATGAGAAAGTGTGAGAGACTGAGTGTGTGTGAGACAGTGTGAGTGAGTGAGTGTGTGAGACAGTGTGGGAGAGTTAGTGTGTGTGTGAGACAGTCTGAGAGTGAGAGTGTGAGACAGTGTGAGAGAGTGAGTGTGTGAGACAGTGTGGGAGAGTTAGTGTGTGTGTGAGACAGTCTGAGAGTGAGAGTGTGAGACAGTGTGAGAGAGTGAGTGTGTGTGACAGTGTGAGAGACAGTGTGTGTGTGAGACATTGTGAGAGAGCGAATGTGTGTGTGTGACAGTGTGAGAGAGTGTGTATGAGAAAGTGTGAGAGACTGAGTGTGTGTGTGACAGTGTGAGAGAGTGAGTGCATGTGAGACAGTGTGAGAGAGTGAGTGTGTGTGAGACAATGTGAGAGAGTGAGTGCATGTGAGACAGTGTGAGAGAGTGAGTGTGTGTTTGACAGTGTGAGAGAGTGAGAGTGTGTGTGAGACAGTTTGAGAGAGTGAGTGTGTGTGTGTGACAGTGTGTGTGTGAGACAATGTGAGAGAGTGAGTGTGTGTGTGTGACAGTTTGAGAGAGTGAGTGTGTGTGAGACAGTGTGAGTGAGTGAGTGTGTGAGACAGTGTGAGAGAGTGAGTGTGTGTGTGTGACAGTGTGAGAGAGTGAGTGTGTGTGAGACAGTTTGAGAGAGTGAGTGTGTGTGAGACAGTGTGAGTGAGTGAGTGTGTGAGACAGTTTGAGAGAGTGAGTGTGTGTGAGACAGTGTGAGAGAGTGAGTGTGTGTGTGTAACAGTGTGAGAGATTGAGTGTGTGTGAGACAGTGTGAGTGAGTGAGTGTGTGAGACAGTGTGAGAGAGTGAGTGTGTGTGTGACAGTGTGAGAGAGTGAGTGTGTGTGACAGTGTGAGAGAGTGACTGCATGTGAGACGGTGTGAGAGTGAGAGTGTGTGTGACAGTGCGAGAGACTGTGTGTGTGTGAGACAGTGTGAGAGAGCGAGTGTGTGTGTGTAACAGTGTGAGAGAGTGAGTGTGTGTGTGTGTGGACAGTGTGAGAGAGTGAGTGTGTGTATGTGACAGTGTGAGAGAGTGAGAGTGTGCAAGACAGTGTGAGAGAGTGAGTGAGTGTGTGACAGTGTGAGAGAGTGAGTGTGTGTGAGACAGTGTGAGAGAGTGAGTGTGTGTGACAGTGTGAGAGACAGTGTGTGTGTGTGACAGTGTGAGAGAGTGACTGCATGTGAGACAGTGTGAGAGAGTGAGAGTGTGAGACAGTGTGAGAGAGTGTGTGTGTGAGACAGTGTGAGAGAGTGAGTGTGTGTGTGTAACAGTGTGAGAGATTGAGTGTGTGTGAGACAGTGTGAGTGAGTGAGTGTGTGAGACAGTGTGAGAGAGTGAGTGTGTGTGTGACAGTGTGAGAGAGTGAGTGTGTGTGACAGTGTGAGAGAGTGACTGCATGTGAGACGGTGTGAGAGTGAGAGTGTGTGTGACAGTGCGAGAGACTGTGTGTGTGTGAGACAGTGTGAGAGAGCGAGTGTGTGTGTGTAACAGTGTGAGAGAGTGAGTGTGTGTGTGTGTGGACAGTGTGAGAGAGTGAGTGTGTGTATGTGACAGTGTGAGAGAGTGAGAGTGTGCAAGACAGTGTGAGAGAGTGAGTGAGTGTGTGACAGTGTGAGAGAGTGAGTGTGTGTGAGACAGTGTGAGAGAGTGAGTGTGTGTGACAGTGTGAGAGACAGTGTGTGTGTGTGACAGTGTGAGAGAGTGACTGCATGTGAGACAGTGTGAGAGAGTGAGAGTGTGAGACAGTGTGAGAGAGTGAGTGTGTGAGACAATGTGAGAGACAGTGTGTGTGTGAGACAGTGTGAGAGAGCGAATGTGTGTGTGTGACAGTGTGAGAGAGTGAGTGTGTATGAGAAAGTGTGAGAGAGTGAGTGCATGTGAGACAGTGTGAGAGAGTGAGTGTGTGTTTGACAGTGTGAGAGAGTGAGTGTGTGTGAGACAGTGTGAGAGAGTGAGTGTGTGAGACAGTGTGGGAGAGATAGTGTGTGTGTGAGACAGTCTGAGAGTGAGAGTGTGAGACAGTGTGAGAGAGTGAGTGTGTGAGACAGTGTGGGAGAGTTAGTGTGTGTGTGAGACAGTCTGAGAGTGAGAGTGTGAGACAGTGTGAGAGAGTGAGTGTGTGTGACAGTGTGAGAGACAGTGTGTGTGTGAGACATTGTGAGAGAGCGAATGTGTGTGTGTGACAGTGTGAGAGAGTGTGTATGAGAAAGTGTGAGAGACTGAGTGTGTGTGAGACAGTGTGAGAGAGTGAGTGTGTGAGACAGTGTGGGAGAGTTAGTGTGTGTGTGAGACAGTCTGAGAGTGAGAGTGTGAGACAGTGTGAGAGAGTGAGTGTGTGAGACAGTGTGGGAGAGTTAGTGTGTGTGTGAGACAGTCTGAGAGTGAGAGTGTGAGACAGTGTGAGAGAGTGAGTGTGTGTGACAGTGTGAGAGACAGTGTGTGTGTGAGACATTGTGAGAGAGCGAATGTGTGTGTGTGACAGTGTGAGAGAGTGTGTATGAGAAAGTGTGAGAGACTGAGTGTGTGTGTGACAGTGTGAGAGAGTGAGTGTGTGTGAGACAATGTGAGAGAGTGGGTGTGTGTTTGAGAGAGTGAGAGTGTGTGTGAGACAGTTTGAGAGAGTGAGTGTGTGTGTGTGACAGTGTGTGTGTGAGACAATGTGAGAGAGTGAGTGTGTGTGTGTGACAGTGTGAGAGAGTGAGTGTGTGTGAGACAGTGTGAGTGAGTGAGTGTGTGAGACAGTGTGAGAGAGTGCGTGTGTGTGTGTGACAGTGTGAGAGAGTGAGTGTGTGTGAGACAGTTTGAGAGAGTGAGTGTGTGTGAGACAGTGTGAGTGAGTGAGTGTGTGTGTGTGACAGTGTGAGAGAGTGAGTGTGTGAGACAGTTTGAGAGAGTGAGTGTGTGTGAGACAGTGTGAGAGAGTGAGTGTCTGTGTGTAACAGTGTGAGAGAGTGAGTGTGTGTGAGACAGTGTGAATGAGTGAGTGTGTGAGACAGTGTGAGAGAGTGAGTGTGTGTGTGACAGTGTGAGAGAGTGAGTGTGTGTGACAGTGTGAGAGAGTGACTGCATGTGAGACGGTGTGAGAGTGAGAGTGTGTGAGACAGTGTGAGAGAGCGAGTGTGTGTGTGTAACAGTGTGAGAGAGTGAGTGTGTGTGTGTGTGACAGTGTGAGAGAGTGAGTGTGTGTATGTGACAGTGTGAGAGAGTGAGAGTGTGCAAGACAGTGTGAGAGAGTGAGTGAGTGCGTGACAGTGTGAGAGAGTGAGTGTGTGTGAGACAGTGTGAGAGAGTGAGTGTGTGTGACAGTGTGAGAGACTGTGTGTGTGTGTGACAGTGTGAGAGAGTGACTGCATGTGAGACAGTGTGAGAGAGTGAGAGTGTGAGACAGTGTGAGAGAGAGTGTGTGAGACAGTGTGAGAGACAGTGTGTGTGTGAGACAGTGTGAGAGAGCGAATGTGTATGAGGAAGTGTGAGAGAGTGAGTGCATGTGAGACAGTGTGAGAGAGTGAGTGTGTGTTTGACAGTGTGAGAGAGTGAGTGTGTGTGAGACAGTGTGAGAGAGTGAGTGCATGTGAGACAGTGTGAGAGAGTGAGTGTGTGTTTGACAGTGTGAGAGAGTGAGAGTGTGTGACAGTGTGAGACAGTGTGTGTGTGAGACAATGTGAGAGAGTGAATGTGTGTGTGTGACAGTGTGAGAGAGTGAGTGTGTGTGTGTGACAGTGTGAGTGAGTGAGTGTGTGAGACAGTGTGAGAAAGTGTGTGTGTGAGACAGTGTGAGTGAGTGAGTGTGTGAGACAGTGTGAGAGAGTGAGTGTGTGTGACAGTGTGTGAGACAGTGTGTGTGTGAGACAATGTGAGAGAGCGGATGTGTGTGTGTGACAGTGTGAGAGAGTGAGTGTGTGTGAGACAGTGTGAGAGAGTGAGTGCATGTGAGACAGTGTGAGAGAGTGAGTGTGTGAGACAGTGTGAGAGAGTGAGTGTGTGTGACAGTGTGAGAGACAGTGTGTGTGTGAGACAATGCGAGAGAGCGAATGTGTGTGTGTGACAGTGTGATTGAGTGAGTGTGTGTGTGTGACAGTGTGAGAGAGTGAGTGTGTGTGAGACAGTTTGAGAGAGTGAGTGTGTGTGAGACAGTGTGAGTGAGTGAGTGTGTGAGACAGTGTGAGAGAGTGAGTGTGTGTGACAGTGTGAGAGACAGTGTGTGTGTGAGACAATGTGAGAGAGCGAATGAGTGTGTGTGACAGTGTGAGAGAGTGAGTGTGTGTGTGACAGTTTGAGAGTGTGTGTGTGTGTGAGACAGTGTGAGAGAGTGAGTGTGTGTGTGTAACAGTGTGAGAGAGTGAGTGTGTGTGAGACAGTGTGAGTGAGTGAGTGTGTGAGACAGTGTGAGAGAGTGAGTGTGTGTGTGACAGTGTGAGAGAGTGAGTGTGTGTGACAGTGTGAGAGAGTGACTGCATGTGAGACGGTGTGAGAGTGAGAGTGTGTGTGACAGTGCGAGAGACTGTGTGTGTGTGAGACAGTGTGAGAGAGCGAGTGTGTGTGTGTGTGACAGTGTGAGAGAGTGAGTGCATGTGAGACAGTGTGAGAGAGTGAGTGTGTGTTTGACAGTGTGAGAGAGTGACTGCATGTGAGACGGTGTGAGAGTGAGAGTGTGTGAGACAGTGTGAGAGAGCGAGTGTGTGTGTGTAACAGTGTGAGAGAGTGAGTGTGTGTGTGTGTGACAGTGTGAGAGAGTGAGTGTGTGTATGTGACAGTGTGAGAGAGTGAGAGTGTGCAAGACAGTGTGAGAGAGTGAGTGAGTGCGTGACAGTGTGAGAGAGTGAGTGTGTGTGAGACAGTGTGAGAGAGTGAGTGTGTGTGACAGTGTGAGAGACTGTGTGTGTGTGTGACAGTGTGAGAGAGTGACTGCATGTGAGACAGTGTGAGAGAGTGAGAGTGTGAGACAGTGTGAGAGAGTGAGTGTGTGAGACAGTGTGAGAGACAGTGTGTGTGTGAGACAGTGTGAGAGAGCGAATGTGTATGAGGAAGTGTGAGAGAGTGAGTGCATGTGAGACAGTGTGAGAGAGTGAGTGTGTGTTTGACAGTGTGAGAGAGTGAGTGTGTGTGAGACAGTGTGAGAGAGTGAGTGCATGTGAGACAGTGTGAGAGAGTGAGTGTGTGTTTGACAGTGTGAGAGAGTGAGAGTGTGTGACAGTGTGAGACAGTGTGTGTGTGAGACAATGTGAGAGAGTGAATGTGTGTGTGTGACAGTGTGAGAGAGTGAGTGTGTGTGTGTGACAGTGTGAGTGAGTGAGTGTGTGAGACAGTGTGAGAAAGTGTGTGTGTGAGACAGTGTGAGTGAGTGAGTGTGTGAGACAGTGTGAGAGAGTGAGTGTGTGTGACAGTGTGTGAGACAGTGTGTGTGTGAGACAATGTGAGAGAGCGGATGTGTGTGTGTGACAGTGTGAGAGAGTGAGTGTGTGTGAGACAGTGTGAGAGAGTGAGTGCATGTGAGACAGTGTGAGAGAGTGAGTGTGTGAGACAGTGTGAGAGAGTGAGTGTGTGTGACAGTGTGAGAGACAGTGTGTGTGTGAGACAATGTGAGAGAGCGAATGTGTGTGTGTGACAGTGTGATTGAGTGAGTGTGTGTGTGTGACAGTGTGAGAGAGTGAGTGTGTGTGAGACAGTTTGAGAGAGTGAGTGTGTGTGAGACAGTGTGAGTGAGTGAGTGTGTGAGACAGTGTGAGAGAGTGAGTGTGTGTGACAGTGTGAGAGACAGTGTGTGTGTGAGACAATGTGAGAGAGTGACTGCATGTGAGACAGTGTGAGAGAGTGAGAGTGTGAGACAGTGTGAGAGAGTGAGTGTGTGAGACAGTGTGAGAGACAGTGTGTGTGTGAGACAGTGTGAGAGAGCGAATGTGTGTGAGACAGTGTGAGTGAGTGAGTGTGTGAGACAGTGTGAGAGAGTGAGTGTGTGTGTGACAGTGTGAGAGAGTGAGTGTGTGTGACAGTGTGAGAGAGTGACTGCATGTGAGACGGTGTGAGAGTGAGAGTGTGTGTGACAGTGCGAGAGACTGTGTGTGTGTGAGACAGTGTGAGAGAGCGAGTGTGTGTGTGTGTGACAGTGTGAGAGAGTGAGTGCATGTGAGACAGTGTGAGAGAGTGAGTGTGTGTTTGACAGTGTGAGAGAGTGAGTGTGTGTGAGACAGTGTGAGAGAGTGAGTGCATGTGAGACAGTGTGAGAGAGTGAGTGTGTGTTTGACAGTGTGAGAGAGTGAGAGTGTGTGACAGTGTGAGAGACAGTGTGTGTGTGAGACAATGTGAGAGAGCGAATGTGTGTGTGTGACAGTGTGAGAGAGTGAGTGTGTGTGTGTGACAGTGTGAGTGAGTGAGTGTGTGAGACAGTGTGAGAGAGTGTGTGTGTGAGACAGTGTGAGTGAGTGAGTGTGTGAGACAGTGTGAGAGAGTGAGTGTGTGTGACAGTGTGTGAGACAGTGTGTGTGTGAGACAATGTGAGAGAGCGAATGTGTGTGTGAGACAGTGTGAGAGAGTGAGTGTGTGTGAGACAGTGTGAGAGAGTGAGTGCATGTGAGACAGTGTGAGAGAGTGAGTGTGTGAGACAGTGTGAGAGAGTGAGTGTGTGTGACAGTGTGAGAGACAGTGTGTGTGAGACAATGTGAGAGAGCGAATGTGTGTGTGTGACAGTGTGAGAGAGTGAGTGTGTGTGTGTGACAGTGTGAGAGAGTGAGTGTGTGTGAGACAGTTTGAGAGAGTGAGTGTGTGTGAGACAGTGTGAGTGAGTGAGTGTGTGAGACAGTGTGAGAGAGTGAGTGTGTGTGACAGTGTGAGAGACAGTGTGTGTGTGAGACAATGTGAGAGAGCGAATGAGTGTGTGTGACAGTGTGAGTGAGTGAGTGTGTGTGTGACAGTGTGAGAGAGTGAGTGTGTGTGAGACAGTTTGAGAGAGTGAGTGTGTGTGAGACAGTGTGAGTGAGTGAGTGTGTGAGACAGTGTGAGAGAGTGATTGTGTGTGAGACAGTGTGAGAGAGTGAGTGTGTGTGACAGTGTGAGAGAGTGACTGCATGTGAGACAGTGTGAGAGTGTGCGAGACAGTGTGAGAGAGTGAGTGTGTGTGTGTAACAGTGTGAGAGAGTGAGTGTGTGTGTGTGACAGTGTGAGAGAGTGAGAGTGTGCAAGACAGTGTGAGAGAGTGAGTGAGTGTGTGACAGTGTGAGAGAGTGAGTGTGTGTGAGACAGTGTGAGAGAGCGAGTGTGTGTGACAGTGTGAGTGAGTGAGTGTGTGTGTGACAGTGTGAGAGAGTGAGTGTGTGTGAGACAGTTTGAGAGATTGAGTGTGTGTGAGACAGTGTGAGTGAGTGAGTGTGTGAGACAGTGTGAGAGAGTGTGTGTGTGTGACAGTGTGAGAGACAGTGTGTGTGTGAGACAATGTGAGAGAGCGAATGAGTGTGTGTGACAGTGTGAGTGAGTGAGTGTGTGTGTGACAGTGTGAGAGAGTGAGTGTGTGTGAGACAGTTTGAGAGATTGAGTGTGTGTGAGACAGTGTGAGTGAGTGAGTGTGTGAGACAGTGTGAGAGAGTGTGTGTGTGTGACAGTGTGAGAGAGTGAGTGTGTGTGACAGTGTGAGAGAGTGACTGCATGTGAGACGGTGTGAGAGTGAGAGTGTGTGAGACAGTGTGAGAGAGCGAGTGTGTGTGTGTAACAGTGTGAGAGAGTGAGTGTGTGTGACAGTGTGAGAGAGTGAGTGTGTGTATGTGACAGTGTGAGAGAGTGAGAGTGTGCAAGACAGTGTGAGAGAGTGAGTGAGTGTGTGACAGTGTGAGAGAGTGAGTGTGTGTGAGACAGTGTGAGAGAGTGAGTGTGTGTGACAGTGTGAGAGACAGTGTGTGTGTGAGACAATGTGAGAGAGCGAATGAGTGTGTGTGACAGTGTGAGTGAGTGAGTGTGTGTGTGACAGTGTGAGAGAGTGAGTGTGTGTGAGACAGTTTGAGAGAGTGAGTGTGTGTGAGACAGTGTGAGTGAGTGAGTGTGTGAGACAGTGTGAGAGAGTGAGTGTGTGTGAGACAGTGTGAGAGAGTGAGTGTGTGTGACAGTGTGAGAGAGTGCCTGCATGTGAGACAGTGTGAGAGTGAGAGTGTGCGAGACAGTGTGAGAGAGTGAGTGTGTGTGTGTAACAGTGTGAGAGAGTGAGTGTGTGTGTGTGACAGTGTGAGAGAGTGAGAGTGTGCAAGACAGTGTGAGAGAGTGAGTGAGTGTGTGACAGTGTGAGAGAGTGAGTGTGTGTGAGACAGTGTGAGAGAGTGAGTGTGTGTGACAGTGTGAGAGACTGTGTGTGTGTGAGACAGTGTGAGAACGAGTGTGTGTGTGTAATAGTGTGAGAGAGTGAGTGTGTGTGTGTGACAGTGTGAGAGAGTGAGAGTGTGCAAGGCAGTGTGAGAGAGTGAGTGTTTGTGAGACAGTGTGAGAGTGTGAGTGGGTGTGAGACAGTGTGAGAGAGTGAGTGTGTGTGAGACAGTGTGAGAGAGTGAGTGTGTGTGAGGCAGTGTGAGAGAGTGAGTGTGTGTGAGACAGTGTGAGAGAGTGAGTGTGTGTTTGACAGTGTGAGAGAGTGAGTGTGTGTGAGGCAGTGTGAGAGAGTGTGTGTGTGTGAGACAGTGTGATAGAGTGAGTGTGTGTGAGACACTGTGGGAGTGAGTGTGTGTGAGACAGTGTCAGAGTGTGTGTGTGTGAGTCTGAGAGAGTGAGTGTGTGTGAGACAGTGTGAGAGAGTGAGTGTGTGTGAGACAGTGTGAGAGAGTGAGAGTGTGTGAGGCAGTGTGAGAGAGTGAGTGTGTGTTTGACAGTGTGAGAGAGTGAGTGTGTGTGAGGCAGTGTGAGAGAGTGTGTGTGTGTGAGACAGTGTGATAGAGTGAGTGTGTGTGAGACAGTGTGGGAGTGAGTGTGTGTGAGACAGTGTGAGAGAGTGAGTGTGTGTGAGACAGTGTGTGAGAGTGAGTGCGTGTGAGGTAGTGTGAGAGAGTGCGTGAGTGTGTGAGACAGTGTGAGAGAGTGGGTGTGTGTGAGACAGTGTGAGAGAGTGAGTGTGTGTGTGTGAGGTAGTGTGAGAGAGTGAGTGAGTGTGTGAGACAGTGTGAGAGAGTGGGTGTGTGTGAGACAGTGTGAGAGAGTGAGTGTGTGTGACAGTGTGAGAGACAGTGTGTGTGTGAGACAGTGTGAGAGCGTGTGTGTGTGTGTAATAGTGTGAGAGAGTGAGTGTGTGTGTGTGACAGTGTGAGAGAGTGAGAGTGTGCAAGGCAGTGTGAGAGAGTGAGTGTGTGTGAGACAGTGTGAGAGTGTGAGTGGGTGTGAGACAGTGTGAGAGAGTGAGTGTGTGTGAGACAGTGTGAGAGAGTGAGTGAGTGTGTGACAGTGTGAGAGAGTGATTGTGTATGAGACAGTGTGAGAGAGTGAGTGTGTGTGAGGCAGTGTGAGAGAGTGAGTGTGTGTGAGACAGTGTGAGAGAGTGAGTGTGTGTGAGGCAGTGTGAGAGAGTGAGTGTGTGTTTGACAGTGTGAGAGAGTGAGTGTGTGTGAGGCAGTGTGAGAGAGTGAGTGTGTGTTTGACAGTGTGAGAGAGTGAGTGTGTGTGAGGCAGTGTGAGAGAGTGTGTGTGTGTGAGACAGTGTGATAGAGTGAGTGTGTGTGAGACAGTGTGGGAGTGAGTGTGTGTGAGACAGTGTGAGAGAGTGAGTGTGTGTGAGACAGTGTGTGAGAGTGAGTGCGTGTGAGGTAGTGTGAGAGAGTGCGTGAGTGTGTGAGACAGTGTGAGAGAGTGGGTGTGTGTGAGACAGTGTGAGAGAGTGAGTGTGTGTGTGTGAGGTAGTGTGAGAGAGTGAGTGAGTGTGTGAGACAGTGTGAGAGAGTGGGTGTGTGTGAGACAGTGTGAGAGAGTGAGTGTGTGTGACAGTGTGAGAGACAGTGTGTGTGTGAGACAGTGTGAGAGCGTGTGTGTGTGTGTAATAGTGTGAGAGAGTGAGTGTGTGTGTGTGACAGTGTGAGAGAGTGAGAGTGTGCAAGGCAGTGTGAGAGAGTGAGTGTGTGTGAGACAGTGTGAGAGTGTGAGTGGGTGTGAGACAGTGTGAGAGAGTGAGTGTGTGTGAGACAGTGTGAGAGAGTGAGTGAGTGTGTGACAGTGTGAGAGAGTGATTGTGTATGAGACAGTGTGAGAGAGTGAGTGTGTGTGAGGCAGTGTGAGAGAGTGAGTGTGTGTGAGACAGTGTGAGAGAGTGAGTGTGTGTGAGGCAGTGTGAGAGAGTGAGTGTGTGTTTGACAGTGTGAGAGAGTGAGTGTGTGTGAGGCAGTGTGAGAGAGTGTGTGTGTGTGAGACAGTGTGATATAGTGAGTGTGTGTGAGACACTGTGGGAGTGAGTGTGTGTGAAACAGTGTGAGAGTGTGTGTGTGTGAGTCTGAGACAGTGAGTGTGTGTGAGACAGTGTGAGAGAGTGAGTGTGTGTGAGACAGTGTGAGAGAGTGAGTGTGTGTGAGGCAGTGTGAGAGAGTGAGTGTGTGTTTGACAGTGTGAGAGAGTGAGTGTGTGTGAGGCAGTGTGAGAGAGTGAGTGTGTGTTTGACAGTGTGAGAGAGTGAGTGTGTGTGAGGCAGTGTGAGAGAGTGTGTGTGTGTGAGACAGTGTGATAGAGTGAGTGTGTGTGAGACAGTGTGGGAGTGAGTGTGTGTGAGACAGTGTGAGAGAGTGAGTGTGTGTGAGACAGTGTGAGAGAGTGAGTGCGTGTGAGGTAGTGTGAGAGAGTGAGTGAGTGTGTGAGACAGTGTGAGAGAGTGGGTGTGTGTGAGACAGTGTGAGAGAGTGAGTGTGTGTGAGACAGTGTGAGAGAGTGAGTGTGTGTGTGTGAGGTAGTGTGAGAGAGTGAGTGAGTGTGTGAGACAGTGTGAGAGAGTGGGTGTGTGTGAGACAGTGTGAGAGAGTGAGTGTGTGTGACAGTGTGAGAGACAGTGTGTGTGTGAGACAATGTGAGAGAGTGTGTGTGTGTGAGACAGTGTGATAGAGTGAGTGTGTGTGAGACAGTGTGGGAGTGAGTGTGTGTGAGACAGTGTGAGAGAGTGAGTGTGTGTGAGACAGTGTGAGAGAGTGAGAGTGTGTGTGAGACAGTTTGAGAGAGTGAGTGTGTGTGAGACAGTTTGAGAGAGTGAGTGTGTGTGAGACAGTGTGAGTGAGTGAGTGTGTGTGTGTGACAGTGTGAGAGAGTGAGTGTGTGTGTGTGACAGTGTGAGAGAGTGAGTGTGTGAGACAGTTTGAGAGAGTGAGTGTGTGTGAGACAGTGTGAGAGAGTGAGTGTGTGTGTGTAACAGTGTGAGAGAGTGAGTGTGTGTGAGACAGTGTGAGTGAGTGAGTGTGTGAGACAGTGTGAGAGAGTGAGTGTGTGTGAGACAGTGTGAGAGAGTGAGTGTGTGTGACAATGTGAGTGAGTGAGTGTGTGAGACAGTGTGAGAGAGTGAGTGTGTGTGAGACAGTGTGAGTGAGTGAATGTGTGTGACAGTGTGAGAGAGTGACTGCATGTGAGACGGTGTGAGAGTGAGAGTGTGTGAGACAGTGTGAGAGAGCGAGTGTGTGTGTGTAACAGTGTGAGAGAGTGAGTGTGTGTGACAGTGTGAGAGAGTGAGTGTGTGTATGTGACAGTGTGAGAGAGTGAGAGTGTGCAAGACAGTGTGAGAGAGTGAGTGAGTGTGTGACAGTGTGAGAGACAGTGTGTGTGTGAGACAATGTGAGAGAGCGAATGAGTGTGTGTGACAGTGTGAGTGAGTGAGTGTGTGTGTGACAGTGTGAGAGAGTGAGTGTGTGTGAGACAGTTTGAGAGATTGAGTGTGTGTGAGACAGTGTGAGTGAGTGAGTGTGTGAGACAGTGTGAGAGAGTGTGTTTGTGTGACAGTGTGAGAGACAGTGTGTGTGTGAGACAATGTGAGAGAGCGAATGAGTGTGTGTGACAGTGTGAGTGAGTGAGTGTGTGTGTGACAGTGTGAGAGAGTGAGTGTGTGTGAGACAGTTTGAGAGATTGAGTGTGTGTGAGACAGTGTGAGTGAGTGAGTGTGTGAGACAGTGTGAGAGAGTGTGTGTGTGTGACAGTGTGAGAGAGTGAGTGTGTGTGACAGTGTGAGAGAGTGACTGCATGTGAGACGGTGTGAGAGTGAGAGTGTGTGAGACAGTGTGAGAGAGCGAGTGTGTGTGTGTAACAGTGTGAGAGAGTGAGTGTGTGTGACAGTGTGAGAGAGTGAGTGTGTGTATGTGACAGTGTGAGAGAGTGAGTGTGCAAGACAGTGTGAGAGAGTGAGTGAGTGTGTGACAGTGTGAGAGAGTGAGTGTGTGTGAGACAGTGTGAGAGAGTGAGTGTGTGTGACAGTGTGAGAGACAGTGTGTGTGTGAGACAATGTGAGAGAGCGAATGAGTGTGTGTGACAGTGTGAGTGAGTGAGTGTGTGTGTGACAGTGTGAGAGAGTGAGTGTGTGTGAGACAGTTTGAGAGAGTGAGTGTGTGTGAGACAGTGTGAGTGAGTGAGTGTGTGAGACAGTGTGAGAGAGTGAGTGTGTGTGAGACAGTGTGAGAGAGTGAGTGTGTGTGACAGTGTGAGAGAGTGCCTGCATGTGAGACAGTGTGAGAGTGAGAGTGTGCGAGACAGTGTGAGAGAGTGAGTGTGTGTGTGTAACAGTGTGAGAGAGTTAGTGTGTGTGTGTGACAGTGTGAGAGAGTGAGAGTGTGCAAGACAGTGTGAGAGAGTGAGTGTGTGTGAGACAGTGTGAGAGAGTGAGTGTGTGTGACAGTGTGAGAGACTGTGTGTGTGTGAGACAGTGTGAGAGCGAGTGTGTGTGTGTAATAGTGTGAGAGAGTGAGTGTGTGTGTGTGACAGTGTGAGAGAGTGAGAGTGTGCAAGGCAGTGTGAGAGAGTGAGTGTGTGTGAGACAGTGTGAGAGTGTGAGTGGGTGTGAGACAGTGTGAGAGAGTGAGTGTGTGTGAGACAGTGTGAGAGAGTGAGTGAGTGTGTGACAGTGTGAGAGAGTGATTGTGTATGAGACAGTGTGAGAGAGTGAGTGTGTGTGAGGCAGTGTGAGAGAGTGAGTGTGTGTGAGACAGTGTGAGAGAGTGAGTGTGTGTGAGGCAGTGTGAGAGAGTGAGTGTGTGTGAGGCAGTGTGAGAGAGTGTGTGTGTGTGAGACAGTGTGATAGAGTGAGTGTGTGTGAGACACTGTGGGAGTGAGTGTGTGTGAGACAGTGTCAGAGTGTGTGTGTGTGAGTCTGAGAGAGTGAGTGTGTGTGAGACAGTGTGAGAGAGTGAGTGTGTGTGAGACAGTGTGATAGAGTGAGTGTGTGTGAGGCAGTGTGAGAGAGTGAGTGTGTGTTTGACAATGTGAGAGAGTGTGTGTGTGTGAGACAGTGTGAGAGAGTGAGTGTGTGTGAGACAGTGTGTGAGAGTGAGTGCGTGTGAGGTAGTGTGAGAGAGTGCGTGAGTGTGTGAGACAGTGTGAGAGAGTGGGTGTGTGTGAGACAGTGTGAGAGAGTGAGTGTGTGTGTGTGAGGTAGTGTGAGAGAGTGAGTGAGTGTGTGAGACAGTGTGAGAGAGTGGGTGTGTGTGAGACAGTGTGAGAGAGTGAGTGTGTGTGACAGTGTGAGAGACAGTGTGTGTGTGAGACAATGTGAGAGAGTGTGTGTGTGTGAGACAGTGTGATAGAGTGAGTGTGTGTGAGACAGTGTGGGAGTGAGTGTGTGTGAGACAGTGTGAGAGAGTGAGTGTGTGTGAGACAGTGTGAGAGAGTGAGAGTGTGTGGGAGACAGTTTGAGAGAGTGAGTGTGAGTGAGACAATGTGAGTGAGTGAGTGTGTGTGTGTGACAGTGTGAGAGAGTGAGTGTGTGTGTGTGACAGTGTGAGAGAGTGAGTGTGTGAGACAGTTTGAGAGAGTGAGTGTGTGTGAGACAGTGTGAGAGAGTGAGTGTGTTTGAGACAGTGTGAGTGAGTGAGTGTGTGAGACAGTGTGAGAGGGTGAGTGTGTGTGTGACAGTGTGAGAGAGTGAGTGTGTGTGACAGTGTGAGAGAGTGACTGCATGTGAGACGGTGTGAGAGTGAGAGTGTGTGAGACAGTGTGAGAGAGCGAGTGTGTGTGTGTAACAGTGTGAGAGAGTGAGTGTGTGTGACAGTGTGAGAGAGTGAGTGTGTGTATGTGACAGTGTGAGAGAGTGAGAGTGTGCAAGACAGTGTGAGAGAGTGAGTGAGTGTGTGACAGTGTGAGAGAGTGAGTGTGTGTGAGACAGTGTGAGAGAGTGAGTGTGTGTGACAGTGTGAGAGACTGTGTGTGTGTGTGTGACAGTGTGAGAGAGTGACTGCATGTGAGACAGTGTGAGAGAGTGAGAGTGTGAGACAGTGTGAAAGAGTGAGTGTGTGAGACAGTGTGAGAGACAGTGTGTGTGTGAGACAGTGTGAGAGAGCGAATGTGTGTGTGTGACAGTGTGAGAGAGTGAGTGTGTATGAGAAAGTGTGAGAGAGTGAGTGCATGTGAGACAGTGTGAGAGAGTGAGTGTGTGTTTGACAGTGTGAGAGAGTGAGTGTGTGTGAGACAGTGTGAGAGAGTGAGTGCATGTGAGACAGTGTGAGAGAGTGAGTGTGTGTTTGACAGTGTGAGAGAGTGAGAGTGTGTGACAGTGTGAGACAGTGTGTGTGTGAGACAATGTGAGAGAGTGAATGTGTGTGTGTGACAGTGTGAGAGAGTGAGTGTGTGTGTGTGACAGTGTGAGTGAGTGAGTGTGTGAGACAGTGTGAGAGAGTGTGTGTGTGAGACAGTGTGAGTGAGTGAGTGTGTGAGACAGTGTGAGAGAGTGAGTGTGTGTGACAGTGTGTGAGACAGTGTGTGTGTGAGACAATGTGAGAGAGCGTATGTGTGTGTGTGACAGTGTGAGAGAGTGAGTGTGTGTGAGACAGTGTGAGAGAGTGAGTGTGTGTGACAGTGTGAGAGAGTGACTGCATGTGAGACAGTGTGAGAGTGAGAGTGTGCGAGACAGTGTGAGAGAGTGAGTGTGTGTGTGTAACAGTGTGAGAGAGTGTGTGTGTGTGTGTGACAGTGTGAGAGAGTGAGAGGTGCAAGACAGTGTGAGAGAGTGAGTGAGTGTGTGACAGTGTGAGAGAGTGAGTGTGTGTGAGACAGTTTGAGAGAGTGAGTGTGTGTGACAGTGTGAGAGACTGTGTGTGTGTGAGACAGTGTGAGAGCGAGTGTGTGTGTGTAATAGTGTGAGAGAGTGAGTGTGTGTGTGTGACAGTGTGAGAGAGTGAGAGTGTGCAAGGCAGTGTGAGAGAGTGAGTGTGTGTGAGACAGTGTGAGAGTGTGAGTGGGTGTGAGACAGTGTGAGAGAGTGAGTGTGTGTGAGACAGTGTGAGAGAGTGAGTGAGTGTGTGACAGTGTGAGAGAGTGATTGTGTATGAGACAGTGTGAGAGAGTGAGTGTGTGAGTGTGTGTGAGGCAGTGTGAGAGAGTGAGTGTGTGTTTGACAGTGTGAGAGAGTGAGTGTGTGTGAGGCTGTGTGAGAGAGTGTGTGTGTGTGAGACAGTGTGATAGAGTGAGTGTGTGTGAGACAGTGTGGGAGTGAGTGTGTGTGAGACAGTGTGAGAGTGTGTGTGTGTGAGTCTGAGAGAGTGAGTGTGTGTGAGACAGTGTGAGAGAGTGAGTGTGTGTTTGACAGTGTGAGAGAGTGAGTGTGTGTGAGGCAGTGTGAGAGAGTGTGTGTGTGTGAGACAGTGTGATAGAGTGAGTGTGTGTGAGACAGTGTGGGAGTGAGTGTGTGTGAGACAGTGTGAGAGAGTGAGTGTGTGTGAGGTAGTGTGAGAGAGTGAGTGAGTGTGTGAGACAGTGTGAGAGAGTGGGTGTGTGTGAGACAGTGTGAGAGAGTGAGTGTGTGTGAGACAGTGTGAGAGAGTGAGTGTGTGTGAGACAGTGTGAGAGAGTGAGTGTGTGTGTGTGAGGTAGTGTGAGAGAGTGAGTGAGTGTGTGAGACAGTGTGAGAGAGTGGGTGTGTGTGAGACAGTGTGAGAGAGTGAGTGTGTGTGACAGTGTGAGAGACAGTGTGTGTGTGAGACAATGTGAGAGAGTGTGTGTGTGTGAGACAGTGTGATAGAGTGAGTGTGTGTGAGACAGTGTGGGAGTGAGTGTGTGTGAGACAGTGTGAGAGAGTGAGTGTGTGTGAGACAGTGTGAGAGAGTGAGTGTGTGTGAGGTAGTGTGAGAGAGTGAGTGAGTGTGTGAGACAGTGTGAGAGAGTGCGTGTGTGTGAGACAGTGTGAGAGAGTGAGTGTGTGTGAGAGAGTGTGAGAGAGACTATTGATATAGATTGTGAGAGAGAGATAGTCTAATAGAGAGAGTATGTAATACAGCCCCTAAACCATAGCCCAGCTCAGTCTGACCGCCCGATTGACTCTGGAAGCTGCAAATGAATTACTGCACTAAATAGCTGAAGTCACTCTTTCCAGATGGATTGAAACAAAATAGTGGATCAGTCTAGAAAGAAACCGGCAGAAATTTTAATCTAAAATAGAGCCATGTACTAAACACAGGAGCTGTGTCCTAAACACAGTGGCTGCTCTCACTGCTGGGAGCATTTTCAGATCCCCAATGATTTCTGGTGTCATTCAGTTAATGGAAGTCTGTGGATAAATATTACATTCATGGACTGGAAACACTGGGTCCCACCTCTCGTCTGCTCTCAGTTGTTTTGTTTATTAATTAATTGACTAATTGATATAACCGGATATTTCACCGCACTCTTTACCTGCTCTCTGAACTTGGACTGAGTAGCTCCATAAATAAATGTGTTTGTGCAGCAACTTAAATTAAGCAGCACAGTTCCAACATGTCCAAAGAAATATACAAAATCTCTGGAATTGTTGGGATCACTTCCTGCGATGTTATAATATAAGAAATATAGAACATATACTGACCACAGAAGTATGAAGTTTGCGGATATAGTGAAGAGTAAAATCACAGACTTCCTTCTGCTCTCCATCTCTGGGTCACTGCGATTCTCTCCCTTGCTCTGACCCCTCAGTCCCTTACGGACTCGACTGGCCACTAAAATGTGTCTGACTGTCAGAATGTTGAGCAACAGAATTAAAGCAAATGGGAGCAATGGAGTTAAAACTGTATGAAACCATTTAAATCCCACCCATCTGGGATCAGTCTAATAGACTGGCTTTGTAATACAGAGATAAGGTACATTGTCGATTCTCCCATAAGATTCATATCTAAAGTAGAAGGGGACGTTTGTTAAACAGAGCAGAATGCAGGTTGTTGCTAGAACCACAGCCGCATTTTTTTCGGTGCAATATTTAGTTTTTAGCTTCTGGCAACAAATGGCCACAAATCGATCAAAGGTGAAAGTGACGGTGAACCAGACAGAACACTCTGCAGCTGCACAACTCAGGACATAGATAATACTACACACAGGGGTGATGTCCAGAAAACACAATGGGAAATAATAATAACTGATCTGTCTCAGTATGACCTCAGTGATAATGACCAGTAGATCTGCCGTTGCCATGGCCACCAAGTAACGAGTGGTGCAGGTGGAGAGTCCACAGTGTCCACGGGACAGGATCACAATCGTCACTAAATTAACTGTAAGGGAAAAGAGACTGGAAATTACTGATCAAACATTCTCCATGTCTGAGAAGAGACAATAAGTATCTGAGCAAAAATAAAATAATGATACTGTGATAATGTTGAAAACACTCATCAGGGCAGGCAGCATCTGTGGAGAGAGAAACTGAGTTAATGTTTTCGGCTGACAGTCTTTGAACAGAACTGGAAGATATTAGAGATTAACAGTTTTAAAGCAATGTCAGAGCCAGTGAAAAGTGAGCTATAGGGAGAGGAAAGAACAAAGGGGAAGGTCTGTGATCGGGTGGAGGGCAGGAGGGATTCAATGACAAAAGGGATGATGGTGTAAGGAGAATGGGACAATTAAAGAAACAGAAGATGGGTCCAGAGGAGGTGTAAATGGTTCCAGCAGAATAACAGAGAGAGAAGGAAGCATGGAAAATTTTCCCAAGAACAGGATGCTCCAGTGGTCTGGGAATATGATGGACCCCAGGGATGTGGACCAACTGATTGGCCATAGGGGATCCCCAGCCCAAGAACCAGCCCACACCTCCTCCGCCCCAGGGGCATTGGTCCTCCGTTACCAGAACAGGCCGTCCCAGAAAATGAGAAATGTGGTTTTTTTCTGGTGCTTTTGACCCCAGAATTAAATTCAGAACGAAGGTGAACTGGATCATGGAAATGCACTGGGGCTCATTTCTAGAGGTAGAGAAATAAAACCAGAGAGGTGATATTAAATTTAGATAGGGGAGGCAATATTTTAGTGGCATTGTCACTGGGCTAGTAACCCAGAGACCCAGGGTATTGCTCTGGGGACATGGGTACGAATCCTAGTACGGCACAAGTTGGAATTTGAATTCAATTAATAAATCTGGAATGAAAAGCTGTTCGAATGATGGCCATGAAACCATTGTTGATTGTTGTAAAAACCCATCTGGTTCATGAATGTCCTTTAGGGAAGGAAATCTGCTGTCCTGGTCTGGCCTATATGTAACTCCAGGCCCACAGCAATGTGGTTGAGTCTTATTACTCTCTGAGATGGCCTAACAAGACCATTCAGTTGTTTCAAACGGCTACAAAGTCAAGAAGTAATAAAACAGGACGGACCACCCGGCATCAGAAATGACAACGGCAAATCTGACCTTGCAAAGTTCTCCATACTAACATCTGGGGGCTTGTGCCCAAGTTGGGAGAGCTGTCCCATAGACTAGTCAAGCAACAGCCTGACATAGTCATACTCACAGAATCAGACCTTACAATGTCCCAGACACTGCCATCACCATATGTCCAACACATCGACAGAACAGACAGACAGAGGTGGTGACACAGTGGTTTACAGTCGCGAGGGAGTTTTCTTTTCTTTTCTTTTTTATTTAGAGATACAGCATTGAAACTGGCCCTTCGGCCCACCGAGTCTGTGCCGACCAACAACCACCCATTTATACTAATCCTACATTAATCCCATATTCCTACCACATCCCCACTATTCTCCTCCCACCTACCTATACTAGGGGCAATTTACAATGGCCAATTTACCTTCCAACCTGCAAGTCTTTGGCTGTGGGAGGAAACAGGTGCACCCGGAGGAAACCCACGCGGTCACAGGGAGAACTTGCAAACTCCGCACAGGCAGTACCCAGAATCGAACACGGGTCGCTGGAGCTGTGAGGCTGCAGTGCTAACCACTGCGCCACTGTACCGCCCAGTGTTGCCCTGAGTTTCCACAACATCGACTTCGGACCCCATGAAATCTAATGGCATCAGGTCAACATGTTTTTCGTCTCTATTGAAAAGCGTGCAAGACATTGAAGTGGCCAGCAGAGAGCTGGACACTGTTATTGCAAAGCAAGCTAACAGGAAACAGGAAAAGCCCCATGAGGTCGATTCACTGTTGTCTGATGAGAGTTCAGAATCAAGACTATGAGATGTTATCCTTGCGATACAAAATCTTGGTAACTCTCAGGCATTTGTTGTGCTTTCCTGCACTCACATCAATAGGTCTGTTGGGTCTTACTACCACAGTTAAAGTCACAGGCTGGTCTGCTGTGCTTACCATCAGGACCCCTTTTCTTGCACTGGTCTGGTGTGCCCTGATTAATCCTATGGGTTTCCCCTGTAACTTCCAGCAGTCAGCTCGAAGTTGACCTGCCTTGTTACAATGGAGACACACAGGGTTCAGGCATCACTCCTGCTCTCAGCGTCATCCTTTCTCGCCTGAGGAGGGTCCACTGTGTGTCCAGCTTTCTCATCTCACAAATAGCTGTTCAAGCTCCTATCACCCTCCCACCTTCTATCCTTTTTGGGTTTGTGGGGCAACTAGGGAAGGGTTTTCCTTGGGGTAAGGAATTATGGACAAGTGTATATTCATCAGCCAGGATTGCATCCTGCCTGGATCTTGGAACCCTTTGTTCCTCTTATGTGGGTTTTAATGGAAAGAAGGAGTGTGTTTTTAAACTCCTCGAGAAGGATCACCTCTCTCAGTTCTTCATATGTAGGCTGTATCTTGAGTGGTCAGATCCATTGGTCAAAAATGAGCTGCTTTACTCTTTCAAACTCAAGATAAGCTTGTTCAGGCTGCTATTGGACGGTTCAGAATTTTTAGCAGTACGCCATTGTAACAAGGCTGGTCACCTTTGAGCTGACTGCTGGAAGTTGTGGGGAAAACCCATACGATTAATCAGAGTAAACAAGACCAGTGCAAGAAAAGGGGCCCTGATGGAAAGTACAGCAGACCAAGCTGTGGCTGTAACTGAGGCAGTGAGACCCCCTAAAACTACCACTAAACTAAAGGGAGCTCCAGAGTGCCAGAAGGAGGTGCTGATGAGGAAGTGGAGACCTCCTCATTGACCTGCAGATGAAGAGTGGACAGTGGTTCACCAGATAGTGGTGCTACCGCGGTACTGCAAGGTGTGAGTGCAGGAAAATGTAACAGAATGCCTGACAGTTAACAGGATTTTGTGCACTCAGGAAAAGTGATCCAATACCCTTCGAGTGAGGCAAGCAAGCCCACTGTCATACTTAGGAATACAGGGGCCACCTCATCCCTTCTACTGGGAAAAGGCATGACCATTCCCCCAGAGAGTGCACTGAATGCATATTTATAAATGCTAGCCGAGAAAGTATATGCCCATACCTTTATATCAGGTGCACCTGGAGTGCGACCTTGTTTCAGGACATTGTGCTGTGGGAATTGTCCCCAGTTTACCTGTGGACAGAGTCGAACTGCTCCTGGGTTATGATCTGGCAGGGGTAAAGTTGGTATCTTCCCCAGTGGTTTTAGACAGACTGAAAGAGATTAAGGAGACAGAGCAGTTGCTGCAGAAGTTTTCTGGCATTGCCTCTGATTGTGTGGTGACTCTGTCCACAAGTTCCGACACAGGAGGCTGAAATGACACTGCAGACAGATGACCCTACTGTCTGCTTATCTGGAACCTTCTTTGGGAAGTTAGAAGACCCAAAGGATGTTTCAAACAGGTCTTCCTTGGTCGAGGCTCAGCAAGCTGTCCCAGTATTCAGAAAGTTAGTACAGACTGCCCAAGCTGAAACTAAACTAAAGGGAGTCCCAGAGTGTCAGAAGGAGGTGCTGATGAGAAAGTGGAGCCCTCCTCATAGACCTACAGATGAAGGGTGGACATTGGTTAACCAGATAGTGGTGCCACCGATGTACCGTAAGGAAATAATGAGAATAACTCACGAACTTCCAATGACTGGACATGTCGATATACGAAAAACCCAAGCCCGCATAAAACGTCATTCTGCATGGTGGGGAGGTATCAGGAAAACATGCTATGCTGAATGAGGATTTTTAATTCATTGGTTGGAAACCTACATTAAACTTTAAAAAGGAAAGCTGGTATCCTACATGCAACTTTAATAAAACTGGCAGCTAAGATGGCCACCACAATTTGTGTTGAAATACCTCACATTCCAAGACATGGAAGTGTAGACGTGTGTCTAAAAACCTCCCATCCAGGACAGTGGCTTGAACAGTTGAGTAAATTATGAAGTATCGCCCTCGTTAGCAAGACATTCAAAGCCATCTTGGAACATTCACTGTGGAGACATACCTCCTGAGGGTTAACATTGAAACAAAAAGATCTGAGAGAGATATGGGATTCTTAGACTTTGCACCTCAGTAAAGTAAAAAAAAACTGAGAGAACCATGTGACAGTCCCCACCAGGCTGTGTGAACTTGGAATTTTTGTTACACATAGCAGACAAGCTTTGAGAGCCAACAAGTGCAAGACCCCAGTGGGGCTATCCCTCTCTCTCTCTCCCTCTCTCCAGGTATACTACAAGCGTCGAATCCTGTCCAAGCTTGTCATCATTACAGACAGAGACACCAGGGGGAGAAATCCATCTACATCACTGTTTCCAAGAAAACTTTAAACTAGGTGGACCAGCTGCAAGTGCACTCTACCAGCCAGAGATTTCAGAAACATGAATTCATCCGGAAGACAATTAAATTACCAGTCCCACAGACTATATATTATTTTTATTTGTTCTGGACTCTAATACAAACAAATAATTTTTCATCAATCTGTAATCTATCAATGTGTGTGATTCTCATGTGTGCATGTGTACATGTGTGTGTGTACATGTGTGTGTTTGTGTGTACATGTGTGTGTTTGTGTGTACATGTCTGTGTGTGAAAGTTGGAGTGTAGTTTATTATTTTCCCTTCGATCGGGTTTTGATTTTAAGTACAATTAACTAACCTCTTTCTTGTTAAAACTCAAGAAAAACTGTCTTCTAGCACACAAAGGGTTAAACACTCACTGACTTGGTCAGCACATCCACTGTTTCAAAATAAATAAGCCCTGTTGCGGTCAAACAAGGAGAGGGTCAAAAGGCAATCCCTTCGACCCTCCTCACCTGAACTTAATATCTCCATATGATATTCCACTAAAAGCAGTAACTGGATAATTTAGAGAGTCTGTGAGTGACAAACAGAGATTAATTTTCAGTTGAGGAAATGGAATAAAACCACAGAGATAATTCAGGCCATTTAACTTAAGGAAGTGATATCACTGATCTGGTCTCTGTATAACAGTGAGCACTAAATCAGCAATGTAACATTATCAGTCACAGAGAAAAAAACAGAGACACAGATTAACACAATCTCGATGGTTAGAGTCACTTACCAGGAACACCAATTACTGCAAGGATCAGGTAATATATCTTAATGACACTGTGAAATGTTTCATACATTTTCTGTGAAGTGATCTGTCCCTTCGTACTGCAGACAATCCCTCTCTGTATTAAACTCTGAGTCAGTACATTCCCTGATCCTTTAATTTATACCCTGTGGAATCTCCATGGGGGATATTGAGGTTGCAACATTGTTCAAATTGTTTTCTTGAATTTGAACAAACCGATTTCGACATCGAGTTCAGTCTGTGTTGTGATCGAATATATTTAGTGCTGAGATTTATTTGGAAAACTTCAAAGACTGAACAATTCTGATCACATTATTTAATTAATGAAAATTAGAAACTCTATTCTCCCAGCAATGAGTTTGTTCTCTCAAACACCATCAGTCCCATCTCCAGATCTCACATTGTTTCAGTGATATCCTTCACTCGACTGTGACCATTCAGATATTAAATTCCAACTGTTCGAGTGTCTCTCTCAGGACTGTTCCACTGCACTCTGGGATGTGGCCACCCTCTTTAACTGTGGACAATCAGTTAAGTGATTAAAGTGGGTTATTTGTGACAATACATTGCAGAATTCAACTGATACATAATCTGAAACTAATTCAACACCGTAAACTGATACGGCAACTCAATCTAATACAGCACCTCAAACTAATACAATGCTTTAAACCAATAGAAAACCTCAATCTTTTTCATTTTGTTGATGGAATGTGAGCATCGCTGAAAAGATCAGCATTTATTGCCCATCCCATATTGCCCTTGAGAAGGTGGTGGTGAACCACTGCCTGAAACCACTGCGGTCTGTGTGGTGTAGGTTACACCCACAGTGCTGTTTGAAAGAGTGTTGTGGATTTTGACTCAGTGTCAGTGAAGGAACGGTGATATATTTACAAGTCAGGATGTTGTGTGATTTGGAGGGGAACTTGCAGCTGATGGATTTGCCATGCGTCTGCGGTCCTTGTCCTTCCAGGTGGTCGAGGTTGCGGGTTTGGAAGGTGCTGTTGAAGGAGCCTTGGTGAGTTTCTGCAGTGCATCTTGTAGATGGTACACACTGCTGCCACTACATTGGTTCTGAATTGAATGAATGTTGAAGATGGTAGGTGGGGTGCCAATCAAACGACTGCTTTGTCTTGGATGATGTCGAGCTTCCTGAGTGTTGCTGGAGCTGGACTCATCAAGTGCAGAGTATTCCATCACACTCCTGACTTGTGCCCTGTAGATGGTGGACAGGCATTGATGAGACAGGAGGTGAATTACTCGCTGAAGAATTCCCAGCCTCTGACCTGCTCTTGCAGACACAGCATTTAAGTGGCTGTTCCAGTTCAGTTTCTGATCAATGGTAACCTCCAGGATGTTGATAATGGGGGATTCAGTGATGGCAATGCCACTGAACATCAAGGGGAGATAGCTAGATTCTCTCTTATTGGAGATGATCATTGTCTGGCACTTGTGTGGCATGAATGTTACTTGCCACTTATCAGCCCAAGCCTGGATGTTGTCCAGGTCTTACTGCATCTAGACACGGCTGCTTCAGTATCTGATGAGTTGCAAATGGTGCTGAACATTGTGCAATCATCAGCGAACATCCCCACTTCTGACCTTATGATGGAGGGAAGGTCATTGAGGAAGCAAATGAAGATGGTTGGGCCCAGGACAGTACCCTTAGGAACTCCTGCAGTGATGTCCTGGGACTGAGATGATTGACCTCCAACAACTACAACCATCCTCTTTTGTGTTATGTATAACTCCAACCAGCGGAGAGTTTTCCCCCTGATTCCCATTGACTGCAGTTTTGCTGGGGCTCCTTGATGCCACACTCGTCAAATGATGACTTGATGTCAAGCGCAGTCACTCACTCCTCACCTCCTGAGTTCAGCTCTTTTTTCCATGTTTGGACCAAGGCTGTAATGTGGTCAGGAGCTGAGTGGCTCTGGCTGAACCCAAATTGAGCATCACTGAGCAGGTTATTGCTGCGCAAGTGCCATTTGATAGCACTGTCGATGATCCCTTCCACAACTTTGTTGATGATCAAGAGACGACTGATGGGGCAGGAATTGACAGGGTTGAATTTGTGCTGCTTTTTGTGCACAGGACATACTTCGGCAATTTTTCACATTCCACGGGTAAATGCTTGTTCAGTTTGCTTACCCATTGTGTTTTTTCAGGTTTGCACTTGCTGCTGTTCAATATTCAGTGCGTTAGCACCTATTCTGTACTAATGCTTTGTCTTTCTACACACCATTAATATATTGTTTGCCTTTGTTCCATGACCTTTTGGTCAGCCATGTGGCCTTGTCCAATCTACACCTTCTCCTTTGTTATCTCTTGCCCCACCCCCACCTCACTTGCATTTCACCAGTGACATTTTGAATATTTGTCAGTTCCGATGAAGGGTCACTGACCTGGAACGTTGACTCTGCTTCTCTTCCCACAGATGCTGCCAGACCTGCTGAGTGGTTCCAGCATTTCTTGTTTTTAAATTAAACAAATACATTGGGCTGAATTTTACCGGCCCCTCGATGCCGTGGATCGGGGTGCGGAGGCTGGTAAAATTCAGTGGGGAAAGACCCTCCTCGACCCGCGGTGTCGAGATGGGCCCACCACAAATTACCGGTGGCAAGGTGACCTTGGTGTGACCCCCCCCGCCGCACGGCAGCGTCACCCCAATTAGAATATGTAAAACCATACTTACCTCTGCAGATCATAAAGCCCGTCTTTCCTGAGCAATTCCGGATTTTAATTTGAACGGGCAGCCATCACGTGCCATCCCATTCACGAATAGAAAATCCGATGGGACATCAGAGGCAGAGATTTCACAATGGAAGATAAGTTCCATTTTCAGGGATCTCACTCTGCTTTCTGGAAGGGAGGAGGGAGGGGGGATATTCAGGGATCTCACTCTGCTTTCTAGGAGGGAGGAGGGATATTCAGGGATCTCACTCTGCTTTCTGGAAGGGAGGAGGGAAGAGGGATATTCAGGGATCTCACTCTGCTTTCTGGAAGGGAGGAGGGAAGAGGGATATTCAGGGATCTCACTCTGCTTTCTGGAAGGGAGGAGGGAGGGGGATATTCAGGGATCTCACTCTGCATTCTGGAAGGGAGGAGGGAAGAGGGATATTCAGGGATCTCACTCTGCTTTCTGGAAGGGAGGGGGTTATTCAGGGATCTCTTTCTGCATTCTGGAAGGGAGGAGGGAGGGGGGATATTCAGGGATCTCTTTCTGCTTAGTGGAAGGGAGGGGGGAGGGGGATATTTAGGGATCTCACTCTGCATTCTGGAAGGGAGGAGGGAGGGGGGATATTCAAGGATCTCACTCTGCTTTCTGGAAGTGAGGAGGGATGGGGGGTATTCAGGGATCTCACTCTTCATTCTGGAAGGGAGAAACCGTGTACCCTCCCTCCATAAACACTGTACCCTCTGCATTTATTTGTGTCTGTGCAGGAGAAATGACACTCCAGTTACCCAGTGTTTGGGGTGGGTGCCAGACAGGGTAGGAGTTTTAAGGTTATAAGGATGGTGGGGGCAATCGATGTAGCTGGTAGGATCTTGATGTCGGCATGCTGTGCCTCTCAGTGTTTACCAAGATGGGCAATACCATGGCACATCACATAGTTGATCCATGTTAGCACCTGATGTACCCATCAACACCAATCCCTACCCTGTTCAGAACCTTCAAATAAATGAAGGATACAACTTCATTTATCACATGGAAATATTCTGGCTCATCCTACAGCAAGCAATCTGCTTCTCCTGAAGATACGTACGTGCTGGAGGCAAGATCAACAGGTAGATGCGGTCCATGTAGAGGCCCCCAGTCGTGACCAGCAGCCCCCGAGGGGAGCTCGCCATTGTGGTTGCCGTGCATCTACAGGCTCCAGAGCACCAGTTTCAGAGGTGATTGTGCAGGTAAAGGGGGTGATGACACGTCTCACTGCCCTACTCAACGATGACCTGCAGCCCATGGAGTTCAGTCGACATCCTGTGCCTGTGGTCCTCATAGTGGCAGCGGCTCTGAAGCTTGATGTCAATGCAGCATTTCAGGGGCCCACCAGAGACCTTTGTGGGGTCACACAGTCAGCAGTGCACCGCTGCATCAGGGAGGACACCATTTCCCTGCACCGGAGGGCCAGTGAGTATGTCCACTTCAGGACAGACCCTCATAGCCAGGCCCAGAGGACCATCGGTCTCAGCACCATTGCCAGAGAGCCATAGTCCTCAGGGTTCATAGTCTGAACCCATGTGGCCATCAGGCCTCTCACCGGGCTACCACCTTCAATTAAAGGAATCATCTCAATTTAGATGGAATTTCATCATTGAAGATGCTTCATGCAAATCTGTGACCGCTTCTCAGGCAGCTGCCATGACACCTGTGCCAGTCCCAGCTGCCACCGCTGTTCACTGAACTGGCTCAGATGGAGGGGTGGCTTCTTGGAGATAAGGGCTATCCCTTGCAGACATGGCTCCTGACACCAGTGAGAGACCCCACCACTGCTGCAGAGGAGAGATACAACACCATGCACTGGGTTGAAAGATCTGCCATTGAGCGGGCGATCTGCATGTTCTAAATGTGTTCCCGATGCCTGGATAAATAGGGTGGTGTCCTGTACTATGGGCCAAAAAGGGCATGACCTTTCTTTCCTGCTCGCAGTGCTCTGCACAAAAACGCATCCAATAGGGGGCAGGCCTGGAATTATGAGGAGAGACGTCAACTGAATTCATCCTCGGTCTATGAGGTCAATGAGGTCTTATAACAGGAAGCTGCCATGTCCATGTCACTGGATCCGTTGAGAGGCTCATGAGTTATTGTGACATGGCAATGATTCGATTGCTTACATTAGCTTTCCTGGAGGGCCATCGGAGCGAGGGATGTGACACTGGTGATAGTTGCTGGCACACATCATTCACACAGGAAAACATTTGGTGGTTGTCCTCTGTGTGCACGAGGCCTGGAGGGCCCCGGCTGGCTCGGGGATTCCTGCGTCATCACAGAACCCTCCTCAGCTGTCACAGCTACTGGAGCTTCACTCACAGGTGGAGAGGTGGAGGGGCCAGCATCCACATTGGAATGGCCTGGAGGGGGGACCCCAGATATGGTGTGCTGGCTCACCTCCTCCATCTAAGGGTTCATTGGAACCCCTCTGCCATCCGGGAGGGATCCGGAGCAGAGGCATTCTCCAGGCCCCTGGCCCCTCTCACGCCTAACCACTGATCAATGAATGTGACGGTAGAGGCAAGGGATAGCAGGTAGGAGTGTATTATTTGATTCCGGGTCACCACAAGGCCCGCCACCACCTCAATGGATAATTCCAGGTGCTCACATGCCTGTGACATGGCAGCAGTCATGACGTGGATAGACTCCCTTATCATCCACTCAAGGCAGCACATGGCCTGTGGCATCTCCACCGGCAGTTGCCAAAACTTTCCCAACAGCTCCGGCCTGACCTGTTCTGTCGACAGCAGACGGTCATCATTAGCCTGGAGCTCAGCATGGGCCTGGCCACTCACGGGTCTCTGACTGTCCGGGGCCACGGCTGTCTCAGCCTCAGTCAGCTGCTTGGGCGTGTGTGCAGTGCTCTCACCAGATTGTGACCCACACTGTAAGGCCGGACTCATACCCACCCAGGTGACAGTATCTGCGCTGGTGGAAGGTGCATTAGTGTCATGGGACGCTGCTTCCTCAGAGTCTGGCTCTTCCTCTGAGGTGGTGAATGACACGCACGCAGATGGATTCGACTCTGTTCTTACACCTGGAAGACACAATGGGAAGAGGACATTATCAGTTCTGCTGTAACACACTTCACAATGTTAGCAGCATTGAATTACCAAACCAACAATTCACATTGCCCATCTTTAATATCAATTGGACGTCTGCTCACCTTGGAGCCCGATGTCAATCTGCCCGAATGAGCGTGCCTGCTGCCTTGGTGCCAGCTGCAGGGCCTCCTCCTCGGCATCCCTCACTTGAAGCAGATTGGCAGGACCTCCTCCGGTGCAGGAGGACTCCCTCGAATTGTAGGCGGGGCCCACTTAGAGGGGCAACGGGGGCAGATATTAACAACAACATGTCAACAGGGCGATATATGTCAAAAGACAGTTCCTGGCCACAACGTGGGGGAAGGGGGGTGGATCTTGTGTGCATGTCTGAGTGAGCCACTTATGTAGGTGCCATTCCCTGAGCAACGGACAAGGGTAAGTTCTGTCATACATTGCACCATTCATGGCGCTTATTCCCTCCCCGCCGAACCTCCCCATCTTCAGCAAGGCAGTGACACACATATGCTACTCTGTGTGGATGCACCCAGTTTCAAAGGAGCCCTGATACCCGTGGCCCTGGTACTTACTCTCGCACTTCTTCCCAGGTCATTCATCCGTTTCCGGCACTGCACCAAGTCGTGCCGTATGGCACCACGGCTGCTCACTTCCTGAGCCACCTCTAATCAGGCTGCCTTGTTCAGGTGAGAGGGCCTCTTCCTGCCATTGCTGGGGAAGAGGACCTCCCGCCCTGCCCACACAGCCTGGAGGAGGGTGGTCAGGGAGGATTCACTGAACCGTGATGCCACCCTGCCACGCTACTGTCTCTCCATAACATTATATCCATTGAATTTGCCAAAACTGTGTCCCAGGAATCTTCTTTGACACAGGCACAGCTGCTGTAATGGCAGCCCTTTAAATAGAGCCCCAGTCCATGATTCTCAGCTGTGCCGGTGTGCAGCACGGAGCCAGCAGTCCTGCACCCCTCCCCCACGTATTATTGGGGCAGGGTTACACACGGCCTCTCTGGAAATGAGCCCCACGTTTAATATCGCGGGGGCTCAGCGATGGCCAGTGAATGCGGGCACACCGCCGAGTTCAAAGGGCACTGCCGTGGAGTAAAATTCAGCCCTTTGTGTCTCTCTTCACAGAGTAAGCAGTAAAATACTAAAAACATCCCAGAAATAATGGAGAATCAAGGTACTAGTTTAAACGAGGAACTGCAAGATATTAACATTAGTAAAAAAAAGTACGAGAGAAATTAATGGGACTTCAAGTGGATCTGATATCTCCATCCCAGAGTGTTGAAAGAGGTGACTGTAGAGCTAGTGGATGTATTGGGGTCATCTTTCAAAATTCTATCGACTCTGGAATGGATCCTGCAGATTGAATGGTGACAATTGTAATCCCACTATTTAAGAAAGGAGGGAGAGAGAAAATGGTGAACTTCAGACCTGTTAGTCTAACATCAGTCATAGAGAATCTGCGAGAATCTATAATAAAGGATGTGATAACAGGACATTTGGAAAATAATGGAAGGATTGGGCAGAGTCAACAGGGATTTATGAAATTTAAATCATGCTTAACAAATCTGTTGGAGATTTTTGAGGAGGTAACTAGCAGAATAGATAAGGGGGAAGCGGTGGATGTGGTATATTTAGATTTTCAGAAAGCTTTTGAGAACATCGCACGCAGGTGGTTGGTAAACAAAATTAGAACACATGGGATTGGGGGAATGTACTGACACGGACTGAGAACTAGTTAATGGACAGAAAACATAGAGTAGGAATAAATGGGTCACTTTCAGTCTGGCAGGCTGTAACTAGTGCAAGGATCAGTGCTTGGACACCAGCTATTCACAATCTATATCAATATTTGGATGTGGGGATTAAATGTAATATTTCCAAGTTTGCAGATAACACAAAATTAGGTGGATGTGTGTGTTGTGAGGAGGATGCAAAGACGCTTCAAGGGGATTTGGAGAGGCTAAGCGAGTGAGCAAATATTGATGGATGGAATACAATGTGGAGAAATGTGAGGTTATCCACATTGGTCGGAAAAACAGAAATACAGAGTACTTCTTAAATATTAAGAGGCTGGGAGGTGTTGAATTTCAAAGGGACTTGGATGTCCTTGTTCGTGAGTGTCTGATAGCGAACATGAAGATACAGCAAGCAAGTAGGAAGCTAAATAGTATGTTGGCCTTTATTACGAGAGGATTTGAGTGTAGGAATAAAGATGCCTTACTGCAATGATATAGCACCTGGGTGAGACGACAACTGGAGTATTGTGTACAGTTCTGGTCTCCTTACCGAAAGAAAGATAGACTTGCCATGGAAGGAGTGCAACGAATGTTCACCAAACTAATTCCTGGGATGGAGGGATTGTCCTATGAGGAAAGATTAAATAGACTGGGCCTTTATTCTCTGGAGTTAGAAGAATGAGAGGTGATCTCATTCAAACAGACAACATTCTTACAGGATTCGAAAGGGTTTATGCAGGAAGGATGTTTCCCCCAGATGCAGAGTCTAGAACCAGGGGACACAGTCTCAGAATGAAGGACAGGCCATTTAGGACTTAGATGAGGAGAAATTTCTTCACTCAGAGGGTGGTGAATCTTTGGCATTCTCTGCCCCAGAGGGCTGTCGAGGTTCAGTCGTTGAGTATGTTCAAGACTGAGATCGATAGATTTCTACATATTAAAAACATCAAGGGATATGGGAATAGTGCAGGAAAATGGTGTTGAAGTAGAAGATCAGTCATGATCTTGAATGGCAGAGCAGACTCGAAGGGCTGAATGGCCTACTCCTGCTGCTACATCCTACGTTCTTATGTTCATTGTTATGTTGGGTATGATCGCAATTCACAGGAGAATAAATTTACAGTTAATTGTTAAATTGGACAGGATAACAAATACACATGTATAAAGTAACAGCTGAATGTTAATTTGGGTTTGATAACCATTACTGAGGGTATAGAATTACAGTTGATGTTAAATTGGATCTGATAATCGATATACAGGGAAATATAATTAGAGTTAAGAACACAGGAACACAAAAAATAGGAGCAGGAATAGACCATACAGCCCATTGAGACTGCTCCACCATATAAAACAATCATGGCTGATCTTCGGATTCAACTCCACTTTCCCGCCCACACCCCATATCCATTGATTCCTTGAGAGAGTGAAAATCTGTTTATCTGTTTTTAGGAGGTTGAGAGGGGATTTGAGGACAATTTTTTTCACTCAGAGGGTGGTTGGAATCTGGAACACACTACCTGAATGGGTGGTAGAGGCAGGAACCCCCATAACATTTAAGAAGTATTTAGATGAGCACTTGAAATACCGTAGCATACAAGGCTATGGGCCAAGTGCTGGAAAATGGGATTAGAATAGATAGCTGCTTGATGGCCAGCACAGACACGATGGGCCGAATGGTCTGCTTCTATCCTGTATGACTCTGTAACTCTACCCCAGCCTTAAATGTATTTAACAATGGAGCATCCACAACCCTCTGGGGTAGAGAATTCCAAAGATTCACAACCCTTTGAGTGAAGCAATTTCACCTCATCTCAGTCCTAAATGATCAGCCCTTTATCCTGAGACCGTTCCCACATTTTTTAGATTCCCCGACCAGTGGAAATAATGCCACAGTGTTTACCCTATTCAGTCCCTTCAGAACCTTATATGTTTCAATGAGATCGCCTCTCATTCTTTTAAACCCCAGAGAATACAGGGCCAATTTACTTAGCCTCTCATCATAGGACAACCCCCTCATCCAAGAGACCAATTGGGTGAACCTTCACAGTGCCACCTCCAATCAGCTTGTCCTTTCTTAAATGTGGAGACCAAAACTGCACACAGTATTCCAGATGTGGTCTCACCAAAACCCTGTACAATTGTCGCAATACTTCCTTATTCCTGTTCTCCAATCCCCTTGCAATAAAGATCAACATGCCATTTGCCTTCCTAATTGTTGCTATACCTGCATGTTAACTTTCTGCATTCCTTGTACAAGCACACCAAAGTCTCTTTGAACATTGACACTTACAAGTTTCACACCTTTTAAAAAAGATTCTACTTTTCTATTCTTACGACCAAAGTGAATATCTTCACATTTCCCTACATTATACTCCATCTCCTATCTTGTTGCCCACTCACTTAACCTGTCTGTATCTCATGATAGCCTCTCTGTGTCCTCCCCACAGTTTACCTTGTCACCTAGCTTTGTATCATCAGCAAACTTAGATACATTACTCTTTGTCTCTTTATCTAAGTTATTAATATAGAGTGTAAATAGCTGAGACCCAGCACTGATCCTTGCGACACTCCACTATTCACTGCCCGCCAACTTGAAAATGCCACATTTATGCCCAATCATAGCTTCCTGTCCATTCACCAATCATCTATCCATGCTCCTATATTACCCCCAACTCCATGAGCCCTTATCTTGCCCATTAACCTTTTGTGTGGCACCTTATCAAATGCCTTTTGGAAATCCCGGTATGCTACATCTTGAGAATTGCTGAAAATAGAGACGTGTTGTTGAAGTTTTTCATCCTGCACTAATCAGGGCAATACACAAGAATAAGCAAGGTCAGGGAAAACAACAACTTCGACTGCCTGAGAAGAGAGTGCTGATTGGTTGGCAAGTGAACTCTGATTGGTAGAGGCATTGCCATGGAGAATGCAGTAGTTTATGGTGACTGTTAACTGCCAAGCTTTGTTTGAAATTTAAACCAAACAGCTTGACTCTGATTGGTTAAAGCATTGCCCTGAGGAATGAACCAACGAATGGCTGTAACTTATTTTGTTCAGCTGAAAGAGGCGCAATGTGTGTACATGGTCTTTCTGTCTGCAATGAACAGGGCCCTGTATGTTAATATATGTAGTTTCCAGTACATGCTGCGAGCCCTACTGACAATCTTAAATTGGTTGTCAGCGTAATTCCTAACACACAGCAGATTATTTAGGAAATGTTGTCCAATTGTGGAATCACATCTAATGTTAGACACTGTGTTTTGAGTTTTGCAAGCAAGGGCTGGTTGGGTACAGCCTGTACCTTGCCCACTGTGAGCAGCAGAAGGGACATGTTGTCTGATATGATCCACCAGTGTTAGGGATGTACTTCGCATCACATTGGCATTGAAATTCATATTACATATTACTCATTTGTGTGATAAACAAGACGTCTTTCTGGCTTGACAGCAGCATCCTGTTAGAGGTGAACACCACACGTGTTGCTGCTGCATAGTAGCAGCGTGAAACAGCTAGCTTTAGCTGTTCAAAGTTTTGGGATACATTACCCTTCCAGGGTAATTTGAGGTAGACTGGGCACGATTCAGGGCTGAAAATGACGGCCTTTGGCCCGTTCATAAGTTTGTGCAATATACAGTGAGAAATGATGTGATCAGGGTAGCCATTGTAACCCAGGATCAGTGTCCTGTTGAGTGCAAGACGAAAAGCTTCAAAAACATGTCTCTATTTTCAGCAATTCTCAACTTCTGTACTACCAAACGACTATTTGTATACTACATCTACTGGTTCTCCTTATCTACCCTATTAGTTACATCCTTAGAAATCTCGATTAAATTTGTCAAAAAGGATCTCCCTTTTGTAAAACTATGTTAACATGTTCTCATCATACTGTGCTTTTTCTTAATAATTATTATTCCTAAATAATAGATTCCAGCATTTTCCCAATAATTGATGTTACGCTAACTGGGATGAAAATCATAGCTGGTGCATCCACTATCTCTGCAGTTATCTCTTTTAGAACACCAGGGTGTAGGCCAACATGTCCTGGAGATTTGTCAGATTTTAGTCCCTTAAATTTCTCCAATACATTGGGCTGCATTTTACATTCCCACCGTCACAATCGGCACTAGATGTAAACAATGGCGGTCCGTCCACACAGACCACACATTGCGGAGTCACCACTATTTTAAATGGCTGGGGCGGATCGCCTCAAACCCCAATGATGTGGAGGGGGCGGGAGGTCTGTCCCCAGAATTGGCACTGATGCCATTTTTAAAGGGCTTTGAGCCCTCTCTCCATTTAAATATTTAAAGGAGAGTGGATATAAAAAACAAAGTAATTTATCTGCCCCTCTCCCACCCCCCAACAACCATAGACTGAATTCCTTGCCTTCTCCACCCCACCCCCCACAGAATACTTACCTTGTGCACCTGACCTTTAGACCACAAAGTTCATAAACTTTAAACTTTACCCCTTCCCTCCATTCCCTACACCGATGAAATGACTCTGACTCCACTCCCCCCACCTCCCACACAGAAAATCCTACCTGTTCCCCCTTCCCCACAAGTGTTCCATCCCAGACGGGGATCCGAAGGTGCAGACGTGCTGGCCACTGTCACCAATATTGTTCCGGGACACACGACGGGAGCGTGACTCTAATCAATTCATTTATTTACATTAATTAACATATTTAAATTGGGCGCCCGTCACCGAGCAGTGGGGGAGCCACCACAAGGCCTCGTCACTGCCGATACTATGGGACCGGGCCTTCCCGACTTTGAGGTCTGTGATGGGCCTCTCCTGGAGACATTTTCCACCATCAGCCCCAACATGACCCCCGATGTCAGGGGCTCTGTAAAATTCAGCCCTTTTTCTCTGTTGATATGAATTTCCTTAATTTCCTCACTTTTTAGCCCCTAGGTTACTGTTTATTTCTGGTTTGGAACTTGACTCTTCTACTGTGAAGACAGACACAAAATATTGGTTCAATTCCTCTGCCATTTCCTCATTCCCCATGATAATTTATTCTGTCTCTGCTTCTCAGGGACCAACGTTCTTTTAGCTTCTCTCTTACTTTTGATATACCTATAAAATCTCTTACAATCTTTTTATATTACTGGTTGGTTTACTCTCATTCTTTTTTTTTTCCTTTCTATCAACTTTTTGGTGGCCCTTTACTGGTTTCTAAAACACTTCTAATTCTCAGACTTGCTACTTTTTTTTGCAACATTGTAAGCTTCTTCTTTTAATCTAATATTATCCTTAACATCCTGAGTGAGCAACAGATGGGTCTTTCTTGCTGAATTTTTGTTTTTCAAAGGAATGTATTTTTCTTGAACATTTTGAATTGTTTCTGTAAAGGTTTCCCACTGTTGATTTACTGCCATACTTTTTAGTCTATTTACCCAATTAACCTTAGCCAGTTCTCGCCTCATGCCTACATAATTGGCTGTGTTTAACTTTAAGATTCTTGTTTGTGATTGAGGATTTCTCTTTCAAACTTAATATGGAATTCAATGGTATTATGATCATTGTTTCCCAGTGGATCTTTTCCTATGACATTGCTTATTAACTCTGCTGCATCACACAATACTAGATCTAAGATAGCTTTATCTCTGGTTGGCTCCACAACGTATTGCTTCAAGAAACGATCCCAAAAACATTCTACAAACTCATCTTCCAGACCACTCCTGCCAATTTCATTGTCCCAGTCTATCTGAAGATTAGTGTCCCCACAATTATTATATTGCCTTTGTTGCAAGCTCCAGCAATTTCTTGTTTAATACTCTATCCAACGGTATAACTACTGTTAGGGGTTTATAAACTATTCCCAACAGTGTTTTCTGATTCTTGCTATTCCTTATTTCCACCCATACTGATTCAAATTCATGACCTTCTGAGGCCAGATGCTTTCTCACTAATGCCCTTATGTCATCCTTTACCATCAGTGCTGCCCGTCTCCCTTTGCTATTCTGTCTGTCTTTCCGAAATATTGTGTACCCTGGAATATTTATTTCCCGAACGCGATCACCATGTAACCATGTCTCTGTAATGGTGATTGGATCCAAATCATGTACCTCTATTTATGCTACTAGTTCATCTATCTTATTGCAGATGCTTCACTCATTCAGATAAAGAAATCTTAATTTCATTTTTTTGCTTCTATTCCCTTCAATGACCCTATTCGCTGATGTACAATTTTTGTTAAAAACTCTGCCCCTTCCTGTCCCATTCTGCCTGTCTTTACCCACAATGCTATGCTGTTCCAATGTCTTGGCCTTTCTCTTTGGATTTTTAAATCTCACCTCTCCCGAACCCTGCCCCCCATTCTGCTCGTTCACGACCTCTAGTCCTATCTGCTGGCTCACTCTTGAGTTTGTACGTACTGTCCCTTCCCACCACACCCTGAATATCATTACCCTTATTGCTATCTTGCTCTCTTGCCTTCTCTCTCTTTAAATTATCACATCTTCCCTCACTTGATCCCTCACCCCCAATATTTAGTTTAAAACCCGAGTTAATTGGGCGGCACAGTGGCACAGTGGTTAGCACCGCAGCCTCACAGCTCCAGGGACCCGGGTTCAATTCTGGGTACTGCCTGTGTGGAGTTTGCAAGTTCTCCCTGTGTCTGCGTGGGTTTCCTCCGGGTGCTCCGGTTTCCTCCCACACGCCAAAGACTTGCAGGTTGATAGGTTAATTGGCCATTATAAATTGTCACTAGTATAGGTAGGTGGTAGGGAAATATAGGGACAGGTGGGGATGTTTGGTAGGAATATGGGATTAGTGTAGGATTAGTATAAATGGGTGGTTGATGGTCGGCACAGACTCGGTGGGCCGAAGGGCCTGTTTCAGTGCTGTATCTCTAATCTTAAAAAAAAAATCTAATCTAATTGTTAAATTGTGCCTGATAACCAATACACAGAGCAATAAAGTTAAATTAATTCTTATGTTGTGGTTGATAATTAATATAATGATTATAATATTAAATCAAGGAGAACCCAAAGATGTTTTATCAATACTTTAAGAGTAAGAGGATAATGAAGGGAAGAGTAAAGCCGAGAAAAGACCAAAAAAGATCCCCATGTATGGAGGTGGAAGATGACGGGTAGATGCAGACAATGCAGTTAAGCAGGAGGAGGAATGTGAGGTATTGGATACGATAAACATCAGGAGAAAGGAAGTATTAAGGGGATTAGCATTCTTGAAAGTGAATAAATCACCAGGGCCTGATGAAATGTACTGCAGGCTGTGAAAAGAAGCCAGGGAGGAAGTAGTGGAAGGTCTGACCATCATTTTCCAGTCCTCACTGGATATAGATGTAGTGCTGGAGGATTGGAGCTCTGTTAATGTTGTAGCTTTGTTTAAAAAGGGAATGAGGGATAGACTGAATAATTACAGGCCAGACAGCCTAACCTCAGTAGTGGGCAAATTACTGGAATCAATTCTGAGAGACAGGATAAACTGTCACTTAGAAAGACACAGATAATCAAGAATAGTCAGCATGGATTTGTTCAGGGAAGGACCTGTCTGACTAACTTGATTGAATTTTTTGAGGAAGTAACAAGAAGGATTGATGATGGTTGTGCAGTTGCTGTGGTCTACATGGATTTTAGCAAGGATTTTGACAAGGTCCCACATGACAGACTGATTAAAAAAAATAAAAACGCATGGAATCCAGAGGAATGTAACAAATTAGCTCAGTGGCAGGAAACAAAGGGGAATTGTTGATGGATATCTTTGCGATTGGAAGGCTGTTTCCTGTCCGGTTCTGCAGGGCTCAGTACTCAGTCTCATGTTTTTTGTGGTATATATTAACAATTTGGACGTAAATGATGGGGACATGACAAAGAATTTTGCAAGCCACACAAATCTGGCTGCATGGTTGACAGCAAGAAGGATAGGTGTCGACTGCAGGAAGATATCAATGGACTGGTCAGGTGGGCAGAAAAGTGCAAATGGAATTTAACCCAGAGAAGTGTGAGGTGATGTATTTGGGGAGGTCAAACAAGACAAAGGAATACACGATAAATGGGAGAATACTGAGAGGTGTCGAGGAAATCAGGGACCTTGGACTGAATGTTCACAGATCCCTGAAGGTAGCAGGACAAGTTGATAAGGTGGTTAAGAGGCATGTGGAATCCTTTCCTTTATTAGCTGAGGTATAGAATATAAGAGCAGAGAGGTTATGCTGGAACTGTATAAAACATTAGCTAGAACACAACTTGAGCTCTGTGTGAAGTTCTGGTCAGCTCATTGCAGAAAAGATGTAATTGCACAAGAAAGCGCACACAGGAGATTTACGAGGATGTTGCCAGGACTGGAAAAGTGCAGCTATGAGGAAAGATTGGATAGGCTGGGGGTTTTCTCCTTGGAACAGAGAAGGCTGAGCAGAGATTTGATTGGGATGTACTGCAGGGGTTTCAGTTCCCTTCCTCCTTACAATGATTCTAAGACCTCAGAATTACAAAAACAAAATACACAGAACAAACAGGTTTTGGCTCAAACCAAATTTGTTAGTTTATTAGAACAACAAACCCAAAGTACAAACTCCACTATGGTTTGACAGAAACTTACAATTACCCACGCGGCTGGTCATTACCGATGTTGATTATAGGCCTGGATCTGGAGATGACCGGTCCCCGTCTGTCTTCACCTGACTGCAGTGCCCACGTTCCAATGTTGTCCTTTCTTATTGTGTTCCCATCACGCTATCCCACACCTGGGTTAGAATTAGAATTAGAACATTGCAGCGCAGTGCAGGCCCTTTGGCCCTCGATGTTGCGCCAACCTGTGAAACCATCTGACCTACACTATTCCATTTTCATCCATATGTCTATCCAATGACCACTTAAATGCCCTTAATGTTGGCGAGTCTACTACTGCTGCAGGCAGGGCGTTCCACGCCCCTACTACTCTGAGTAAAGAAACTACCTCTCACATCTGTCCTATATCTATCACCCCTCAACTTAAAGCTATGTCCCCTCGTGTTTGCCATCACCATCCGAGGAAAAAGACTCTCACTATCCACCCTATCTAACCCTCTGATTATCTTATATGTCTCTATTAAGTCACCTCTCCTCCTCCTTCTCTCCAACGAAAACAACCTCAAGTCCCTCAGCCTTTCCTAGTAAGACCTTCCCTCCATACCAGGCAACATCCTAGTAAATCTCCTCTGCACCCTTTCCAAAGCTTCCACATCCTTCCTATAATGCGGTGACCAGAACTGCACGCAATACTCAAGGTGCGGTCTCACCAGAGTTTTGTACAGCTGCAGCATGACCTCGTGGCTCCGAAACTCGATCCCCCTACTAATAAAAGCTAACACACCATATGCCTTCTTAACAGCCCTATTACCCTGGGTGGCAACTTTCAGGGATTTATGTACCTGGATACCAAGATCTCTGCTCATCTACACTACCAAGAATCTTCCCATTAGCCCAGTACTCTGCATTCCTGTTACTCCTTCCAAAGTGAATCACCTCACACTTTTCCGCATTAAACTCCATTTGCCATCTCTCAGCCCAGCTCTGCAGCCTATCTATGTCCCTCTGTACCCTACAACATCCTTCGGCACTATCCACAACTCCACCGACCTTCGTGTCATCCGCAAATTTACTAACCCACCCTTCTACACCTTCTTCCAGGTCATTCATAAAAATGACAAACAGCAGTGGCCCCAAAACAGATCCTTGCGGTACACCACTAGTAACTAAATTCCAGGATGAACATTTGCCATCAACCACCACCCTCTGTCTTCTTTCAGCTAGCCAATTTCTGATCCAAAGCTCTAAATCACCTTCAACCCCATACTTCCGTATTTTCTGCAATAGCCTACCGTGGGGAACCTTATCAAACGCCTTACTGAAATCCATATACACCACGTCCACTGCTTTACCCTCATCCACCTGTTTGGTCACCTTCTCAAAAAACTCAATAAGGTTTGTGAGGCACGACCTACCTTTCACAAAACCGTGCTGACTATCGCTAATGAACTTATTCTTTTCAAGATGATTATAAATCCTGTCTCTTATAACCTTTTCCAACATTTTACCCACAACCGAAGTAAGGCTCACAGGTCTATAATTACCAGGGCTGTCTCTACTCCCCTTCTTGAACAAGGGGACAACATTTGCTATCCTCCAGTCTTCTGGCACTATTCCTGTCGACAATGACGACATAAAGATCAAGGACAAAGGCTCTGCAATCTCCTCCCTGGCTTCCCAGAGAATCCTAGGATAAATCCCATCTGGCCAAGGCGACTTATCTATTTTCACACTTTCCAAAATTGCTAACACCTCCTCCTTGTGAACCTCAATCCCATCTCGCCTAGTAGTCTGAATCTCAGTATTCTGCTCGACAACATTTTCTTTCTCTGCTGTAAATACTGACGAAAAATATTCATTTAACACTTCCCCTACCTCCTCTGATTCCACACACAACTTCCCACTACTATCCTTGATTGGCCCTAATCTAACTCCAGTCATTCTTTTATTCCTGATATACCTGAAGAAAGCCTTAGGGTTTTCCCTGATCCTATCCGCCAATGACTTCTCGTGTCCTCTCCTTGCTCTTCTTAGCTCTCCCTTTAGATCCTTCCTGGCTAGCTTGGGCCTCAGCTGTAGCTTCAGTTATCAGACTGCTGAGCCACCTGGTCTTTCACACCTCTTTATCTTGGTCTTTCAGTCTCCTAAGCTATACAGAACAGTAAGGTCAGAGACAACTCCTTATCTCCTGTTCTGTTGTCTACACAACATAAACATAATGTAATTTCCCTCACGGTAATGGGTCCTCGCACCACCTTCCCCCCATCACACCCCTTCCCCCTTTGCCCTTCCCTCCATACCCCTACCCCCCACAACCCCTTCCCCCTCGCACCCCCTTCCCTGTACCCCCTTCTGCCTGCAACCCCTTCCCCCCTCGCACCCTCTTCCCCTGTACCCCCTTCCCCCCGCACCCCCTTCCACCCACCACCTCCCCCCTCGCAGCCCCTTCCCCCAACCCTCCCCCGTGCTCCCCCTTCCCTCCTCACCCCCCTCGCACCTCCTCCCTTCGTTCACCCCCTCCCGCCTTCCCTCTCCATCCATGAAATCGCACAGTTTATTTGTTAGGGCCCCTGCTCAGGGATAGGAGCTAAAAACCCCACTGCCTTGTGGGCGTCTCAGGAGTGACCAAGACTAAGGGAGCCAACCCCAACAGAAAACCCGAAGCAGAACCCCTAAGGTAATCATGTGTCACCTTTGGCATGTTTCCAGCAGTTCCTGCAGCCATACCGGTGCCAAACGTCATCCTCCGCACTCCTTTAGACCCCACTAGTAAGGCCGAGAGGGGGGTTTTGACACTTGGGCAACTCACAACCTCCATACATTCCACCCAGGCATGCACCATAGAGAGGTCACTCCATAGTTGCCTCACAGCGACCAAAACAACACGGAAGACAGCAGTTACAGGTTTTAAGTCCAGCTCAATTGGCGGAGAGATTGGGCGTCACGGGTTGCCTTTGTCGTTGGGAGAGGTCATTGCATCTCACTGGACAGCTACCGCCCGCCTCAGACCAAGCAGCCCCCCGGTCAGAAAGGTTCTGTCCTGCCACAGTCCACCTGCTTCAATGGGTACTTGGAGCTCAGAGTCATTGCCCGACAAGTGGACTGGAACACCACACCAAGCAGCACAACAAAAAAAAAGGAAAGAAGGTACCAGTCCTTCATTTTGCAAGCTGGAACTTCAGAACTATGTGTCCTGGCCTGTCAGAAGACCTGACACAAATCAACAATTCTCGGAAGACTGCCATCATTAACAACGAGCTCAGTAGATTCAATGTGGACATTGCAGCACTTCAGGAGACACGCCTCCCTGCGAGCAGATCTCTACGTGTGCAAGACTACACCTTCTACTGGCAGGGTAGGGATCCTGAAGAACCAAGACAGTATGGAGTGGGCTTCGCCATCAGAAACTCCTTGCTCAGCATGATGGAGGCACATTCAAATGGCTCAGAACACATACTGTCCATCCGACTGCTCACCACCTCTGGTCCAGTACACCTACACAGCATCTATGCTCCAACACTCTGCTCCCCACCTGCAGTTAAAGATTAACTCTACGAGGAACTCCAGAATATCATTAGTAGCATTTCTAATACCAAACATTTGTTCCTGCTGGGGGACTTTAATGCCAGGGTTGGGGCTGACCATGACTCATGACCCTCCTGCCTTGGACGGTATGGCATTGGAAGGATGAATGAGAATGGACAGAGACTGCTGGAGTTGTGTACCTATCACAACCACTGCATCACCAACTCCTTCTTTCATACTAAACCCTGTTACCAGGTTTCATGGAGGCACCCAAGATCATGTCGTTGGCACCAGCTGGACCTCATCGTCACAAGGCGAGCCTCTATAAACAGTGTCCAAATCACACACAGCTTCCACAGTGCGGACTGTGACACCGACCAATCCCTGGTTTGCAGCAAAGTTAGACTCAAACCAAAGAAGCTACATCACTCCAAGCAGAAGGGCCGCCCACGCATCAACACTAACAGAATTTCTTATCCACCGCTGTTACATAAGTTTCTAAATTCACTTGGAAAACCCCTTCAAAACACTCCTGCAGAGGATGCAGAGACGAAGTGGGCCGACGTCAGAGACACAATCTATGACTCAGTAATGACCATCTTTGGCAAACATGAGAAGCAGAATGCAGACTGGTTTCAATCTCACTTTGAAGAGCTGGAACCTGTCATAGTCACTAAGCGCATTGCACTGTTGAACTACAAGAAACCCCCAGTGAGTTGACATCCATAGCCCTTAAAGTAGCCAGAAGCGCTGCACAAAGAACACCCAGGCGCTGTGCAAATGACTACTGGTAACACCTATGCAATCGTATTCAGCTGGCCTCTGACATCGGAAACATCAGAGGAATGTATGATGGCATTAAGAGAACTTTTGGGCCAACCATCAAGAAAATCACCCCCCCCTCAAGTCTAAATCAGGGGACACAGTCACTGACCAACGCAAGCAAATGGACCGCTGGGTGGAGCACTACCTAGAACTGTACTCCAGGGAAAATGTTGTCACTGAGACGGCCCTCAATGCAGCCCAGTCTCTGACAGTCATGGATGAGCTGGACGAACAGCCAACAAAATCAGAACTCAGTGATGTCATTGATTTTCTAGCCAGTGGAAAAGCCCCTGGAAAGGACGGCATTACCCCTGAAATAATCAAGAGTGCCAAACCTGCTGTACTCTCAGCAGTCCATGAATTACTTTGCCTGTGCTGGGATGAGGGAGCAATTCCACAGGACATGTGCGTTGCCAATATCATCACCCTCTATAAGAACAAAGGTGACCGCGGTGACTGCAACAACTACCGTGGAATATCCCTGCTCAGCATAGTGGGGAAAGTCTTTGCTCAAGTAGTTTTAAACAGACTCCAGAAGCTGGCTGAGCGTGTCTACCCTGAGGCACAGTGTGGCTTTCGAGCAGAGAGATTCACCATTGGCATGCTGTTCTCCCTTCGCCAGCTACAGGAGAAATGATGCCCACAAAAGATGCCCCTCTATGTTGCTTTCATAGATCTCACCAAAGCCTTTGATCTCGTCAGATTACTAGCAAAGATCGGATGTCCACCAAAGCTACTAAGCATCATCACCTCATTCCATGACAATATGAAAGGCACAATTCAGCACAGCAGTGCATCATCAGACCCCTTTCCTATCCTGAGTGGCATGAAATAGGGCTGTGTTCTCACACCGACACTGTTTGGGATCTTCTTCTCACTGCTGCTCTCACATACTTTCAAGTCTTCAGAAGAAGGAATTTTCCTCCACACAGGATCAGATGGCAGGTTGTTCAACCTTGCCTGTCTAAGAGTAAAGACCAAAGTACGGAAAGTCCTCATCAGGGAACGCCTCTTTGCTGACGATGCTGCTTTAACATCTCACACAGAAGAGTGTCTGCAGAGACTCATCGACAGGATTGCTGCTTCCTGCAACCAATTTGGCCTAACCATCAGCCTCAAGAAAACGAGCATCATGGGACAGGACGTCAGAAACGCTCCATCCATCAATATCAGCGACCACGCTCTGGAAGTGGTTCAAGAGTTCACCTACCTAGGCTCAACTATCACCAGTAACCTGTCTCTCGATGCAGAAATCAACAAGCGCACGGGAAAGGTGTCTGCTGCTATGTCCAGACTGGCCAAGAGAGTGTGGGAAAATGGCCCACTGACAGGGAACACAAAAGTCCGAGTGTATCAAGCCTGTGTCCTCAGTACCTTGCTCTATGGCAGCGAAGCCTGGACAATGTATGTCAGCCCGAGCATCGTCTCAACTCATTCCATCTTCGCTGTGTCCGGAGAATCCTTGACGTCAGGTGGCAGGATCGTATCTCTAACACAGAAGTCCTCGAGGTGGCCAACATCCCCAGCATATACACCCTACTGAGCCAAAGGCGCTTGAGATGGCTTGGCCATGTGAGCTGCATGGAAGGTGGCAGGATCCCCAAGGGCCCATTGTATAGTGTGGCTCGTCACTGGTATCAGACCCACTGGCTGTCCATGTCTCCGCTTTAAAGATGTCTGCAAACACGACATGAAGTCCTGTGTCATTGACCGCAAGTCGTGGGAGTCAGTTGCCAGCGATCAGCAGAGCTGGCGGGCAGCCATAAAGGCGGGGCTAAAGAGTGGCGAGTCGAAGAGACTTAGCAGTTGGCAGGAAAAACAAGACACAAGTGCAAGGAGAGAGGCAGCTGTGGAACAGCCCCGACAACCAATTTTAACTGCAGCCCCTGTGGAAGAGTCTGTCCCTCTGGAATTGGCCTTGACAGCCACTCTATGCACTGCTCCACAAACCACTGACCACCTCTCGGTGCTTACCCATTGTCTCTCGAGACAAGGAGGCCAAAGAAGAAGAGAAGAAGAATGGGTGCTTAGTTCATGGTATTGTTCAGGTGTTAATGCATGTGTCATTCTTGTCAGGAACTGACAGTGATTCATAATGTCAATTAACTTGTGACATTGCCCAGTTGTTAATGTCCTCCAAACTGATCATGAGTCAGAGTTTCAGTGAACTTATTCCTCTTGTACATCAAGGATAACTGTTTCATGTCGTTCAGTACAAAATTGAGAGGGCTCTGGATAGACTGGATGGGAAGGGTCTGTTTAATTTAGCAGAGTGGTCTGTGACTAGGGGGCAGAGATTTAAAGAGATCAGTCGAGAGATTAGAGGGGAGATGAGGAAAAACTTTTTCAGCCAGAGGGTGGTGGGGGTCTGACATTGTGTTTTCAGCCAGAGGGTGGTGGGGGTCTGACATTGTGTTTTCAGCCAGAGGGTGGTGGGGGTCTGACATTGTGAATCACAATCAGTTCCTGGCAATGGGTGGTCGAGTAGAAAACCTGGGCTGGAATTTTTAAAACTTGTCACCGATCTCGGGGTGAGCTTCAAAAATGGTGGGACACACGTGCGGGGGTTTCCCCGTGGAGCTGCCGTGATATTTAGCACAGTGGCTCATTTACATGGAGGGGGCTCCCGATGACATAGAGGGGTGGGTGCTTTGTCCCCGGCAACGGCGTCAGGAGCCACCGCGCTGGCATGTTTTTAAAGGGTTCAGGCCCTTCCGCATCATTTCAATATTTAAAGTAAAAGGGGAGAAAAAAATCAAACCTAAAAATTTATTCATAGTTTCAATCCCTAATCCCACTCCGCCAATGACTGATCACTTTATTAATTGCCCTCTGTCCCCCAAAAAGCTTTTCTTCTGATCCCGAACTTTCCCCCTCGAACATCATTCACTTTAACCCTCGACCCCTTCAGATCATCCCCTTAACCAATAGCAAGCGTTTTTCTCCTGCCCCCTTCCCACCCCAAAAACTTCACTCTTCCTCCCTCCACAACAGTGTTCCTCCTCAGATCTGAAGGCGCAGGAGTTCCGGCAACTGGCTGGAATATCGGAGCAGGGCAGCCTTCGCAATGAGGTAAGTATTTATTGACTCATTAACATTTATTTAAATATTTAAATTAAGTTTCCATCGCCGAGCGGCAGGGACGCGATCACGAGGCCTCGTGCTGCCGGGAATATGGGGAGGGTCCTTGTCGGCGTGAAGTCTTGTGGCAGGCCGATACCGGAGGCAATTTCTGGGCACTCCCATCACAACGTTTGACGTCGGGGAGGGGGCCGGGGGCGCTGGTAAAGTCCACACCTTCCTCTTATTGAAACTTTTTATGATTCTATGATTCTAGGGTTCACTAGATTGGTTCCTGGCGTGAGAGGGTTGGCCTATGCTGAGAGGCTGAGTAAATTGGGTTTTAGAAGAATGAGAGGTGATCTCATTGAAACATAAAAGATTCTTAAGGGGCTTGACAGGGTAAACACTGAGAGGATGGAAATCTAGAACTCAGGGACATAATCTCAGGATGAGAGGCCAATCATTTCACACTGAGATAAGGAAGAATTTTAACTCAAAGGGTTGTGAATGTTTGGAATTCTCTTCCACAGAGAGCTGTGAATCCTTCATCATTGAAAACAGTTCAGGCTGAGATAGTGAGATTTTTGGTCTCTCAGTGAATGAAGGGACATGGGGAGTGGGCAGGAAAGTGGAGTTGAAGCTGAAGATCAGCAATGATTGTATTGAATGGTGGAGCAGGCTCGATGAGCTGTATGGTCTAATCCTGCTTCTATTTATTATGTTCGTATGTTCTTCAGATAATGATAGACTTCAAGAGGATGTAGACAGACTGGTGAAATGGGTGGACAGGTGACAGATGAAATTAATACAGGGAAGTGTGAAGTGATTCATTTCGGTGGGAAGAACAAGGAGAGTCAATATAAAGCAAACGGTTAAGGATTACAGAGGCATGGCTGCAGGGTGACCAGGATGGGAAATGAACATCCAGGGGTACTCAGTATTTAGGAAGGACAGACAAAAAGTAAAAGGCAGTGGGGTTGCATTGCTGGTTAAAGAGGAAATTAACGCATTAGTGAGGAAGGATATTAGCTCTGACGATGTGGAATCTGTATGGGTAGAGCTGAGAAACACTAAGGGGGAAGTAACGTTATTGGGGTTGTATATAGACCCCCAAACTGTAGTGGTGTTGTTGAAAATGGCATTACACAGGAAATTAGAGATGCATGCGATAAAGGAACATCTGTAATTATGGGTGACGTTAATCTGCATATAGATTGGGCAAATCAAATTAGTTACAATACTGTAGAGGAGGAATTCATGGAGTGTTTATGGGATGGTTTTCTGGACCAATACGTTGACAAACCAATTAAGAGAACAGGCCATCCTAGACTTGGTATTGTGTAATGAGAGAGGAATAATTGACAATCAATTTGTGTGAAACCCCTTAGAGATGAGCAACCATAATACGATAGAATTCTTCACAAGATGGAAAGTGACCTTGTTGATTCTGAGACGAGGGTCCTGAATCTTAAGAAAGGAAACCAAGAAGGTATGAGGCGCGAGTTGGCTATGATGGATTGGGAAACGTTACTTAAAGGGATGATGGTGGATAGGCAATGGCAAACATTCAAAGAGCACGTGGATGAACTGCAACAATTGTTTATTCCTGTCTAGCACAAAAGTAAAATGGGAAAGTTAGTCAAACCATGGCTTACAAAGGAAATTAGAGATAGCATTAGATCCAAGGAAGAGGTATACAAATTTGTCAGAAAAAAGCAACAGACATGAGGATTGGGATCAGTTTAGAATTCAGCAAAGGAGGACCAAGGGATTGATTAAGAAGGGGGAAATAGAGTACAAGAGTAAGCTTGCGGGGAACAAAAAAACTGACTGCAAAAGTTTCTATAGGTATGTGAAGAGAAACAGTTTGGTGAAGACAAATGTAAGTCCCTTACAGTCAGAGACAGGGGAATTTATTATGAGGAACGAAGAACAACTAAATGTATATTTTGGTTCTGTCTTCACAAAGGATGACACAAATATTATACCAGAAATGTTGGGGAACACAGTGTTTCGTGAGAGAGAGGAACTGAATGCAATCAGTATTAGTAGAGAAATGGTGATGGGGAAATTGATGGGATTGAAAGCCGATAAATCCCCAGGACCTGATAATATAGATCCCAGAATACTAAAGGAAGTGGTCCTAGAAATAGTGGATGCATTGGTGGTCATCTTCCAAGATTCTATAGACTCTGGAACAGTTCCTACAGATTGGAGGGTAGCTAATGTAACCCCACTATTTAAAAAGGGAGGGAGAGAGAAAACTGAATTATAGACCAGTCAGCCTGACGTCGGTAGTGGGGAACATTCCAGAATCCATTATCAAAGATTTTATCGCAGAGCACTTGGAGAACAGTGGTAGAATCGGACAGAGTCAGCATGGATTCACAAAAAGGAAATCATGCTTGACAAATCTACTAGAATTTTTCGAGGATGTAACATGTAGAGTTGATGAGGGGGAGCCAATGTATGTGGTTTATTTGGACTTTCAGAAGGCTTTTGACATAGTCCCACATAAGAGATTAGCGTGTAAAATTAAAGCGCATGGGATTGGGGGAAGTGTATTGTGATGGATAGAGAATTGGTTGGCAGACAGGAAACAAAGAGTTAGAATAAACAGGTCTTTTTGCAAATAACAGGCAGCGACTAGTGGGGTACCACAGGGATCGGTGCTCGGACCCCAGCTATTCACAATATATATTTATGATTTAGATGAGGGAACTAAATGCAATATCTCCAAATTTGCAGATGACATGAAACTGGGGGGAGGGTGAGTTGTGAGGAGGATGCAGAGAGGCTTCAGGGTGATTTGGACAAGTTGAGTGAGTGGGCAAATGCATGGCAGATGCAGTATAATGTGGATAAATGTGAGGTTATCCACTTTGGTAGCAAAAGCAGGAAGGCAGATTATTATCTGAACGGCTATAAACTGAGAGAGGGGAATATGCAGCGAGACCTGGATGTTCGTATGCACCAGTCGCTGAAGGTAAGCATGCGGGTGCAACAGGCGGTAAAAAGGGCAAATGGTATGTTGGCCTTCATAGCGAGAGGATTCGAGTACAGGAGCAGGGATGTCTTGCTGCAATTATACAGGGCCTTGGCAAGGCCACACCTGGAATATTGTGTGCAGTATTGGTCTCCTTATCTGTGGAAGGATGTTCTTGCTATAGAGGGAGTGCAGCGAAGGTTTACCAAACTGATTCCTGGGATAGCAGGACTGACGTATGAGGAGAGATTGAGTCGGTCAGGAATATATTCGCTGGAGTTCAGAAGAGTGAGGGGGGGATCTCGTAGAAACCTATAAAATTCTAACAGGACTTGACAGCTTGGATGCAGGAAGGATGTTCCTGATGGTTGGGGAGTGCAGAACCAGGGGACATAGTCTAACGATACGGGGTAAACCTTTCAGGACTGAGATGAGGATAAATTGCTTCAACCAGAGAGTGGTGAGACTGTGGAATTCATTTCCACAGAAAGCAGTTGAGGCCAAAACATTGTATGTTTTCAAGAAGGAGTTAGATATAGCTCTTGTGGTGAAAGGGATCAAAGGATATGGGGGGAAAGCCGGAACAGGTTACTGAGTTGGATGATCAGCCATGATCATAATGAATGGCGCAGCAGGCTTGAAGGACCGAATGGCCTATTCCTGTTCCTATTATCAATGTTTCTATGTAAAAGATACAATTCTAAAGGGAGTGCAGGAACAGAGAGACCTGGGGGTAAACGTGCACAAACTGTTGAAGGTGGCAGGGCAAGTTGAGAAAGTGGATAATAAGGCAGACGGGTTCCCGGGTTTTATAAATAGAGGCAGAGAGTACAAAAACAAAGAAGTTATGGTGAATCTTTATAAAACACTGGTTCACCCTCAACTGGAGTATTGTGTCCAGTACCGGGCGCTGAACTTCAGGAAGGATGTGAAGGCGTTAGAGATGGTTCGGAAAAGATTTACGAGAATGGTTTTAGGGATGAGGGATTTCAGTTCTGTGGATAGATTGATGAAGCTGGGGTTGTTCTTCTTGGAGAAGAGAAGGTTGAGAGGAGATTTAATAGAGGGGGCAAAATCATGACGGGTCTGGATGGAGTAGATGGAGAGAAACTGTTCCCATTGGGGGAAGGGTCGAGAACCAGAGGACACAGATTTAAAGAGAATGGTAAAAGAATCAAAAGCAATATGAGGAAATACTTTGTTACACAGTGAGTTTTTCAGATCTGGAATGAACTGCCTGAGAGTGTGGTGGAGGCTGATTCAATCCTGGATTTCAAACAGGAATTGGAGAATTATCTGAAGAGAACAAACTTGCAGGGTTACTGGGAAAAGACGGTGGAGTGGGACCAACTCAGTTCCTCTTGCAGAGAGCCAGCACAGAGTCAATGGGCTGAATGGTCTCCTTCTGTGCAGTAACTATTCTATGAATCTATGACTCTATTATCTTGTAGATGGTAAACACTGCAGCCACGATGTGCCGGTGGTGGAAAGAATGAATGTTTAAGGTGGGGACTAAGGTGCCGAGCAAGCGGATCACTTTGTCCTGGATGTTGTCGAGCTTCTTGAGTGTTGTTGGAGCTGCACCCATCCAGGCAAGTGGAGAGTATTCCATCACATTCCTGACTTGTGCCTTATTGATGCTGGACAGGCTTTGTGGAGTTGGGAGGTGAGTTACTCGCTGCAGAATTCCCAGCCTCTGACCCATTCTCGTAGCCAAAGAATTTATGTGACTGGTCCAGTTCGGTTTCTGTTCAATGGTAATCCCTAGAATGTTGATAGTGGGGGATTCAGCGATGGTAATACCGTTGAATGTGAACAGGAGATAGTTAGATTCTCTCTTGTTGCAGATGGTCATTGCCTGGCATTTGTGTGGCACGAATGTCACTTGCCACTTATCAGCCTCGATGTTATCCAGGTCTTGCTGCAAGTGGACACGCACTGTCTCAGTATCTGAAGATAATGCCTGCCATTATTTTTATGTTTCAGCAAGCTGCTTTTATAATTCCTGTCTTTAGCTTAAATATGGAATAAGTTTTACATTCAAACCTGAGTTTTATCCTCCCTGTCACCCAGAAGAGACAAACTGTTAAAGACAGCTATCAGTAGTGAAATCAGCCTGATGCCTGTTCCTGATTTGCTAAACAATCATTAAGCATCCATGGGAAGATCAGACTTGGTTGTGAGTCATCAGCTCTGCCTATTTGTCGTACAGACTGCCAGCACTCAATGAGGAGGCTCTCGAAATTAAAGAGTGGAAACCTTGGTGAGGTAGCAGCATCCCTGAATCGAACTACATTAAACATGTCACCACTTTCAGGAAAAGAAAGGAGGGGAACTGCTAATAGATGGACTGCCATTGTTGGACCATTGTTTTCAAAGGGAGAAAGGGATTGACTGAATAATTACAGGCCAGGCAGCCTAACCTCCGTGCTGGGAAAATTATTGGAGAAAAATCTAACAAGAGGGTATAAATCATCATTTAAAAAACATGGATTAATCAAGGACAGTCAGCATGGATTTGTTCGGATAAGATCGTGTTTGACTAACTTGATTGAATTTTGAGCAAGTAACAAGGAAGGTCGATGAGGGTAGTGCATTTGGTTCCATCCACCTGTATCTTTGGAAGGTTTTTGACAAGGCCCTGCAAAGCAGGCTGGTCAGTAAATTAAAAACTCATGTGATCCAAGGGAAAGTGGCAAGATGGATCTAAAATTGGTTCAGTGGCAGGAAGCAAAGGGTAATGCAGACATCAAATATCACAGCATCTTTATCAATGAGACAATTTTCAGCATCTGCAGTATTTTGCTTTTATTTTAGTGGACAATTTAATATACCCGGTGTGTCAGATTTTGACAACAAAAGCCCTCCAGGGACCTTTTGTGTCAAAATAATTGGGGGGTGTATAAGAAAAGGAGCCAGCAATCAAACCAGCATTCAAAATTTATTAAACGGACAACAAGCTCCAATTACCACGGTTAACCCCACATTCTAATTACTAACGAGTAAGGTTACAACCCAACAGCCACAAGTGACTGGTCTCCCTTCCCGGCCTTGACTACAGAACCAGAAAATGGACTTGCAATAATAAAAACTAATAAAATTGTATATGATAATATAAAGCTTGAGTTGGTACCGGTAATATTGAATATCTCAGATATCCAGCTATCTGGCTGGTGCCCTGAGAAGACCCGAGAGTTGTACAAGGTATTACTGTAACAATTGCTGAGACAGGAATTTGGTAATGAGGGAATTAAGGCTCAGGGTGGGCCAATCCGTAAAACTCTACCACCAACTGCAGACAAAAATCAAAAAGCTAGAGAAAGATACAGACACAGAATTGCAGGACCAGAGTTGGGAGGAGAAGATTTGGGATTGGGGAATGAATTTGAATATCCACCCTTGGATTAGGATAATTTCTCATTTGCTTGTTAGAATACAGTTAATACTGGCCATAACATGGGGCATACTAGCTTGCCGATCATACAGGCGCTATGTGCAGCGAAGGAGGATGAAAACCAGAGCAAAGGCAAGGGAGACAATTTGTCTATTGAGAACTATTATTTGAGTAACCAGTAACATATAATATTAGTGAACAGTGACATTTCAAATCATGGGAATGTTTGTAGTACATACAGTTCGTGAATGTTAGAACAAATTCGAGAAAATTCGAGGCAAATTGATGCAGGACAGGTACCAGTTTGGATCAATGACACCCAGTTGGAATACGTAGCTAGTCACACAAATGATAAAATTACCAGGTGCCAAATCAGAAAACTTAAAGTATGGAAAGATCAGGAATGTGTAAATACAGGATCTATGAGTATTGGAGGAGTGTTGGGAATACCTGTAATTCTGAGAGATAAGTTAGAGATGCAATTATACAAAGTAGAAAATATAGGGGTGATAAGGGGAAAAGATTACATAAAATACAATGATATTTTACCCTATGTTATGGAAATTGGAAAAGAGGTAATTGGAACAACATTGTCCATTGTCTGAGTGTAGTCTGGAAAACCAGGTGATCATATGCCCTCATCCTAAATATAAAATGGCAGAATCAAAATGTGGGTTTAATACCACTGTAAATTGCACCATGGAGACTAGGAAAGCATTGTCAGGGTTAACCCATGTGGCCTATATGGGAAAGGGGAGATTGCTTAACTACCACAGCGATGGAGTACCAGTATGGACATAAACGGAATTGGCCGGTGAGCAACAGTACATTTTGGTTCAACCCACAAAGACCAACCCGAGTAGGGAAGATGGAGTTGGTAGAGATACAGAAACAAAAGACAGAAACGATAACTGTGACAGAAAGTATTAAGGAGGATTTGACATATTACCTCCGGGACTATGAATATACTATTCAGCCATTGCCCACATGCTTGGGTAAAGAGAGACAGCAGTGAGACGTCATTGCTGTAGTGTACTACAGTTTGGAACAACAGTCGACGATGCTACACGATGAGATTGACAAGATAAATGATTCTATCTGGCAGGAGGACTTATGGAACTGGGGGTCAGACGTGCAGATACACCCCTGGTTTAGAATTATCTCCCATGTCCTGATAGTGGTTCTGGGTATCATGGTGTTATATGTGACCTACTTAATTTGGCAACTTTAGAAATTAATTAGGCGATGTAAGAGGATGTATGAATACAGGTTGGACAGCTACCCGAAAAGCAATTCGTGTTCGAACTTGCTCTGTCAAAGGAGGGACAATTAGTTATGCCATAGAAGGGGGAATTGTATAACCTTTTCATATATACTTAAAATGAATTAATGAATGATCAATGTACTTTATGAAATTGTATTATGTTTGTACAATCGATTATGTAACAGTGAAGCTTAAATGAGATGGTAATTGTACAAGTGTTCCACCCTTTTATATTGTAAACGAGTAACTGAAGCCCTTGCAAAACTTATGCCTTTACAGAGCTCCCGCAGGCCCCTCTTGTGGCACAAGCAGGCAATGTATTGAGTGTGACCCCTCTGGGTGTTGAAGGCTGTTTTTAGACAAATAGAGACCATTAAAGGCACCTAGGTGGGATCAAGGGATTGATTTTTTAAAATGTTTTGAGGAGTCAAGAGGGGGACTGTGGGAACGAAATTTTAGAATTTTAAGAACAGAATTTTATGGGGCATTTAAGATGAAATAAATTAATCAATCATGTACTGCTAACAAGCTAGCTTCAGTGCTGCAGGGAGGGACAGCTTATCAGAAATGACTTCATAACTTCAGGGCTGCAGAGGCAACTTGGCCTTGCAGTTGGTACAGCGAGAGAGAGAGAGAGAGAGACATTGTGCTTCAACAGCACTCTTCTTATCTCATCACCCAGACATGACACAATCCTAAGGAACAGTTAGTGTGGGAAACCTACCTTTCTGATTCAGCAGTTTGCTGAGCTTTTTGCTTCTGTATTATACTGTTTAAATGTTATTTGAGTAAATGGATTCATATAATCCTAGTGAATATATATACATTCATATACAAGTTGATCAGTAGAGAGAAGGTTATCATAGAATGATAAAAGGAGGGAATGTGGAAGTGAGCAGAAAGGCATGACACTATGCTTAATGGGAAGTTTAGCCAAGTTAGGAATAATAGGAGCAGTTTGCTGAGCTTTGCTAGGATGACTTAATTGTTAAGAAACAGCCATAGCAGAATGCAGCTTGCAACTAATCTAACCCACAACCATCAGTCACAAGGTATCAGCAGAACCATGACAGATGTGGGGAGTGAGACCAGAATGTTCGTTGCTGACTCCCTTGCTTCTGCTTTTTTATCTGACTCCTCTGCTCCTGCTTTTTATCTTGCCTGTGTAAAACAATATAATATTAGTAACAAGTATGTATTGAGAATGGAGTGTATTGTTAACCTCAATAACAGATGTACTGCATGTTATTGAAGTTGAATTGGACCACACTGATTGGTTAAACAAGGAGGTGTAGCATGAATCTTAATGTATAAACAGTATTATCTGTATCACGAACGGTCACTTACTCTGGTGGACCCGACAGACTCTGTTGGAGTCAGTGCCGCTGTGTCAGAGTAAGTCCGCCGGCTAATGCGCAAATAAAGTAATTGATTTTACCTACACATCCGACTCGGTATATTTACTGAACCAGACTGAAGGCAAAAAGAACTGAGATTAACATTTGTATGGCAGGAAGGTTGTTTCCAGTGGGGTTCTGCAGTGCTCAGTACTGGCTCCCTTACTGTTTGTCGTATATATCATTGATTTAAACTTGTGTCGGGGGCCTGAATAAGAAGTTTGTGTGTGATACAAAAATTGACTGTGTGGCTGAGAGTGAGGAAGAAAGTTGGAGACTGTAGGAACAGTGGCAAATGAAGATCCAATCGGAGAAATGTGAGGTAATACATTCAGGAAGGACAAACAAAGCAAGTGAACACAAAATAGATGGTAGGTATCTGAGAAATGTAGATGAACAGAGGGACCTTGGAGTGTATATTCCTTGTAAATATGGACTGAAATGACGATGTAACTGATCAATTTTCAGCTGCATACCATGACTACAGTTATGCCTGTAATGATATAAGAATGTACATAAGGCATGATATATGAAGTCTAATTGGCCACTGCTGAATTTGTTAGCTTGATCTTTGTGGGAACACAAGGGTTAAGGGAGTGAAAATAGTAAAGAAAACCTGGGAATTTCACTGTGTGCTTCATTCTTAAGACAAGATATAAACAGTAAATGACGAAAGGCTTGAAATTATAAGAAGACAGGATATGGACAATAAAAAGATCAAAAGACTGTAATTATAAGAAATGAGGTATGGGATCTGTTCTTCTGTTCTTATCACAAACATTCCAATGGTACAAATCGCTATGATTATCAAAATACTGGCAGGATGAATCTTATTAAGGGAATCTTGTAACATCTTCTGGCTCCATGGTCATCATTATGGTCAGGGGAATGAGGAACCTTGAAACAGTGTGAAGGAAGCCACCTGGGTGATTGAGAAAGGGACAGACATTCACAGCATGGTTGGTAACAGAGGCCGTCTATTTTGTCCTCATCACTAGCATCTGCTAGGGACTCTGTCCATGAGAGGTAACATCCACCTCTGACCACTCACAGAGCTGACATTGCAGGGAGTAACTAATCCCTGATGACCACAGGTTCTGAACACATGTCCAGAGGGGTATAAGAAAAGTGAACCTTCCTTTGTTCTTCACTGTGCAGCCGAACCGTTGGCCGACCTGTCAGAATTAAATCTTTTCCTCTGGTTGTCTGATCAGTCTTCCAGGTGTGACCAGAGACTAGAGGGAACAACTGGGCTGGGTAAGAGAAAAGCGTGTGCGTATCATTCTGGGAACATGTAACCCTTTATCATCCTGTTTGAGTTAATGCAGAAAGCTGGAGGGGGAAATGCCATTTCTCTGTGGTTGAATTAAAGAGATTGAAGGGCAAGGCCGGGGACTGTGTGGAAGATTCAGCTTTGTGGATATCATCCAGACAACTGAATGTGTAAACCTTTGATCTCATAGGTAAAAGTAAGAAAAGCCAATAGATTGGGACGATTCAGCTTCTGTGGGGTATTTATAAAAAGACTCAATTGAATTGAAAGATAACAATGAGGCAAATTCGGTTAAGGGACAGTTTCCTTAGATTCCATGTGGCCATGGATCCCAGGGTTCCATGTGCAGGCTTCCATTTTCTCACGAGCCACAGGAGCGACGGCGGGATCTTAAAATTCAGCCTGTTATAGCAGGGCACTGAGAAAAATTCATGGTAATCAAGAAGAGTCAACATGGTTTTGTGAAAGGGAAATCATATTTAACCACTTTATTGGAGTTCTTTGAAGAAGTAACATGTGCTGTGGATAAAAGCTCATGGTATAGGGGATAACATATTGACATGGATAGAAGATTAGCTCGCTAACAGGAAACAGAAATTAGGCATAAATGGGACATTTCTGGTTGGGAAGATGTAATGAGTGATGTCTTGTTTCATTCATTCATGGGATGTGGGTGGCAGTGCCGAGGCCACCATTTATTGCCCATCCCTAATTGTCCATTTGAAGCTGCCTTCTTGAACCGATGCAGTCCATGTGAGGTAGATCGACCCATAGTGCTGTTAGGGAGGTATTTCCAGGATTTTGACGCAGCGACAGTAAAGGAACAGCAATAAAATTCCAAGTCCAGATCGTGTGTGACTTGAGGGGATGTTGCAGGAGGTGGTATTCCCATGTATTTTCTGCCCTTGTCCTTCTAGGTAGTAGAGGTTGTGGGTTTGGAAGGTGCTGTCGAAGGAGCCTTGGTGCGTTGCTGCAGTGCATCTTGTAGATGGTACACACTGCTGCCACTGTGTCGGTGGTGGAGGGAGTGAATGTTTGTAGATGGGGTGTCAGCCAAGACGGTTGCTTTTTCCTGGATAGTGTTGAGCTTCTTGAGTGTTGTTGAAGCTGCACTCATCCAGGCAAGTAGAAAGTCTTCCATCAGACTCCTGACTTGTGCCTTGTAGATGGTGGACAGGCTTTGAGGAGTCATGAGGTGGGTTACTCACCGCAGGATTCCTAGCCTCTGACCTACTCTTGTAGCCACAGTATTTATATGGCTACTCCAGTTCAGTTTCTGGCGAAACAATTGAAGGGAGGGCATTGATGAAGCAACTGAAGTTGGTTGGGCCTAGGACACTACCCTGAGGAACTCCTGCAGTGATGTCCGGGAGCTGAGATGATTGACCTCCAACAATCACAACCATCTTCCTTTGCGTTAGGTATGGCTCCAACCAGTAGAGAGTTTTCCCCCTAATTCCCATTGACTCCATTTTTGCTAGGGCTCCTTGATGCCGTAATCAGTCAAATGCTGCTTTGATGTCAGGGGCAGTTACTCTCACCTCACCGCTTGAGTTCAGCTCTTTTGTCCATGTTTGAACCAAGGCTTAATGAGGGCACGGGCTGAGTGACCCTGGCGGGACCCAAACTGAGCGTCACTGAGAAGGTTATAGCGAAGCTAGTGCTGCTTGATCGCACTGTCGATGACACCTTCCATCACTTTACTGATGATAGAGAGCAGATTGATGGGGCGATAATTGGTTGGGTTGGACTTGTCCTGCTATTTGTGTATAGGACATACCTGGGCAATTTTCCACATTGCAGGGAAGATGCCAGTGTTGTAGCTGTACTGGAACAGCTTGGCTAGGGGCATGGCAAGTTCTGGAGCACAGGTCTTCAGTATTATTGCTGGAATATTGTCAGAGCCCATAACTTTTGCAGTATCCAGTGCCTTCAGTCGTTTCTTGATATCACATGGAGTGAATCGAATTGACTGAAGTCTGGCCTCCATGATGCTGGGGAATTCAGGAGGAGGCCGAGATGATCATCAAATCGGTAATTCTGGTTGAAGATTGTTGCAAATGCTTCAGCCTTATCTTTTGCACGATTATGCTGGGCTTCCCCATCATTGAGGATGGGGATATTTGTGGAGATATCTCCTCCAGTTAGTTGTTAAATTGTCCACCACCGTTCACAACTGGATGTGACAGGACTGCAGAGCTTAGATCTGATCCGTTGGTTATGGGATCGCTTAGCTCTGTCTATCGCATGCTGCTTATGCTGTTTGGCACGCAGATAATCCTATGCTGTAGCTTCACCAGGTTGACACCTCATTTTGAGGTCTGCCTGGTGCTGCTCCTGGCATGCCCTCCTGCACTCTTCATTGAACCAGGGTTGATCCCGCAGTTTGATGGTGTGGTAGAGTGGGGGATATGCCGGGCCATGAGGTTACAGATTGTGGTTGAGTACAATTCTGCTGCTGCTGATGGCCCACAGCACCTCATGGATGCCCAATTTTGCATTGCTGGATCTGTTCGAAATCTATCCCATTTAGCGTGTGGGTAGTACCACGATGGAGGGCATTGTCAATGTGAAGACGGGACATTGTCTCCACAAGGACTGTGCGGTGGTCACTCTTACCAATACTATCATGCACAACTGCATCTGTGGTAGGCGATTGGTGAGGATGGGGGCGTGTGTTTTTCCCTCTTGTTGTTTGTTTCCTTTGCCACAGATCCAGTCTAGCAGCTATGTCCTTTAGGACTCAGCCAGCTCAGTTAGTAGTGTGCTACCAAGCTACATTTGGTGACGGACATTGAAGTCCCCCACACAGAGTACATGCTGTGCCCTTGCTGTTCAAAATGGAGGAGGACTGGTTCATCAGCAGGAGGTTTCCTTGCCCATGTTTGACCTGATGCCATGCGACTGTATACCACTGTGCCGTTACCTCTACTGGGTCTGTCCTGCCGGTGAGACAGGACATACCCGGGGATGGTGATGGTGGTGTCTGGGACATTGTCTGTCAGGTATGATTCTGTGAGTATGACTATGACAGGCTGCTACTTGACTGGTCTGTCGGACAGCTCTCCCACCTTTACAACAAGCCCCCAGATGTTAATAAGGAAGACTTTGCAGGATCGACAGGCCCGGGTTTGCTGTTGTCATTTCCACTGACGAGGTCGATGCCGGGTCGTTCATTCCTTATTGACTTTGTAGCGGTTAAATACAACTGAGTGGCTTGCGAGGCCATTTCAGAGAGCATTTTAAGAGTCACATTGCTGTGGGTCTGGGGTCACATGTCCGCCAGACCATGTAAGGACATCAGATTTCCTTCCCTAAAGGACATTAGTGAAGCAGATGGGTTTTTACAACAATCGACAATGGTTTCATGCCCATCATTAGACTAACTTTTAATTCCAGATTTATTAATTGAATTCAAATTCCACCTTCTGCTGTGGTGGGATTTAAACCCATGTCCCCAGAGCAATACCCTGGGTCTCTGGGTTACTTGTCCTGTGACAATACCACTGTGCCACCACCTCCCCACAGAGATCAGTACTGGGGCCTCACCTTTTTACAATTTATACAAACGACTTGGATGAAGAGACCAAAGGTCTGGTTGCGAAATTTTCTGATGACACAAAGATAGGGAGAAAAGTAAGTAGTGAAGAGGACATAAGGAGGCTACAAAGGGATATAGATAGGTTAAAGGACTGGGGTAAAGATCTGGCAAATGGAGAACAATATGGGAAAATAATGTCCATTTTGGCAGGAAGAATAGAAAAGAAATATATTATCTAAATGGTGAGAGATTGCAGAGCTCTGAGATGCAGAGGGATCTGGGTGTCCTCGTGCATGGATCACAAAAGGTTAGTTTGCAGGTTCAACAACTAATTAGCAAAGCGAATAGATTCTTAATGTTTATTGCGAGGGGAATTGAATACAAAAGTTGGGAGGTTATGCTTCAGTTATACAGGGCATTGGTGAGACCACATCTGGAGTACTGTGTACAGTACTGGTCTCCTTACTTAAGGAAGGATGTAAATGCATTGGAAGCAGTTCAGAGAAGGTTTACTGGACTAATACCTTTTTTTTTATTCATTCATGAGATGTGAGCATCGCTGGCCAGGCCAGCATTTATTGCCCATCCCTAATTGCCCTTCAGAGGGTGGTGGTGAGCTACCTGGAATGGGCAGGTGGTCTTATGGGGAAAGGTTAGACAGGCTCGGCTTGTATCCACTGGAGTTTAGAAGAGTAAGAGATGACTTGATTGAAACATATAAGATTCTGAGGGGTCTTGACAGGGTGGATGTGGAAAGGATGTTTCCCCTTGTTGGGGAATCTAGAACTAGGGGTCACTGTTTAAAAATAAGGGGTCACCCATTTAAGACAGAGATGAGGAGAATTTTCTTCTCTCAGAGGTTTGTGATTCTTTCTAACTCTCTTCCTCAAAAGGCAGTGGAAGCAGAGACTTTAAATATTTTACATCAGAGGTAGATAGATTTTGATAAGCAAGGGGTGAAAGGTTATCAGGGCAGGCGGGAATGTGAAGTCGAGGTTACAATCAGATCAGCCATGATCTTGTTGAATGGTGGAGCAGGCTCAAGGGGTTGAGTGGTCTACTCATGTTCCTAATTCATATGTACGTATATTCGTAGGTCAGTTTGTGAGTTTTGTTTTCCATTGATAGATCCTACATGGTTATATTCACCTGTTCATCAGCTGTCAGTGTCATGCACAGGGATTGATCACACAGGGAAAGACCCTATCAGTGACTCCAGTAACATCATGCCCAAGGGGAGAGTGAGGATCACTCCTGGATATAAGGGGGTCTTTTCCTTTATCTGACACTGCAGTCGAGATAGCCTGGCCAGATATTGGAAGAGGATCCCTCTTGATTGATTGATCATCGATCAGTGGGAACTTGGTGAGATTAAAGACAGACGGGGTGAGAGTCTGTGGGTATCATTGGTAACAGTGATTTCAAAGTCATATTCACTGGGATTGACGTGCTATTTTACTGTAATTCTATGTAATCTACGTGTAATCTTTAATCATGTTCTTGAAAGCCACACGGAGTAAAGCTAAGGGTACTTCAACAGACTCATGAGTGTTAGCATTTATCTCCTTATTGGATCAAATCCACACGACAGCTAGTGAACTGTGTACAGTTCTGGTCACCACATCACAAGAAAGATGAGATCACACTAGACAGGATACAAAAAAGATTCACAAGGATGTTTCCAGCAATGGAGAATTTTAACAATGAGGAAAGGTTAGACAGGATGGAGTTGTTTTCTTTGGAACAGAGGAGGCTGAGGGAAGGTTTAATTGAGGAGTATAAATTTGAGCAGCCCAGACAGAGTGAAGAAGAAGGACCCATTTCTGTTAGCAGAGAGGTCAATAACCATGGGGCATTGATGAAAAGTAATTGATAAAAGGATTACAGGGGAGTTGAGGAGAATTCTTTTCACCCAGGGGGTGGTGGGAGTCTGGAACTGACTGCCTGAAAGGGTAGTCGAGGCAGAACCCCTCATTGTATTTGAAAAACACCTATATATGCAGATGTGATGCTGTTACTGACAGGGCAACAGACCAAGAACTGTAAGGTGTATTAGAGTGGATAGCTCTTTTTCAATCAGCACAGGCACAATGGGCCGAATGGTCTCCTCAGTGACAAAAATCTTTCTATGTTTCTACTTCCTGGGAGTGTTTGATGGGGACAGTGCAGAGGGAACTTTACTCTGTATTTAACCCTGTGCTGTACCCACTCTGAGAATGTTTGATGGGGACAGTGTCGAGGGAACTTTACTCTGTATTTAACCCTGTGCTGTACCCACTCTGAGAATGTTTGATGGGGACAGTGTCGAGGGAACTTGACTCTGTTTTTAACCATGTGCTGTACCACTCAGGGAATGTTTGATGGGGCAGTCTAGAGGGAGCTTTATTCTGTATCTAGCTCAAGCTTTACCTGCCCTGGGTGTGTGCGAGACAGTGCGAGTGAGAGTGAGTGTATGAGAGAGATAGCCAGTGTGTTTCTGAGAATGTGCGAGATCGGTGGATGCGAATGAGACGATGAGAGAGTGAGTGTGTGAGACAGTGTGAGAGAGTGAGTGTGTGTGAGACAGTGTGAGAGAGTGAGTGTGTGTGAGTGTGAGAGAGTGAGTGTGTGTGAGACAGTGTGAGAGAGTGAGTGTGTGTGAGTGTGAGAGAGTGAGTGTGTGTGAGACAGTGTGAGAGAGTGTGTGTGTTTGAGACAGTGTGAGAGAGTGTGTGTATGTGACAGTGTGAGAGAGTGAGTGTGTGTGAGTGTGAGAGAGTGAGTGTGTGTGAGACAGTGTGAGAGAGTGAGTGTGTGTGAGTGTGAGAGAGTGAGTGTGTGTGAGACAGTGTGAGAGAGTGAGTGTGTTTGAGACAGTGTGAGAGTGAGTGAGTGTGAGACAGTGTGAGAGAGTGAGTCTGTGTGAGACAGTGTGAGAGAGTGAGTGTGTGTGAGTGTGAGAGAGTGAGTGTGTGTGAGACAGTGTGAGAGAGTGAGTGTGTGTGAGACAGTGTGAGAGAGTGAGTGTGTTTGAGACAGTGTGAGAGAGTGAGTGTGTGTGAGACAGTGTGAGAGAGTGAGTGTGTGTGAGTGTGAGAGAGTGAGTGTGTGTGAGACAGTGTGAGAGAGTGAGTGTGTTTGAGACAGTGTGAGAGAGTGAGTGTGTGTGTGACAGTGTGAGAGAGTGAGTGTGTGTGAGTGTGAGAGAGTGAGTGTGTGTGAGACAGTGTGAGAGAGTGAGTGTGTGAGAGACAGTGTGAAAGAGTGAGTGAGTGTGAGACAGTGTGAGAGTGAGTGTGTGTGTGAGACAGTGTGAGAGAGTGAGTGTGTTTGAGACAGTGTGAGAGTGAGTGAGTGTGGGACAGTGTGAGAGAGTGAGTGTGTGTGAGAGAGTGTGTGTGAGTGTGAGAGAGTGAGTGTGTGTGTGACAGTGTGAGAGAGTGAGTGTGTGAGAGACAGTGTGAGAGAGTGTGTGTGTGAGACAGTGTGGGAGTGAGTGTGTGTGAGACAGTGTGAGAGAGACTATTGATATAGATTGTGAGAGAGAGATAGTCTAATAGAGAGAGTATGTAATACAGCCCCTAAACCATCGCCCAGCTCAGTCTGACCGCCCGATTGACTCGGGAAGCTGCAAATGAAATACTGCAATAAATAGCTGAAGTCACTGTTTACAGAGGAGCTCAGACTGAATGCAACAAAATAGTGGATCAGTCCTGAAAGAAATTAGAATAAATTTTAATCTAAAATAGAGCCATGTACTAAACACAGGAACTGTGTCCTAAACACAGTGGCAGCTCTCACTGCTGGGAGCATTTTCAGATCCCCAATGATTTCTGGTGTCATTCAGTTAATGGAAGTCTGTGGATAATTATTACATTCATGGACTGGAAACACTGGGTCCCACCTCTCGTCTGCTCTCAGTTGTTTTGTTTATTAATTAATTGAATAATTGATATAACCGGATATTTCACCGCACTCTTTACCTGCTCTCTGAATTTGGACTGAGTAGCTCCATAAATAAATGTGTTTGTGCAGCAACTTAAATTAAGTAGCACAGTTCCAACATGTCCAAAGAAATATACAAAATCTCTGGAATTGTTGGGATCACTTCCTGCGATGTTATAATATAAGAAATATAGAACATATACTGACCACAGAAGTATGAAGTTGCCGGATATGGTGAAGAGTAAAATCACAGACTTCCTTCTGCTCTCCATCTCTGGGTCACTGCGATTCTCTCCCTTGCTCTGACCCCTCAGTCCCTTACGGACTCGACTAGCCACTAAAATGTGTCTGACTGTCAGAGTGTTTAGTAACAGAATTAAAGCAAATGGGAGCAATGGAGTTAAAACTGTATGAAACCATTTAAATCCCACCCATCTGGGATCAGTATAATAGATTGGCTTTGTAATACAGAGATAAGGTACATTGTCGATTCTCCCATAAGATTCATATCTAAAGTAGAAGGGGATGTTTGTTAAACAGAACAGAATGCAGGTTGTTGCTAGAACCACAGCCGCAGTTTTCTCGGTGCAATATTTAGTTTTCAGCTTTTCAGCAACAAATGGCCACAAATCGATCAAAGGTGAAAGTGACGGTGAACCAGACAGAACAATCTGTAGCTGCACAACTCAGGACATAGATAATACTACACGCAGGGGTGATGTCCAGAAAACACAATGGGAAATAATAATAACTGATCTGTCTCAGTATGATATCAGTGATAATGACCAGTAGGTCTGCCGTTGCCATGGCCACCAGGTAGTGAGTGGTGCAGGTGGAGAGTCCACAGTGTCCACGGGACAGGATCACAATCGTCACTAAATTAACTGTAAGGGGAAAAGAGACTGGAAATTACTGATCAAACATTCTCCATGTCTGAGAAGAGACAATAAGTATCTGAGCAAAAATAAAATAATGAGACTGTGATAATGTTGAAAACACTCAGCAGGTCAGGTAGTATCAGTGTAGAGAGGCACAGAGTTAATGTTTCAGGCTGATAGTCTTTCATTAGAACTGGAAGATATTAGAGATTAATAGTTTTCAAGCAATGATGGAACCAGTGAAAAGTGAGCTATCGGGGGAGGAAAGAACAAAGGGGAAGGTCTGTAATCGGATGGAGGGCAGGAGGGATTCAATGACAAAAGGGATGATGGTGTAAGGAGAATGGGGCATTTAAAGAAACAGAAGATGGGTCCAGAGGAGGTGTAAATGGTTCCAGCAGAATAACAGAGGGAGAGGGAAGCATGGAAAATCTTCCAATGAGCAGGAGGCTCCAGTGGTCTGGGAATATGATGGAGAATGGTGGGTGTGTAGTGTAGTGTTTGATTGATCTGTGTTTGATTGTATTAGTCTTTCTAACTATCTGTGTTCACTGTGTTTGAGTGCTTAAGCCTCTGGATGGAGCTGAAGAGTTGAAATTGAAAGCAAAAGAGAAAGATCAGAATGTACTGCAGAAAAACACAGACTGTTCTAAAGAAGAGATTGTACTAAGATCGAGAGTGAACCAAAATTTAAAGTTGGAGATTAGGTTTGAATCAAATATCCAAATCACACCCACAAACCTGCTTCATCAATATCAGGTCCAAAGTAGATTAAACGTTTGTTCAGTACCAATGCTTACCTGTTGTCTGACAACAGCAAGTGGAATGTGAGATGTTTGATAAAGAGCAGACCAGGATATTCTGAGGATATTGGTTATGAGGATACATTTCCTTTTCCTATGAATGATATTGATCATTCGCTTCATCAAGCTGATCAAACAGATCCATAACCTTAAATTCATAAATTTAATTGCAGAGCGAAGAGACTTTCCTAACTCAAAGACTATTTCTGTACTTAGAGAAAACAGACAAGTCGAACACTAAGAAATAACTTGATGTATTTATGTTTGATGTTTAGAATACTTTAATTCAAAAATAATATCTTCAGTCTAAAGGGGGAAAATGTAATGTTTGATTGAAATGAGTTTGATTCTATTAGCCTGTCCACTTATCTGTGTTCATTGTGTTTGATTGCTTAAGCCAATGGGTAGAGCTGAAGTGTTGAAACTGAAACCAAAGGAACAAGACTAAAATGTTCTGCAGAAAAACACAGACTGTTATGAAGAAGACATTGCACTGAGATCTAGTCAAAGCTGAGAAAGTTTAATCTGCTCTAAATAAACTAGCTGGTGATTTAATACAAGTGTGATATCTGCATTGCTTTGAGATAAATCAGAGATACAAAATATATCCAGCAACCCGGCATGTACAGAACAGGTAGACCCAGACATAGGAACCAGCTGATTGGCCATGTCATTGGGCGGGGCAGGGGGGTCCGACCCGGCCATTTAAATGAGCTGCTACACTGATTAACGTGGCAGCTCTGCAATGTGCTACTACATGAAGTAAATGAGGTGAATAACATTTAAGGGGAAGCTAGATAGGTATGTGAGGCAGAAAGGAATAGTAGGACATGCTGATGGGGTTCGATGAGCTGGGACAGCGAGAGATTTGTGTGGAGCATAAAGACAAACATTAACCAGTTGGACTGAATGGCAAGTTTCTGTTCTGTAACTTTTATGCAGCGCACGATTTATTTCATTTGTCTTGCTCAGCCCCCACCTGCCAAGAATGAGGCACATTCATTTTGTGAACATTTAATTTGAAACTGTTACTGGAGTGAAGAAAGGACTTGTTAAACAGATCAGCCATGGCTGGAAAAGACATTTGCATACTAACAGACAGTGATTGGAAGGACAAAGGACCATTCCCAAACACATGTGTTCAGATGAAGGGTCACTGACCTGAAACGTTAACTCTACTTCTCTCTCCTCAGATGCTGCCAGACCTGCTGAGTATTTCCAGTGTTTCTTGCTTTTATTATTATTAATTCTGTACAGCTGTTATTAACTGCCCCTGGACTCATGTCGATATTGTGGAACCCTGAATTGTGTGTTCCTCAGTAAAACGTGTCTCTCCTCGCAGTGACACATCTCACTGATCGAAGGGCAGAGATCACTGCAGCTGACATGTGTAGAGACTGTGAATCAGAGATTCACACTCAGTACAATTCTACAGTGACAGATACTCCCAGTTATACATGGTCACTGGGATCAGGTGTTCCACTCCGGTTAGTGACCCACACTCAGTACAATTCTGCAGTGACAGATACTCCCAGTAATACATGGTCACTGGGATCAGGTGTTCCACTCCGGTTAGTGACCCACACTCAGTACAATTCTGCAGTGACAGATACTCCCAGTTATACATGGTCAGTGGGATCAGGTGTTCCACTCCGGTTGGTGACCCACACTCAGTACAATTCTACAGTGACAGATACTCCCAGTTATACATGGTCACTGGGATCAGGTGTTCCACTCCGGTTGGTGACCCACACTCAGTACAATTCTACAGTGACAGATACTCCCACTAACACCTTCCTTCAGACAGTTACTTGCACTGAGTTCTGATTTAGCAGTATGCAATATTCCACTAAAAGCAGTAACTGGATAATTTAGAAAGTCTGTGAGTTACAAACAGAGATTAATTTTCAGTTGACGCAATGGAATAAAACCACAGAGATAATTCAGTTCATTTAACTTAAGGAAATGATATCACTGATCTGGTCTCTGTGTAACAGTGAGCAATAGATCAGCCATGTAACATTATCAGTCACAGAGAAAAAAAACAGAGACACAAATTAACACAATCTCGATTGTTAGAGTCACTTACCAGGAACACCAATTACTGCAAGGACCAGGCAATATATCTTAATGACACTCCCAAATGTTTTGTACATTTTCTGTGTAGTGATCTGTCCCTTCGTACTGCAGACAATCCCTCTCTGTATTAAACTCTGAGTCAGTACGTTCCCTGATCCTTTAATTTATACCCTGTGGAATCTCCCTGGGGGATATTGAGGTTGCAACATTGTTCAAATTGTTTTCTTGAATTTGAACAAACCGATTTCGACATCGAGTTCAGTCTGTGTTGTGATCGAATATATTTAGTGCTGAGATTTATTTGGAAAACTCCAAAGACTGAACAATTCTGATCACATTATTTAACTAATGAAAATTAGAAACTCTATTCTCCCAGCAATGAGTTTGTTCTCTCAAACACCATCAGTCCCATCTCCAGATCTCACATTGTTTCAGGGACTGTGACCATTCAGATATTAAATTCCAACTGTTCGAATGTCTCTCTCAGGACTGTTCCACTGCACTCTGGGATGTGGCTGCCCTCTTTAACTGTGGACAATCAGTTAAGTGATTAAAGTGGGTTATTTGTGACAATACATTGCAGAATTCAACTCATCCAGAGTCTGAAACTAATTCAACTACACAAACTGATACGGCAACTCAATCTAATACAGCACCTCAAACTAATACAATGCTTTAATCCAAAAGTCGATGAGCCTTAGTAGTTGGCAGGAAAAAAGATAGAGGTGCAAGGGGAGAGTCAACAGTGCAACAGCCCCGACAAACAAATTTCTCTGCAGCACCTGTGGAAGAGCCTGTCACTCTAGAATTGGCCTTTATAGCCACTCCAGGCACTGCTTCACAAACCACTGACCACCTCCAGGCACGTATCCATTGTCTCTCGAGATAAGGAGGCCCAAAAGAAGAAGAAGAAGAATCCAAAAGAGCACTTCATTCTTTTAATTCTGTTGGTGGGATATTGGGCATTGCTGCTCGGTCAGCATTTATTGCCCATCCCTAAATTCCCTTGAGAAGATGCTGATGAGTCACCTTCTTAAACCGCTGTAGTCCATGCGGTGTAGATTACACCCACAATGCTGTGAGGGAGGGAGTTCCAGATTTTTGACCCAGCGACAGTGAAGGAACGACGATATAGTTCCAAGTCAGGATGATGGGTGACTTGCAGAGGAACTTGCAGGTGGTGGTGTTCCCATGTGTCTGCTGTCCTTGTCCTTCTAGGTGGTAGAGGTCATGGGTTTGGAAGATGGTACACCCTGTTGCCGCTGTGCGTTGGTGATGAAGGGAGTGAATGTTAAAGTGGTGGATGGAGTGCCAATCAAGTGGGCTGCATTGTCCTGGATGGTGTCGAGCTTCTTGAGTATTGTTGGAGCTGCACCCATCCAGGAAACTGGAGAGCGTTCAATCACAGCCCTGATTTATGCTTTGTAAATGGTGGACAGGCTTTGGGAGTTGGGAGGTAAGTTACTCGCTACAGAATGTCCTGCTTCTGACCTGCACTGAGAGTCACACTATTTAGGTGGCTGATCCAGTTACGTTTCTGATCAATGTTAACCTCCAGGATGTTGATGGTGGAAGATTCAGCAATGTTAATGCCATTGAATGTCATATGAAGATATGAACATGCAAATTAGGAGCAGGAGTAGGCCACTCGGCTCCTCGAGCCTGCTCCACCAGTCAATAAGATCAGGGCTGCTCTGATTGTAATGTCAGTTCCACATTCCCGCCTAAGGGGTAGAAGGTAAAAGGGATTTTGATTTACAGCTGTTTCTTAGGAGTAGAAGGAATAATAAAAATAAATAAGTTTGTCACATTATGGTAGGATGTTTTCGGTACAGTGAGGTGTCCCAAAGTCAAATAGTCAGATGCCACTCGAAGTCTCTCCAGGCGAGGTTGATGAACAGTCTTTGATGGGTAGGTGTTCAAGGCAATTTGACTGCAGGACTAGTAGGTGTCACACAGGTCTTTCTGCAGGGGTGTAGCAAATGGTCTGCTCAGGACTCACAGCAGCAACACAGCAGTCGAAGTTTTGTTCAGGTTCCAGGATTTCCCAAAACACAGGAGGTTGCAGGAACCACACTAGATACAGGAATTCTTCAGAGACAGGAGGCAACAGGAATCTCACTGGATGCAGGAATTCTTCAGAGACAGGAGGCAATAGGAATCTGCCAGCTTTCAAATGCAGGATTTCTTTTCAACACCTCCCAACTCCCAAAGCCTGTCCACCATCTACAAAGCATAAATCAGGGGTGTGATTGAATGCTCTCCAGTTGCCTGGAAGGGTGTATCTCCAACAATACTCAAGCCTCATTTCCAGAGGGGGGTCTTTTTCCCCAGTCTCCAGGCAGGTCAGGTCTAAGTTTCAAATGCCTGCTCTTTGTCCAACTCACTGGGTTTTAAAAGTCCAGAGTGAAAGCAAAAAGCCTTCCTGAGCTGATCACGTGACCAGACAGAGAATCTCCACTGTCATTCAAAGTGTTGCTTTGAGGAGGTCAAACCCCTGGCTGGCTTCCTTGTAACCCTTTGCTTTCCTATTATTGCAAACAAAGTCAACATCCAAAAATTCCAGCTATTTGCAGGTCCAAGACCACTGGAAATCCTTTTTTTTTCAGTTTATAAAACACGCAGAGAATTTTCAGATTTTGGTGCAAAAATACAACTTCTAGTAACAAGTGTCTGTGGTGTCTAGTGTTTTCTACATAACCCTTTGGAAATGTCATACTCCTCTCCCCCATCTTCCTTACACCAGTAATGACCCTGACATGAGAAACTGCTTCTCTGTCGTTTCGGAGAGAGAGAGGAAAACAGCTTCTCTGTGGCTCTGTTTCATACAATGCCTACTGTTTCGATAAGAATTGTGTATCACCCTGAGAATTATCATTTATTAAAGGGTTCCATTTCTTACAGATTGAATTCAGCCTTGCCTAAATCTAGAATCATAGCAGCTGTTTTACGTTTCTTCCTTTCAAACACTATGTTGATCTCAATCATATTATGATTGCTATTAGATAAATGTTCACAGAGCATTAGACTGCTGACTAAACCTGGCTCATTACTCACTACTAAATCTAACATGTACTGCCCCCCTGTTGGTTCCAGGATGTATTGTTGCAGAAAATTATCACGGACATACTGAAGAAATTCACTATCTTTCTGACATGTGCTAGTCTGTTTATTCCAATCAAAGACATGTGTAGAGACTGTGAATCAGAGATAAAAACTGGATCATCAAACCTGAATCAGTTTGCAGAAGTGGATGTTTTAATAACCACAGCCCAAAATTCATCCTGTGTAATAGCAAGATAATAAAATTCAGCACTCAGGACTCACAGATTCTCAGGACCGTGTTGGGGTAGGAGATTAATTAGCACCAGAAGGTGTTCACAGTAACTCTATGTAGTGTAAGGAGATCATTATACAGAGGATTTGAATACTGTAGCAGTGCGGTCCTGCTGTTTAACTGTCAGTAAATAGTTAGTATCTGTTGCTGTTGGTTCAGTTCAATAGCAAACAGAGCAATATCAATACATTTCACTTCATAAAATTATTACCAAACATCTGCAACCAATAAAACTCTCCCTCTTCACCATTGATTACAATTGTAAAACATGAAGTCAGCTCCATGGAAGGTAGAGATTAGTGTCCTAAAATAATGATTTCAAGTAGAACCTGATTGTTCCTCTCCGGTTAGTGACCCACACTCAGTACAATTCTACAGTGACAGATTCTCCCAGTTATACATGGTCACTGGGATCAGGTGTTCCACTCCGGTTAGTGACACACAATCAGTACAATTCTACAGTGACAGATTCTCCCAGTTATACATGGTCACTGGGATCAGGTGTTCCACTCCGGTTGGTGACCCACACTCAGTACAATTCTACAGTGACAGATACTCCCAGTAATACATGGTCACTGGGATCAGGTGTTCCACTCCGGTTAGTGACCCACACTCAGTACAATTCTACAGTGACAGATACTCCCAGTAATACATGGTCACTGGGATCAGGTGTTCCACTCCGGTTAGTGACCCACACTCAGTACAATTCTACAGTGACAGATACTCCCAGTTGTACATGGTCACTGGGATCAGGTGTTCCACTCCGGTTAGTGACCCACACTCAGTACAATTCTACAGTGACAGATACTCCCAGTTACACATGGTCACTGGGATCAGGTGTTCCACTCCGGTTAGTGACCCAAACTCAGTACAATTCTACAGTGACAGATTCTCCCAGTTATACATGGTCACTGGGATCAGGTGTTCCACTCCGGTTAGTGACACACACTCAGTACAATTCTACAGTGACAGATTCTCCCAGTTATACATGGTCACTGGGATCAGGTGTTCCACTCCGGTTAGTGACCCACACTCAGTACAATTCTACAGTGACAGATACTCCCAGTTATACATGGTCACTGGGATCAGGTGTTCCACTCCGGTTGGTGACCCACACTCAGTACAATTCTACAGTGACAGATACTCCCAGTAATACATGGTCACTGGGATCAGGTGTTCCACTCCGGTTAGTGACCCACACTCAGTACAATTCTACAGTGACAGATACTCCCAGTAATACATGGTCACTGGGATCAGGTGTTCCACTCTGGTTAGTGACCCACACTCAGTACAATTCTACAGTGACAGATACTCCCAGTTGTACATGGTCACTGGGATCAGGTGTTCCACTCCGGTTAGTGACCCACACTCAGTACAATTCTACAGTGACAGATACTCCCAGTTATACATGGTCACTGGGATCAGGTGTTCCACTCCGGTTAGTGACCCACACTCAGTACAATTCTACAGTGACAGATACACCCAGTTTTACATGGTCACTGGGATCAGGTGTTCCACTCCGGTTGGTGACCCACACTCAGTACAATTCTACAGTGATAGATACTCACAGTTATACATGGTCACTGGGATCAGGTGTTCCACTCCGGTTAGTGACCCACACTCAGTACAATTCTACAGTGACAGATACTCCCAGTAATACATGGTCACTGGGATCAGGTGTTCCACTCCGGTTAGTGACCCACACTCAGTACAATTCTACAGTGACAGATACTCCCACTAACACCTTCCTTCAGACAGTTACTTGCACTGAGTTCTGATTTAGCAGTATACAATATTCCACTAAAGGCAGTAACTGGATAATTTAGAAAGTCTGTGAGTTACAAACAGAGATTAATTTTCAGTTGAGGCAATGGAATAAAACCACAGAGATAATTCAGTTCATTTAACTTAAGGAAATGATATCACTGATCAGGTCTCTGTATAACAGTGAGCAATAGATCAGCCATGTAACATTATCAGTCACAGAGAAAAAAAACAGAGACAAAGATTAACACAATCTCAATGGTTAGAGTCACTTACCAGGAACACCAATTACTGCAAGGATCAGGTAATATATCTTAACGACACTGTGAAATGTTTCGTACATTTTCTGTGAAGTGATCTGTCCCTTCGTACTGCTGACAATCTCTCTCTGTATTAAACTCTTAGTCAGTACATTCCCTGATCCTTTAATTTATACCCTGTGGAATCTCCATGGGGGATATTGAGGTTGCAACATTGTTCAAATTGTTTTCTTGAATTTGAACAAACCGATTTCGACATCGAGTTCAGTTTGTGCTGTGATCGAATATATTTGGTGCTGAGATTTATTTGGAAAACTCCAAAGACTGAACAATTCTGATCACATTATTTAATTAATGAAAATTAGAAACTCTATTCTCCCAGCAATGAGTTTGTTCTCTCAAACACCATCAGTCCCATCTCTAGATCTCACATTGTTTCAGTGACTGTGACCATTCAGATATTAAATTCCAACTGTTCGAGTGTCTCTCTCAGGACTGTTCCACTGCACTCTGGGATGTGGCTGCCCTCTTTAACTGTGGACAATCAGTTAAGTGATTAAAGTGGGTTATTTGTGACAATACATTGCAGAATTCAACTGATCCAGAGTCTGAAACTAATTCAACTACACAACCTGATACGGCAACTCAATCTAATACAGCACCTCAAACTAATACAATGCTTTAATCCAAAAGTCGATGAGCCTTAGTAGTTGGCAGGAAAAAAGATAGAGGCACAAGGGGAGAGCCAACTGTGCAAAAGCCCCGACAAACAAATTTCTCTGCAGCACCTGTGGAAGAGCCTGTCACTCTAGAATTGGCCTTTATAGCCACTCCAGGCGCTGCTTCACAAACCACTGACCACCTCCAGGCGCGTATCCATTGTCTCTCGAGATAAGGAGGCCCAAAAGAAGAAGAAGAAGAATCCAAAAGAGCACTTCATTCTTTTAATTCTGTTGGTGGGATATGGGCATTGCTGCTCGGTCAGCATTTATTGCCCATCCCTAATTTCCCTTGAGAAGATGCTGATGAGTCACCTTCTTAAACCGCTGTAGTCCATGCGGTGTAGATTACACCCACAATGCTGTGAGGGAGGGAGTTCCAGATTTTTGACCCAGCGACAGTGAAGGAACGACGATATAGTTCCAAGTCAGGATGATGGGTGACTTGCAGAGGAACTTGCAGGTGGTGGTGTTCCCATGTGTCTGCTGTCCTTGTCCTTCTAGGTGGTAGAGGTCATGGGTTTGGAAGATGGTACACCCTGTTGCCGCTGTGCGTTGGTGATGAAGGGAGTGAATGTTAAAGTGGTGGATGGGGTGCCAATCAAGTGGGCTGCATGTCCTGGATGGTGTCGAGCTTCTTGAGTATTGTTGGAGCTGCACCCATCCAGGAAACTGGAGAGCATTCAATCACACCCCTGATTTATGCTTTGTAAATGGTGGACAGGCTTTGGGAGTTGTGTGAGAAACGTAGCCCACTTGATAATAATTTACACCAAGTCAAACTCTGAAGAAGTAAGTTTATTTAACGTTCTTGCAAGATCGGGTGTCCTACAAGCAGGCACACCCATCAACATATTCAGTTCATGTTTATACAATACAAATCCATTTTTCCACGCCTTTAGTTTACATTATTGGTTATAACATATTATGACACTAACCTATCCTATAGTTGCTACAGTCTCCTCCTCTGTTTACTTCTCCCCCTACTCTAACTTTCTAGCCCCTGACTCTTGTTTTTGTTTTACCTTATTTGGCTCTCCATTGTGTGTTTTAACTTGCAGCTGTCAGCCTTTATCTTAGTGGGGCAGTTTCTTATTCACTACATCCTTTGTTCTAACTCTTGCTGTTTCTCTTTTCTCTGCCTAAGCACAATTTTTAACTGCTGTACTGGCTCAAGGTCTTTACTTACATACCCTTATCAGTTCTCTTTTTCAGTGATTTCATTATGTTGTGTAGAAATGACTTCTCGGTAATTTTCCACAAGCTGTAGAAACAACATTTCAGTATTTCTTATTCTCACAGTTGGGAGGTAAGTTACTCGCTACAGAATGTCCTGCTTCTGACCTGCACTGAGAGTCACACTATTTAGGTGGCTGATCCAGTTACGTTTCTGATCAATGTTAACCTCCAGGATGTTGATGTTGGAAGATTCAGCAATGTTAATGCCATTGAATGTCATATGAAGATATGAACATGCAAATTAGGAGCAGGAGTAGGCCACTCGGCTCCTCGAGCCTGCTCCACCAGTCAATAAGATCAGGGCTGCTCTGATTGTAATGTCAGTTCCACATTCCCGCCTAAGGGGTAAAAGGTAAAAGGGATTTTGATTTACAGCTGTTTCTTAGGAGTAGAAGGAATAATAAAAATAAATAAGTTTGTCACATTATGGTAGGATGTTTTCGGTACAGTGAGGTGTCCCAAAGTCAAATAGTCAGATGCCACTCGAAGTCTCTCCAGGCGAGGTTGATGAACAGTCTTTGATGGGTAGGTGTTCAAGGCAATTTGACTGCAGGACTAGTAGGTGTCACACAGGTCTTTCTGCAGGGGTGTAGCAAATGGTCTGCTCAGGACTCACAGCAGCAACACAGCATTCGAAGTTTTGTTCAGGTTCCAGGATTTCCCAAAACACAGGAGGTTGCAGGAACCACACGAGATGCAGGAATTCTTCAGAGACAGGAGGCAATAGGAATCTGCCAGCTTTCAAATGCAGGATTTCTTTTCAACACCTCCCAACTCCCAAAGCCTGTCCACCATCTACAAAGCATAAATCAGGGGTGTGATTGAATGCTCTCCAGTTGCCTGGATGGATGCATCTCCAACAATACTCAAGCCTCATTTCCAGAGTGGGGTCTTTTTCCCCAGTCTCCAGGCAGGTCATGTCTAAGTTTGAAATGCCTGCTCTTTGTCCAACTCACTGGTTTTAAAAGTCCAGAGAGAAAGCAAAAAGCCTTCCTGAGCTGATCACGTGACCAGACAGAGAATCTCCACTATCATTCAAAGTGTTGCTTTGAGGAGGTCAAAACCCTGGCTGGCTTCCTTGTAACCCTTTGCTTTCCTATTATTGCAAACAAAGTCAACATCCAAAAATTCCAGCTATTTGCAGGTCCAAGACCACTGGAAATCCTTTTTTTTTCAGTTTATAAAACACACAGAGAATTTTAAGATTTTGGTGCAAAAATACAACTTCTTGTAACAAGTGTCTGTAGTGTCTAGTGTTTTCTACATAACCCTTTGGAAATGTCATACTCCTCTCCCCCATCTTCCTTACACCAGTAATGACCCTGACATGAGAAACTGCTTCTCTGTCGTTTCGGAGAGAGAGAGGAAAACAGCTTCTCTGTGGCTCTGTTTCACACAATGCCTACTGTTTCGATAAGAATTGTGTATCACTCTGAGAATTATCATTTATTAAAGGGTTCTATTTCTTACACATTGAAGTCAGCCTTACCTAAATCTAAAATCTTTGTAGCTGTTTTACATTTCTTCCTTTCAAACACTATGTTGATCTCAATCATATTATGATTGCTATCAGATAAATGTTCACAGAGCTTTAGACTGCTGACTAAACCTGGCTCATTACTCACTCCGAAATCTAACATGTCCTGCCCCCTTGTCGGTTCCAGGATGTATTGTTGCAGAAAATTATCTCGGACATACTGAAGAAATTCACTATCTTTCTGACATGTGCTAGTCTGTTTATTCCAATCAAATGAAAGTTAAAATCCTCCATTAAAATTACTCTACCTTTGTTACATGCTTGTCTAATTTCTGCATTTACAAGCTACCACTCCACAGAGACTTCCAGGGATCTATATACAACTCCCGCTAGTCTTAAATCATTTTCTACCTCTTAATTGTACTCGTAAAGTCTCGACTACAGGATGGCCAAATCTAAAGCCCCCTGGATGTCAAGGAGCTTACAGGGTAAGATAGGGTAGACAAGGAAAGCTTGTGTCTGACACCGAGAACTCAATCCATCAGAAAACCGAGAGGAGTATAGAAAGTGGACGGGTGAAATCAAAAAGGAAATTAGGAAAGCAAAAAGATGGCATGAAAGAATATTGGCAAGAAAAGTCAAGGAAAACCCAAAAATATTTTATCAAAACATTAAGAGTAGGAAGATAAGTAAGGAATGAGTAGGGCCCATAAAAGACCGGAAAGGTAACCTATATGTACGGATGGAAGATGTTGGAGTACGTTCTGACTGTATTCACAAAAGAGGGGATGATGTAGATATTGTAGCTGAGGAAGAGGGGGGTGAAGTACTGGATGTGATAAACATAGGGAGACAGGAAGTATCAATGGGATTAGCATCTTTGAAATTGGATAAATCACCAGGGCCAGAGGGAATGTACCACAGGCAGTTAAAAGAAGCCAGGGAGGAAATAGTGGAAGGTCTGACCATCATTTTCCAGTCCTCACTGGATACAGGTGTGGTGCTGGAGGACTGGAGGATTGCTAACATTGTATCACTGTTTAAAAAAGGAGTGAGGAATAGACCGAATAACTACAGGGCAGTCAGTCTAACCTTGTCATGGGCAAATTACTGGAATCAATTCTGAGAGACAAGATAAACTGTCACTGAGAAAGGCACAGATTAATCAAGGATAGTCAACATGGATTTGTTAAGGGAAAATCGTGTCCAACTAACTTGATTTTTTTCAAGAAGTAGCAAGGAGGATTGATGAGGGTAGTGCAGTTGATATGGTCTATTTGAATGTTAGCAAGGCTTTTGACAAGGTCCCATATGGAAGACTTGTTAAAAAAATAAAAGCCATGGGATTCAGGGAATGTACCAAGGTGGCTCAGTGACAGGAAACAAAGGGTAATTGTTGATGGAAGTTTTTGCGACTGGAGGGCTATTTCCAGTGGCGTTCCTCAGGGCTCAGTACTAGGTCCCCCGCTGTTTGTGGTATATAATAACGATTTGGATGTAAATGTAAGAGGAATGATCAAGAAGTTTGCAGTCGCCACAAAAAATGGCCACATGGAAGATAGTGAGGAGGATAGCTATAGACAGCAGGAAAATAGACTGGTCAGGTGGGCAGAAAAAGTAGTAAATGGATTTCACCAGGAGAAGTGTGAGGTGATGATTTGGGGAGGTCAAACAAGGGAAAGGAATACACAATGAATGGGAGAATACGGAGAGGTGTTGTGGGATCTCAGTTGTAGGATCTCATTAGTTGCACACAAAGTCCGACTGTAGCTTTAAGAAACTTTATTGCAGTACGAAATGGTTGCATCACCAGATCAGCAAAGCGAACAACAACACCTGCGCTCTCCTCTCTTCTTCCTGCGCAGGGAAATCAAGCCTTTCTTATATAAAAGCAAAATACTGCGGATGCTGGAAATCTGAAACAAAAACAAGAAATGCTGGAAATCTGAAACAAAAACAAGAAATGCTAGAATCACTCAGCAGGTCTGGCAGCATCTGTGGAAAGAGAAGCAGAGTTAACGTTTCGGGTCAGTGACCCTTCTTCGGAACTGACAAATATTAGAAAAGTCACAGATTATAAACAAGTGAGGTGGGGGTGGGGCAAGAGATAACAAAGGAGAAGGTGCAGATTGGACCAGGCCGCATAGCTGACCAAAAGGTCACGGAGCAAAGGCAAACAATATGTTAATGGTGTGTTGAAAGACAAAGCATTAGTACAGACTAGGTGTGAATACACTGAATATTGAACATCAGCAAGTGCAAACCTGAAGAAAAACAACCTGAAAAAAACAGTGGGTAAGCAAACTGAACAAACTAAGATGAAATGAAATAAATGCAAAAAAAGATTGTAAAAAATGTAAAAAAGAATGTAAAAAGAAGGAAGAAAAAATAACTAAAAATGAAAGTAAAATGGGGGGCTGTCATGCTCTGAAATTATTGAACTCAATGTTCAGTCCGGCAGGCTGAAGTGTGCCTAATCGGTAGATGAGATGCTGTTCCTCGAGCTTGTGTTGATGTTCACTGGAACACTGCAGCAATCCCAGGACAGAGATGTGAGCATGAGAGCAGGGGGGAGTGTTGAAATGGCAAGCAACCGGAAGCTCAGGGTCCTGCTTGCGGACTGAGCGGAGATGTTCCGCAAAGCGGTCACCCAGTCTGCGCTTGGTCTCCCCAATGTAGAGGAGACCACACTGTGAGCAGCGAATACAGTATACTACATTGAAAGAAGTACAAGTAAATCACTGCTTCACCTGAAAGGAGTGTTTGGGGCCTGGGATAGTGAGGAGAGAGGAGGTAAATGGGCAGGTATTACACCTCCTGCGATTGCAGGGGAAGGTGCCCTGGGACGGGGACGAGGTGGTGGGGGTAATGGCGGAGTGGACCAGGGTGTTGCGGAGGGAACGATCCCTTCGGAATGCTGACAGGGGAAGGGAGGGGAAGATGCGACTGGTCGTGGCATCACGCTGGAGGTGGCGAAAATGGCGGAGGATGATCCTTTGTATATGGAGGCTGGTGGGATGAAAAGTGAGGACAAGGGGAACCCTGTCACGGTTCTGAGAGGGAGGGGAAGGGGTGAGGGTAGAGGTGCGGGGAATGGGTCGGACACGGTTGAGGGCCCTGTCAACCACAGTGGGGGGAAATCCTCGGTTGAGGAAAAAGGAGGTCATATCAGAAGCACCGTCTATAACTATAAGAAGCCTTTCTTATAGTTCTTCATACAAATCAGTGACACCCACTTTCTGTTTCCAATTGGTTTACAAACTTCGCAGTTTCTTGGTGTCAGGGCCTGATTGGGGTACTGCCTTGTCACCTTCTTACTCCAGCAGTTTCTCATCCCCCTATCTCCTTGCACCGTTGATTACTGTACAATAGGCGGCTATTAAGCAGTCTGCAGTCCTGTTAGTTTCTGCTTGTTTGCTTCTACTGATAAGCTGTCTCTGCAGCACTGAAGTTACTTTATTATTTCTGATAAGCTGTCTCTGCAGTTCCGAGGTTAGTTTGTTAGTATTCTATAATTAATTGATTAGTTCACATTAAATGTCCCCATTGTTCTGTCCCCACAGGTGAAGAGGAAGTGAGGACCTTGGGGGAGTAAATGTCTACAGACCCCTGAAAGTAGCAGGACAGGTCAATAAGGTGGTTAAGAAGGCATTTGGAATCCTTTTCCTTATTAGCCGAGGTATAGAATATAAGAACAGGGAGGTTATGCTGCAACTGCATCAAACATTAGTTAGGCCACGACTTGAGTACTGTGTGTAGTTCTGGTTACCTAATTACACATAGAATGTAATTGCACTGGAGAGGGTACAGAGATTTACAAAGATGTTGCCAGGACTGGAAAAATGCAGCTATGAGGAAAGACTGGATAAGCTGGGGGTTTTCTCCTTGGAACAGAAAAGGCTGAGCGGAGATTTGATTGGGATGTACTGCAAGAGTTTCAGTTCCCTTCCTCCTTACAATGATTCTTGGACCCTGGAATTACAAGAACAAAATACACGCGACAAACAGGTTTTGGCTCAAACCAAATTTGTTGGTTTATGAGAACAACAAAACCACAGTACAAACTCCGCTATGATTTGACAGAAACTTACAATCACCCACGCGGTTGGTCATTCCCGATGTTGACTGTAGGCCTGGATCTGGAGATGACCGGTCACCGTCCGTCTTCACCTGACTGCAGTGCCCACGTTCCGATGTTGTCATTTCTTATAGTGTTCCCATCACACTATCCCACACCTGGGCCTCAGCTGTAGTTTCAGTTATCAGACTGCTGAGCCGCCTGGTCTTTCACACAGAGCAGAGAATGGGGAATTTTCAAGTTGGCAGGCAGTGAGGTTCAGCAAGGCTCAATGCTGTGGCCTCAACGATTTACATTTTATATTAATGACTTGGATGAAAAGACAGAGAGTAATTTATCTAAGTTTGCTGATGATACAAAGCTCGATGGAAAGGTAAGCTGTGGGGAAGATGTAGAGAGGCTACAAAGAGATATAGACAGGTTATGAAGGTGGGCAACAGGATGGCAAATGGAATATAATGTAGGGAAGAGTGAAATTGTTCATTTTGGTCGTAAAAATAGAAAATCAGAATGTTTTTTAAAAGTTGCAAAACTGTTAAGTGTTGATGCTCTGAGAGACTTGGGGGTACGGGGACAAGGAATGCACAAAGTTAACATGCAGGTGCAGCAGGCTATTAGGAAGGCAAATGGCATGTTGGCCTTTATTGCAAGGGGATTGGAGTACAGAAATAAAGAAGTCTTAGTAAAATTGTACACGGCTTTGGTGAGACTGCACCTGGAATACTGTGTGCAGTTTTAGCCTTCTTGTTTAAGAAAGGATATACTTGCACTGGAGGCAGTGCAGCGAAGATTTACGAAATTGGGATGAGGGGGTTGTCCTATGATGAGAGGCTGAGTAAATTGGGCCTATATTCTCTGGAGTGTAGAAGAATGAGAGGCAATCTCATTGAAACATACAAGATTCTGAAAGGGTTTGACAGGGCAGAAGCTGAGAGATTGTATCTACTGGTCAGGGAATCTAGAACACAAGGGCACAGTCTCAGGATAAGGGGCAACTGAATCAGGTCTGAGATGAGGAGAAATTACTTCACTCAAAGGGTTGTGAATCTTTGGAATTCTCCACCCCAGAGGGTTGTGGAAGTACCATTAGATTTAAGGCTGGGTTAAATATATTTTTGGTCTCACAAGAAATCAAGGGATATGGGGAGTGGGCAGGAAAGTGGAATTGAAGCCCAAAATCAGTCATGATTGGACTGAATGGCGAAGCAGGCTCGATGGGCCGTATGGTCTGAACCTGCTCCTATTTCTTGTTCTATTGTGTTCTTGTATTCTTGACCCTGTTCTTCCCACTCCACAGTGAGAACGTACCTCCTCCCCCCTCCCCACTAGTATTTCGCCTCAGTTCCTCGGATGGGGATCCAAAGATGTGTGAGTGCCGGCCTGCGGCAGGAAGATCCTCAAATCAGCGGCAAGGTGAGAGACGGACCAGGGGCATGGAGACTATCCCTGTCCCTGCGACTTCCTAGGAGAGCAGAGGGGTTCAAACGAGCCCTGAGATGGAGGAGGTGAGCCTGCTCGACATATCTGGGGTCCCTCTGCCTGGTGATTCCAATGTAGATGCCAGGCCCTCCGCCAGTCAATCAAGCTTCACCAGTACAGAGGTGGCACCACGAAGAAGCATCCGCAAACATTTGAGAAAATACACCGTGACACAAATGGATCTGCACGGGTGACATTACATGGTAAAAATTTATTTCACTAAATGCTTTTCACCAGCATGAGTTGTTTGTACTGTGTGAATGACGTGTGGTAGCATGCCCCCCTCCTGTCTCCTCCCATTACACCATTGTCCTTTCAGAACTGCCAATGTATGGAATAACATCATTGCCATGCCAGTATTACTCATGTGTGTCTCCACGGATGCAGTGACATGGACAATTACTCAGTCTGCTGCTGCCAGTAATGGTGGACAAAAAGAGATTGCAAATGCTGACTGCTGCACAACAGGTGAATCAGGGTAGCAATAAAAGCAAAATACTGAGGATGCTGGAAAGCTGAAATAAAAACAGAAAGTGCTGGAAAAACCCAGCAGGTCTGGCAGCATCTGTGGAACACTGCAACAATCCCAAGAAAGAGATGTGAGCATGAGAGCAGAGGGATGTGTTGAAATGGCCAGCAACCGGAAGCTCGGGGTCCTGCTTGCGGACTGAGCGGAGGTGTTCTGCAAAGCGGTCACCCAGTCTGCGTTGGTCTCTCTAATGCAGAGGAGACCACATTGTGAGCAGCAAATACAGTATATTACATTGAAAGAAGTACAAGTAAATGGCTGCTTCACCTGAAAAGAGTGTTTAGGGCCTTGGACAGTGAGGAGAGAGGAGGTAAAAGGGCAGGTATTACACCTCCTGCGATTGCAGGGGAAGGTGCTGTGGGAAGAGGGACGAGGTGGTGTGGGTAATAGAGGAGTGGACAAGGCTGTTGCAGAGGGAATGATCCCATCGGAATGATGGGAAGTGAGGGGAAGATGCCTTTGGTAGTGGTATCACGCTGTAGGTGGCGGGAATGGCAGAGGAAGACCCTTTGGAGATAGAGGCCGATGGAGTGGAAAGTGAGGACAAGGGGAATCCTGTCGTGGTTTTAGGAGGGAGGGGAAGGGGTGAAGGTAGAGGTGCCGGAAATGGGCCGGACACGGTTGAGGGCCCTGTCAACCACACTGGGGGGTGGGGGGCGGGGGGGTGGGGTGGCGGCTGGTGGGGAATCCCCGGTTGAGGAAAATGGAAGAAATATCAGAAGCTCTGTCATGGAAGGTAGCATCATCAGAGCAGATGTGTCGGAGACGGAGAAACTGGGAGAATGGAATGGAGACCTTACAGGAGGCAGGGTGTGAAGAAGTGTAATTGAGATAGCTGTGAGAGTCGGTGGGCTTATAATGGATATTAGTAGGCAGCCTATCCCCAGAGATGGAGACATAGAAGTCAAGGAAGGGAAGGGAAGTGTCGGAAATAGACCATGTAAAGGTGAGAGAAGGGTGAAAACTAGAAGCAAAGTTGATAAAGTTTTCCAGTTTGGGGAGGGAGCTGGAAACGGCACCGATACAGTCATTAATGTACCGGAAAAAGAGCTGGGGGAGGGGGCCTGAGTAGGACTGGAACAAGGAATGTTTGACATATCCCACAAAAATACAGGCATAACTATGGCCCATGTGGGTACCCATAGCAACACCTTTTACTTGAAGGAAGTGAGTGGAGTTGAAGAAGAAGTTGTTCAACGTGAGAACAAGCTCAACTAGGCGGAGGAGGGTGCTGGTGGATGCGGACTGGTTGGGCCTCTATTCAAGGAAGAAGCCGAGAGCCATCAGTCCGTCCTGGTGGGGGATAGAGATGTAGAGGGATTGGACGTCCAGAGTGAAGAGGAGGCGGTTGGGGCCTGGAAAATGGAAATTATCAAAATGACGAAGGGCTTCAGAAGAGTCACGAATGTAGGTGGGAAGAGACTGGATGAGTGGAGAAAAGATAGAGTCGAGATAGGAAGAAATAAGTTCAGTGGGGCAGGAGCAGACTGAAACAATGGGTCTGCTGGGACAGTCCCATTTGTGGATTTTGGAAAGGAGGCAGCAGTGGGCTGTTCGGGGTTGCGAGACTGAGGTTGGAAGCTGTAGAGGGAAGATCTCCAGAGGAGATGAGGTCAGTGACGATCCTGTGGACAGTCACTTGATGTTCGGTGGTGGGGTCATGGCCCAGGGGGAAGTAGGAAGAAGTGTCTGAGAGTTAGTGCTGAGCCTCTGTAAGGTGGGCGTCGGTACACCATACAATAACAGCACCACCCTTGTCTGCAGGTGTGATGATAATGTCGGGGTTAGAACTGAGAGTATGGAGTGCGGCAAGTTCAGAGGGGGACAGGTTAGAGTGAGTGACGGGGAAAGAGAAATTGAGATGACCAATGTCTCGCTGACAGTTTTCAATGAAAACATCAAGAGTGGATAAGAGGCCAGAGGGATGGGTCCAGGTAAAGGGAGAAGCCTGGAGGTGGGTGAATGGGAATGCTGATCGGTGAAGGACTTCGGATCAAGGAAGTGAACCCGAAGGCAGAGATGATGGAAGAAGTGCTCAACGTCATGCCGAGCGCGAAGTTCATTGAGGTGGGGGCATAAGGGGATAAAATTGAGTCGTTTACTGAGTACAGAACGTTCAGCGTCAGACAGGGGGAAGTCAGAGGGTTTAGTGAATACAGGGTGAATGAGGGTGCAGTGTGGCTTGCAGAGCTCATGGTGGTTCCTATGGTCTGGAGAACATTTGATCATTGCTGTTCATTCCTTGCTCGCTGCTCGCCCTGCATGTGGCACCTGGATGCTCTCTGTGCTCCCATGAACGTCTCTTGCTGTAAGTCCTCTGCATCCTCATCATCCGAGGATGAGTCCTTCTCATGTCTCTCCTCATCCTGCAAGGCCTCCCCCTATTGAGTTTGTAGTTGTGCAGAGCACAGCAAACAGCAACAATACGAGCTACCCTTTCTGCCTCGTACTGCAGGGCACCACCTGATCTATCCAGGCAGTGGAATCACATTTTCAGCATGCCAATCGCCTGCTCAATGGTGGTTCTTGTAGCTCCGTGGCTGACTTTGTATCTCTCCTCTGAATCACTGGTGGGGTTTCTCACTGGTGTCAGGAGCCATATCTTGAAGGAGTGGCCCTTGTCTCCAAGAAGACACCTCTCGATCTGAGTCTCTTCAATGAACAGCAACAGAAGCTGGAAATGGCGCAGGATGAAGGTGTCATGGCAGCTGCCTGGAAATCGGGCACAGCATTGCATGAAGTGCTTCTGGTGATCACATACCAGCTGTGCATTGATTGAGTGGAAGACCTTCCGGTTTAGGTACACAGCTGGTGACCCAACGGGAACCTTGATGGTCACGTGGGTCCCATTTGCAACTGTGGGTTCCTGCAATACTCTGGGCCGGGCTGTCAGGTTCTCTCCCGAACCGGACATAGTCACTGGCCCTCTGCTATAGGGCATCGGTGAGCTCCCTGATACAGCGGTGCACTGCTGACAATGTGAGTCTCCTGTGGGACCCTGAAATGATTCAGAGGCATAAAAATTAAGAGCCGCTGTCATTTTGAGGGCCACAGTCGTAGGATGTCCACTGAAGCCCATGGGCTACAGGTCATCATTCAGCAGGGCACAGAGATGTGTCACTGCCTCTCTAGACATCCGCAGTCACCTCTGACACTGGAGCTCTGACATCTGCAGAAATGTCATTCGGGACCTGTAGATGTGCAGTGATCTGCAGTGGCGAGCTCTCTTTGGGGGCTGCTGCTAGCTCACGCCCGGGGACCTCTATGTGGCTGTAACTGCCTGTTGGTTTTGCTTGCGGTGCATTTGGTTCCTCACCATAAACAGATAATGAATATAGGGCGAACCATCCCCATTTTCAAGTTGCAATTAAACTTGGTTTCTTCACTTCTTTGAAGGTACCGAACAGGTCAGAGATTGATGTTGACTGGTACATCAGGTACTTTCGTGCTTCAACTATGTGGCGTGGCATGGCATTGCCCATTTTCGCCCCCACTGAGAGTGGCACAGCATGACCACATTCTGATTGGAGCAGCTGCATCGATTGTCCCACCAGCCAGATTATCTTCACACAACTCATGTTTCTAGCACCCTCCCAACACACACAGGGTTCCCAGAGTGCCATTGCTCCTTCACTCACACAAACATTCAATGGTGTAGAGTGTTCCCCCTTTAAGGAGAGAGGGTATGCAGAGTTGTGCTGCCAGTAATACCACCTCCCTCCCATCTCCCTTCACGTTTGCAGAGTTGTGCCCTCATTAACACCATCCCCCCTCCCACCTCCCTGCAAAGTTTCACCCCAAGTAATGCCATCCCTCTCCCTTGAGACCCACCTCACTGGACTAACCTTTACAGACTCCGAGTACGGCAACCTCTGTCCAGCCGGATTTTATTGGTCGGAATGGGACGGTACGTGATAGACGCCCATTCACAGGAATATGTGGAACTGTTGAGTATGAGGCAACGGGATGCATAATGAGGCAAATTAAGTAGTGCTTTGAATATTTAAATTGTGCTACCCTGCCAAGTGACCGGGGCTGCATCAGACCTTGCTGCTGCCAGTAATATGGGGCGGGGTCTTCCCAGCATTGGGAAACTGGGCAGGCCGCTCCAAAAGGAATTTTCTGCAAGCTTCCCCACCTCCGCCATGACCCCGACGTCAGTGGGCCAGTAGAATATCTCCCTGAGATTGAAAGAGAAATATACAGAGGGTATCTCACAGAGAAAGTCAGAGAATGTGACAGAGAGAAAAAGAGAGGTGTATATAGAAACACAGGGAATCTGACTGAGACAGTTGGACAACGAAACAGGAAAAATGACAAAGAGAGACAGAGTGAGTGAGATAGATAGACATAAGCAGAAAGAATGGGAGTGGTGGTTTAGAGGGACCTGCCAATATACATGAGTGCAGTGTGGATTCAGGGAATCTATGCCGATACAGGAGTGTGAGAAAGGGGTCAGAGGAACCTCCCAGATACAGGAGTGTGAGAGATGGGTTAGAGGTGTTATGCCAGTATGTTTTATTGATTGATAATTTTCTGTCATTCACTGACTGGGGATCTGAAATTATATTTTCAAGATACTTTTAAAAGACAAGCTGCCAGAAAAGTCATCCTTTCAGCTTAAGATGATCATCTACTTTGCTATACTGAATCCTACATTAGAAAATATTGTGAGGAGGGAGATGAAATGTCTGTTTCCCAGCAAGAACCAAGACCCAGGAGATAGAAAAGGAACTATTTGTTCTTTCAGCAAGCAGAGAAATACTGCTAACTGCTATGTTTGAATGAGTGACTATCATGTGTGGTTTTAAGTTGGTGTGTTCTCTGCACAGAGGAGAAGCAACTGGACTCTGACACATGCAGACCCAGGTGGGGGTCTCTTTCTCTCCGTCTGTCCATTCCAGCTTGAAAGCTTTCAAATCCTGCCGGTTGACTGCCTCCCTTTGCATACTCGAGCCACAATCAGAAACCCAATTGAAAAATATCATCCACGTTGCTGTCTCCAAAGAGGCTCACTGAACTAGTCATCTATCTCTTCAAACTAAAAGCCACAGGATGACTGAGGTCAGCTAAAAGCCAGCTGAATCACCAAAATCCAAAATTGTTTTTTGCTATGGACTTTAACTCAACCAATCTACCTTTCCATACTCTGTAACCTATTTGTGTGTGTGTAAACCTCCAGAGTGTGTGTGTGAGAGTGAAAGTTGGCCTGTTGTTTATTATTTTACTTCAGTTTGAGTAAAATAAAGCTAAGCTCTTTCTTTGTTAACTCAAGAAAACTTGTCAGATTTTTTCTTGTTTTGATCATAGTAAGTAAGTAATCAAGAACCCACTGAATTGGCCAGTACTTCGACTTTAAGAAAGAGTTAAACCTGTTGTGGTCAAGCTACGAGAAGGAAAAGAGGGAGACCCTTCAAACACTCCTCACTTGCTCGTAACAGAAATTTGGAAGCTCACGTATGGGATTAAACATAAAGATGAATGGGAAACCTGGAACAGGAAACTGGAAGTGGGAAAATAAATTGATCTCTAGCAATAATTTAAGAGTTCAATGCAGGTTTTCTTGTAGTTTTCAGTGCTAGAGTACTAAGATGTTCACATTCGAGGCAAGTACCTTCCTATAACAGAGTGAAGTAACTTGGACCAGATTAGAAGCCCTATCTGTTGAAGATTTGAGGAATGTAGCTGGGCAATCAAAGATTACTATCATTCCAAAAATTAGGAAGCCTGAAATCCTAAAACTTGTGGCCAACCATTTAAAAATTGACACTGAAGAACTGGAGGCAGACATAGAATCTGAAATAAAGTAACATTAGCTAAGGTACAATTAGAAGAGAGGAGACTAGAATTAGAATTTCAGAATGGAGAGAAAGGAAGAATTTTCCAGGAAAGGGAGAAAGAAAGAGCTTTCCAGGAAAGGGAGAAAGAAAGAGATTTCCAGAGGGAGAAAGAGGAGAGAGAGTTCCACAAAAGAGAAAAAGAAAAAGCTTTCCAAAAGGAGTAAAGGCAGCTCGAATTGAATAGGGGAAGAGCCAATGTATCAAGTGATGGCAGTGCTAGTGCAGGAGTTACCCCGAACTCAGGACTGGGTGCTAAGCTCTTAAAGTTCTCCCAGTTGATACCAAAGTTCAATGAGGGGGATGTCGAAGCATTTTTCATCTCATTTGAAAATATTGAAAAACAATTGAAGTGGCCAGTAGCGAGCTGGACACTGTTGTTGCAAAGCAAAATTAACAGGAAAAGGCCATGCGCTTGATTCACTGTTTCCTGAGAGTACATCAGATTATGATATGACTAAAAATGCTATCCTGCACACATATAAGCCACTACTGGAGGCATACTGTCAAAAGTTCCAAACTCTCCGAAAGCAGCCAGAACAAACTTACTTTCGGGTTTGAAAGAGTTAAGCAGCTTGCTTTTGACCAGTGGAATAGGGCGCTTAAGATAACATCCACCTATGAAAACCTCAGAGGGTGCTCCTCCTCGAGGAGTTTAAACACTCTTCCCCTTTCCATAAGAAACCACATTGAGGAACAAAAGGTTCCAAGAGCCTGGCAGGCAGCAATCCTGGCTGATAAATATACACCTATTCAAAAGCAATTTCCCCAAGAGAAACCCTTCCTTAGTCACCTCTAAAAACCTGAAAAGGATATAAAGTGGGAGGGTGATAGGAGGATGAACAACCATGAGTGAGAAGGGAGAACTGGAAACACGGGGGGCCCTCCTCAGGCCAAAAAGGAAGGTGTTGAGAACAGGGGTGATGCCCAAAAGTCTGTATGTTTCAATTCTTACCAGGCAGGTGTCCTTTGAGCTGACTGCCGGATGTTATGGGGAAAACCCATAGGTTTACTCAAAGTGCACCAGACCAGTTCAAAGAAAGGGCACCTGACGAAAAGCACAGCAGACTGGTTTGTGGCTTTAACTGAGGCAGTAAAACCCAGTAAACCTACCGCTGAGTGTGTGGGAAAACGTAACAAAATCCCTGAGAGTTACCAAGGTATTGTGTCCAGAGGAAAAGTGACCCCATACCCCTTGAGTGAGGCGAGTAAGCCCATAGTCATACTGAGGCATACTGGAGCACCCTTCTGTTGGGAAAAGGCATGACCTTTGCCCAGACAGTGCATTGAATGCTAAAGGGCAAGTAAACGGTATTGGAGGGAAGTATATGCTGTCATGAAAGTCCAAAATACCAGAGGGGAAATATTAATTTCATCAGTTGGAACCTTACGTTAAACCTGTAATGGAAAAGTCCTGCAGCTTTTTTTTTAAGCTGGCAGCCAAGATGGCCATGGCAATTTATATTTGAAACACCAAATGATTAAACTGGAGGCGAAAAGTCTCACCCAGCCGAACCATATCAATGGCTTGATCTCAGTAATTAAATTACCTAGAATGGCTTTATCAACACGGTCATCAAGGCCATCTACAACCATAGATGTTGAAAGAGCCAAACTTCTCCAAGTGAGTTTGGACATCTTGAGGCATGTAGCACCTTGAATCTCAGAGAACCTTCCAGCCAAAACCTCATTAAAAACAAAGGGAGAATTGATAGTCATGTGACTGCTTGCACATTTCTGAAGAAAGTGTAAGCTTTGTCACAAATGGGAGAGAGCAGGAACTGAAAAGCAATCAAGGAAGCAGGATCACTCTCCCTCTCTCCCCCGAAAGTATCAAGAGTAGATCCAGCTGTGACTGGGAACCACCCCTCTCTGCAGCCCCTTCCCCCCAACCCACAAGCCTACAGACTTCTGCAGCTAACAACCAGGGGATGGGAATCAACACCCCTCTTCAGCCTTCAGGATCCCTGAGCAAAGCAAGCCCGTCACTGTGCATGTGGCCCAGCAAGGAATTCAGGGCAACAAATTCAGCTGAGGACTTTTGGACTCACATACTGTATTTAAATTCCATTTATTCCAGATTTTGTTCCAACCACCAGATCTGTTTTTCCTCTGTAAATTATTTTTGTGTGTGTTTGATTCTCGTGTGAATGTGTGCATGAATGTGTTACATATTTTTAGTATTTTAAACCCTGTTAAATTGTTAAGTGTAATAAACTTCCCTCTTTCTTGTTTAAACTGAAGAAAACCTGTCTGATTGGTTCTTTTGCAATTATATTCGAGGAACAGGAGCAGGAACTCACTGAGGTGAGAAGTTCAATCACTCAGTTAGAAAAGGATAAATCCTGTTGCGGTCAAACAAGAGAATGGGCTAAAGGGGATCCTGAGACCACCACCCCCCCACCCCCCACCTCACCTGGCCAGAACAGAAATTTTAGGGTTATAGACCAGGGTCGCAATCTAAAGACAAATGAGAAATTGGAAGTGGGAAACCAAATTGATTCCTACCAAAAAAAAACTTCAATGCAGGTTTCTTTGTAGTTTTTGCTCCTAGAATACTAACATGTCCGCATCAGATGCCAGTTCATTTCCAAACCAGGGTGAAGGGACTTGGGATAAGTTAAAGGCCCGATCTATTGAAGAGTTGAGGAATATAGCTGGGCACTTTGGAATTACTTTCCATACAAAAGCTAAGCAATCCAAAATCTTAAGACTTGTGGCCAACCATTTTTCACTTGAACCTGAAGATTCAGAAGGAGCGTTGGAGTCAGAGTCAGACAGGGTAATGTTAGCTAAAATACAATTAGAACAGAGGAAGCAAGCATCAGAATTCCAGAGGGAAGAGAGGGAAAAAGAAAGGGAGAGAGAAGAGAGGGAAAGAGAGAGGGAAGAGAGGGTAAAGGAATGAATTTTCCAGAAGGAGAAGGAGGAAAGGGGGCTAAGGTGACTTGAATTACCCAGGGAGCAGCATTGCAACCCCAGTGAAAGTATGGGTATTGTGAAAGCTACCCTTAACTCAGGGACCTGTGCTGAGATCTTAAAGTTATAGAACATAGAACAGAGAACATAGAACATAGAACATACAGCACAGTACAGGCCCTTTGGCCTACGATGTTGTGCCGAACCTTTAACCTACTCTAAGATCAAATTAACTACCTACCCTTCATTCTACTATCATCCATGTACCTATCCAAGAGTCGTTTAAGTGCCCCTAATGTATCTGCTTCTACTACCACCGCTGGCAGCGCATTCCACGCACCCACCACTCTCTGTGTAAAGAACCTACCGCTGACATCTCCCCAAAACCTTCCTCCAATCACCTTTAAATTATGCCCCCTGGTGATAGCCCTTTCCACCCTGGGAAAAAGTCTCTGACTATCCACTCTATCTATGCCGCTCATCATCTTGTACCCCTCTATCAAGTCACCTCTCATCCTTCTTCGCTCCAATGAGAAAAGCCCTAGCTCCCTCAATCTTTCTTCGTAGGACATGCCCTCCAGTCCAGGCAGCATCCTGGTAAATCTCCAATGCACCCTCTCTAAAGCTTCCACATCCTTCCTATAATGAGGCGACCAGAACTGAACACAATATTCCAAGTGTGGTCGAACGAGGGCTTTATGGAGCTGCAGCATAACCTCGCGGCTCTTAAACTCAATCCCCCTGTTAATGAAAGCCAACACACCATACGCCTTCTTAACAACCCGATTAACATGGGTGGCAACTTTAAGCGATCTATGGACATGGACCCCAAGATCCCTCTGTTCCTCCACACCTCCAAGAATCCTGTCTTTAAGCGTGTATTCCACATTCAAATTCGACCTTCCAAAATGAATCGCTTCACACTTTTCCAGGTTGAACTCCATCTGCCACTTCTCAGCCCAGCTCTGCAACCTGTCAATGTCCCGTTGCAACCTACAACAGCCTTCCACACTATCCACAACTCCAGCAACCTTCGTGTCATCGGCAAACTTGCTAACCCAGCCTTCCACTTCCTCATCCAAGTCATTTACAAAAATCACAAAGAGCAGAGGTCCCAGAACAGATCCTTGTGGAACAGCACTTGTCACCGAGCTCCATGCTGAATACTTTCCATCTACTACCACCCTCTGACTTCTATGGGCCAGCCAATTTTGTATCCAGACAGCCAACTTTCCCTGAATCCCATGCCTCCTTACTTTCTGAATTAGCCGACCATGGGGAACCTTATCAAAAGCCTTGCTAAAATCCATATACACCACATCCACTGCTCTTCCTTCATCAATGTGTTTTGTCACATCTTCAAAGAATTCAATGAGGCTTGTGAGGCATGACCTGCCCCTCACAAAGCCATGCTGACTGTCTCTAATCAAACCATGCTTTTCCAAGTAATCATAAATCCTGTCTCTCAGAATCCTCTCCAATAATTTGCCCACTACCGACGTAAACCTGACTGGTCTATAATTCCCAGGGTTATCCCTATTCCCTTTCTTGAACAAGGGAACAACATTTGCCACCCTCAAGTCATCCGATACTACTCCAGTGGACAGTGAAGACGCAAAGATCATCGCCAAAGGTGCAGCAATCTCTTCCCTCGCTTCCCGTAATATCCTTGGGTATATTCCGTCTGGCCCCGGGGACTTATCTGTCCTCATCTCATTCAAAATTTCCAGCACATCCTCCCTCTTAACCTCAACCTGTTCGAGCACATCAGCCTGTTCCACGCTGTCCTCACAAACGACCAGGTCCCTCTCACTAGTGAATACTGAAGCAAAGTATTCATTTAGGACCTCCCCTACCTCCTCCGACTCCAGGCACAAGTTCCCTCCACTATCCCTGATCGGCCCTACCCTCACTCTGGCCAGACTCTTGTTCCTCACATAAGTGTAGAACGCCTTAGGATTTTCCTTAATCCTACCCGCCAAGACTTTTTCATGTCCCCTTCTCGCTCTCCTCAGTCTATTCTTCAGTTCCTTCCTGGCTACCTTGTAACCCTCTAGAGCCCTGTCTGATCCTTGCTTCCTCAACCTTAAGTAAGCTTCCTTCTTCCTCTTGACTAGCTGTTCCACATCTCTTGTCATCCAAGGTTCCTTCACCCTACCATCCATTCCCTGCCTCATCGGGACAAACCTATCCAGCAGTCGCAGCAAGTGCTCCCTAAACAACCTCCACATTTCTGTTGTGCATTTCCCTGAGAACATCTGTTCCCAATTTATGCTCCCCAGTTCCTGTCTAATCGCATTGTAATTCCCCCTCCCGCAATTCAATATTTTCCCATCCTGTCTGCTCCTGTCCCTCTCCATGACTATAGTCAAGGTCAGGGAGTTGTGATCACAATCACCGAAATGCTCTCCCACCGAGAGATCTGCCACCTGGCCTGGTTCGTTGCCAAGCACCAAGTCCAACATAGTCTCCCCTCTAGTCGGCCTATTTACATATTGAGTCAGGAAACCTTCCTGGACACACCTGACAAAAACTGCTCCATTCAAACTATTTGCACTAAGGAGGTTCCAATCAATATTAGGGAAGTTGAATTCACCCATGAGAACAACCCTGTTACTTCTGCACCTTTCCAAAATCTGCCTCCCAATCTGTTCCTCCATGTCTCTGTTGCTATTGGGGGGTCTATAGAAAACTCCGAACAAAGTGACTGCTCCTTTCCTGTTTCTGACTTCCACCCATAATGACTCAGTAGACAAACCCTCCTCGACGTCCTCCCTTTCTGCAGCTGTGATACTATCCCTGATTAACAATGCCACTCCCCCACCTCTTTTCCCTCCCTCCCTATTCCTTTTGAAACATCTAAACCCCGGAACATCCAACATCCATTCCTGCCCCTGTGATATCCACGTCTCCGTAATGGCCACAACATTGTAGCTCCAAATACTGATCCATGCTCTCAGTTCATCACCCTTATTCCTGACACTTCTTGCATTAAAATAGACACACTTCAACCCATCATACTGGCTGCAACTTTGCCCTGTCAACGATCTAACCTTCCTCACAGACTCTCTGCACTCGGTATCTGCCTGTTCAACAGCTACCCCATCCACTAATCCGTGGCTCCGGTTCCCATCCCCCTGCCAAACTAGTTTAAACCCTCCCGAAGAGCTCCAGCAAACCTCCCGCCCAGGATATTGGTGCCGCTCCAGTTCAGATGCAACCCGTCCTTCTTGTACAGGTCCCACCTTCCCCAGAAGGTATCCCAATGATCCACATATCTGAATCCCTCTCTCCTACACCAGTTCTGTAGCCACGTGTTCAGCTGCACTCGATCGCTGTTTCTCGCCTCACTAGCACATGGCACCGGTAACAATCCTGAGATTACTACTCTGCTCGTCCTGCCTTCAGCTTCCAACCTAACTGCCTATATTCGCTTTTCAGGTCCTCATCCCTTTTCCTAGCTATGTCATTGGCACCGTTATGTACCACGACCTCTGGCTGCTCCCTCTCCTCCTTAAGAATCCTGTGGACTCGATCCGAGACATCCCTGACCCTGTTGATTCTGAAGTTCCGTGAGGGAGATGTGGAAGCATTTTTTGCCGCGTTGAAAAGCTTGCAAGTCCATTGAAATGGCCGGCCGAGAGCTAGACTCTGTTGCTACAAAGCAAGCTAACAGGAAAAACATGTTTATTCACTGTTGCCAGATGAAGGTTCACCAGATTATGAATTAACTGGAAATGCTATCCTCGGGGTATATGAGCCAGTACAGGAAGCATACCACCAAAAATTCCAAAACCTCCAGAAACAGCCTGATCAAATTTACCTCGAGTTTGAAAGAAGTAAGCAGCTGGCGTTTGACCAGTGGCTAAGGGCTCTTTAAGTACAGTCAACTTATAAAAACCTCAGGGAGATGATTCTTCTCGAGGAATTTAAAAATGCCCTTCCCCTTTCTATTAAAACCCATGTACGGGAACAAAAGTTTCAAAGAGCCAGGCAGGCCGTAGTTCTGGCCGATGAATTTAATCTCACATATAAATTTTCACTCCAAGGAAAATTCTTCCCTCGTCACCCCCACAAATCCAAGAAGGATAAGAGGTGGGCAGGATGATAGGAGCCCAACTAGCCCTTGGCGATAAAGGAGAGCTGGACACACAGAGTGTCCTCCACAAGCCAAAAAAAACAGTGCTGAAAGCATGAGTGAGATCTGGATACCTGTGTGTTTCCACTGTAACAAGGCAGGTTACGTCCGAGCAAGGCACACCAGACCATTGCAGGAGAAGGGGCCATGATGGAAAGCACAGAAGAGCAGGCTGTGGCTTTACCTGCAACAGCAGTAAGAGCCAGGAAACATACTGCAGTGGGTGCAGGAAAATTTAACAACATCCCTGAAGGTTATCTGGATTTTGTTTCTAAAGGGATAGTAACCCCATGGCACCCGGGTGGGGCAAGCAAGCCCATCGTCATCTCAAGATCACTGCCAGTCCCACGTGCAAGTGAGCATAAGAATAGGCAAATTGAGCGATTGAACACGTGGCTGGAGAACTGGTGTAGGAGGGAGGACATCAGATTTCTGAGACACTGGGACCAGTTCTGGGGCAGGTGGGACCCGTACAAGATGGACGAGTTGCATCTTAGCAGGACTGGGACGAATACCCTTGCAGGGAGATTTGCTAGTGCTGTCGGGAAGGGTTTAAACTAAATTGTCAGGGGGATGGAAACCTGAGAGGTAGTTCAGAACTGGAAGTAAAACTGGTAACTTTTTCGGGGTGTGGTAACCAAGAGCAAGTGTTAGAGAAGAATACCAAGATGCACAGAATACTGCGGGAGATAGGGAATAGTAAGTTATTAGATGGGGTCAGAGTGAGGGAGAAAGTAATAAAGTCTGATTCAGGGTTAATGTGCATGTATGTGAATGCATGAAGTGTGCATAATAAGACGGCTGAAGTACAGGTGCAGATTACCATGTGGAAATATGATGCTGTGGCTGTAACAGAGACCTGGTTCATAGAAGGGCGGGACTGGGTGTTAAATATTCCTGGATATAAGGTGATAAGGTAAGATAGGAAAGTGAAAAAATGTGGAAGGGTGGCAGTATTCATTAAGGAGAGCAATGTAATGCTGGAGAAAAAGGATGTACTAGCGGGGTCAAGGACAGAATCAGTTTGGCTGGAGCTAAGGAACAAAAAAGGTGCAGTTACATTGCTCTATGTTGTCTAAAGGTTACCGACTAGTGGGAAGGACATGGAGGAACACATTTGCAGGAAAATTATCAAAATGTGAAAAAAGTATAGGCTAGTTATCATGGGGGACTTTAATTGTCCAAACATAGACTGGGATAAGAGTAGTGTAAAGGGCAGTGAGCTGCAAGAGTTCCTCGAGTGCGTTCAGGAAAATTTTCTACAACAGTATGTTGCTCGTACAATGAGAAAGGAGGCACTTGAGACCTGCTAGAAGATCATAAGGTCATAAGAACTAGAAGCAAGAGTAGGTAATTCAGCCCCTTGAGCCTGTTCCGCCATTCAATACGATCATGGTTGATCTCATCCCGGTCTCAACTCCACTTTCCTGCCCGTTCCCCATAACTCTTCAACCCTTTATGAATTAAAAATCTGTCTATCTCCTCTTTAAATTTACTCAATGTTCCGGCATCCACCGTACTCTGGGGTAGTGAATTCCATAGAATCACGATCCTTTGTGAGAAGTAATTTCTATTCATCTCTGTTTTAAATCTGCTACCACTTATCCTAAAACTATGACTTCTCGTTCTAGATTGCCACACCAGAGGATACATCCCCTCTACGTCTACTTTGCCAATCCCCTTAATCATCTTATATACCTCAATTAGATCTCTTCTAATTCTTCTAAACTCTCGAGAGTAAAGACCTAAACTGCTCAATCTCTCTTCATAAGACAAACCCCTCATCTCTGAAATCAATCTAGCGAGCCTCCTCTGAACTGCCTCAAACTACATCCCTCCTCAAGTAAGGGGACCAAAACTGTATGCAATACTCCAGGTGCGGTCTTACTAATGCCTTGTACACTTGCAGCAACACTTCCCTACTTTTATATTCTATTCCTTTAGCAATAAATGCAAAAATTCCATTTTCATTCCTTATTACCTGCTGTACCGGCACACTAGCTTTCTACGATACATGCACGAGGACACCCAGATGCCTTTGCACTGAAGCATTCTGAAGTTTCTCTCCATATTAATAACAACTTGCCTTTTTATTCTTCTGATCAAAGTGGATAACCTCACACCATAGAGTCAATGAGTCGTACAGCATAGAAACAGGCCGTTCGGCCACCGTGTCCATGCTGACTATAATGCCTATCTATAGTAAACCCACCTGACTACATTAATTCCATATCATTCTATGCCCCTTACTCATTCAAGTACCCAGATGCATCTTAAATGTCGCTACTGTTCCTGCCTCCACCACCTCCTTAGGTAGCTCATTCCAGATATCCACTGCTCTTTGTGTGAAGAATTTACCCCTTTGATCCCCTTTAAGCCTCCTCCCTCTCTGCTTAAAGCTTTGCCCTCCAGTTTTCGTCACCCCTACCATAGGAAACAGACTCTGGCTATCTACCCTATCTATGTCTCTCATAATTTTGTATACCTCCATCATGTCCCCTCTCAGCCTCCTTCACTCCAGGGAAAACATACCCAGCCTATCCAATCTCTCTTTATAACTCAAGCCCTCCAAACCAGGCAACATCCTTGTGAATCTTTTCTGCACCCTCTCTAGCTTAATCACATCTTTCCTGTAGTACGGCGACCAGAACTGCACACAGTACTCCAAATGCGGCCGAACCAAAGTTATGTACAACTGTAACATGACGTCCCAACTCTTGTACTCACTGCCTCGATCAATGAAGGCAAGCATGACATACGCCTTCTTCACCTCCCAGTCTCCCTGTTCCACTTTCGTGGAACTATGTGCTTGCACCCCAAGGTCTCTCTGCTCAAGAACACTCCCCAGGGCCCTGCCATTCACAGTATATGTCCTGTCCTGATTTAACATCCCAAAATGCATCATTTCACACCAGTCTGCGTTAAATTCCATTTGCCAATCCCTTGCCCACTTTCCCAGTTGATCTATATCCTTTTTTAACCTTAGACACCCTTCTTCACTGTACACTATTTCGCCAATGTTGGTGTCATATGCAAACTTACTAATCATGCCCCTTACATTCACATCCAAGTCATTAATACATATGACAAACAACAGAGGGCCCAGCACCGATCCCTGTGGCACACACTGGTCACCGACCTCCAATCTGAAAAGCAACCCTCCACTACCACCCTCTGCCTCCTATCCCCAAGCCAATTTTGCATCCAATTTGCTAGCTCACCCTGGATCGCATGTGTTTGAACGTTACGGGCCAGCCTCCCATGCGGGACCTTGTCAACGGCCTTGCTAAAATCCATGTAGACAACGTCCATCACCCTGCCTTCATCAATCCTCTTGGTCACCTCCTCTAAAAACTCAATCAAATTTGTGAGACATGATTTCCCACACGCAAAGCCATGCTGACTATCCCTAATCAGACCATGCCTTTCCAGGTGCATATAAATCCTGCATCTCAGAATCCCTTCCAATAACTTTCCCAACACTGATGTAAGGCTCGCCGGCCTATAGTTCCCTGGCTTATCACTGATGCCCTTCTTAAATAAATTCAGAACATTAGCTGTCCTCCAGTCTTCCAGTACCTCACCCGTGGCGAACGATGATGCAAAAATCTCTGCCAGGGCCCCAGCAATCTCCTCCCTTGCTTCCCAAAGCATCCTAGGATACACCTGGTCAGGACCTGGGGATTTATCAACCTTAATGCGCTTGAAAACCTCCAACCCCTCCTCCTTTGTAATGTGATCCATGTTAAACGCCATCTGCCATATTTGGCCCATTCACCTAACCTATCCATATTCATTTGTAAATTTCTTACTTCTTTATTGCAATTTACAATCCCACCAATCTCAGTGTTTGCTGCAAATTTGGCTCTAGTACCTTCTATCCCTGCATCCAAGTCACTAATAAAAATTGTAAATATTTGGGGCCCAAGGATCGAACACTGTAGCACCCCACCAGTTACATCATGCCAACCAGAAAAAGACCCATTTTTCCCGACTCTCTGTTTTCTGTTGGTTAGCCACTCCTCTGTCCAAGCTAATAAATTGCCCCGAACCCCATGTGGTCTTACCTTGTGTATTAAACTTTTGTGCAGCACCTTATTAAATGCCATCTGGAAGTCCAGATATACTACATCTACAGGATCCCCATTATCCACTTTGCGTGTTACAGCTTTGAAGAACTCTAGCAAATTAGTTAAACACGATTTACCCGTCATAAAACCATGCTGACTCTGATGGGTTGCGTTTTGACTTTCTAAATGTCCTGTTGTTATTTCCTTAATAATGGATTCTAACAATTTCTCAATGACAGATGTTAAACTAACTGGTCTACAGTCTCCTAGTTTCTGCCTCCCTCCCTTTTTGAATAAGGGTGTTACGTTAGCTTTTTTTCCAATCCACTGGAACCTTCCCTGCATCCAGGGAATTTTGGAATATTATAACCAATGGATACACTATCTCCACTGCCACTTCCTTTGAGACCCTAGGACGTAGTCTATCAGGCCCTGGCAACTTGTCTCCCTTTAATCCCAATAGTTTGCTCAGTACCTTTTCCCTAGTGATGATGATTTTTCTAAATTCCTCTCTCTCTATAACCTCTGTACTTCCTGTTACTACTGGGATGGTACTGCTGTCCTCCACTCTGAAAACTGAGGCAAAATACTGATTTAGTGTCTCTGCCGTTTCTGTGTTCCCCTCTATTAACTCCCCAGTCTCATCCCCCAATGGACCAACATTCACTTTAGCTACCGTCTTACCTTTTATATACTTATAGAAGCTTTTGTTATCCGTTTTTATATTTTGCACTAGTTTCCTTTCATGATTTACTTTTGCTCTTTTTATTACTTTTTTAGAATCCCTTTGTTGATCTTTAAAAGCTTCCCAGTCTTCCAGCCTGCCTCTCGTCTTTGCAATATGGTATGCCTTAGTGTTGGTCTTTATGTTATCCTTAACTTCCTTGCTTAGCCATGGATGCTTTTTCTCCCTCTTAGAATCTTTCTTCCTCTCTGGAATATATTTTAGTTGGGAGGAATTGAATATCTCCTTAAACATCTGCCACTGTTCATCAACTGTCCTACCTTTTAGTCTTCCTGTGTCTGTGGGGGAGAATTTTGGGGATAGTGACCATACTCTGCACGATTTAAGGTAGTTGTGGAAAAGAACAAAGACAGACTGGAAATAAAGGTACTGAATTAGGGGAAGGCCGATTTCAGTATAATAAAACATGATCTGGCCAAAGTGGACTGGGAACAGCTACTTGTAGGAAAGTCCTTATCAGACCAGTGGGAGACATTCGAAGAGGAAATAGTGAGAGTTCAGAGACAACATGTACCCATAAAGGTGAAGGGCAGGAAGAACAAGTCCAGGGAACCTGGATGTCAAGGGATATAGAGGATTAGATCAGAAAAAAAGGAGGCATATGGCAGATTCAGAGGGCTGAAAACAGCGGAGGCACTAGAGGAGTATAGAAAGTGTAGGGGAGCACCAAAAAAAGTAGTTAGGAGAGCGAAGAAGGGACATGAAAAAACACTGGTGGGCAAGATAAAGGAACATCCCAAGACGTTTTATAAGTACATTAAGGGCAAGAGCACAACCAGGGAAAGAGTAGGGTCCATTAGGGACCAAAGTGGCAATCTGTGTGTGGAGCCAGAGGACATAAGTGAGATTTTAAATGAATACTTTTCATTTGTGTTCACTTTGGAGAAGGACGATGCAGGTGCAGAGATCAGGGAGGGGGATTGTGATATACTTGAACATATTAGCATTGAAAGGGAGGAAGTTTTAACTGTTTTAGCAGGCTGAAAAGTGGATAAATCCCCTGGCCCAGATTATATGTATTCCTGGCTGTTATGTGAGGCAAGGGAGGCGATAGCAGGGGCTCTGACACAAATTTTCAAATCCTGTCTGGCCACAGGAGAAGTATCAGAGGACTGGAGGAAAGTGAATGTGGTACCATTATCCAAGAAGGGTAGCAGGGATAAACCAGGTAATTACAGGCCAGTGAGTCTAACATCAGTGGTTAGGAAACTATTGGAAAACATTCTGAGGGACAGGATTAATCTCTACTTGGAGAAGGCCTAATCAGGGATAGTTAGCATGGCTTTGTCGAGGCGGTGACTCGATGTGTAGATGAGAGTAAAGCAGTTGATGTCGTCTACATGGACTTCAGTAAGGCTTTTGATAAGGTCCCGCATGGAAGATTGGTGAAGAAAGTAAGAACCCATAGCCCATAGACCTCACAATTTGGCAAATTAGATCCAAAATTGCCCTCGTGGCAGGAGGCAGAGGGTAATGGTCGAGAGTTGTTTTTGCGATTGGAAGCCTGTGACCTGTGGTGTACCACAGGGATCGGTTCTGGGACCCTTGCTGTTTTTAGTGTACATTAATTATTTAGACGTGAATATAGGAGGTATGATCAGTAAGTTCACAGATGACACAAAAATTGGTGGTGTCGTAAATAGTGAGGAGGAAAGCCTTAGACTACAGGACGTTACAGATAGGCTGTTGGGATGGGCGGAGAAGTGGCAAATGGAATTTAATCCTGAGAACTGTGAGGTGATGGGAGGACTAACAAGGCAAGGGAATATACAATGGATGGTAGAACCCTAGGAATAACAGAAGGTCAGAGGGACATTAGTGTACTTGTCCATAGATCACTGAAGGCAGCAGCATATGTAGACCTCACATAAGATATCCCAGTGTGTTTCATCTTCCAATTCCTTTGTAGCAGAGACCTTGAAGACCTTGGAATGGATTGTTTTTTTACTTAAAAAGTGTTTCTGGTTCACATTCTATTGTAATTGGGATGTGTATAGATTTTTAATTCTGCTCATAAAAAGAGTTCACTGAGTCTTGAAAACTGACGATTTATTCAATCTTTAATTCTAAAAGGTATAATGTATTAATTATATATAAATTCTATCTAATTAAGTGTATTATACCTATGTTTCATCACACACCAGGGCTATTGTTCCTGAAACTGTTCATCCACATCAACACCAGGGATATTGTTCCTGAAACTGTTCATCCACATCAACAGCAGGACTATTATTCCTGAGACTGTTCATCCACATCAACACCAGGGATATTTTTCCTGAGACTTTTCATCCACATCAACACCTGAGATCATAACAAAATAATTTGTAAATCATGCTTTGAAGAAATTTCGAAAGAATACAAAATTATTTTGTTTTCCATATCCTCCAATCACTATATTGTATTGCTCACAACTAAAAATGGTTCATTAAATCAGTTTGTTCAGTGGAATGTAACTAATATCCCTGCTCACATTCCCTAGATGACTGTCTCCATGGAGGTTGCTCTGTGATATTAATAAGGGCTCCTCTGAAGAAGTCTCTGCATTGATGTTTCACACAAGAAATGGGATACCCTGTAATTTACCAGATAGAGCTCATTTACTACCCGATTCTTGCAACCGTCAGTATTCCTGGTAAGACAGTGAAATGATACAGTGAAAGTTGAATATCAGTGTGTGACTGTTCATGTTATATTTTCCCTATTTGCTGCTGTCCGTTAATTGCCAAGTGATTGTTTTATTTTCCTAATGTAATTTCTGAAGTTATATCGCTTTTTGAATTTTCACTGCAGAAAATTCTCTGGAATGTTTACAATAGAAACTCTTCATATAGTCTGCATGAAGATCATAGCAGAAATAAATGATCAATTTTAAATGAGCTGATAAGTGGTTTACATGTCTTTCCAGGAGTTAATGTACTCTAACTCTATTTCATTGACATCTGGTGTTACTGCAAAAGTTTCTCTTGTCTGTATGAATTTGAATTCAGCTTTGATTTTGTTTCTGAATGTAAGTGGAAGGGGACAGCGGTGATTTCTGTTACTGGTACACGATCTACCCCACCAGACCTTTCATTCTGCACTTTGCCAAGCCAATGTTTAAAAACAGGATAAGTTTCACTCTCCATATTGTACAGATGATAACCCAACAGGGTGAGAGTGCAGTCTCTGTGTCGTACAGATGATAATCTAACAGGCCAAGACTGCGCTCCCCTTGTAGTACAGATGATAATCTAACAGTCTGAGAGTGCACTGTCTGTGTCGTACAGATGATAATCTAACAGTCTGAGAGTGCACTGTCCGTGTCGTACAGATGATAATCTAACAGAGCGAGAGTGCACTGTCCGTGTCGTACAGATGATAATCTAACAGGCCGAGAGTGCACTCTCCGTGTCGTACAGATGATAATCTAACAGAGCGAGAGTGCACTGTCCGTGTCGTACAGATGATAATCTAACAGAGCGAGAGTGCACTGTCCGTGTCGTACAGATGATAATCTAACAGTCTGAGAGTGCACTCTCCGTGTCGTACAGATGATAATCTAACAGTCTGAGAGTGCACTGTCCGTGTCGTACAGATGATAATCTAACAGAGCGAGAGTGCACTGTCCGTGTCGTACAGATGATAATCTAACAGGCCGAGAGTGCACTGTCCGTGTCGTACAGATGATAATCTAACAGAGCGAGAGTGCACTGTCCGTGTCGTACAGATGATAATCTAACAGTCTGAGAGTGCACTGTCCGTGTCGTACAGATGATAATCTAACAGGCCGAGAGTGCACTGTCCGTGTCGTACAGATGATAATCTAACAGAGCGAGAGTGCACTGTCCGTGTCGTACAGATGATAATCTAACAGAGCGAGAGTGCACTCTCCGTGTCGTACAGATGATAATCTAACAGAGCGAGAGTGCACTCTCCGTGTCGTACAGATGATAATCTAACAGAGCGAGAGTGCACTCTCCGTGTCGTACAGATGATAATCTAACAGAGCGAGAGTGCACTGTCCGTGTCGTACAGATGATAATCTAACAGGCCGAGAGTGCACTGTCCGTGTCGTACAGATGATAATCTAACAGAGCGAGAGTGCACTGTCCGTGTCGTACAGATGATAATCTAACAGGCCGAGAGTGCACTGTCCGTGTCGTACAGATGATAATCTAACAGTCTGAGAGTGCACTGTCCGTGTCGTACAGATGATAATCTAACAGTCTGAGAGTGCACTGTCCGTGTCGTACAGATGATAATCTAACAGTATGAGAGTGCACTCTCCGTGTCGTACAGATGATAATCTAACAGGCCGAGAGTGCACTGTCCGTGTCGTACAGATGATAATCTAACAGTCTGAGAGTGCACTCTCCGTGTCGTACAGATGATAATCTAACAGTCTGAGAGTGCACTCTCCGTGTCGTACAGATGATAATCTAACAGTATGAGAGTGCACTGTCCGTGTCGTACAGATGATAATCTAACAGTATGAGAGTGCACTCTCCGTGTCGTACAGATGATAATCTAACAGTCTGAGAGTGCACTCTCCGTGTCGTACAGATGATAATCTAACAGTCTGAGAGTGCACTGTCCGTGTCGTACAGATGATAATCTAACAGTCTGAGAGTGCACTGTCCGTGTCGTACAGATGATAATCTAACAGTCTGAGAGTGCACTCTCCGTGTCGTACAGATGATAATCTAACAGGCCGAGAGTGCACTGTCCGTGTCGTACAGATGATAATCTAACAGGCCGAGAGTGCACTGTCCGTGTCGTACAGATGATAATCTAACAGTATGAGAGTGCACTCTCCGTGTCGTACAGATGATAATCTAACAGGCCGAGAGTGCACTGTCCGTGTCGTACAGATGATAATCTAACAGTATGAGAGTGCACTCTCCGTGTCGTACAGATGATAATCTAACAGGCCGAGAGTGCACTCTCCGTGTCGTACAGATGATAATCTAACAGTCTGAGAGTGCACTCTCCGTGTCGTACAGATGATAATCTAACAGTATGAGAGTGCACTCTCCGTGTCGTACAGATGATAATCTAACAGGCCGAGAGTGCACTGTCCGTGTCGTACAGATGATAATCTAACAGGCCGAGAGTGCACTGTCCGTGTCGTACAGATGATAATCTAACAGTCTGAGAGTGCACTGTCCGTGTCGTACAGATGATAATCTAACAGTCTGAGAGTGCACTGTCCGTGTCGTACAGATGATAATCTAACAGGCCGAGAGTGCACTGTCCGTGTCGTACAGATGATAATCTAACAGTCTGAGAGTGCACTGTCCGTGTCGTACAGATGATAATCTAACAGAGCGAGAGTGCACTGTCCGTGTCGTACAGATGATAATCTAACAGGCCGAAAGTGCACTGTCCGTGTCGTACAGATGATAATCTAACAGGCCGAGAGTACACTGTCCGTGTCGTACAGATGATAATCTAACAGTCTGAGAGTGCACTGTCCGTGTCGTACAGATGATAATCTAACAGAGCGAGAGTGCACTGTCCGTGTCGTACAGATGATAATCTAACAGGCCGAGAGTGCACTGTCCGTGTCGTACAGATGATAATCTAACAGTCTGAGAGTGCACTGTCCGTGTCGTACAGATGATAATCTAACAGTCTGAGAGTGCACTGTCCGTGTCGTACAGATGATAATCTAACAGTCTGAGAGTGCACTGTCCGTGTCGTACAGATGATAATCTAACAGTCTGAGAGTGCACTGTCCGTGTCGTACAGATGATAATCTAACAGTCTGAGAGTGCACTGTCCGTGTCGTACAGATGATAATCTAACAGTCTGAGAGTGCACTGTCCGTGTCGTACAGATGATAATCTAACAGGCCGAGAGTGCACTGTCCGTGTCGTACAGATGATAATCTAACAGTCTGAGAGTGCACTGTCCGTGTCGTACAGATGATAATCTAACAGAGCGAGAGTGCACTGTCCGTGTCGTACAGATGATAATCTAACAGAGTGAGAGTGCACTGTCCGTGTCGTACAGATGATAATCTAACAGAGCGAGAGTGCACTGTCCGTGTCGTACAGATGATAATCTAACAGAGCGAGAGTGCACTGTCCGTGTCGTACAGATGATAATCTAACAGGCCGAGAGTGCACTGTCCGTGTCGTACAGATGATAATCTAACAGTCTGAGAGTGCACTGTCCGTGTCGTACAGATGATAATCTAACAGAGCGAGAGTGCACTGTCCGTGTCGTACAGATGATAATCTAACAGGCCGAGAGTGCACTGTCCGTGTCGTACAGATGATAATCTAACAGGCCGAGAGTGCACTGTCCGTGTCGTACAGATGATAATCTAACAGTCTGAGAGTGCACTGTCCGTGTCGTACAGATGATAATCTAACAGTCTGAGAGTGCACTGTCCGTGTCGTACAGATGATAATCTAACAGTCTGAGAGTGCACTGTCCGTGTCGTACAGATGATAATCTAACAGTCTGAGAGTGCACTGTCCGTGTCGTACAGATGATAATCTAACAGTCTGAGAGTGCACTGTCCGTGTCGTACAGATGATAATCTAACAGTCTGAGAGTGCACTGTCCGTGTCGTACAGATCATAATCTAACAGTCTGAGAGTGCACTCTCCGTGTCGTACAGATGATAATCTAACAGTCTGAGAGTGCACTCTCCGTGTCGTACAGATGATAATCTAACAGTCTGAGAGTGCACTCTCCGTGTCGTACAGATGATAATCTAACAGTCTGAGAGTGCACTGTCCGTGTCGTACAGATGATAATCTAACAGTCTGAGAGTGCACTGTCCGTGTCGTACAGATGATAATCTAACAGTCTGAGAGTGCACTCTCCGTGTCGTACAGATGATAATCTAACAGAGCGAGAGTGCACTGTCCGTGTCGTACAGATGATAATCTAACAGTCTGAGAGTGCACTCTCCGTGTCGTACAGATGATAATCTAACAGTCTGAGAGTGCACTGTCCATGTCGTACAGATGATAATCTAACAGTCTGAGAGTGCACTCTCCGTGTCGTACAGATGATAATCTAACAGGCCGAGAGTGCACTCTCCGTGTCGTACAGATGATAATCTAACAGGCCGAGAGTGCACTCTCCGTGTCGTACAGATGATAATCTAACAGTCTGAGAGTGCACTGTCCGTGTCGTACAGATGATAATCTAACAGTCTGAGAGTGCACTCTCCGTGTCGTACAGATGATAATCTAACAGGCCGAGAGTGCACTCTCCGTGTCGTACAGATGATAATCTAACAGTCTGAGAGTGCACTGTCCGTGTCGTACAGATGATAATCTAACAGTCTGAGAGTGCACTGTCCGTGTCGTACAGATGATAATCTAACAGTCTGAGAGTGCACTCTCCGTGTCGTACAGATGATAATCTAACAGTCTGAGAGTGCACTCTCCGTGTCGTACAGATGATAATCTAACAGTCTGAGAGTGCACTCTCCGTGTCGTACAGATGATAATCTAACAGGCCGAGAGTGCACTGTCCGTGTCGTACAGATGATAATCTAACAGTCTGAGAGTGCACTCTCCGTGTCGTACAGATGATAATCTAACAGTCTGAGAGTGCACTCTCCGTGTCGTACAGATGATAATCTAACAGTCTGAGAGTGCACTGTCCGTGTCGTACAGATGATAATCTAACAGTCTGAGAGTGCACTGTCCGTGTCGTACAGATGATAATCTAACAGTCTGAGAGTGCACTGTCCGTGTCGTACAGATGATAATCTAACAGTCTGAGAGTGCACTCTCCGTGTCGTACAGATGATAATCTAACAGTCTGAGAGTGCACTCTCCGTGTCGTACAGATGATAATCTAACAGTCTGAGAGTGCACTCTCCGTGTCGTACAGATGATAATCTAACAGGCCGAGAGTGCACTGTCCGTGTCGTACAGATGATAATCTAACAGGCCGAGAGTGCACTCTCCGTGTCGTACAGATGATAATCTAACAGTCTGAGAGTGCAATCTCCGTGTCGTACAGATGATAATCTAACAGTCTGAGAGTGCACTGTCCGTGTCGTACAGATGATAATCTAACAGGCCGAGAGTGCACTCTCCGTGTCGTACAGATGATAATCTAACAGTCTGAGAGTGCACTCTCCGTGTCGTACAGATGATAATCTAACAGTCTGAGAGTGCACTGTCCGTGTCGTACAGATGATAATCTAACAGTCTGAGAGTGCACTGTCCGTGTCGTACAGATGATAATCTAACAGGCCGAGAGTGCACTGTCCGTGTCGTACAGATGATAATCTAACAGTCTGAGAGTGCACTGTCCGTGTCGTACAGATGATAATCTAACAGTCTGAGAGTGCACTGTCCGTGTCGTACAGATGATAATCTAACAGTCCGAGAGTGCACTGTCCGTGTCGTACAGATGATAATCTAACAGTCTGAGAGTGCACTGTCCGTGTCGTACAGATGATAATCTAACAGTCTGAGAGTGCACTGTCCGTGTCGTACAGATGATAATCTAACAGAGCGAGAGTGCACTGTCCGTGTCGTACAGATGATAATCTAACAGTCTGAGAGTGCACTGTCCGTGTCGTACAGATGATAATCTAACAGTCTGAGAGTGCACTGTCCGTGTCGTACAGATGATAATCTAACAGTCTGAGAGTGCACTGTCCGTGTCGTACAGATGATAATCTAACAGTCTGAGAGTGCACTGTCCGTGTCGTACAGATGATAATCTAACAGTCTGAGAGTGCACTGTCCGTGTCGTACAGATGATAATCTAACAGAGCGAGAGTGCACTCTCCGTGTCGTACAGATGATAATCTAACAGGCCGAGAGTGCACTGTCCGTGTCGTACAGATGATAATCTAACAGTCTGAGAGTGCACTGTCCGTGTCGTACAGATGATAATCTAACAGTCTGAGAGTGCACTGTCCGTGTCGTACAGATGATAATCTAACAGTCTGAGAGTGCACTGTCCGTGTCGTACAGATGATAATCTAACAGTCTGAGAGTGCACTGTCCGTGTCGTACAGATGATAATCTAACAGTCTGAGAGTGCACTGTCCGTGTCGTACAGATGATAATCTAACAGAGCGAGAGTGCACTGTCCGTGTCGTACAGATGATAATCTAACAGTCTGAGAGTGCACTGTCCGTGTCGTACAGATGATAATCTAACAGAGCGAGAGTGCACTGTCCGTGTCGTACAGATGATAATCTAACAGTCTGAGAGTGCACTGTCCGTGTCGTACAGATGATAATCTAACAGTCTGAGAGTGCACTGTCCGTGTCGTACAGATGATAATCTAACAGTCTGAGAGTGCACTGTCCGTGTCGTACAGATGATAATCTAACAGAGCGAGAGTGCACTGTCCGTGTCGTACAGATGATAATCTAACAGGCCGAGAGTGCACTGTCCGTGTCGTACAGATGATAATCTAACAGTCTGAGAGTGCACTGTCCGTGTCGTACAGATGATAATCTAACAGTCTGAGAGTGCACTGTCCGTGTCGTACAGATGATAATCTAACAGTCTGAGAGTGCACTCTCCGTGTCGTACAGATGATAATCTAACAGTCTGAGAGTGCACTCTCCGTGTCGTACAGATGATAATCTAACAGTCTGAGAGTGCACTGTCCGTGTCGTACAGATGATAATCTAACAGTCTGAGAGTGCACTCTCCGTGTCGTACAGATGATAATCTAACAGTCTGAGAGTGCACTGTCCGTGTCGTACAGATGATAATCTAACAGTCTGAGAGTGCACTCTCCGTGTCGTACAGATGATAATCTAACAGAGCGAGAGTGCACTCTATGTGTCGTACAGATGATAATCTAACCGTCTGAGAGTGCACTCTCCGTGTCGTACAGATGATAATCTAACAGTCTGAGAGTGCACTCTCCGTGTCGTACAGATGATAATCTAACAGAGCGAGAGTGCACTCTCCGTGTCGTACAGATGATAATCTAACAGTCTGAGAGTGCACTGTCCGTGTCGTACAGATGATAATCTAACAGGCCGAGAGTGCACTGTCCGTGTCGTACAGATGATAATCTAACAGTCTGAGAGTGCACTCTCCGTGTCGTACAGATGATAATCTAACAGAGCGAGAGTGCACTCTCCGTGTCGTACAGATGATAATCTAACAGTCTGAGAGTGCACTGTCCGTGTCGTACAGATGATAATCTAACAGAGCGAGAGTGCACTGTCCGTGTCGTACAGATGATAATCTAACAGTCTGAGAGTGCACTGTCCGTGTCGTACAGATGATAATCTAACAGTCTGAGAGTGCACTGTCCGTGTCGTACAGATGATAATCTAACAGTCTGAGAGTGCACTGTCCGTGTCGTACAGATGATAATCTAACAGTCTGAGAGTGCACTCTCCGTGTCGTACAGATGATAATCTAACAGTCTGAGAGTGCACTGTCTGTGTCGTACAGATGATAATCTAACAGAGCGAGAGTGCACTGTCCGTGTCGTACAGATGATAATCTAACAGTCTGAGAGTGCACTCTCCGTGTCGTACAGATGATAATCTAACAGTCTGAGAGTGCACTCTCCGTGTCGTACAGATGATAATCTAACAGTCTGAGAGTGCACTGTCTGTGTCGTACAGATGATAATCTAACAGAGCGAGAGTGCACTGTCCGTGTCGTACAGATGATAATCTAACAGTCTGAGAGTGCACTCTCCGTGTCGTACAGATGATAATCTAACAGTCTGAGAGTGCACTGTCTGTGTCGTACAGATGATAATCTAACAGAGCGAGAGTGCACTGTCCGTGTCGTACAGATGATAATCTAACAGAGTGAGAGTGTGCTTTCCATGTTGCACAGACCATAACTCAACAGGCCGAGAGTGCACTCCCATATTATACAGATAATATACAACAGGTGGACAATGAGCTCTCCATGATCTACAGACCATGAACCAACAGGGTGACAGTGCATCCTCCATAATCATACAATCAAAACACTGCAGTTGCGGGAAATCTGAAATTTAAAAAAAGTGCTGGAAATACTCAGCAGGTCTGCCAACATCTGTGGAGAGAGAAACAGAGTTAACTTTCAGTTCTGTGATCTTTCATCAGAACAGGCAAAGGTTAAATTGTAATAGGCTTTGAGCAAGAGAAAAGGAGGTGGGGGAGAAGAAGAACAAAAGGGAAGGTGTGTGATAGGACAGACGGCAGCAGAGATTAAAAGGCAAATATATACGAAACAAAAGCAAAGGGAACACGAACAGTAATATGAAAAGATAAAGCATTAATCCAGAGAGAGCGTTCATGGCAGAATAATGAATTGTCCAAAAACCAAAAGAAAATATGAAACACAAGTTTAAAACAGGCGCATGGTTAAAAAATGGAATGAAAAAAAGAAAACAGAAGAAAATAAAATAGAAGGGCTGTCGTGCTCTGAAATTGTTGAACTCAATATTGAGTCTGCAAGGCTGTAGAGTACTTAATCGGAAGATGAGGTGCTGTTCCTCGAGCCTGCATTGATGTTCACTGGAACACTGCAGCAGGTGAAGCACAGAAATGTTGGCTTGGAAGAAGGGTGGTGAACCACATCGGCAAGCAACTAGAAGCTTGCAGTCATGCTGGTGAACTGAGTGGAGGTGTTCCGCAATGCGGTCACCCAATCTGCATTTGGTCTCACCCATGTAGAGGCCACCACATTGTGAGCAGCGAATACAGTTTACTAATTTGAAAGAAGTACAAGTAAATCTCTGCTTCACCTGGGAGGTGTGTTTGGGGCTTTGGGTGGTAAGGAGAGAGGAGGTAAAAGGACAGGTATTACACCTCCTGCTATTGTATGGAAAGGTTCAATGGGAAGGGGACAATCTGTTGGGGGAGATGGAGGAGTGGACCAGAGTGTCATGGAACGAACGTTTCTTCGGAATACTGACAGGGGAGGGGAGGGTAACATTCTTTTGGCGCTGGCATCACGCTGGAGGTGGCGGAAATGGTGGAGGATGATCCTTTGGAAGCTGGTGGGGTGGAAAGTGAGGACATGGGGAACCCTGTCGCAGTTCTGAAAGGGAGGGGAAGAGGTGAGGGTAGAAGTGTGGGGAATGGGTCAGACTCGGTTGAGAGTCCTGTCCACCACAGTGGGGAGAGGGTTGGGGGGAATCCTTGGCTGAGGAAAAAGGAAGACATAACACAAGCATTGTTATCGGAGGTTGAGACATCAGAGCCCAACGGGGTGGAGCCAATCTACAGTTAATTGCTTTTGGAGACTCTCGTGTTTTGGGTACCAGAATTCTCCAAAAAAACTACAACACTTTTTTTTTACCTCAGCATCTTTTTCTTTCTCTGAGGTCAAGAACTTACTTTGCATTTTAATTTTCCCATACCTGCTTTTGCCACAGATTTCCCTGCTACAAATAAACAGTTCTTTAAATTAACAATGACATTTAATTCGGGACTGGAACTCTCATATTTCCATACAGTCTTCTTCGACTCTAAAATATCCTTTAGAAATGTTTTGGGGGCATTGCTGATATAAATTTTATGTTTTCTGTTTCTTCCAGTTAACATGGTGGCGATTGTGATTTTGTCTCGAGGAAAGTGTGGTCTCTCCAAATGTATCACTCGTTACCTGGTGGCCATGGCAGTGGCGGATCTAATGGTGGTTATCATCAATGTGATATTACACCGGATAAATATCATGTACTTTCCAGTTAGCTTCCTGTTTATAACTCCTGTGTGTCTGGTAAACCTTGTCACGTACATTGTAGCTACAGACTGTTCTGTGTGGTTTACTGTTGCCTTCACTTTCGATCGCTTTGTAACCATTTGCTGTCAGAAGCTACAATCAAAATATAACACAGAGAAAACAGCGACAGTGGTTATTGCTTCCATTTTTGTGGTGAGCTGTCTCAGGAGTTTTCCCTTTTTCTATATATCTGAAGCTGCAGTTATAATTGACAACGTGCCTTGGTATTGTGTTCTTACACCTGATTATCTCACCTCTCCATTGTGGAGGGTTTTCGACTGTATCAACAGCATCATAACCCCTCTATTACCATTTCTTTTAATTCTGTTGTTCAATGCTCTGACTGTCAGACACATTATAATGTCAAATAGAGTTCGCAGGGGACTCCGGAGCAACAGTAAGAATCAAAAGGATCCAGAGGTGAAGAATCGGAGGAAATCCATGATTTTACTTTTCACTATTTCTGCCAATTTTATATTATTGTGGATGACGAATGTTCTCCATTCGATAAACTGGCCAGTGATAAACTTTTATTACACAGACAAATATTACAGTAACCCGATATATATCACCCAACAAGTTGGGTTTATGTTGCAGCTTCTCAGTTCCTGCACAAATACTTGTATCTATGGACTGACACAGAGGAAATTCCGAGAGGAGCTGAAGAATGGGGTGAAATATTTGTTAACACTGAATGGGAAATTGTGTCAAATACAACTAACGAACATCGACCTGGAGCAGGGCTTATAGGTTTATAAATCACTTCCTTTTATATTCCTGAAATCCTTGTGGGCAGTTGAAGGACAATGAAAAGATTGATTATCTTTAACAATACTTTGGATAGTGATGGATAATAACCATAATATTAAAGATGAATATTCAGATAAACAAATGAAGAGTATAACATGAAATATTCCGATGTCAAATTAACTGATTGATTTGTGGAGTTACAGCAACCGTACACCGTTGAAAGACATCAAATTAATTCCGCATAAAGGAGCAGTAACACTAAATCACACATTCTGCACCCGTAGAATAACCTCAGACAAGGATGTTCTGACAATCATTACAATTCACCATTTGATCAATGCATTACAACTGACTTTTTTTCAACAGCAAACTCACATGGTTAGAAAAGGTACAAAAATGGATTCAATTGTTAGAGAAAGATCTATTTTTTACCAGTGCCGAGACTGTCTCCTTCATTCATAGAATGTCCTGTTCTGGCCTTATGCTTGCTACCCGAAGTCCATGGGATGGATTTGTGAGTGTTTCTGCTGGTTCATGCTGGCCCACATGATGTGGCCTCACTGTTCTCTATGTGGTCATTTCTTCAGGGGAATCCTGGAATGCAAAGATATCTCCCGTGTCTCTTCTTCACTACCATCAGACTTTATAAACCCTTACCTCCTCCTCCCTCACTTCGAACAACATGTGAAAAATTCATTGATTCTTTGCTTCTAACGTTGAGAGTAACTGTTCACCTGCTCTTATTGAAATCAGTCTTCGATTGTCCACCAAACCAACCCTTTCTCTCCTGAATCAACTGCTTTCACCAATCTCTCTCCCATCTCCCATCAATCTCTATGCAAACTTGTCTAGCCCATGAAAGCCACCTCCTGCAGCCTTGAGCTTATTTCCACTCAAATGATAACCACTTCTGTTCCTCGTCCCATATTAGTTGATATTTGACATGTGTCCCTCTTCTCACCTTCTTCACCATCCCTTTCAAAACCACTATTGTTACCCCTTCCTCAAAAGTCAAGGCACAACCCCTCTGTTCTTAAAAAAAAGCTACAATCCCATCTTGCAGTTCCCTTTCCTTTTCAAATCCCTTCAACATGTTGTTGCCTCCCAAATCCATGCACATCCTTCTGACAATATCATATTTGAACTCTTCAATCGGGTTTCCACCCCTGACACAATACTCAAATGGTCCCAAACAAAGTGAAACATCGTGCTTTTACTGTGGTGCACAATCCCTCCACAAGACCTCCTCAGTCTGTCGCAATTATTCACATAGTTCATACAACAGATGCACAACAATAAGCAATTGTCCAGCAACGAGTGTGTGGGAGATAATTCTTATCCAGGGGTGTATCTCGATATTACCTCACGAATTCCATATCCCATCCCACCAAGATGTCGTTAATCCCTGGCAAAATCTGGTGGTTCATTTGTTGGATTTGATAATAAGCTGATCACAATTTATCAATCTTCTCCTGCAATTTAGTCAATGCTCAGGCAACGAGGGTATGTCATACCTAAACTTCGCCACATACTGTCTCAAAGTTCCCTTTAAATCATCCCTCACATTAAGCTCAGTACTGTTAGGACTATAAATATTTACCATCTCCCTATTGCCTCTCCCTACAGGCCCTTCTGGAGTAAAACAGAAGGTGATTGGGATATCGGGCACCATAAATTCCTTCCATGCTTGTACCCCTTTCCCTTAATGGTTACACAGTATTGCCATCCCACACATAGGCTGCCTGCTTAGGCTTCAGAGCCACCCTTGCAGCCTCCATGGTATAGTTTCGCTCAGTAAGGTTGAATTGACATGTTAACTGGGTTTTTCTAACCGATAGTGGCAGACTACCTTGCCTCTTCTATCAGTGCACCCTTCCAACCTAGTTCACATCAATATGACTGTCCCCCTTGATGATGTCTATGTTCTCTATTCTATAGACCGGGAGCGGTGCTTCCCTGTGTGACATTACCAGAAGGTACATCACCAAGCCCATTATTTTGAGATCTTCCCTTTTACAATCTGTTTGTACAGGGTATGCCCGCACCAATCCTCTGTGTTGGCATACAGTGATGTTGTTCTATCCCTCAACAACATGTCCAGATGATTATTATTGTCCCAAGAGGGCACTTCCCCTGTGTGAATTTGCCTTAGATTTTCCCTGCCTGCTCCACCAACCAGGAGCCATACATAATACACACACCATTCCGGGAAGCCTGATCAGAAATGTTCCTATACTCCCGGATGAGTTTATTTATAGCTTTAGCATGGTCTTCCAATTGCTCTGCTACATCCTGTAAATAAACTGTCATAATTTAATTTTCCTCAGCTGTGAATCCTGGTTGTTATTCTCATTTGTAAGAACATCCTTTACCCTTCCTTTGAAATCCTTCCTCTCTGCTTCCAGAGATACCAGGTCCAAACTATACACCAGTGAGGTCACAGTATTAAAGACGGTAGCTGTGTCATTGACCAATCCTCACCTCCTCCTTCGGCTTTCCCCCTTTTGTTAAGAATGGGAGATATACCTGTCTCCAGAGACCATATGCAGCAACATTGGTCCTTACTCTGTGTACCAACATGTTGCCCAATAACTTGGCATACAGGTTCTGCTTCTTTCTCCCAAATCACCAGGGCAATCCAGCTCTGTCAAATTCAACATCCTGGTGCCACCTCATGGTGAACATCATGTTATACCATTCTCCCAATAGGTAACATTGCTAAACCATTCTTTGGGCCTGGTGTCTGTTAGAGACACATCACAGTACTATGAGTGCGATTAACAGCCAGGGCTTCCTGGGCAATCTCACCCGGATGACCGGTCCTCGGCACATCCTGCTACTTGAACAGCGTAGATCCTGATCTTTATCCTCACACACATGGGTGTCTAAACCTTGAGCTGGAAATCGCTTCCAAATAACCGTCTTTTTGTCTCCCGAGTCACCAACTATACTCACCCATTAATAGTCTAGCGGTATCCCTACCCCTATTACTCGCAGCACTGGGGACATTTTCCCTCACCAGAATATTATCTCAGGCCTAAACCCTTCTTCTATACACTATATGCAGATGGTTTCACCCATTCCACCTCTATCTACAGCGATTACACTCACATCCACATTCTTAGGTCAAGCGTTTATTATTCCCCTCCTAAATGAAACTCCCTCTTTAACAGTTGTCGCCTCTCGTTTTGGCTGGCTACTTCCCTCTGTTGGTTGCTCTGGCCATTCCTTTGCCACCAAAAGCCACAAGGAACCCCTCCGCCAGTGACTCATGGAATTTACGCCCACGACCTCCCCTGAGGATTAGTCAGTCTCAGATTGGTGGGCTCAGGGTCACCACATTTGCAACAGGGGAGCAACTGGAGCCGAGTAATCATCCACCATGGACTATTCACTACTGGGTGTTTGTAATGATCCCTCCAGATCACAACAACCATATACTGTTCTGGTTCAATATTCTTCACCTCCTCCTCCAAACACAGCTATCATCAAGATTAATTTCCACCATACTTCATGTAAAACATGAAACAAAGAAAATTTTTTCTTTGCTGTATTATGGTTACTTATTAATGAACTTCCTTGCTGATTTTCTTTGTACTTCCCTGCTCTTCCCTGTGCTCCGGGGGAGGGGGGCGGGGGTAGGCTGTTCTGGGGGGCCAGTGTTTACCAGTGCAGTTCCCTACTGTATTTTTCTTTTTTTGTTTGCTTTCCCTTTTCCATAATTTGTGTTACTCAGGTTGATATTCCTTTCAGTTCGACACTAGTTCTTCCACCTGCAGATCACTTAATGTTACGATCAATGTATTTAAGTCTCTTCAAATAAAACTTTAAATTTTTGTTTATATCCATAAAAAGACTGAAATTATGTGTGTACGTCCTTTTGTTGTTTCCTTTAAATGTTTAAAATACCAACTTCTATGAATCTCACTTTACAACAATTCTAATTTCTTGTTCCCAGACTCCCATTTGCTGCAATGTTGTGACAAATGTCCTTAAATTCTTGAATCAGCTGGAAATCCCACTGCACTTGCAGCTGCCTGTAACCTGGAGAAAAACCCCACAAAGGATCCATTCTTCTCATGGCCGAATGGGTTAATATCCAACAACTCAAACACTTAACATTTTTATAATGTCCAATATCTAGAAAGCTGTGTGGTTAGCTTAAGCTGCGAGTGGAAATGGTTACCTCTCTGCTGCTTTGCAGGACGGCAGGACAAAAACCCTCAGAGAGACTAGTGATGTCATCATCACCCCTCCTTTTTTCAAAAGAAAAAGAGCAGAACGAAGGCATTACCATGTGCTGTGGCTAGTGTGAACTGGGATAATAACAGAAAGTGCCGGAAATACTCAGCAAGTCTGGCAGGATCTGTGGAGAGAGAAGCAGAGTTAACGTTTCAGACCAGTGACCTTTCATCAGAACTGGCAAAGGTTAGAAATGTAATAGGTTTTAAGTAAATAAAGCAGGTGTGAGGGAAAAGAGAACAAAAAGGAAGGTATTGACAGGACAGTGGGCCGGAGAGATTGACTGACAAGGAGGTCACGGGGTAAAGGGAAAGGCAAAGAGAGTGTGCTAATGGAGTGGTGACAGACAAAGTATTAGTGCAGAGAGGGTGTTAATGACAATAAAAATGAACAGCCCGAGACAAAAGCACAAACATGATAAAAACAGTGGGCAGACGCATGGTAAAAAAAAAGAAACAAAATGAAATAAAATAAAAATAAAACATAAAAATAAAAAAAGGCCAATCATGCTCTGAAATTATTGAACTCAATGTTCAGTCTGTAGAATGCCTGATCGGTAAATGTAGTGCTGTTCCTCGAGCTTGCATTTAGTTTAGAGATACAGCACTGAAACAGGCCCTTTGGCCCACTGAGTCTGTGCCGATGTGCATTGATGTTCACTGGAACACTACAGCAAACCCAGAACAGAGATGTGGGCATGGAAACAGGGAGGTGCTTTCAAGTGGCAAGCGACCAGAAAATCGGTGTAATGCTTGTGGGCTGAGTGGAGGTGTTTCGCAAAGTGGTCACCCAATCTGCATTTGGCCTCCGCAGTGTCCAGGGGACCGCATTGTAATCAGCGAATATAGTATACTAAATTGAAAGAATTACAATTAAATCGCTGCTTCACCTGAAAGGAGTGTTTGGGGCCTGGGATAGTGAGGAGAGAGGAGGTAAAAGGGCACGTATTACACCTCATACAATTGCATGAAAAGCTGCCATGGGAAGGGGACGAGGTATCGGTGCAATGGATGAGTGGACCAAGGTGTTATGGAGGGAATTATCCCTTCGGAATGCTGACAGGGGAGGGAGGGGAATATATTTTTGGTGGTCGCATCACGCTGGAGGCAATGGGAATGGCGGACGATGATCCTTTGTATGTGGAGGCTGGTGGGATGGAAAGTGAGGACAAGTTTGAACTAGGTCTTTTTTTTCCCAAGCAAAGAAGATGCCGGAATCTTTCCTAATAGAATGTCCTGTTTTTCCACCTCTTCTGACTTTTTTTCCTACAACTTCCTCAGATTTCAGAACATTCTGCACAATATTTAAATCACTTCCAATTGCTCCAAAACTCCAAACTTTCTATTTTTTTTAAATCAAGAAACAAACGCATTCCATGATTAGACAAACCAGTTCAACCTGTTTTGTCCGAACAAAGAAAGGCTTTTTAAACTTTGACCAAATTCTTTCCCAAACTATTTCAGAGCAGAAAACTCTAATGGTTCCCAAAATGAAACTTTTAACGTTTGTAAAAAAGTCTCTAACCCAAGATCAACCCAACACAGGATTAATCAGAATCACTTCAAACAACACAAATTTTGATTTACACTGTCTAATATTAAAACCAACACATACTAACATGTGAATTTGTCTCTGGATTAGACTCCCCATATAATAAAGCTCATTCGAGTTGGGATTCTGGTCAGCAATCCCATCTCGAATCTCACAACTTAAAACATCAGTTAATTGACACTTCCCTTCCCATGCATCTCACAATCTTGCTGTGAGTTTTCAAACTTCAATTCTGAAGTTACTACCACAAAACCACAATTTCAGGAAGAAAAACATTGAAGCTTGAAGCACGCAAAACATCATCCACACAAAAAATCCATTAATTCCACACACAAGCGGAGAAAATTATTGTGTGCTTTAAAAATACGTTACTTGTCTTACTTCTTTAAACTTCTGAAATGCCTGTAACTAAAACTCCAAACGAAGTTAATTCCCAAAAAACATCTTGAAGTATTTATTCCAAAACAAAACGAAGTCTGTAAGTGCTTTCACACACAGGTAATGTGCTTTGCCTTTGCAGCTTGCAAAATCTGCACACACAAGTTCTTAAAGGGACAGAACACGAGGACTTCTTACATTTCACTGCAGCTCTCTTCTTTTACCTGGGAGACATAATAACACAATAAACCCCCAACACTAATCGCTTCCCATAGATTCACAACTCAACTTTGCAGAACCAGTTCTGGTGAAGGGTCACTGACCTGAAACGTTAACTCTGCTTCTCTCGCCACTGATGCTGCCAGACCTGTTGTGCATTTCCAGAATTTCTTGTTTTTTTATTTCATATTTCCAGGATCTGCAATATTTTGCTTTATTTTAGTGTTTAATTCACTGCCACTTCTCTTCCAGGAATGCTTACCTTGAAGATGTTCTGCTCTTCTCTACAACGGGATTTTTGTTCGTCTCTTTTACCTTGTTCACCTTCATTGCTTTCTATTTCCCTCCTGGTGTTTGATAAAGTGTCTACCAAACCTCGCTTTCACAGCCACATCTTCTTCCTCAGCGACTGTCTCTGGTTCCGACTTATTCCATGTATTTTCCAACTGAAGTTTCACCCATCATGTTTTGAATCCACCCAGGATTACAGGTATCTCTGAGAAATACAATGTTCTTCGGACTACTGTTTTCACTGTATCCTGAGATCCACACTCAGTGCTATGCGCCGCCACATGTACACACTGGCCCTCTCTCTCCAGAAGCACCACGTCACCTTATCTTAAAGTTGTTCTACTTCGCAGTTTCATTTCATCCTTCGTCTTATCCGACACATTAACAAAAAAACACTTTATTCTTCCTTTCAGGTGTTACGGAACGCAAGGTCCAGCAGCTGATGAGGACTAATGCCCCTCCAGATCCTTCTACCCCTTCACTTGCCTCTGACCACATCCCTTCTGATCTGACCTCTTGCTGTGTCTTTAGTATACCCTCTATACCTTCCCCTCTCTGACGCTGAACGTTCTGTATTCAGCAAAGGACTCAGTTTTATCCTCTTGAATTCGGCGCTCGGTATGACGTTGAGCTCTTCTTCCATCGCCTTCACATCCGAGCTCACTTCATTCACCAGGAGTCCTCCCCTCGACCAGCAGACCCATTCACATGCCTCCAGCATTCTCCCTCTACCTGGACCCCTCTCTCTGGCCTCTTACCCGCTCTTCACCTTTTCAATGAAAACTGTCGGCGAGACATTGGCCATCTCAATTTCTCTGCCCTCTCACTAACTCTAACCTGTCCCCCTCTGAACTTTCTGCACTCCGTTCTCTCAGGTCTAACCCCGACATTGTCACAAAACCTGCAGACAAGTGTGGTGGTGTTGTATGGCGTACCGACCTCTACCCTTGCAGAGGCTTAGTGCCAACTCTCCGACACTTCTTCTTACTTCCCCCTGGGCCAGGACCCCACCACCGAACATCAAGCTACTGTCCACAGCACTCTCACTGACCTCATCTCCTCTGGAGATCTTCCTTCTACAGCTTACAACCTCATAGTCCCACAACCCCAGACAGCTCGCTTCCACCACATTCCCAAAATGCACAAACAGGACTGTCCTGGCAGATCAATTCTTTCAGCCTGTTCCTGCCCCACTGAACTTATTTCTTCCTATCTTGCCTCTATATTTTCTTCCCTGGTCCAGTCTCTTCCCATCTACATCCATGACTCTTCTGACACCCAACATCATTTTGAAATTTCCAGTTTCCTGGCTCCAACTGCCTCCTCTTCACTATGGACGTCCAATCTCTCTACACCTCCATGCCCCACCAGGACGGTTTGAAGGTACTCTGCTTCTTCCTTGAACAGAGGCCCAACCAGTCCCCATCCACAACCACCCTCCTCCATCTGGCTGAACTTGTTCTCACATTGAACAACTTCTTCTTAGCAGTTCTGATGAAGGGTCACTGACCTGAAACATTAACTCGGCTTTTCTCTCCACAGATACTGCCAGATCTGCTGAGTATTTACAGCATTTTTTGTTTTTAATTCACAGAACATTAAATTGACACAGGTACAATCAATAATCACATGCACACTTTCATATCCCCATGTACACATATGAATTCCTATAATCATTTATAAACTCAAAGTGCCAAAGAACACATTAAAACTCACACACATACAATATTATCGGAAGCTTCCTTTGCATTCTCTATTCTTACATTTGCCATGACAACTTGAAACTTAAGTCAGAACTCAAAATAGAAGCAAGCATGATAAATAAATTACATTAGCAGTTTTGATTTCTCTTTCCTTCAAATGCTTTCAGTTTTCTTTTTACAGCGACCCCCGACCCCCTTTTCCAGGGCTTCCCTGTCCTGTCCAGCCCCCGCTATGGGTGTCACAGGTAGAGGACGACACTTATCCTATTTGTCCTTATCATCCGGGGGTTCCGGCTTTCTCTCTTCCTCGAGCTGTGTTATTAACCCCTTCACAGCCACTTCACAACCACTAAGCTGCCTATCTCTCTCCTCAAGCTCCTGATTGAGTTTTACTACCTCAGCCTCATCCCTCCTATTCTGCTGCTGATATGACATCAGTCTCACTGCTGTTTCCACGGCTCACTTACAAGTGGACCCCTGTGTGCACTGTTCAGCCCCGTATACCGATTCACCTCCCTCCAGGATGGCATGCCTCCACCTCTGTTTTAGAGGCAATTTCCCTGCCACACATTTCGTGACAAGCCCACCCAATGTCCATATTGCCATTTCTTTAACTTTTGGGTCCCTTCGTGGTCACCAGACTGTAAGACTATTAAAAAGGCAGGGGTCACTTCCATCTATGGTCCTGACCCCTTATTCAGTATCAATCCCATGAAACAAAGTTGGGATACAATTTCACTTCATGTGGAAAACCTTTATTAACTCACCAAGCAATAATATATACTTACAACACTAATTGTCTAGTAGACCCGTGTACAGAAGCTCGTTCCTGGGTGGTCAGCTCCGCTGAGCGAATTCTTCTGCACGCCCTCCTGTGACTGACCAAGTCACACTTCCCAGCTGCAGCAAAAATATCCTTGTGAGCTGTGGCTTTATATCCCTTTCTGACCCTGGTTCCTCAACATCTGAGGTAATAACTCAAATTGGGTCATCCGATTGTGTTCAGTGCCTTATCAATCCCACCCTGGCTATGCAAGACCACCTCCATGTCTTAGAGTCATAGAGTTATAGAGCACAGAAACAGGCCCTACGGCCCATCGTGTCTGCGCTGGCCATCAAGCACCTAACTATTCCAATCCCATTTTCCAGCACTTGGCCTGTAGTCTTGTATGCTATGGCGTTTCAAGTGCTCATAGAAATACTTCTTAAATGTTGTGAGGGTTCCTGCCTCTACCACCTCTTCAGGCAGTGCGTTCCCGATTCCAACAACTCTCTGGGTGAAAATGTTTTTCCTCAAATCCCCTATAAACCTCCTGCCCCTTACCTTCAATCTATGCCCCCTGGTTATTGACCCCTCCACTAAGGGAAAACGTTTCTTCCTATCTATCCTATCAATGCCCCTCATAATTTTGTATACCTCAATCAGGTCCCCCCTCAGCCTTTTCTGCTCCAAGGAAAACAACCCTAGCCTATCCAGTCTCTCTTCATAACTGAAATGCTCCAGCCCAGGCAACATCCTGGTGAATTTCCTCTGCACCCTCTCCAGTGCAATCACATCCTTCCTATAGTGTGGTGACCAGAACTGTACACAGTACTCCAGCTGTGGCCTAACTAGAATTTTATACAGCTCCATCATAACCTCCCTGCTCTTATATTCTATACCTCGGCTAATAAAGGCAAGTATCCCATATGCCTTCCTAACCACCTTATCTACCTGTGCTGCTGCCTTCAGTGATCTATGGACAAGTACACCAAGGTCCCTCTGACACTCTGTAATTCCTGAGGTCCTATTGTGTATTCCCTTGCTTTGTTAGTCGTCCCAAAATGCATCACCTCACACTTCTCAGGATTAAATTCCATTTGCCACAACTCCGCCCATCTGACCAGCCCATCTATATCGTCCTGTAATCTGAGGCTTTCCTCCTCACTATTTACGACACCTCCAATTTTCAAATCATCTGCTCTCAGCAGTGGGGGAGGGGGAACTTAGTTGCAATTGATATGATGTCTGCATCCAGATACGCTAAGAAGGGAACTATTCACAGAAATTTCCAAAGGCCATTGTCCATGAGGTTGATTATAGACAGACTGTCTGATGTTCTAACAGTCTGGGCTACCACATCAGTGTCTGTCCTGACTTGTCTGTGTGTACGTGGTGGTATTTGTTCAGTTACACTGTCTTTTACTTTTTTTAAAAGTCTGATATGAAACCCAGCGATGATGTCCCTCAGGCAAAATTCTCTTCCCTTTGCCAGATGTCCTTCATCTCCACGTGTTTACCACCCGGTGAGCCCCACACTCTGGTCCACATCATAACTGGTTATGCATGTGGACACAGGCTGCTTCAGTATCTGAGGAGTTGTAAATGGTGCTGAACATTGTGCAATCATCAGCAAACATCCTCACCCCTGACCTTATGATGGAAGGAAGGTAATTGATGAAGCAGCTGAAGATAGTTGGGCCGAGGACACTACACTGAAGAATTGCAGTGATGTCCTGAGACTGAGGTGATTGACCTCGAACAACCACAACCATCCTTTGCACGAGGTTTGACTACAACCAGCAGAGGTTTTCACCCGATTCTCATTGAGTACAGTATTGCTCGGGCTCCTTGATGTCTTACTCGGTCAAATGCTGCCTTGATGTCAAGGTCAGTCACTCTCACCTCACCTCTGGAGTTCTGAGCGTCAGTGAGCAAGTTAATACTGTGCAAGTGCCACTTGATGGCACTGTTGACGACCCCTTACAACACTTTGCTGATGATCGGGAGTAGACTGATGAGGCAGTAATTGGCTGGGTTGTATTTGTTCTGTTTTTTGTGTACAGGACATACCTGGGCAATTTTCCACATTGCCGAGTAGATGCCAGTGCTGTATCTGTACGGGAACAGCTTTGGCAAGGGGCAAAGATACTTCTGAAGCACAGGTCTTCAGTACTATTGCCGGAATGTTGTCAGGGCCCATAGCCTTTGCAGTATCCACTGCATCTGAACTGGAGGGGCACCAATATTCTGGGCGGGAGGTTTGCTGGAGCTCTTCGGGAGGGTTTAAACTAGTTTGGCAGGGGGATGGGAACTGGAGCCACGGATCAGTGGATGGGGTAGCTGTTGAAAAGGCAGATACTGAGTGCAGAGAGTCTGTGAGGAAGGTTAGACAGTTGACAGGACAAAGTTGCAGCCAGTATGATGGGTTGAAGTGTGTCTATTTTAACGCAAGAAGTGTCAGGAATAAGGGTGATGAACTTAGAGCATGGATCAGTACTTGGAGCTACAATGTTGTGGCCATTACGGAGACGTGGATATCACAGGGGCAGGAATGGATGTTGGATGTTCCGGGGTTTAGATGTTTCAAAAGGAATAGGGAGGGAGGGAAAAGAGGTGGGGGAGTGGCATTGTTAATCAGGGATAGTATCACAGCTGCAGAAAGGGAGGTCGTCGAGGAGGGTTTGTCTACTGAGTCATTATGGGTGGAAGTCAGAAACAGGAAAGGAGCAGTCACTTTGTTGGGAGTTTTCTATAGACCCCCCAATAGCAACAGAGACATGGAGGAACAGATTGGGAGGCAGAGTTTGGGAAAGTGCAGAAGTAACAGGGTTGTTGTCATGGGTGACTTCAACTTCCCTAATATTGATTGGAACCTCCTTAGTGCAAATAGTTTGGATGGAGCAATTTTTGTCAGGTGTGTCCAGGAAGGTTTCCTGACTCAATATGTAGATCGGCCGACTAGAGGGGAGACTATGTTGGACTTGGTGCTTGGCAACGAACCAGGCCAGGTGGCAGATCTCTCGGTTGGAGGGCATTTCGGTCATAGTGATCACAACTCCCTGACCTTTACTATAGTCATGGAGAGGGACAGGAGCAGACGGGATGGGAAAATATTGAATTGCGGGAGGGGGAATTACAATGCTATTAGGCAGGAACTGGGGAGCATAAATTGGGAACAGATGTTCTCAGGGAAATGCACGACAGAAATGTGGAGGTTGTTAAGGGAGCACTTGCTGCGACTGCTGGATAGGTTTGTCCCGATGAGGCAGGGAAGGGATGGTAGGATGAAGGAACCTTGGATGACAAGAGATGTGGAACAGCTAGTCAAGAGGAAGAAGGAAGCTTACTTAAGGTTGAGGAAGCAAGGATCAGACAGGGCTCTAGATGATTACAAGGTAGCCAGGAAGGAACTGAAGAATGGACTTCGGAGAGCTAGAAGGGGACATGGAAAAGTCTTGGCGGGTAGGATTAAGGAAAATCCCAAGGCGTTCTACACTTATGTGAGGAGCCAGAGAGAGGGTAGGGCCGATCAGGGATAGTGGAGGGAACTTGTGCCTGGAGTCGGAGGAGGTAGGGGAGGTCCTAAATGAATACTTTGCTTCAGTATTCACTAGTGAGAGGGACCTGGTCGTTTGTGAGGACAGCGTGGAACAGGCTGATATGCTCGAACAGGTTGAGGTTAAGAGGGAGGATGTGCTGGAAATTTTGAATGATATGAGGACAGATAAGTCCCCGGGGCCAGACGGGATATACCCAAGGATATTACGGGAAGCTAGGGGAGAGATTGCCGCGCCTTTGGCAATGATATTTGCGTCTTCACTGTCCACTGGAGTAGTACCGGATGATTGGAGGGTGGCAAATGTTGTTCCCTTGTTCAAGAAAGGGAATAGGGATAACCCTGGGAATTATAGACCAGTCAGTCTTACGTCGGTAGTGGGCAAATTATTGGAGAGGATTCTGAGAGACAGGATTTATGATTATTTGGAAAAGCATGGTTTGATTAGAGACAGTCAGCATGGCTTTGTGAGGGGCAGGTCATGCCTCACAAGCCTTATTGAATTCTTTGAAGATGTGACAAAACACATTGATGAAGGAAGAGCAGTGGATGTGGTGTATATGGATTTTAGCAAGGCGTTTGATAAGGTTCCCCATGGTAGGCTCATTCAGAAAGTAAGGAGGCATGGGATTCAGGGAAAATTGGCTGTCGGGATACAAAATTGGCTGGCCCATAGAAGTCAGAGGGTGGTAGTAGATGGAAAGTATTCAGCCCGGAGCTCGGTGACCAGTGGTGTTCCACAAGGATCTATTCTGGGACCTCTGCTCTTTGTGATTTTTATAAATGACTTGGATGAGGAAGTGGAAGGCTGGGTTAGCAAGTTTGCCGATGACACGAAGGTTGCTGGAGTTGTGGATAGTGTGGAAGGCTGTTGTAGGTTGCAACGGGACATTGACAGGTTGCAGAGCTGGGCTGAGAAGTGGCAGATGGAGTTCAACATGGAAAAGTGTGAAGTGATTCATTTTGGAAGGTCGAATTTGAATGCGGAATACAGGCTTAAAGACAGGATTCTTGGTAGTGTGGAGGAACAGAGGGATCTTGGGGTCCATGTCCATAGATCGCTCAAAGTTGCCACCCAAGTTGATAGGGTTGTTAAGAAGGCGTATGGTGTGTTGGCTTTCATTAACAGGGGGATTGAGTTTAAGAGCCACGAGGTTATGCTGCAGCTTTATAAAGCCCTGGTTCGACCACACTTGGAATATTGTGTTCAGTTCTGGTTGCCTCATTATAGGAAGGATGTGGAAGCTTGAGAGAGGGTGCAGAGGAAATTTACCAGGATGCTGCTTGGACTGGAGGGCATGTCCTACGAAGAAAGATTGAGGGAGCTAGGGCTTTTCTCATTGGAGCGAAGAAGGATGAGAGGTGACTTCATAGAGGGGTACAAGATGATGAGAGGCATAGATAGAGTGGATGGTCAGAGACTTTTTCCCAGGGTGGAAAGGGCTATCACCAGGGGGCATAATTTTAAGGTGATTGGAGGAAGGTTTCGGGGAGATGTCAGAGGTAGGTTCTTTACACAGAGAGTGGTGGGTGCGTGGAATGCACTGCCAGCGGTGGTAGTAGAAGCAGATACATTAGGGGCATTTAAGCAACTCTTGGATAGGTACATGGATGATAGTAGAATGAAGGGTAGGTCTTTAGTTTGATCTTCGAGTAGGTTAAAGGTTCAGCACAACATCGTGGGCCAAAGGGCCTGTACTGTGCTGTACTGTTCTATGTTCTATGTTCTATTTCTTGATATCACATGGAGTGAATCGAATTGGCTGCAAACTGGCATCTGTGATGCTGGGGCCCTCAGGAGGAGGCTAAGATGGATCATCCACTGTTACAAATGCTTCAGCCTTATCTTTTGCACTGATGTTCTGGGTATCCACATCATTGAGGATGGGGATATTTGTGGAGCCACCTCCTCCAGTTAGTTGTTTAATTGTCCACCATCAGTCACGACTGGATGTGGCAGCACTGTGGAGCTTAGATCGGATCCATTGGTTGTGGGATCAATTAGCCCTGCCTATTACATGCTGCCTTCACTGTTTGGCATGCAAGTAGTCCTGATACCTCATTTTGAGGTATGCCTGGTGCTGTTCCTGGCATCCCCTCCTGAACTCCTCATTGAACCAGGGTTGATCTGAAGTGGTAGAGTCAGGAATATGCTGGGCCATGAGGTTACAGATTGTAGTTGAGTACAATTACGCTGCTGATGATTGCCCACAGGGCCTCGTGGATGCCCAGTTTTGAGTTGCTAGGTCTTTTTGAAATCTATACCATTTAGTACGGTGGTCGTGCCACACAGCACGATAGTGGGTATCCTCAATGTGAAGATGGGACATTGTCTCCACATGGACTGTGCGGTGGTCACTCCTACCAATACTGTCATGGACAGATGCATCTGTGACAGATAGATTGATGAGGACGAGGTCAAGAATGCTTTTCCCTCTTGTTAGTTCCCTCACTATCTGCCGCAGACCCAGTCTAGCAGCTATGTCCTTTAGTACTCAGCCAACTCGGTCAGCAGTGATGTTACCGAGAAACTCTATTTGTTGTACATTGAAGTCCTGTGCACATTCTGTGCCCTTTCCACCTTCAGTGCTTCCTCCAAGTGCAGTTCAACATGGAGGAGCACGGATTCATCAGATGAGGAAGGGCAGTAGGTGGTAATCAGCAGGAGGTTACCTTGCCCATGTTTGACCTGATGCTGTGAGACTTCATGGATCCGGAGTCAATGTTGAGGATTCCCAGGGCTACTCCAGCCTGATTGTATGCCACTGTCCTGCCACCTCTGCTGCGTCTGTCCTGCCGGTGGGACAAGACATACCCAGGGATGGTGATAGTGGTGTCTGGAACATTGCAAGGTATGATTTGATGAGTTTGACTATGTCAGGCCTTTGCTTGCCTATTCTGTGGGACAGCTCTTCGAATTTTGGCAGAAGCCCCCAGATGTTAGTAAGGAGGATTTTGTAGGGTCGACAGGGCTGGGTTTGCCATTGTTGTTTCCGGTGCCTTGGTTTTCTCTGATCACTATATACATAACAGTGAGATCCAATTTTGTTGGCTGTTTGTCCAACTCATCCATGACTGGCAGAGACTGGGCTGCATTGAGGGCCGTCTCAGTGACAGCATTTTCCATGGAGTACAGTTCTAGGTAGTGCTCCACCCAGCAGTCCATTTGCTTGTGTTGGTCAGTGATTGTGTCCCCTGATTTAGATTTAAGGGGGGCGATCTTCTTGATGGTTGGTCCAAAAGCTCTGTAAATGCCATCATGCATTCCTCTGATGTTTCTGGTGTCGGAGGCCAGCTCAATACGACTGCACAGGTGTTGCCAGTAGTCATTTGCACAGCGCCCGGCTGTTCTTTGCATTGTGCTTCTGGCTACTTTAAGTGCGGCGGATGTTATCTCGCTGGGGGCTTTCTTGTAGTTCAGCAGTGCAATGCACTTCGTGGCTATGACAGGTTCCAGCTCTTCAAAGTGAGATTGAAACCAGTCTGCATTCTGCTTCTTATGTTTGCCAAAGGTGGTCATTACTGAGTCAAAGATGGCACATCTGATGTCGGCCCACTTCGTCTCTGCATTCCCTGTGGGAGTGTTTTGAAGGGCTTTTTCAAGTGAATTTAGAAACTTATGTAACAGCTGTGGATAAGAAATTCTGTTAGTGTTGATGCGCAGGCGGCCCTTCTGCTTGAAGTGATGTAGCTTCTTTGGTTTGAGTCTAACTTTGCTCCACCCCAGGGATTGGTCAGTGTCGCAGTCCGCACTGTGGAAGCTGCGTGTGATTTGGACACCGTTTATAGAGGCTCGCCTTGTAACGATGAGGTCCAGCTGATGCCAACGATGTGATCTCGGGTGTCTCCATGAAACCTGGTAACAGGGTTTAGTATGAAAGAATGAGTTGGTGATGCAGTGGTTGTGATAGGTACACAACTCCAGCAGTCTCTGTCAATTCTCATTCATCCTTCCAATGCCATAGCGCCCAAGGCAGGAGGGTCATGAGTCAAGGTCAGCCCCAACCCTGGCATTAAAGTCCCCCAGCAGGAACAAATGCTCGGTATTGGGAATGCTACTCATGATATTATGGAGTTCCTCCAGGGAAAATGTTGTCACTGAGACCGCCATCAATGCAGCCCAGTCTCTGCCAGACATGGATGAGCTGGACGAACAGCCAACAAAATGGGCGGCACAGTGACGCAGTGTTTAGCACTGCAGCCTCACATCTCCAGGGACCCGGGTTCAATTCTGGGCACTGCCTGTGCGGAGTTTGCAAGATCTCCCTGTGACCGCGTGGGTTTTCGCTGGGTGCTCCGGTTTCCTCCCACCGCCAACAACTTGCAGGTGATAGGTAAATTGACTGTTGTAATTTACCCCTAGTGTAGGTAGGTGGTAGGGAATATGGGATTACTGTAGGGTTAGTATAAAAAATGGGTGGTTGTTGGTTGGCACAGATTCGGTGGGCCGAAGGGCCTGCTTCAGTGCTGCATCTCTAAATAAATAAAATCGGATCTCAGAGATGCCATTGATTCTCTAGCCAGTGGAAAAGCCCCTGGAAAGGATGGCATAACCCCTGAAATAAACAAGAGTGCCAAGCCTGCTGTACTCTCAGCACTCCATGAACTGCTTTGCCTGTGCTGGGATGAGGGAGCAGTACCACAGGACATGCGCAATGCCAATATCTTCACCCTTTATAAGAACAAGGGTGTCTGCGGTGACTGCAACAACTACTGTGGAATCTCCCTGCTCTGCATAGTGGGTAAAATCTTCGCTCGAGTCATTTTAAACAGACTCCAGAAGCTGGCTGAGCGTGCCTACCCTGAGGCACAGTGTGGCTTTCGAGCAGAGAGATCTACCATTGATATGCTGTTCTCCCTTCACCAGCTATAGGAGAAATGCCATGAACAACAGATGCCCCCCCACCTTGCTTTCATAGATCTCACCAAAGCCTTTGACCTCATCAGCAGACGTGGTCTCTTCAGATTACTAGCAAAGATCACCTCGTTCCATGAAAATATGAAAGGCACAATTTAGCATAGCAGTGCCTCATCAGACCCCTTTCCTATCCTGAGTGGCGTGAAACAGGGCTGTGTTCTCACACCTACACTGTTTGGGATCTTCTTCTCACTGCTGCTTTCTCATGAGTTCAAGTCTTCAGAAGATGAAATTTTCCTCCACACAAGATCAGATGGCAGGTTGTTCAACCTTTCCCGTCTTAGAGTGAAGACCAAAGTATGGCATGTCCTCATCAGGGGATTCCTCTTTGCTGACGATGCTGCATTAACAACCCACACAGAAGAGTGTCTACAGAGTCTCATCAACAGGATTGCGACTGCCTGCAACGAATTTGGCCTAACCATCAGTCTCAAGAAAATGTACATCATGGGACAGGGTCATCAGAAATGCTCCATCCATCAATATCGGCGACCACGCTCTGTAAGTGGTTCAAGTGTTCACCGACCTCGGCTCAACTATCACCAGTAACCTGCCTCTAGATACAGAAATCAACAAATGCATGGGAAAAGCATCCACTGCCATGTCCAGACTGGCCAAGAGGGTGTGGGAAAATGGCCCACTGAACACAAAAACACTGAACGGAACACAAAAGTCTGAGTGTATCAAGCCTGTGTCCTCAGTACCTTGCTCTATGACAGCGAGGCCTGGACAACGTATGTCAGCCAAGAGCGACGTCTCAATTCATTCCATCTTCGCTGCCTCCGGAGAATCCTTGGCATTAGGTGGCAGGACCGTATCTCCAACGCAGAAGTCCTTGAGGTGGCCAACATCCCCAGCATATACACCCTACTGAGTCAGCGGCGCTTGGGTTGGCTTGGCTATGTGAGCCGCATGGAAGGTGGTAGGATCCCCAAGGACGCATTGTACAGCGAGCTCGTCACTGGTATCAGACCCACCGGCCGTCTATGTCTCCGCTTTAAAGACGTCTGCAAACGCAACATGAAGACCTGTGACATTGACCACAAGTCGTGGGAGTCGTTGCCAGCGATCGCCAGAGCTGGCAGACAGCCATAAAGGCGGGGCTAAAGAGTGGCAAGTCGAAGAGACTTAGCAGTTGGCAGGAAAAAAGACAGAAGTGCAAGGAAAGAGGCAACTGTGTAACAGCCCCGACATCCAATTTTATCTGCAGCACCTGTGGAAGATTCTGTCGCTCTAGAATTGGCCAATACAGCCACTCCAGGCGCTGCTTCACAAACCACTGACAACCTCTAGGTGCTTACCCATTGTCTCTCGAGACAAGGAGGCCAAAGAAGAAGATATATACATGTTGAGTTATTTTACTCTGTGTTCATTTTGTTTAAAATGGAGGATGGAGATCACTTCACCAACAGGGGGGTGGGGTGGGACAGCTACTTGAAGGGGCTCAGTCACATGACCCGTTTTTGCCTGTCCAATTTTGAAATAGTTTCATTTGGAGAGAACAGCTTGTACAAGAAACAGCTGCCTTGAAACCATGCACCTCACTATCTCCGAGGCCTGTCAGAAGAAGAAAAAGCCACCGTCTGAAAAGCAGCAAGAAATCTGTCTCTGCTCTCTGCCAGTTTCTCTTTCGTTGGAAAGGGTGAAAGCAGAAACTAAGCTTCCTCAGCTTGTCTCTGAAAATGCAAAAGAAGAAAGTTAAAGAGAAGAGATTACCTACAACTCCTACTGCACTCAGCATTTCCAATTGGTTAATTCCAGCTTTGGTTTAAACTGGGACTCCTGTCAGTTTGTAATTGAGCTATATCCTACTTGGTAAATATCCTTGCCATTTTTGATGCCTTTACCTTTCCTGTATGTTTGTGAGCATTCATTGCAAAGTTAATCAACTCCCCGCCCCGAGTTTGAGAGTGTGTTAATAAACCATACTTTTTTTTTAACGATAACAACAGTGTTGTTGCGGTCCTTTAAAAGTCAGCGTTTATAAACTGAGGGAGTGGAGAAACACACCATCAGGATTTTTTTTTTAAAACAAGGGAAACACTTTAATCACATTCTGCTTACGGGCAGTTTGTTGAAAATATAGAGAAATGTGTTTTCAAAATTAACCACATGTTTAAAACAGAAATCTCTCTCTGCCTCCTCCTCTCCATGTCCTGCTCATCTTGCAGACCAAGCAGTACAACAACAACTGCCCCCATACCTATACAAGACACTGGTCTTTCCACCCTTACTGTGTACAGGAAATCTCTCCAAATTGCTGCAGTAACTCACCACAGTGCTTCCACAAACTTTACCTCAGCACAAGTCAGTGTAAAACACCTCAGCTGGAACTTGTTGAATGTCCCTTTAAATAGCCCCAGAACAGGGTCCATCTTGCTTCATAACACTTGTTGTTTCAGGAATGATTAATGAAGCACATGTGTTGACCATATTTGGGATCCTGGTGATGTATCAGTCCATTCAGGTCACTGATGTCAGGATAGCCTCCATTCAAGGTCTTTGGGCTCACACAGGGGACGTTCCTGCGTTCACCATTCCAATTCATTAACACCGCACGGGCCGTGCTGGAAGTGACCAGCGGAGCATCGCGCACAAGGAAACATGAGGTAGTTTCCGGAACGCTGCTCAAATCTGTGCTACACGACGGTATTGTACACTCTATTTTTCTATGTTTCTCGAGCTTGTTACACAGGAACAGGAGGAGGCCATTCAGCTCCACTGAGCCTGTTGCACAGGAACAGGAGGAGGCCATTCAGCCTCTGAGACTGTTACGTTTGAACAGGACGAGCCCGTCAAGCCTGTCATAAAGAAGTAATTGGAGGCCATTCTGCCCCCTCGAGCCTGTTATAAAGAAGTAGGTGGAGGCCATTCTGCCCCATCGAGCCTGTTGCACAGGAACAAGAGGAGGCCATTCAGCCCCTCAAGGTTGTAGCACATGAACAGGTGGAGGCCATTCTGCGCCTGGAGCCTGATACACAGGAAAAGGTAGAGCCCATTCATCCCTGCCAAACTGTTCCCATAAAGCCATGGGACCAACTGTGGTCAAAGAGGAGTGAAGAAGAGCATTCCTGGAGTAGCACCAGACATATCTAAAAATGAGGTCCCAACCTGGGGAATATATAACACAGGACTACAAACATTCTAAACAGTGGAATCAGCATGATACAGGCAGAGCTAAGTGATTACAAAACCAAATAATAAGATCAAAGCTCTGCAATAATACCACATCCAGTCCTGAATGGTGGTGGACAATTAAACAATGAACAAGAGTGGGAGGTTCCATCCTCAATGATGGGGGAGCCCAGCTCATCAGTGCAAAAGGCAAGACTGAAGCATTTACAACCATTTTCAGCCAGAGATGCTGAATGGTTGATCCTACTCGGCCTTCTCCTGAGATCCCCAGCCAAATCTGATTCACTCCATGTAATATTAAGAAATGGCTGAACGCATTGGATCCAGTAAAGGGTCATGGGCCCTGACAACATCCTGGCAGTAGTACTGAAGACTTGTGCTCCAGAACTAGCGTCACCACTAGACAAGCTATTTCAGTGCAGTTACAACACTAGCATCGACACAACAATGTGAAAAATTGCCCAGGTATGTCATGTAGACAAAAAGCAGGACAATTATCGCCCCATCAGTCTACTCTCGATTGTCAGCAAAATGATGGAAGGGGTCATCTACAGTGCTAACAAGCAAAAACAACCTGCTCACTGATGCTCAGTTTGGGTTCCGCCAGGGCCACTCAGCTCCTGACCACATTACAGCCTTTCTCCAAATGTGGACAAAAGAGTTGAACTCCAGAGGTGAGATGAGGGTGACTGTCCTCGACATCATGGCAACATTTGACCGACCATGGCATCAAGGAGCTCTAGTAAAATTGAAGTCATTGGGAATCATGGAGAAAACTCTCCACTTGTTGGAGTCATACCCAGCACAAAGGAAGATGGATGTGTTTAATGGAGGTCAATCATCTCAGTCTCAGGAGATCACTGCAGGAGTTCCTCAGGGTAGCGTCCTCGGCCCAAACATCTGCAGCTGCTTCATCAATTATCTTCCCTCCACAATAAGATCAGAGGTGGGGATATTCACTGATGATTTCACAGTGTTCAATTACATTTGCAACTGCACAGATACTGAAGCAGTCCGTGCCCTCATGCAGCAAGACCTGGATAATATCCAGACTTGGGCTACTAAGTGGCAAGCAACATTTACACCACACAAATGGCAGCCAATGAGCTAACAAAAGACCATCTAACCATCTCCCCTTGATGTCCAATAACGTTACAATCACCGAAACCCAACTTCCCCTCCTGGTTCCCCATATTGTTGTCAGCTCTCTCACTTCAGGTGTTGTCCCTCTCTCCTTTTCCATAGCTAACCTAAACCTTATGATACTATGATCATTGTCCCCTAAATGTTCCTGTACTGACACTTGATTCACTTGACCCACTTCATTCCCTAGAACCAGGTCCAGCAATGCCTCTTTCCTCACTGGGCTGGAAACATACAGATCCAGAAAATTCTCCTGAACACATTTCAGAAACTCTTGCCCCTGTCTGCCCTTTACACTATTAATATCCCAATCTATATTTGGATAATTAAAGTTCCCCCATTATAACTACTCGATAGTTTTTACACCTCTCTGCAATTTCCTTCCAAATTTGTTCCTCTATCTCTTTCCCACTAGTTGGTGGCCTGTAGAATACACTGGTAGTGTAATGGTACCTCTATTGTTTCTATCGATTCTGTTCTTGACCCCTCTCGGACATTCTCTCTCTCCATCACCATAATATTCTCCTCTATCAATACTGCCTTTCTTTCCTTCCTATCTTTCCTGAACACCATGTATTCATGACATCATATTCCCACTTCTCTATCTGGGCCTGTTGTTTTCTGACCTTATTTACCAAATTCTGTGTGTTTATGTACATGCACAGTAAACCTAGTTTAGACCTTACTCTGTTCCCTATTACTCTGACCCCACCTAATACCTCCCTATTTCCAAATCCAGTGTGATCCTTCTGTCCCAATTCTTTGTGCACCTTATTTTTCCACTATAATGCTACATCCTGTTTCCAATTCTCCTGCCAACTTTGTTTAAACATTCCCCAATAGCACTAGCAAACCATTCTGCAAGGCCATTGGTTCTGGCTCTGTTCAGGTGCACCCTATCTGCCCTGTACAGGTCCCATCTCCCCCAGAACCGGTCCCAATGTTGCAGTAATCTAAAGCCCTCCCTCCTCAACCATCTCTCTAGCCACACATTCATCAGCTCGATCCTATGTCTATACTCCCTAGTGCGTGGCGCCAGGAGTAATCCAGAGATTAATACCTTTGAGGTCCTGCTCGTTACTTTATTTCCTAGCTCCCTCAACTCTGCCTGCAGGACCTCATCCCTCTTTGTCCCTATGTTGTTGGTACTGATATGGAACACGACTGCTGGCTGTTCACCCTCCCCCTCCCAGAGTGCTCTGCAGCTGCTGAGTGATATCTTTGATCCTGGCACCAGGGATGCAGCATACCATCCTGGATTCAAGTCTGCGGCCTTCAGTGTCCCATTTTATGTTCCCCACTAATCTTTTCAGATACAGTCTTGTTTCAGTCTTATTTCCCTTTTCAGCTCTCCTCTGTACTTTCTGGAATCTGCTTGTTTCTCGACTGCATTATGAATCTGACATTTATCATAAGCCTCCTTTGGAGTTCCCACATGACGCAGGATGTGCAGGCAACGGCTGTCAGCTTCTCAACATTTTACTGAAATGAACTGTCGATTTAATTAAAGTTCTCCTTACTTAGAGTGCTCTGTTCCTTCCCTCTTGTACTTTTGCTATTGTCCCTCGGTTTAAATTACACAGCAGCTCCTTCCCCCTCTGCACCTCATTCCCACTCTCAACAAATCCACATTTTAAGAGTTTCACTCAGTTTGTAATCACTCTGTTTCACAGTTCACTCTCTCTGTTCTTGAGCCCTCTCACTTCACTCCATTTCTTGTTTGTGATTTAATTGTTCCACTTTATTTCGATGAAAGTCAAACTTTGTCCCCTAATTATCAATTCATTTTCACTGTAATTCGATTTTGTTAGAATTCAATTTCTCAACAAACTGGAACTTCAAAAAACCTAAAAAGTTGATTTACTTGTTCTTCAATGACTTTTCTATTTAACTCAGTTCAATAAAATCTGTTCTAAACAGGTTGTTTTATCCAGACAATATCTCCACTTGATGAACTGATGATCTTTGAGAGCACGGAGCTCTCAGCTTTTACTCATTGATCTTCACTAGAGTTGATCCAGTTTTGATGTTGACTTGTTCTCTGATGTTGATTTACTCGTCTTCTTCACCCGATTTCTCTGCTGTCCAATGAAGTTCCAGCAACAGATTTCTCAGTAATAACTTGACTTTTCCTCACAGGATTTCTATTTTAATGGTTTTTGAACTATTTTGTTAAAGGATTTAGTTTTGTAAATTTCTCCCTTGCTCCCCTCATGGTCAGGCAGAAAGTTTTAACTGCTGTGTTTTCAAGCAGCAACAGCTTTATTTGAAAAGCCATTGTGCCAGCATTTCGGGTTTTAATCCAGTTACAAATCTGGTTGTGATGCCTTGTGGCTCCAGCTGTCACGTGACCTGCCAGGGAACGACCTCATAACTGACCCAGTCGTGTAGCTGTGGGTTGATGTTTAAATTGCTTCAAAATTATCGTCCAGAAAGACAATGAAAATGAATCGATATATAAAAGGTAGATTTTGTGAATTTGTGCTCCCAGGGGAAATTCCTGGAGAGTCTGTTGGTTTTCATATCCCCAATTCCCCACAGGAAGCTCTGTGATCGGAGTCTGTATTCATTACATCAACATTATACAGAATCATTTCATGGGCGACTCCAGTGTGAATTGTCGTCAGGTGGATCAGTTTTACCTTTCAAAGTAACACAAAAACAAAATACTGCGGATGCTGGAAATCCGAAATAAAAACACAAAATGCCAGAAATACTCAGCGTTTGAGGGGAGAGAAACAGAGTTAATGTTTCATGTCTGTGACCTTTCATCAGAACTGGGCTGAGATTGCCTGAGTGACTGAGATTGTGGAATCAGTTTCAGGGTCAAAGATATTATATCTGTAAGGATAGGCCGATGTAGATTATTAAATACAATGCTGGAATACAGATTTTTTACATATTTTTAATCAAAATTGATTTAAACTTTGTACTCATGAATTTTTTGATCACGCAGGCACTGATAACAATTAAAAAATCATGACTTGCATTTCACAACCACAGGACATTACAAAGCATTTTCCAACCAGTGATGGACTTTCCAAGTGTTGTCACTGTCGTTGTGTAGGAAATGTGATGGTCAATGTGCGCACAGCAAGATCCCAGAAACAGCAATGTGATAAAGAGCGGAAAATCTGTTTTTAAATGAAACAAAAACAAGAAATGCTGGAGTCACTCAGCAGGTCTGGCAGCATCTGTGGAAAGAGAAGCAGAGTTAACGTTTTGGGTCAGTGACCCTTCTTCGGAACTGACAAATATTAGAAAAGTCACAGATTATAAGCAAGTGAGGTGGGGGTAGGGCAAGAGATAACAGAGGAGAAGGTGCAGATTGGACCAGGCCACATAGCTGACCAAAAGGTCACGGAGCAAAGGCAAACAATATGTTAATAGTGTGTTGAAAGACAAAGCATTAGTACAGACTAGGTGTGAATACACTGAATATTGAACAGCAGCAAGTGCAAACCTGAAGAAAAACAACCTGAAAAAAACAGTGGGTAAGCAAACTGAACAAACTAAGATGAAATGAAATAAATGCAAAAAAAGATTGTAAAAAATGTAAAAAGGAATGTAAAAAAAAGGAAGAAAAAATAACTAAAAATGAAAGTAAAATGGGGGGCTGTCATGCTCTGAAATTATTGAACTCAATGTTCAGTCCAGCAGGCTGTAGTGTGCCTAATCGGTAGATGAGATGCTGTTCCTCGAGCTTGCGTTGATGTTCACTGGAACACTGCAGCAATCCCAGGACAGAGATGTGAGCATGAGAGCAGGGGGGAGTGTTGAAATGGCAAGCAACCGGAAGCTCAGGGTCCTGCTTGTGGACTGAGCTTTCATTTCATCTTAGTTTGTTCAGTTTGCTTACCCACTGTTTTTTTCAGGTTGTTTTTCTTCAGGTTTGCACTTGCTGCTGTTCAATATTCAGTGTATTCACACCTAATCTGTACTAATGCTTTGTCTTTCAACACACCATTAACATATTGTTTGCCTTTGCTCCGTGACCTTTTGGTCAGCTATGTGGCCTGGTCCAATCTGCACCTTCTCCTTTGTTATCTCTTGCCCCACCCCCACCTCACTTGTTTATAATCTGTGACTTTTCTAATATTTGTCAGTCCCGAAGAAGGGTCACTGACCCAAAACGTTAACTCTGCTTCTCTTTCCACAGATGCTGCCAGACCAGCTGAGTGATTCCAGCATTTCTTGTTTTTGTTTCAGATTTCCAGCATCCGCAGTATTTTACTTCTGTTTTTAAATGATATTGACCAGGACACCATTGAATAACTGCCTTGCTATTCTCTGAAATGCTGCCATGCGCCTCAGTTTGCCATCTCACCTAAAAGACAGCACCTCTGACAGTGCAGCACTCCCTCAGTGCCTCACTGGGATACCAGTTTGTGGTCAAGGTTCTGGAGTCAGATTTGAACACAAACTGCTGCCTGTTAAAAGCTGGATTGTTACTGACTGTGACACAGTTAACATCATGGAAAAGGAGGAACAGAGTTTCAGGGGGAAGACATGATGCTCTGTAAGGATAGACAGAAATAGATTATTAAAGACAGGAAGGTAATTGCCGTTATACAGAACTGAATAATATTGAGCAAGGTGAATACACACACACAGCTGAAAGAGAGATAGACTTTTATCACAGCAGGACGGAGTGTGAAATAGGAATGTCAATCACCAGTGTGATAACAGAAAATGTTATCAATGCATTAATGATTGGAAGCGATAAGGCATCAGAGGCTGAAACAACTTAATGACAACACACAGGCAATAATAATATCTGACAGTATTGTATGATAACACACATTAGAAAATACATCTGAAAACCTGGTTTCACAGGTCGGCGCAACATCGAGGGCCGAAGGGCCTGTACTGCGCTGTAATGTTCTCAAACTGAAAATATAATGAAGAATAGTCAGCATGGATTTCACAAGGGAAGGCCAGGCCTGATTAACCGTATTAAATTGTTTGATGAATTGACAAAAAGAGTAGACAAGGGTCATACAGATGATGTAATAGATTTAATTTTCTAAAGTGTCACAAAAGTTGTCTGTGTACCTTTAAGACTGAGAAAAAGGAATTCTCTGAGATCATTGAATACTGAACTGGGTGGGACAATTGCAAGGCAAGCTGTTTTTCCAGCCACTCAGCTGAAAGAAATGACTGTCACATGACTGGCTGCTGGGGAGTTTTTAGTTTCTCTTTTGCAAGACTAGACCAGTTTGGAGACCAGAACGAGAGATCTCTCTCAAAGAAAGTAAAAGACCATTCTGAAAACATGACTCTATGACTCAATGACCTCCTTTGTTCTGTCAATGTGAGTGCTCCATACCTCTCTCCTCTCTGGGGCTTGCATGTGACTATTCAAGAGGCAGCGCAACATGGTGAGGGAGTCACCACAAAGGAGCTGGCAAAGGGGGTTAGGCATCATCACATCCTGAGATGCATGGCTGTATCTCAGCCACAGGCCATCCTCTTTCACAGCTCACCCACATTACCTCCCCTGAGAGCTGACGTGGGGATGAGCCACAGAGGAAACCCCAGCAAGGGGCGAGGGGCTGCCACTAGCAGAACTGTTTCTAGCTCATCCTGCAAATTCATCCTATCTCCCTCTTTCCACTTGCAGGACAAGTTGGTCCAAAACAACAGGGAGAGCTCACGGACTGCGGAGGAATTCCAAATCTACGGCCGCTGCCGACAGCTGAGGAGGAGGCTCTGGAGTTAGTGAGGATCCAGGGCGGACACTCAATAGCGGATTGTGAGACTGGAGTCTCCACTCAAGAGGGTGAGAATTGTCGTCATTCAACATCCACCACACATCTGGAGACCCACATCACACATGGATGGCACGACAAGATCTGCACAGCGTAACCCAGAAATGTCTGTGCTCTCTCATACAGGTCGATGTCCACTAGAGTTTCCTGATGAAGGTGGGCAGCCATCAACCTCTGAGGAGGAGCAGTCAGAGGATGCACCATCACATGACCCTCCTGCACCCTCCACCATCGCAGATACTTTCACCTTGGTGAGTTTACACTCGGTTTTGGAATCAGTGCCTCGGCTGGCTGAGGCTGAGACAGCCGATGTCTCTGACAGTCAGAGGACTGTGGGTGTCCAGGTCCATACTGAGCCCCAGGATGATGATGAGACTCTGGTGTTAACAGTGCAGGGTATGCTGGAGTTTCAAGGAGAGGGAAGGCAACATCTGACAGAGCTGCCAGCGGTCATTCACAGCCCTGAGCGTACAATGGAGGAGTCAATCCAGCTCATGAGTGCTGTCATGTCACAGGCGTGTGAGTGCATGACATCCTCCAATGAGAGGTTAGTGACCCTCATGGAGAGCCAGATCCTACAAATCTGCACTGACCTGTACACCATCGTCTTAGCAATGAGCTCAATGTAGCAGTGACAAGGTGAGAGAAGGAATAGGAACCCAGATCCTTCTGCAGCTCCTGGTCCTTCTCCGGTGAGCAGGGAGGCTCAAGAAAGCTCAAGAGAGGAGGAGAGGCTGCCCTCCACAGCTGGGGGCTTCCCTCAGGACACTCCAAGTGTGGACACTGACTCCTCAGCCCCTCCGCCAATGAGCCCAGCTCCAGCAGCCACGATGCCTGAAGAGAGTCCTGCACCAGTCCAGGACACTCCCAGGCAGCCGGGGCCTTCCAGGCCTCAGGCAGCCAGAGGACAGCTGCTAAAGTCATCCCAGGCCAAGGAGCAGCCTGATCAGCAGCCTGCCTCCAGCCCAGCTGCTGCCAGGATCACACCTCACAGGAGCACTCGTAAACATATAAAGCAAATCACCGAGACACACGAGGGGATTCAGAGGTGTTTGATATTTACCATTTATTTTGTGTTATACAGTTTTCTCATTATTGAAGTTAACATTCATTGTGGGAAATGCTTATTCTTTCATTCCTTGATTGTGAGCTGCTGCCTTCACCCTTGTTGCCTCATTGGGCCAGTGTAGGCACAGACATCCTTTGGTAAGTGCCTCAGATGTGCCAGAGCGGGTAGTTAAGCTGGGCTCTCGACATGGAACCCAAACAGAAAGAAGGTGACAGACTGAATACATTGAGGTGAGTCTTTATTGAGTTCACTTTGTGTGGCCGTCATGGTGTCTGGCAGTGGATATGTATGAGATTGTCTCTTGTCTCCTTGGCTTGTCTCTCAATATAGCTGGTCTCTGGTGTAAGGGGTTTAGGATCCAGTGCTGCTTACTCATTCGCCTCCTCCGTGTCCTCCTCATCGATTGAGGACTGGAGATCAATCATGTCCTCTTCATTCAAGGCTTCCCCACTGCAGGGTGAGATTGTGCAGAGCACAGCAGACCACCATGATACGTGAGACCCTCGCTGGGACACACTGCAGGGCTGCAGTGGATCGATGCAGGAAACAGAATCTCATCTTCAGCAGCTCAGTGGCCTGCTCATTGGTCACTCAGGTGGATCCGTGGTAAGTATTGTACCTCTCCTCTACTGTAGTGTGAAGGTTCCTCACAGATGTCAGTAGCCATGTCTTCAATAAGTATCCCTTGTCCCCAAGAATCCATCCCTGAAGGTGAGAGGGGGACTGAAAAGCTGTGGTAACTGGGACTGTAGAAGTATGTCGGCATCGTGGCTGATTCCCGGAAAGTGGGTGCACACCTGCAGCAAACAGTTTCAGTGGTCACAGACCAGTTGGATGTTGATTGAATGGAAGCCCTTCCTGTTGATGCAAACAGCTGGCTGCTCCGTGGGAGCCTTGATGATCACATGTGTGCAATCTATCACATCTTGCACCCAGGGGAATCCAGCGATGGCCCCAAATCCGATGGCCCTCTTGGTATGAATGTTGGGTTGGGTGTATGGGACCCATTGCCAGATGATCAGGAGGCCTCCACAGCACTGCCCTTGTAAAGATGAAGTTGCCTTGGCAGCGTTGCCTTTGCTATTCCTCTCAGCTTCCTCGTTATTGACCCTCAGTTCCCACCCTGGCTGAGAATCAACTCTCTCACCTGATAGTATGGTCACCCATGCAGATCACCCAGTAGTATGGTCACCCAGTAATGCCCTCCAGCAGTATGGCCACCCAGTAATGCCACCCAGCATTATGGACACCTGGTAATGCCATCCAGCATTATGGCCATCTGGTAATGCCCTCCAGCATTATGGCCACCTGTAATGCCACCCAACATTATGGCCACCCAGTACTATGGTCACCTGGCAACGCCAGCAACACACTCACCATGCAGATTGTACAGCACTGCAGGACGACAATGGCCTCGGCTCCTCCCTTTCTCCCTATCCAGTGTAGTCTTTCCCCACTTCTGGCCCGGAGTTTACTCTGGGTATCAATGAACCAAGACTACTGAATTATTGTTCACACATAGCACATTTATTCAGCATTTCAAAATCTTCTCTTCAGCAGAGATTATACTCACACATTCACGTAAGCTAGGTTACTTAGGTTCATCCGAGAGTCAGAACGGAGCAGATGATCAGTCCTCTCCTTCTGGTTCTCCAAGTAGTGGGTGGCACAGTGGCGTAGTGGGTGGCACAGCAGCCTCACAGCTCCAGCGACCCGGGTTCAATTCCAGGTACTGCCTGTGTGGAGTTTGCAAGTTCTCCCTCTGTCTGTGTGGGTTTTTGACATGTTCCGGTTTCCTCCCACAGCCAAAGACTTGCAGGTTGATAGGTAAATTGTCCATTATAAATTGCCCCTAGTATAGGTAGGTGGTAGGGAAATATAGGGACAGGAGGGGATGTGGTAGGAAGATGGGAGTAGTGTAGGATTAGTATAAATGGGTGGTGGTCAGCACAGACTTGGTGGGCCAAAGGGCCTGTTTCAGTGTTGTATCTCTAAATAAATTTAAAAATAGTTGATCAGACTACTTAGTCCTGAGCTAGCTAGCTAGCACTTCGGAGCACACTTTCCTACACCCTATTTCATGCATGCTACCTGCGTGATCAGCTCGGGATGGGCCGGACCTGACTACCCGATGTACAGTGATTGGTCAGTCAGCTAACAGCGTGGGCACGCTACGTCAGGTACAATCGGTCAACCTTTCACCGGTTTTGACATCTGCTTATTTTTGATAGCCTCATCCCTCAAGTTTCAACCACATTGCATGGCTAGTTCTCTGTTCTCCAGCCCTTGTCTGATAACAAGGTGTTACCTCACTCCGATAACCCCCGGTCTCCAAGTAACCAGCCCACATGGCGAGTCAGTTATAAACTTAGCAATAGGTTAGACATGTCTCCATCATGACCTTGCAGGTTTCAGTACATCCACTTCCCCTTTAACAGTTCAGTTCCACCACATTGCTGTCTCAGCACACATCCCACTTCCCTGCTGTGGAATTGTTTACCACTTTTAGCTGCACACACTACGTCCCTACTTTCTCTAGGGGGCACTGTGTCCTACCATGTCAGAATAATGTCTGAGAGGTAGTTACACAACATTTCCCCTTTCTCATGTAAGCTAACCAAGTTGGACTCATAACCACTGATACTGCCTCCATAGTGCAGTTAAATATTGCATTAAAACCACAGAATGCTTCTCAGTGACATAGACAGGATGTGAACACAGTATAGTCGATTCTCCCAAACAACATCCTCTCAATGACGTTCCCAGCACGACTGTCCTAGAGGGGACCACATAGGTGTGAATGTGATGAGACACAACATGGTGTCCTTCCCTCATTACTCCAATGTTCTCTGCCCAGTATACATCTTTAGGTGCATGATTCACAGTAATAATAGGTATTGCCAGTACCATTCCCAATACCATTCCTCCTTTTTCAACACAGTTAGTATTAGTAGCATACACACGCGCTATTCCCCTGAGTTGGAAATCGGTCAGATTCATAACCTGATCATTACTGATCCAGAGGGGTACCTCCTTGGTGAATTTGCCGCAGATTTTCTCAGGTCTGTTCAACAACCCAACTACCGTAGGTAGAACAGGCGTCTTTCTTAGCTGCTCTCTTTCCTGACTCCTCCACTTCACGAGACAATTTATTGATAGTTTTCACATGATCCACCATCGATAATTTACCCCATTTGGTCAGTCTTTGGGCATTCTGGAACCCATCTGTTTGGATCTTTTGTCCGTCCCTTAGAATTTCTTTCAGCTGAGCATTGAGGGTCCTAACCTTTTGGTCCAAATTGGCTATGTCTGGTGTGTTTACTACTCCTGTCCCAGTATTAAAACGTGTTATTACATCATTCACCAATCCTCTTTTACTCCTATTTTATTTTTCAAGAATCAGCAAGTATTTGGTCAAAATATTCATTTTTGTTTGTAATAGAGCTCTAAAGAGAAAATCTCTATTTTTTTGGTATGTGTGTGTATGTGAGGAGCGAAGGTAAAGAGGGAACTTTCATATTTCAATCTGTGCGTTCATGCTTTGCTTCATTACTGGCTAAGACTTGTTTCATAATAAACTGATGATTTTGTTGTTTATTAAAGAAATCTGGCCAGTGTATTTTATTTTGAGATAAAAATAGAGAGTATGATTGTATCGGTAACTGGGAAAACATTCAAATATATGTTATGATCTGTGGAGAAGTGGAACTATAAAAACAGTGCTCTCCTCCCAGCTCAGTCATAACAGTACATTATCAATTTGAACTTTGGAATCAAAAACACAATTTAAAAATTTGCGGATGACCCCACTTTGGCAAGGATAGTTAATACTGCGGAGGACTGCAACAAATTACAGGGGGGCATTAATAAACTTGCAGAATGGGCAAATAATCGGCAAATGAAGTTCAACAGTGAAAAATGTGAGGTAGAATATTATGTTTGCATGAAGAGGGAGATCAGTTATGATTTGGACGATGGAAGTCTAGGTGGGGTAGAAGAACAAAGGGATCTCGGAGTACAAATACACCAATCAATACAATTTGTGCCACAGGTTAGCAAAACCATAAAAAAGCAAACCAAACACTCGGATTTTTTCCAGAGGGGTAGAGTTGTAAAGTAGGGAAGTTATACTGAGCCAATATGGAACGCTGGTTAGACAACACCGGGTGCAGTTCTGGTCACTGTATTAGAGAAGGAATATAGAGGCACTGGAGAGGGGGCAGAGAAGATTTACAAGGATGACCCGAGAAATGTGTGAGTATACATTTCAGGAAAGGATGAACAAGCTGGATCTCTTTTTCTTGAAAAATGAAGGTTGAGGGTGACCGAATAGAGGTCTGTAAAAGGCTTTGATAGAGTGGATACAGAGAGAATGTTTCTACTGTGGGGAGAAGCATAACCAGAGGCCGTTGGGGCAACGACTGTGAGATCTCTTTCTTGCACTAATGGAGGATCTTTCTCTAGGGTACGTGATAATTTTCTGACACAAGAGTCACATCTGGACTCACTACTCCGGATGACAAGATCAAAGTCATTTATATATAGCAAAATAAAGGGCTGAATTTTACACCCCCCCCTCCCCACCCCCAAAGAGCGGGAAGGTGGTGAGAGCGTAGATTGGAGCGGGAGGCTTGGGGGGACCTTCCCAACCCGCTTCCACCTCCACCGCCACTTTACGCAGGGTGGCGGTGGGGAAAAATGGCCTGCCCATCTCAGGCCAATCAGGCCAATGACCACTTAAGGACCTTTGCCCACCACCACAGGGATTATACTCTTGGCCGGTCGGGTAGCCCAAGCCAGAGAAAAGCCACCTGTCAAAAACAGGTAGCTTTCTGATGGCCTGGTGGGGGGGTGGGGGGCGGTGGGGGCTCATGAACAGGCACCCTGTGCCTGATAGAGAGATGCCCCAACTACCCCCAACACCCAACACGCCACTCCATCCCCCCAATTGACCACTTGGGTCCCAACTGATCACACCCAGCAAGGCCCCAAAAACTTACCTTCATTCCTGGGCCGCCCTTCATCTTCCGTCTTTTGGCTGAGTTGCAGTCCCAGCAGTGGCCACCGCTACTAGTGGCGCTGCTGGGACAAAGAGCTGCGAGCTCGCTGATTGGCCGTCAGCTTCATTAGGCGGGTCTTCCTGCTTCAATGAGGTGGAAGTCCCGCCTCAGACCAATCAAAGGCCTGGGGACTGTAAAATGTAGATTAGAACAAAGAACAAAGAAAATTACAGCACAGGAACAGGCCCTTCGGCCCTCCAAGCCTACGCCAAGCCAAATCCTCTATCTAAACCTGTCGCCTATTTTCTAAGGGTCTGTAACTCTTTACTTCCTGCCCATTCATGTATCTGTCTAGATACATCTTAAAAGACGCTATCGTGCCCGCGTCTACCACCTCCGCTGGCAATGCGTTCCATGCACCCACCACCCTCTGCGTAAAGAACTTTCCACGCATATCCCCCCTAAACTTTTCCCCTTTCACTTTGAACTCTTGTCCCCTTGTAATTGAATCCCCCACTCTGGGAAAAAGCTTCTTGCTATCCACCCTGTCTATACCTCTCATGATTTTGTACACTTCAATCAGGTTCCCCCTCAACCTCCGTCTTTCTAATGAAAATAACCCTAATCTACTCAACCTCTCTTCAGAGCTAGCGCCCTCCATACCAGGCAACATCCTGGTGAACCTCCTCTGCACCCTCTGCAAAGCATCCACATCCTTTTGGTAATGTGGCGACCAGAAATGCACGCAGTATTCCAAATGTGGCCGAACCAAAGTCCTATACAACTGTAACATGACCTGCCAACTCTTGTACTCAATACCCCGTCCGATGAAGGAAAGCATGCCGTATGCCTTCTTGACCACTCTATTGACCTGCGTTGCCACCTTCAGGGAACAATGGACCTGAACACACAAATCTCTCTGTACATCAATTTTCCCCAGGACTTTTCCATTTACTGTATAGTTCACTCTTGAATTGGATCTTCCAAAATGCATCACCTCGCATTTGCCCTGATTGAACTCCATCTGCCATTTCTCTGCCCAACTCTCCAGTCTATCTATATTCTGCTGTATTCTCTGACAGTCCCCTTCACTATCTGCTACTCCACCAATCTTAGTGTCATCTGCAAACTTGCTAAATCAGACCACCTATACTTTCCTCCAAATCATTTATGTATATCACAAACAACAGTGATCCCAGCACGGATCCCTGTGGAACACCACTGGTCACACGTCTCCATTTTGAGAAACTCCCTTCCACTGCTACTCTCTGTCTCCTGTTGCCCAGCCAGTTCTTTATCCATCTAGCTAGTACACCTTGGACCCCATGCACCTTCACTTTCTCCATCAGCCTACCATGGGGAACCTTATCAAACGCCTTACTGAAGTCCATGTATACGACATCTACAGCCCTTCCCTCATCAATCAACTTTGTCACTTCCTCAAAGAATTCTATTAAGTTGGTAAGACATGACCTTCCCTGCACAAAACCATGTTGCCTATCACTGATGAGCCCATTTTCTTCCAGATGGGAATAGATCCTATCCCTCAGTAACTTCTCCAGTAGCTTCCCTACCACTGACGTCAGGCTCACCGGTCTATAATTACCTGGATTATCCCTGCTACCCTTCTTAAACAAGGGGACAACATTAGCAGTTCTCCAGTCCTCCGGGACCTCACCCGTGTTTAAGGATGTTGCAAAGATATGTATTAAGGCCCCAACTATTTCCTCTCTCGCTTCCCTCAGAAACCTGGGATAGATCCCATCCGGACCTAGGGACTTGTCCACCTTAATGCCTTTTAGAATACCCAACACTTCCTCCCTCCTTATGCCGACTTGACCTAGAATAATCAAACATCTGTCCCTAACCTCAACATCCGTCATGTCCCTCTCCTCGGTGAATACCGATGCAAAGTACTCGTTTAGAATCTCACCCATTTCCTCTGCCTCCATGCATAACTTTCCTCCTTTGTCCTTGAGTGGGCCAATCCTTTCTCTAGTTACCCTCTTTCTCCTTATATATGAATAAAAGGCTTTGGGATTTTCCTTAACCCTGTTTGCTAAAGATATTTCATGACCCCTTTTAGCCCTCTTAATTCCTCGTTTCAGATTGCGCCTACAATCCCGATATTCTTTCAAAGCTTCATCTTTCTTCAGCCGCCTAGACCTTATGTATGCTTCCTTTTTCCTCTTAGCTAGTCTCACAATTTCACCTGTCATCCATGGTCCCCTAATCTTGCCATTTCTATCCCTCATTTTCACAGGAACATGTCTCTCCTGCACGCTAATCCACCTCTCTTTAAAAGCCTCCCACATATCAAATGTGGATTTACCTTCAAACAGCTGCTCCCAATTTACATTCCCCAGCTCCTGCCGAATTTTGGTATAGTTGGCCTTCCCCCAATTTCGCACTCTTCCTTTGGGACCACTCTCGTCTTTGTCCATGAGTATTCTAAAACTTACGGAATTGTGATCACTATTCCCAAAGTAGTCCCCTACTGAAAAGTCAACCACCTGGCCGGACTCATTCCCCAACACCAGGTCCAGTATGGCCCCTTCCCGAGTTGGACTATTTACATACTGCTCTAGAAAACCCTCCTGGATGCTCCTTACAAATTCTGCTCCATCTAGACCTCTAACACTAAGTGAATACCAGTCAATGCTGGGAAAATTAAAATCTCCTATCACCACCACCCTGTTGCTCCTACATCTTTCCATAATCTGTTTACATATTTGTACCTCTATCTCACGCTCGCTGTTGGGAGGCCTGTAGTACAGCCCCAACATTGTTACTGCACCCTTCCTATTTCTGAGTTCTGCCCATATTGCCTCACTGCTCGAGTCCTCCATAGTGCCTTCCTTCAGCACAGCTGTGATATCCTCTTTGACCAGTAATGCAACTCCTCCACCCCTTTTACCTCCCTCTCTATCCCGCCTGAAGCATCGGTATCCTGGGACAGATCCTTAGATCCTTAGATCCTTAGGACAGGCGGAGGCTGGTTCGCCATCGACTTTTCAGTCAGGGGATGGCTCCTGTCCGCTGAGGGTAAAATTCAGCCCTCATTGACCCTAGGGGAACACCACTGTCCACCATCCTCCAGTCTGAAAAACAATCATTTACCACGACTTGTTGTTTTCTGTTAATAAGGTAATTTTTTACCCAATTGGACGCTGACCCTCCTTTTCCATGAGCTTCAATTTTGTTTACCAGCCTTTTATGTGGTACTTAATCAAACAATTCTTAAAATCTATGGAGCCAACCTCCACTGCATTCCTTCCATCAACTGAGGCTGTTACTTCATCACAAAAATTCAATTATAGTTGTCAAGCATGATCTTCCTTTTACAAATCTGTGCTGGCTATCCTTAATAAATTCAAACCTCTCCAAGTGCCTGTCAATTTTTTTCCCCTGATTATTGTTTCTAATACCTTACCCACCACTGATGTTAAACTAACTGGCCTGTAGTTACTGGGAATGTCCTGATAAACTTTCTATAAGGATGTCACATTTGCCACTCTCCAATCCTTTGACACCTCTCCCATTTCTAGGTCAGATTGGAAGTCCAGCTTGAGCACAAAAATCCAGGCTGGCTCCTAATGCAGTAGTGAGGAGACATGACTTTTGGATGAGTGTTCTGGGATGTCTTGAGGTAGTGAAGGACGCTATATAAATATAATGTTATTCTTAACTGTTCAGTTATGGTATGCTTTGAGTTTCTGAACAAATGCATTGCAGATCACAGATGTATATTGACATGTTACTGGTGTTTGTGTAGCTACTCTTGGCCCTATTTGTATGGATGGCACAATAGAAATAAATGGTTTGTCATTACAGAGATGCAGGTGGTTGCATGGTGACCAAGGTTGGGAACTAAATATTCCAAGATACTTGATATTTTGAAATGACAGGAAGAAATGGTGGGAGGACTTAGCACTGTGAAGAAAGTGTGCCATTTCTTCACTCAAATATTTGCGGATCTTTGGAAATGTCTACCGCAGAGGGTTGTGGATACTCAATCACTGAGTATATTCAAAGAATGAGGTTGACAGATTTTTGGACTCTTTGGGAATCCAGGGATATAAAGATCAGGCATGAAAGTGGAGTTGAGTTTGAAGATCAGCCATGATCCTCTTCAATGGTGGAGCAGGCTTGTGGGTTTGTATGTCTTACTCCTACTCCTATTTGTTATATGACAAGTGACATTTGTCTCTGTTTAGTCATCACATCCTTGTCCCTGGTTGTTTCCTCATCTCAAACTTTGATTCACTTCCCCCAGTAAAATCTTTACTAATGCCCATTATTTGGTTTCACCTTTGAGCTTCATACCATCTAGTTCAGGTTTCTCGGACCATCCTTTCATGTGTCTCTGTCACATACACCTCCTTGCCCACAGAATAAAACCTACTCCGAGTCTTCCTCCTGAGTCCTACGTGAGTTCTGATATGACGTCCATCTCTCCTTCCTCTCGTAACTTCTCCTGTGCCCTTTATGAGATTATCATGTATGTGGGACCCAACATCTGCTCTCTGGAGACTTTTCACACGACACTTCTATAAACCGGTTTCTCTTCCTTCTCCTTGTGAACTGACATTGTCAATGGTTCCCTCTCCTCAGGGGGAACTTCCATTTCAAAGCAGTCATCCTAAAGTCTGCTAAAGTTTCACTGAGCTTTAATTTATGCTCCAGTAGACTGAATACTTCCAATCTTTGAACTGCAGAGAAGGCAACATGATGTGTCGAGGTCACTGTGTCTCGTTTCACAAAAGATGGATTCAGAGCATTTTGTTGATTGGATTTTATGTTGAAAGATCCTTTAACCAAGATGTGCTGCATCTCCAAGCCATTGAAGTCACATGTACACTTTCCATGGTGCTGATTCCTGAGTTCATCATTTAGGGTTGGATTTGCAGGTTAGGAACATTTTGTGGGTTATTAGTTTTAATGTTCAGCAAAGTGCACGAGGATCTTTTCAGAACTTTATACAAATTCAAATTCTGTATCTTATGGAAATGACATGTGTCGTACCCAATGTTTAATAAGTAAAAAGCATGTGATTAACCATTAAGTTATCTCATTACTCAGTTACCATTGTTCCACTTATTCAAACAGGCATAAGAGTATTTTCTGTTTTCTGGAAACAACCAGCTTCCCAATGATCTATGTACTCACAATTTCTATTGTCAGCTTTGGTTCACGGGCCTCTCAGTTTATGCCTACGAAGAGATTTTTAAAGTACAATTACTCAGAATCAGAGATGAACAAAAAACCCACATTCTACACTTGCTGATCTTGTAAACTACTGCCTCTTTTCCAAATTCCTTCAATGTGTTGTCACCACACAAACTTGAGTCTTTCTTTCCAATCACTCCATGTTTGTATTTGTTGAATTATGTTTCCTCCCTTGCCACAGCACTAAAGTGACAACGGAATTCATGAATGACATCCTGTGTGTCTGTGACCATGGTGCACGGTTCCCCTTTATTTTTATTAAATTAACTGCAGCCTTTGACACTGTTGAGAACGAGCTCCACCACTGAGGACATCCAATTACTGGGCTAAAAACCATCTGCTCCAAGCAGCTGAAGAGACCTGAAGGATGTTGACTTGATACAACTGTCATTGAACAGAAACAACTTGGTCTCAACAGTCAGAGTCATAGAATCTTACAGTACAGAAGGAGGCCATTCGATCCATCATGCATTTGCAGGCTCTTTACAAGAGTCATATAATCAGTCAAACTGCCCTGCTCTTCCTCCATAGAACTGCATTTTTCCTTTTCAACTTTATGTTCAATTCTTGGTCAAAAATTACAATTGAATCTGTTTCCACCATCATTTCAGGCAATGCTTTCCATAATGCATAAAACAATATCTCCCCTACCTTTATGTTCCTTTCTCACTGAGATTAAAATTACACCCTCTGATATCCAAGCTATTTGCCAGTGGAAACAGTTTCCTCTTATTCATATATAATTTAAAACACAGAAACTAACCCTTCGGCCCAGCTGTTCTATATCTGTGTGAATGTTCCTCATGTACATTCTACCACTTGACCTACATCCTCTAATCCGATCAACGTACCATTCTATTCCTTTCTCCCTCATGTATTTTTCTACTTTCACTTTAATGTATCAATGTTTTTCACCTCAAATACACTATCTGGCAGTGAATTCCACATATTCAACACTGTCTTGAGTCATGAATGTTCTTCTGAATTCCTTGTTGGATTTATTAGTAAGAAATTTTTATTAATGAACCCTCATTTAAAGGACAGGTTTAAAGTAAGTTGGCACGGGATGGGAGAAAGGATGTAAAATTAGAGAGGAAAATCAAGATGCACAAAGAATTGGGAGAGACAGATAGCACTAATTTGAGAAATCAGAAGATATTAGCTGGGCCAATAAGTAACAGGAAATGCAAAACGGTCTAAATTAAGTTGACAGTGCAGGTATGTGAAAGCACAGAGTGTGGTCAGTAAGGTTAGTGATTCACAGGCACAGATCGCCAAGTGGGAATATAATGTTGTGGTGATAATGGAGATGCAGGTGAACAAGGGCAGACTGGGTATTAACGATTCCTGGATACAAAATATTCAGGAAAGATAGGGAAGGAAAGAATAGAGGAACAGGAACAGTATTGATTAAGGAGAATATTACAGTGCTAAAGAGAGAGGAAGTCCTAGAGGGTTGAAAGACAGAATCTATTTGGTGAAAGCTAAGGCAAAATAGAAGTACCACTGCACTACACTAATCTATTGGCTACCAAATAATAGGAGAGATATAGAGGAAATATTGGTAGGGAAATTGCAGGGTGTTGCAAAATCTATTTATAATGGGGGACTTTAATTATCCTAATATAGGGGGAAAGAATTTATGAAGTGGAATCAGGAGAATTTTCCAGATCAGTATGTTTCCAGCCCAATGAGGAAGGAGGCATTGCTGGATCAGGTTCTGGGGAATGAGGGGGATCAAGTGGATCGAGTGTCAGTAGTGAACATTGAGGCGACAGTGATCATAGTATCATAAGGTTTAGGTTAACTATAGAAAAGGACAAGGAGCAATCCAGAGTAAAAAATAAGTAATTGGGGAGGGCCAATTTCAGTGAGGTGAGAACGGATCTAGCCCAGGAAAACTGGAAGCAAAGACCGTCAGGCAAAATTGTAATTCAAAAATGGGCTGCTTTTAATGTGCAGGTGGTTCGGGTACAGTCGAGGTAGGATCCCACGTGGAGTGAGGGAAGGACGAACAAAGCCACAGCTCCCTGATGACAAGAGAGTTTAAAGTAAGGTGAACAAGAAAAAGAGTGTGTATTCTAGTTATCAGGTTGATAATGCAACTGCGAGCCAGGGTCCATGGAGAAAGTTCAGAAGGGAAGTGCATGGGAAGAGACTGGCAGCTAACAGAAAGGGGAATCCAAAAGACTTCAATTGGCATCTTAATCGGAAAGGTATTGTAAAAGGAGCAGTAGTGCCAATTAGGGACTAAGAAAGGGATTTACACATGGAGGCAGAGGGTAGGGCTGAGATATTAAATGTGTACTTTGCATCTATTTTTACCAAGGAAGAATTTGTGGCCCAGCTCATAGAGGGGGTAATTGGGACAATCTACAGGCTATAGGTTGATAAAGAGGAAGTTTTAGAATGGCTGGCTGTACCTAAAGTTGATATGTCACCAGGACTTGTATTGAGGTGGAACTTGTGGAGGTCATTATCTTCCAAACCTTCTTAGATACAGGGCTGGTGCCAGAGGACTGGAGAATTGCAAATGTTGACACTTGCTCATAAAAGAATGTAAGGAAAAGCCCCACAATTACAGGCCAGTCAGTTTAATCTCAGTGACGGGAAAGATTTTAAAACTCATAATCTGTGTCAAAATTAACAGTCACTTGGACAAATGTGGATTAACTAAGGAAAGCCAGCATGGATTTGTTGAAGGCCTAACTTGTTTAGGTAACGTGAATGAGTTCCTTGATGAGGTAATATACAGGGTTGATGACGGTAATGTGGTTGATGTGGTGTATATGGATTTCTAAAAGTCATTTGCTGAATTGCCACATGAAAGACTTGACAGCAAATTTAAAGTCCACGGAATAGAAGAGGAAGTGGCTGGATTTTGTGCAGGAGGCAAAGCTCCTGGTGCTGGGCTGAAAATGCAGGGGGAAATCTGCAGCGGCCTTTTCACCCCTCTCCACCGCCACCCACTCCTGAGTGATCCTCTTGTCTTCTTAAATCAAAGTTTCAGGAAGCGGGATGACCAGAACTTTAAAGGCAGAGATCCTGGCTCCACGAGCTGCCTGCCAATCAGAGGGCTGGCAGATCAGCAGTATCAGCAGCTACACTGGGAGCTGTGGCCACTGCCGGTACTGCAGAGGCCTTGGACCCAGGCCCAGTGCTCAAAACCCGGAACAGAGGCAGGTGAGGTGAGGTTGCCGGGGGCCATTCCAGAAGGCCCTGGCGATGGGAGTTGGGGGATGATCTTGCAGTCCAGGGGGAGTGGGGTACCGAGGGGTGAATGGATTCCAGCGGAGGAGGGACCCCTCCCAAGCCCGCAGGGAGGTCACATTGTCTTACCAGGCTTTCCCAACCACTGGTGGTGGGAATAGGCCCTTAATGGGGTGTTAATAGACCACTTACGGGCCTCAATTAGATTCTGGGCAGGAAGGCCATTGTCAGCCTACCCTGCCCTCAGGAAGGTCACTTGGCAACAGGGAGGCAATGGGCCCTCAGACCCACTGCCTCCCTTGTCACCCGTCGCAATATTCCGTGCTCCCCCGCCTCCGATCCCGCCTCATGGAGCCACACAAAATCTAGCCCAAAATTGGTTGAGTGACAGGAAACTGAGTGTCGTGGTGACCAGTTGTATTTTGGACTAGAGGAAGTTATATAGTGGGATTCCCCGTGGATCATTATTCGGATCACTGCTTTTCTTGATGTATTTTAATTACCTAGACTTGGGTGCACTGGGCACAATTTCAACATTTTCAGATGACACAAAACTTGGAAGCATTGTGAACATTGAGGAGGAGAGTTGTAGACATCAATCAGACATAGACAACAGGGTGAAATGGGCAGACATGTGGCAGATGAAATTTAATGCAGAGAAGAGTGAAGTGTTTCATTTTGGTCGGAAGAATGAGGAGAGACAATATAAACTAAACAATACAATTCTAACGCTGGTGCGGGAGCAGAGGGACCTGGGAATATATCTTCACAAATCACAGATGGTGGGAGGGCAGGTTGAGAAAGTGGTTAAAAAGGCATTCAGGATCCTGGGCTTTATAAATGGAGGTGTACAGTACAAAAACAAGGAAGTTATGGTGAATCTTTACAAAACACTGGTTCATCCTCAACTGGAGCATCTGCTAAATTTTGGGAACTACACTTGAGGAAGGATGTAGGGGTAGGTGTTGGCGTAGTGGTATTATCACTGGAAAAGTAGCCCAGAGACCCAGGGTATTTCTCTGGGGACATGGGTTCGAATCCCACCACAGCAGAAGGTGGAATTTGAATTCAATTAATCTGGAATTAAAAACTAGTCCAATGATGGCCATGAAACCATTGTCGATTGTTGTAAAATCCCATCTGGTTCACTAATGTCCTTTAGGGAAGGAAACCTGCTGTCCTTACCTGGTCTGGTCTACATGTGACTCCAGCCCCACAGCAATGTGGTTAACTCTTATATGCCCTCTGAAATGCCCCTAGCAAGCCACTCAGTTGTACCTAGCCGCTACAAAGTCTATAAAAAGGAATGAAACTGGACGGACCACCCGGCATCGACCTTGGCACCGGAAACAACAACAGCAATCCCAGCCCTGTCGACCCTGCAAAGTCCTCCTTACTAACATCTGGGGGCTTGTGCCAAAGTTGGGAGAGCTGTCCCACAGACTAGTCAAGCAACAGCCTGACATAGTCATACTCACAGAATCATACCTTACAGACAATATCCCAGACACTGCCATCACCATCCCCGAGTATGTCCTGTCCCACCGGCAGGACAGACCCACCAGAGGTGTCGGGACATTGGTATACAGTAGGGAGGGCGTTGCCTTGGGAGTCCTGAACATTGACTATGGACCCCATGAAGTTTAATGGCATCAGGCCAAACATGGGCAAGGTAACCTTCTACTGATTACCACCTACCACCCTCCCTCAGCTGATGAATCAGTACTCCACCATGTTGAACACCACTTGGAGGAAGCACTGAGGGTGGCAAGGGCACAAAATGTACTCTGGGTGGGGGACTCCTATGTCCATCACCAAGAGTGGCACGGCAGCACCACTACTGACCGAGCTGGCCGAGTCCTAAAGGACATAGCTGCTAGACTGGGTCTGCGGCAGGTGGTGGTGGAACCAACACGAGGGAAAAACATACTTGACCTCGTCCTCACCAATCTGCCTGCTGCAGATGCTTCTGTCCATAACTGTATTGGTAGGAGTGACCACCACACAGTCCTTGTGGAGACGAAGTCCCACCTTCACATTGAACATACCATCCGTCATGTTGTGTGGCACTATCACCATGCTAAATGGGACAGATTTCGAACAGATCTAGCAATGCAAAACTGGGCATCCATGAGGCGCCATGGGCCATCAGCAGCAGCAGAATTGTACTCAACCACAATCTGTAACCTCATGGCCCAGCATATCCCCCACTCTACCATTACCATCAAGCCAGGAGACCAATCCTGATTCAATGAAGAGTGCAGGAGGGCATGCCAGGAGCAGCACCAGGCATACCTCAAAATGAGATGTCAACCTGGTGAAGCTACAACACAGGACTATCTGCATGCCAAACTGCGTAAGCAGCATGCGATAGACAGAGCTAAGCGATCGCATAACCAACGGATCAGATCTAAGCTCTGCAGTCCTGTCACATCCAGCCGTGAATGGTGGTGGACAATTAAACAACTAACTGGAGGAGGTGGCTCCACAAATATCCCCATCCTCAACGATGGGGGAGCCCAGCACATCAGTGCGAAAGATAAGGCTGAAGCATTTGCAACAATCTTCAGCCAGAAGTGCCAAGTTGATGATCCATCTCGGCCTCCTCCTGAAGTCCCCGGCATCACAGATGCCAGACTTCAGCCAATTCGATTCACTCCGTGTGATATCAAGAAACGACTGAAGGCACTAGATACTGCAAAAGCTATGGGCCCTGACAATATTCCGGCAATAGTACTAAAGACCTGTGCTCCAGAACTTGCCGTGCCCCTAGTCAAGCTGTTCCACTACAGCTACAATACTGGCATCTACCCTGCAATGTGGAAAATTGCCCAGGTATGACCTGTACACAAAAATCAGGACAAGTCCGACACGGCCAATTACCGCCCCATCAGTCTACTCTCAATCATCAGTAAAGTGATGGAAGGTGTCATCAACAGTGCCATCAAGTGGCACTTGCTTCGCAATAACCTGCTCAGTGATGCTCAGTTTGGGTTCCGCCAGAGCCATTCAGCTCCTGACCTCATCACAGCCTTGGTTCAAACATGGACAAAAGAGCTGAACTCAAGAGGTGAGGTGAGACTGACTGCCCTTGACAGCAAGGCAGCATTTGACTGAGTATGGCATCAAGGAGTCCGAGCAAAACTGAGGTCAATGGGAATCAGGGGGAAAACCCTGGAGTCATACCTAGGTCAAAGGAAGATGGTTGTGATTGTTGGAGGTCAATCATCTGAACTCCAGGACATCACTGCAGGAGTACCTCAGGGTAGTGTCCTAGGCCCAAACATCTTCGGCTGCTTCATGAATGACCTTCCTTCAATCATAAGGTCAGAAGTGGGGATGTTTGCTGATGATTGCACAGTGTTCAGCACCATTCGCAACTCCTCAGATACTGAAGCAGTCCGTGTAGAAATGCAGCAAGACCTGGACAATATCCAGGCTTGGGCTGATAAGTGGCAAGTAACATTCGCGCCACACAAGTGCCAGGCAATGAGCATCTCCAACAAGAGAGAATCTAATCATCTCCCCTTGACATTCAACGGCATTACCATCGCTGAATCCCCCACTATTACATCCTAAGGGCTGCCATTGACCAGAAACTGAACTGGAGTAGCCATATAAATACCGTGGCTACAAGAGCAGGTCAGAGGCTAGGAATTCTGAGGCGAGTAACTCACCTCCTGACTCCCCAAAGCCTGTCCACCATCTACAAGGTACAAGTCAGGAGTGTGATGGAATACTCTCCACTTGCCTGGATGTGTGCAGCTCCAACAACACTCAAGAAGCTCGACACCATCCAGGACAAAGCAGCCCGCTTGATTGGCATCCAATCTACAAGCATTCACTCCCTTCACCACCGACGCACAGTGGCAGCAGTGTGTACCATCTACAATATGCACTGCAGCAATGCACCAAGGCTCCTTAGACAGCACCTTCCAAACCCGCGACCTCTACCAACTAGAAGGACAAGGGCAGCAAATGCATGGGAACACCATCACCTGCAAGTTCCCCTCCAAGCCACACACCATCCTGACATGGAACTATATCGCCGTTCCTTCACTGTCGCTGGGCCAAAATTCTGGAATTCCCTTCCTAACAGCACTGTGGGTATGCCTACCCGAAATGGACTGCAGCAGTTCAAGAAGGCAGCTCACCACCACCTTCTCAAGGCCAATTAGGGATGGGCAATAAATGCTGGCCTGGCCAGCGTCGCCCACATTCCATGAATGAATAAAAACAAATGTGAAGGCATTAGAGAGGGCCTGTTGCCAGGGCTTGAAATTTGCAGTATGAAGAAAGATTGGATCGACGAGGGTTGATTTCCTTAGAACAGAGGAGTCTGAGGGGTGACTTAATTGAGGTGCACAAAATTATGAGGGGCTTAGATAGATTAGACAGGAAGGACCTGTTTCCCCTCATGGGGGTGGGGGGGGGGGGCGTCAATTACTAGGGAGCACAGATTTAAGATGATTGGTAGAAGGATTACAGGGGACATGAGGAAAAATATTTTCACAGAGGGTGGTGGGTGCCTGGAATTCACTGCCCAAATTGGTGGTGGAGGCAAAAACTCCCAACTCGTTTAACAGATAGCTGTACCTGCACCTGAAGTGCTGTAATCTACAAGGTTACGGAGCAGGTGCCGGAAGGTGGGATTAGATTGTGTGGCTAGTTTTTTTTCAGCCGGTGCAGACACGATGGGCTGAATGGCACCGATTTAAGGTGAATGGCAAAAGAATCAAAGGTGACATGAGGAAAAACTTTCTAATGAAGCAGGTGTTTAGGATGTGGAATACACTGCCTGCAAGTGTGTGGAGGGAGATTCAATCATAACTTTCAAAGAGGAATTAGATAATTATCTGAATAGAAAGAAATTCAGGACGATGGGGAAAAGGCGAGGGAGTGGAAGTAGCTGAGTTCCCCTTGTAGAGACCAGCATGGACACAATGGGCTGAATGGTCTTCTGTGTTGGAACCATTCTATGATTCTCTGGGTCTTTGTTTCAATGTTGAATTTCCCCAGATCCAAGTGAAAACACATTCTCTATTTCTACCTGATCAAACCCCCTCATAATTATAAAGAACTCTCTCTGCTCAACTCTCAAACTTCACTTTTGTAGACAAAAGAGTCCCAGCCTGTCCAAACTTTCATTAAAGTTCTCCCATCCTAGTTCTGATATCATTCTTACAATTTTTTTCACACTTCCTCCAGTGTTTTTATAAACTTTTTATACGAAGACCGGAACTATGCACTGGTTCTCGAAGCGTAGTCTAACCAAGACCACACTGATTCTATTGAAAACTCTCATCAAGTTTAACACCTTTATTAAACCTCCCCTTTATGCTTCCCAGCAATCCTAGTCTATCTACAGAACAGAAGTCCCTCATATCTTGTATAATTCTGGTAAATCTCTCAGACCTTCATATCTGTCCTAAAGTGTGCTGCCCAAAATTGTTTCAGCTGAAGTCTAACCAATCATTTACAAAAATTAAGCATCTCTCCATTGTTCATTGTTACAACCTGGAATAAACTCCCTAAAAGGCCTGGGACAGCCAATTCAATAGTAACTTTCAGCAGGGAATTGTATATATATTTTAAAATTCAGCATTTACAGAACAAAAGGGGATCAGAAGGGAAGTGGGATTAATCACATTAATGTTTCAAAATCCCAGCATAGGCACCATGTGCTGAATAGACTCGTTCTGTGCTTTAAGATTCAATGATTCTAATGTTTCCGGGCTTTAAACCAAGGTCTTACACAGGCAAAGTAGACACTGTATCACTGAGTTACACCCACGATTAGAGTTAACAGCAACGCACATGGATTTCTTCCTGTCTCAGTAACAGGCAGCTACTCAGCCATTAGGCTGTGCTCACAATATTCAGTGTTGGCTGCACTTCACAAGGCACTTTGCCATTCCCAAATAAGTTGAGAGAAAAGCAGTTACACTGGCTGAGAGCAGAGCAGGGACCTCATAGATAGTGAAAGACCTTTCCTGCAGCAACTGTTCATCTGCACTGCACAACAAGCTCCGTCTTCTACTTATACTTCAGGGGAAGAAAACCAAACAACAAGCAGATGTCCCCACACTCTCCGTGTGATCATAGGATGTGAAACGGCTGTGCAGCATGGCAAGACTCTGGATAATAAGTGGATTTGGCCAAATCTAATCTGGGCTACACGGACCTTCTAAAGTCTCTCTCGCGTAACTTTTTCGACTGTTTTCACAGGGAAGCCTTTCTGTATTCATACTCCCAACATCGCCACCAAAATTCGAGGCAACTATACAATAATAAACATTTTACTCGCAGGCTATCCTACACTTAACCTGTTCTGTCTAAAAGCTCTGCTTGTACAGACTGTGATTGAATCCAATTTAATCCCTAGCACTAACACCAGGGCTACTGTAAATGAGACTGTTCATCCACATCAACACCAGAGATCATTATAAATTTATTTGAAAATCATATATTGAAGAAAATTATAAGGAATATAAATTTATTATGGTTTCTATATCCTCTAATGACTATGTTTTATTACACACAACTAAGAACGGTTCATTGAATCCGTTTGTTCAGTGAAATGTAACTAATATCCCTGCTCACATTCCCTGGATGACTGTCTCCATGGAGGTTGCTCTGTGATATTAATAAGGGCTCCTCTGAAGAAGTCTCTGCATTGATGTTTCACACAAGAAATGGAATACCCTGTAATTTACCAGATAGAGGTAATTTACTACCCAATTCTTGCAGCCGTCAGTATTCCTGGTGAGACAGTGAAATAACACAGTGAAGTATGAATATCATTGTTGACTGTTCATGTTATATTTTCCCAGTTAAGTGCCAAGTGATTGATTTGTTTTCTTCATATGAATTCTTAATTATAATGTTACTTGAATTTTTATCACAGAAAGCGTTAAAGCAACAATTCCCTTTCATGTTTACAACAGAAACTCTTCCCTGGAGTCTGCATGGACAACAAATCAGAAATAAATGAGCAATTTTAAACCTGTTGTTAAAAGAGTTACACGTGTAACTGAGGATTCTAGGAGTTATTGTATTGTAACTTTATTTCATGTTGATATATGGTTTGTATGGATTTGAATTCAGCTTCGATTTTGTTTCCAAAAATAAGTGGAAAGAATGGATTTCTGTTACTGATGCATGATCCACCCACCAGACTTTTCCAGTCTGCACTTTGCTCTCTCCGTGTTATACAGACCATAATAAAACAGGGTGAGAGTGCACTCTCCATGTTGTACAGACTATAATAAAACAGGGTGAGAGTGTTCTCTCCATGTTGTACAGATTATAATAAAAGGGGGTGAGAGTGTTCTATCCATGTTGTACAGACTATAATAAAAGGGGGTGAGAGTGCTCTCTCCATGTTTTACCGACTATAACCCAACAGGGCTGGCCTGATCTGCAGTTATTTATTTTTGGAGATACTGGTGTTTTAGAGACCAAAATTTTCCAGAAAAAACTTCAGTACTTTATTTTTAACGACTGCATCTATTTCTCTATCTGAGATCAACACCTTTATTTTCATTTTAATTTTCCCATATCTTCTTTTGCTGCAGATTTCAATGCTGCCGGTAAGCAGTTGTTTGAATTAACAATTACATTTCATTTGGAACTGGAAAACTCATATTTACATACTTTCTTCTTTGACTTTAAATGGTTCTTTACAAAATGTTTTGGGACAGTGTTGATGGAAATTTTCTGTTTTCTGTTTCTTACAGTTAACTTGGTGGCGTTTGTGATTTTGTCTCGAGGAAAGTGCGGTCTCTCCAAATGTATCACTCGTTACCTGGTGGCCATGGCAGTGGCGGATCTAATGGTGGTTATCATCCATGTGATATTACACCGGATTAATATCATGTACTTTCCAGTTAGCTTCCTGTTTATAACTCCTGTGTGTCTGGTAAACCTTGTCACAACTGTTGTAGCTGTAGACTGTTCTGTCTGGTTTACTGTCACCTTCACTTTTGATCGCTTGATAACAATTTGCTGTCAGAAGCTGCAATCAAAATATTGCACTGAGAAAACAGCGACAGTGGTTATTGCCACTGTGTTTGTAGTGAGCTGTCTCAGGAGTTTTCCCTTTTACTATTCAGGTGAAGCTGCAGTTATAATTGACAATGTGCCTTGGTATTGTGTTCCTACAGCTGATTATCTCACCTCCCCCTTGTGGAGGGTTTATGAGTGTATCGACAGCATCATAACCCCTCTATTACCAATTCTTTTAATTCTGTTGTTCAATGCTCTGACCATCAGACACATTATAATGGCAAATAGAGTGCGCAGGGGTCTCCGGAGCAACAAGGAGAATCAGAATGATCCAGAGGTGAAGAATCGGAGGAAATCCATGATTTTACTTTTCACTATTTCTGCCAATTTTATACTATTGTGGATGACATATGTTGTCCATTCGATAAACTGGCCAGTGATTAACTATAGATACACCGACAAATATTATAGTAACCCAATATATATTACCCAACAAGTTGGGTTTATGTTGCAGCTTCTCAGTTGCTGCACAAACACTTGTATCTATGGACTGACACAGAGGAAATTCAGAGAGGAGCTGAAGAATGGGGTGAAATATTTGTTTACACTGAATGGGAAATTGTGTCAATAACAAATAACAAACATTGATCTGGAGCAGGGCTTATAGGTTTATAAATCACTTCCTTTTATATTCCTGAATTCCTTGTGTGTAGGTGAAGGACAATGAGAAGTCTGATTATCTTTGATAAGATTTAGGATAGTGATGTATAATTACCAGAATATTACAGATAAAGATTAATGTGGGTAAATGAAACAATATAACATAAATATTCCGATGTTAATTTCACGGCTGGATTTGTGGAATTACAGCAACCGTACACCATCAAAAGACATCAAATTAATTCCCCATAAAGGAGCAGTAACACTAAATCACACATTCTGCTCCCTGAGAACAACCTCAGACAAGGATGTTCTGGTAATTATTACAATTCACCATTGGATCAATGCATCACAACTATCTTTTTTTCAAGAACAAACTCACATGGTTAGAAATGCAGAAAAAATGTTCCTCAAAAAGAGTCCAAGTTGGTTTCAAATATTAGAGAAATATCCTGTCTTTGTTGGTACCTTTACTGTCTCATTCACCCATAGAATGTCCTGTTCTGACCTCATGTTTCCTGTCTGAAGTCCATGGGATTGATTCTTGAGCATTTCTGCTTCTCAGCTGGTTTGTTCTGGACCACATGAAGCGGCCTCACTGTCCTCTATGTGGTCATTTCTCCAGGGTCATCCTGGAATGCAAAGATATTCCCTGTGTCCCTTCTTCACTGCCATCAGACTTTATAAACCCCTCTCCCTTACCTCCTCCTCCCTCACCTACAACAACATGTGAGAAACTCAGTGATTATTTGCCTCCAACGTTGAGAGCAACTGTTCACTTGCTCCTGTTGAAATCAGCCTTTAATTGTTCACCAAACCAACTCTTTCTGTCCTGAACCAACTGCTTTCACCAATCTCTCTCCCATCTCCCATCAAACTCTATGTAAATTTGTCTGGTCCATGAAAGCCACCTCCTGCAGCCTTGAGCTTATTTCCACTCGAATAATAACCACTTCTGTTCCTGGTCCCATATTAGTTGATATTTGACATGTGTCCCTCTTCTCAGCTTCTTCACCATTGCTTTCAAAATCACTATTGTCACCCCTTTCTCAAAAGTTGAGGCCCAACCCCTCTGTTCTTAAAAAACTACAATCCCATCTCATACCTCCCTTTCCTCTCCAAATCCCTTCAATATGTTGTTGCCTCCCAAATCCGTGCACATCCTTCCAACAATATCATATATGTTAATTGCTGAAAATGGAGACATGTTGTCTAAGCTTTTCATCTTGCACTCATCAGGACAATACACAAGAATAACCAATGTAAGGGAAAACAACAACTTATATTGCATGAGCAGAGAGTGCTGATTGGTTGGCAAGTGAACTCTGATTGGTAGAGGCGTTGCCCTGGAGATGCACCAGTTTACGGTGACTGACAGTTAACTGCCAAGATTTTTTTGAAATTTAAACCAGGCAGTTTGACTCTGATTGGTCAAGGCATTGCTCTGAGGAATGAACCATCAAATGGCTGTCACTTATTTTGTTCAGCTGAAACAGGCGCTATGTGTGTACATGTTCTTTCTGTCTGCAACGAACAGGGGTCTCAAGTTCTGGACTACCAAACAACCATCATGTTTGCATCTCTTCAGTCAGGTTTCTATCCCTGCCACAATACTCAAATGGTCCCAAACAAATTAAAATATTGCACCTCTGTGACTGTTACTGTGGAGCAGAATCCCTCCACATGACCGCCTCAGTCGCTCTGCAATCTTTGACACGATTGACCATGCAATTCTCCTTCAATGTCTCTGATCCATTCACCAGTTAACTAGTACTGCCCTTGTATGGTTTTTCCTCCAGTTAAACATTGGGAGGACAGGAGCCACCATCTTCGAGTCCACAGCACAAACTCTGTACCTTCCACTCTCTACTGCTACCCCTTGGCCTTTGTCTCAGCCAGACTCATAATGTTTGTCACCTTGGTTCCCATTTGACCTCACAATGAGCATCAGGAACTCATATTCGCTCATCACAAAGACCTACTTCTATAACATCAAAGTCCTCCATTCACTCGACAGTCCACGTGCTGTTGAATCTCTCATCCATGCTCTTGTCATCTCAAGACTCACTTTATCCAATGTCCTCCTGGTCGACATCCCATTTACAAGGTTAACAAACCTCAGCTCCACTAAAACTCTGCTGCCCACATCCTATCCCATCCAAGCTCCTCTGATATGACCAGCAAATTCTTGTTGAATTTCATTAGGTCCGAGGCCTCCAAATCCTCAAATTTAAATTTCTGATCCTTGCAGATCCTTCCATATGATAATATCTTTCTATATCAATAACATTCTGCAGCCCAACTAAAACCCACCGTCCACTCACAAAACTCTTCTGCATCCATGTTAATGTTCTATCGCTTTTCCCTACCATTTGTTGTGATGCTTTAATCATCAAGGCTCTATCTAGGGATCTATATGGCGATTAGATCTAAAGGATTTATCTTTATTTGTGCCACTAGTTAATTTTATGCTGCAAGCTTCACGTTATCAGAGAAAGAATCTTTAATTTTATTGTTTTACTATTATTCTTTGCATGGACCAGATTCACTGATGAACTGGCAGCATTAAATTCTCTGCCCTTTCTGTCCCACACTGCTGCTTGGAGACAAATCACTACACTGCTCTGTTGCCTCGAATTTCTCTTTAGATTTCTAAATCTCCTTTTACCTGAACCCTCCTCCACACTTTTACTTCAAAACCCTGCCCAGATCCCTAGTTAAATGATTCAGCAGGACACTGATCTCAGCCTGGTTTAACTGGTGTTCAAACCAATGGAACAGCTCCCTCTTTGCCCAGTAATGGTGCGAGTGCCCCATGAATCGAAGCCCCTCCTTTCCACATCCACACATTCAGCCACACATTTAAATCTTTAACCTTCTTGAACCTATGCAATTGATGTGTGGTCCAGGTAACAAGCAGATTATTACCTTTGAGGTTCTTCAATTTAATTTGGACACCAACTCCTCAAACTCATTCAGTAGAACATCATTCCTATTTCTACATATGTCATTTGTTCCTGTGTCAACCATGACATCTGGATCCTCCCCCTCCCACTCCAAGTTCATCTCCAGCCGTGAGGAGGTGCCTTTCACCCTGGCACTGGGAAGACACACAGCCTTTGGAACTCCAGGTCGTGGCTGCAGATAAAAGTATCTATTCCCCTGACTCTACTGTCCCCTATCATTGTCACATTCTGTTTCACTGCCCCACCTGAATGTCTTCCTGCACCATGGTGTTATGGTCAGTTTGCCCATCCACCCTGCAGTCCTTGTTCTCATCCACAAAGGTAGCAAGTACCTCATGCCTGTTGGTCAAAGTCAAGGGCCAAGTCTCCTCTATCATTAAATGTTGGATCTCCATACCTGTCTGAATCACAGTCACATCCTCCTTTCCCTGACCATTGACTAACTCTGAAGTTCAACTTAACCTAAGGGGTGTGACTGCCTCCTGGAACAATGTGTCCAGGTAACTCTCCCCCACTCTGAGGATGAACAATGTCTGCAGCTCAGTATGTACCTCACAACTTGGAGATAAAGTTACTTGAGCTGCAGACGCCTTTTCACCCAGAGGGTGGTGGGTGTCAGGAATTCAGTGTCAGGAATGGTGGTGGAGACAGAAACCTTTTAAAAGGTACCTGGACATGCACCTGAACTGCTGTAACTGGCAAGTCTCTGGACCAGGTGCTGAGAGGTGGGATTAGATTGGGCAGCTAGTTTCTTTTTTCGGCCGGCACGGACACGATGGGCTGAATGGACTCCTTCTGTGTTGTAATTGTTCTACGGCTCTTTGGTTACAGACATGGGACACCAGCAATGTGTCTGACTGATAATGGAGGAGAATTTGCCAATAATGAGTTCAGAGACATGTGTGAAAATATGAACATCATAGTCATGAATCCTGCAGCTGAATGTTCTTTTAGCAATGGACTCTGTGAAAGGAATCAGGTGGTGATCGCTGAAATACTGCTAAATGTTTTAGCTGATCAACCTCACTGCAAGTTAACAACCACCTGGCATGGACGGTTCACACAAAGAATTCACTCCAGATAGTTGGAGACTATAGTCCCCATCAATTAGTCTATGGGTGAAACCCAAATCACATTCTGCTCTGTGCAATAGTCCTCCTGAGATAGAAGATATTACAATTCGTTTCATTTTACTGTATAACTGAATAACTGAAAATTTGAAAAGCACTGAGACATCGTTTAAGATCATCTGAGACAAACTTCAATTCAGGAGATTTAATATCCTATAAAAGAGAGGGTCATAGGTAATGAAAAGACCCTGGGAAGGTAATAGGTGGTGTTGGGAAGTCAGTACTTATCAAACATGGCAATCAAACTGTTATTGTTCATTCAGCACATTAAATGTAAAATCTCAGACTCTGAGCAGCCAAGAGAAGCAACTGAGGCAACTTGGACCTCAAATGTTCATGTGTTTGTGATGGAGGTCCTGAGGAATTGTTAATCTGAGTGTGGCAGGAAGGGAAGATTGGAGGGAAGCAAAATTGGTAACAGGAAGGAAAAAAGGAGTAAGGGAAATTAGAAGACAGACGAAGCAAAGGCAAGAATCAAATAGTATCAGAATGTGAAATAATGTTAAAAAGTCAAAGTGCACTCTATCTGAATGTACACAACATTCACAACAAGGTAGATGATTTGAAGGCACAAATAGAGGTAAATAGATATGATTAAATTTCCATTTCAGAGACATGGTTACAGGGTGACCAAGGCTGAATCACAGAATCACAGAATTGTTCCAGTGCAGAAGGAGGCCATTCAGCCCATCATGTCTGCACCAGCCCTCCTAATGAGCATTTCACCTAGTGCCACTCCCCTGCCTTCTCCCCATAACCCTGCACATCCTTCCTTTTCATATAACTGTCTACTTCCCTTTTGAATGCCTCGATTGATCCTGCCTCCACCACACCCTCAGGCAGTGCATTCCAGACCTTAACTACATGCTGGGTGAAAAAGTTTTTCCTCATGTCACTTTTGTTTCTTTTACCAATCACTTTTAATCTGTGCCCCCTTGTTCTTGATCCTTTCACAAGTGGGAACAATTTCTCCCGATCTACTCTGTCCAGACCCCTCATGATTTTGACTACCTCTATCAAATCTCCTTTCAGTATTCTCCTCTCCAAGCAAAACAGTCCCAACTTCTCTTGTACTCGATGCCCATTTTAATAAAGCCCAGGGTATTATGTGCTTTCTAAGCCACTCTCTCAACCTGTCCTACCACCTTCAATGACGTATGCACATATACAGCAATATCCCTCTGCTCCTGCACCCCCTTTACAATTGTCCCCTTTATTTTATAGTGTCTCTCGATATTTTTCCCAACAAAATGAATCACTTCACATTTCTCTGCATTCATCTGCCACCTGTGTGCCCACTCCACCAACTTGTCTCTGTCCTTGTTTTAAGTTCTGCACTACCCTCCTCACAGTTTTCAATGCTTCCAAGTTTCCTATCGTCTGCAAATTTTGAAATTGTGCCCTGTTTACCAAGGTCTAGGTTATTAATGTATTTCAGGAAAATCAAAGGTCCCAACACTGACCCCTGGGGAACTCCACTACAAACCCTCCCCCGGCTCGAAATCCATCCATTACCCATTACTCTTTGTTTTCTATCATTCAACCAATTCCGTATCCATGTTACTGCTGTGCCATTTATTCTATGAGCTCTAACTTTGCTCACAAGTCTGTTGTGTGATACTGTATCAAACACCTTTAGGATGTCCATGTACACCAGGTTACAGCACTTCAGGCACGTGTCCAGGTACCTTTTAAAACAATTGAGGGTTTCTGCCTCCACCACCGTTCCTGGCAGTGAATTCCAGACAACTACCACCCTCTGGGTGAAAAAGTGTTTCCTCATGTCCCCTCTAATCCTTCTACCACTCACCTTAAACATGTGCCCCCCAGTAATTGACCATTCCAGTAGGGGAAAAAGGTCCTTCCTGTCTACTCTATCTAGGCCCCTCATAAGTTTGTACACCTCAATTAAGTCACCCCTCAGTCTCCTCTGTTCTAAGGAAAACAACCCTAGCCTATCCAATTGAAAACCGTGGTGCGGAGTCAACTCCCCCTTGTCCCTTTATTCCCTGCACCCACTTGATCCTGGCAGTCACATGGGACTGAAGTCCTCTTAATTCAGGCTCAGGCTGGGTGTTTGGGATTTCGGATTTCAAGAGAGCCACCCTCCAGCTTAATCCACAGCTACAGTTACTGGCTTAGTAGAAAGAGGAGGAATTCAGTCCTTTCTTTAAATATCAATTTACTTTATTCACATTGTTGTACAATGTAAGAATAATGCTTATACACTTCGTTAGACGAAAGCATGCAACTCCAACTGAGTTATACAGTTAATAACAAAACTCGCTAGACTTCATAAGCACACCCGCTAGGTTCCTCTGACCTTTCCCTGACCTCATCACAGAAAACTTAAGATTTTACCCAAAAAAGGGAGAGTTAACGCTGGCCAGGTGTTCCGTTCTCTCTCTCTCTTCTATGTCGTCGCCGCGTTGCTCACGCAGGGTCTTCCGCTTCTATGAAGGTTGATCTCCGGAGTTTTCGCTGGCTCTATGCCCAAAAACCTCTATTCTAATCCTCCTCTTATCTCTTCAAATCTGAGCTGTCTCATCTTCTCTTAATTGGCCCAGGCCCAAAGACCCCGGTATCACACCATGTCCAAATAAGGCCCTTTTCCTGTGATCGATCCTTTGTCTTGTCTCGTAAAGTAATTAGTTCAAACTGGTTTTTACCAGCACAGGCCAGTGTCCGAGCTCCAGATTACTACAGGTCAAACAATCCCAGCAGTTTGTAACTGATTCTGTGTTTCTTGCAGCCCCTGGCCAAGATCTCCCCCCTCATGATCCAAAGATTCTTATCTTAGGATCATCAAATTTCCCTTCTCCATGAACCATTTCTGAGAACGTCATTGTCCCCCAATGAGTGTGCAATACAGTTACATATAAAAAGATACGTTTTAAAACTTAATATATACAGCTTTTTTTTCCTCAGTTTTTGTTTATATTGATAACCGTTCCTTCTGTTTCATTATAGTCCCATCATCCAATCTTTGCAAAATTTCATTTTTCCACCTTCTCAGCTGACATACATTGAATATAACAATTATTAGCGCACAGAGAATCACTATGACAGCAATATGTGATACAATTCTGACCCATGGCTGTATTTGAACATTAGATCCCTCGATTTCTCTCTGTATGTGGATGTACAACTTCAGGTTGTCTTTCAAACACTTCCGCTTGGATCCGCAGTTGATCTCCCTGAGCTTCGATTGGAACATCGGTAGCATCAAGCATCACATGCCAACTGTGATTCTCTTGTTTTTCTCCTACTAACTTTAACTGATTAATGTGATACCAGCCACTCTTATCTGGTGCCGTCAATACTTTGTATACAGATGGACTAGTTTATCTACTATCTCATAGGGACCGGCGAACTTTGGACTCAAAACTGAGGTGGGCTTGTATATTCTGATCATTACCCTTTGTCCGGGGCTCAGCTCTATCGGGCTGGCTTTCGCATCGAAATAAGCCTTACTTTGCTGTCTCTTCTTTCCCTGTTGGTGAGCTGCCACGTAATTTGCTTCCCTCACTGTTTCTATGAATTGCTGTACCCATTTTTCTGACATAATACTGTCCACCTCGGGTTCGGACAAGTCCAAACCTACCAACCCCTCCATTCCTCTCATGTCCCTTCCCGTCATGAGTTTATAGGGAGTATAACCTGTTGATGAAGCTGCGGTATTCCTGATTACCATCATCACATAGGGCAAAACAACCTGCCAGGTCGCCTTGTGCTGCTGTACCATTTTAGCTCTCATGTTTTTCAATGTCCGATTCATCCTTCCCACAATTCCACTAGACTGTGGTCTATAGAGTATGTGGAATTTCTGTTTAACCCCAAAGTGGATCATTACATTTTGCATTACTTGGTCTGTAAAATGTGTTCCCTGATCTGATTCTATGCTTCGGGGTAAACCCCATCGAGTGAATACCCTTTCTAACAGAATTTTCACGGTGATTTTGGCTGTATTTGTTCTGGTTGGGAAAGCTTCCACCCATTTGGTAAACATATCTACTATTAATAGAAGGTATTTAAACCCTCCTGGAGTGGGGGGTAAGGGTCCTACATAGTCTATCTGTAAATTAGTCCAAGGCCCTTCTACTGGTCTAGTATGTCGGACGGCCCCTTTCTTGACATTCCTATCGGGGTTGTGTTGTGCACAGATCAAACAATTCTTGACGTAGTGTTCCACGTCACCTTTCATTCCAGGCCACCAGCACACCTCCTTTATCCTTTCCAGGGTACTCTCTGTCCCTTTGTGTCCCCATAAGTCTTGGTATCAGTGGATTATTTGGTTTCGTCCCCCCTCTGGCACTACAAATTTTCCTTCACATAAAACCATTCCGTCCTGAATATAAATCCCCTTGTACTCTTTGTATGTGTCTGACTCTACTCCTTCTATCAGTTTTTTCAATTCTCCATCTTTCTCCTGCTCCTCTGTTAAATCCATGACCTTAACCTGTTTCCCTTTCTGTTCTCCAATGTCCTCAATCGGTGGCTGCCATTCCTGCCCACTAACAGCACCTTGTTTGGCTAGCTCATCCGCTTTCCTGTTCCCTTCCAGAGTAAGTTTTGAATGAGCTTTTACATTCGTGATCCCATATCCTTTCCCCTGTGCTCCTTCAAAGATGTATCTTAATAATGGGGCCGATGGAAGGGGCTTCCCATCCGCTGAAACAAAACCTCTCGCCTCCCATAAGGGCAAATATTCCGTGAGGCTATTACAGACATACATGCTATCAGAATATATAACTGATCCAGGCGGGAAGTATTCCGGGTGACCAACCACATGTGCGACGGCTGCTAATTCTGCTGTCTGCGCGCTCATGGTTTTAGGCAATTTTAAGGCTGCGCTAAACTTTTCCTGACCGTGTTCATCTTCCACATATATCCCACACCCAGTCCTCCTCTCGTCATCCTGTACTGATGAGGAATCATCCACAAAAATTTTTAAGTGGGTTTCTTCCTTTCCCTTTGCATCTTTACTTTCTGTCCCCGTTGCTTTCTCCAATCCACTCCTACCCCCTCCTTTTTGTTTTGATACAAATGGTCCCTTGGGATCATTTGCTATCATGACTTGACACTCATGTTTCTCTCCTTGATATACTAGGTTGTCTGCCAACATAGTGGTAGTTTTTACTCCTTTCACGCTTATGTTTCTTCCCTGCAACAATAGTGTCCACCTCGCAATTCGGTTCTGACTTACTGACCCATCTTTGATCCTACCGTCTAATAGTAACTGTACAGGGGTATGTTCTGTCAATATTGTAAGTGCGTTCAGTCCCACTATGTAAGTAAAATACTGTACTGCCCAAAAAACTGCTATCAAATGTTTCTCGCACGTCGTATACCCCTGCTCTACCGGTGAAAGCATACACGAGGCATATGCTACTGGTCTCAATTTCCCGTGTGTCTCCTGCAACAGAACTGCTGAGAGGGTGGTGTCTGTGGTAGCTACCTCCAATGAAAACGGCTCAGTTGGATTTGGGGTTTTCAGAACAGGCCTGCTTTAAATCTGAAATGGCCTGTGTGCGTTCGATTTTCCACTCCCACGCCACATTCTTTTTCAATGGTTCCATTAATGGGGCCGCTTTTGCAGTGAATCCATCAATGTGGTCCCTGCAATATCCCACCAAACCCAGGAAAGATCTCAACCCTTTTACATCCCTCAGGACAGGGAGTCTGCTAACTGCTACTACCCTTTGTTGGTCAATTTCTCTCTTTCCCGGTGTCAAGATCATTCCCAAGTAAGTAACCTTCTGTTTCATAACCTGCGCTTTTTTAGGGTTTACTTTTAGTCCCAATTCGTGTAACAATTGTAGTAATTCACTTAGTAACTGATAATGTTCCTGTTCCGTTTCAGTTTGTAGCAGTAAATCATCTACATACTGCACCAGACATTCAGGCTGAGAGAACCTTTTTAACCCTTCCCTTAAACATTGGTGAAATATAGACGGGGAATTATGAAATCCCTGTGGCAGGGCGGTCCATGTATATTGTTGTCCTTGAAAGGTAAACGCAAATTTATATTGGCATTCTTTCTCCAGTGGAATAGACCAAAAACCGTTACTTATGTCTAAAACAATGAACCACTGTGCATCCTCATTTTGTTTAACTACCGTCTCTGGGCTAGTTGCTACGGTAGGGGCTGTTAACGGGGTTACCTTATTTAATTCACGATAGTCTATCGTTAAGTCTCCAGCTACCGTCCGGTTTCCTCACCAGCCAAATAGGTGAGTTGTTAGTGGAGGCTACCTGTCTTAATATCCCTTGCAGCAACAAACTCTGTATCACCTTTCCTGCCTCCTCTTCTGCCTGTTTCGGAAAACCACACTGCTTCTGTGGTTTGGGGTCTGGGCCCTGTATACACACACTCCCGGTCATTTTCCCACAGTCATGTTTATGTCGAGCAAATACTACTGAATTCCGTGTGATAATTTGTTGTACTTCACTATCGCTACTCATTTCTTCAGGTCTTGTCCACAATTCCCCGAACGTGCATATCCTATCCTGGTATTCCCCCACCGGGAAGGTTGTGTGATCTATACTATCCCTGCCCAAGGGCATTTGCCAAATCGCGCAATTAACAGGGTCAAAACAGAGTCCCGCTTTAGCCATGTAATCACACCCTAATATATGTTCTTGTTCTCTGGGTAACTCAATGAGAACCACTGAGTGCTCTATTGCTATGTCCCCCACACTGACTTCCAACGGTACGCTCACATATCCCACTTGTGAATGTCCTGTATTTCCACGTAAAACAAGTTTACTTTGAATTTTCCAATCTACTTTACTAACATTGGTGGTGTTTACGGTGGTTCGGGACCCTCGAGTGTCCCAAAGGAACGTGACAGGGCGGCCTCCAACCCTACCATTCACTAGGGGTCTCCCTGTGTTATCCCACCGCGTGTCACACAACCATAACGGAGAGGCCTGCAACTGTCATTGTGGTTCAGGGTACAACCCCGAAGACAGTGCTATCTCTCGTATATCACATTGAGGATTTGACCTATTCGGATCTTCCACGGGTAGGCTCTGGTGTTTGTTCTGGCCTCCTCCCTGACCTACATTTTCTCGTCTCGGGTTTGGGCATTCTCTTTTGAAATGTCCCTCCTGGCCACAATTATAGCAGTGGGTCGGCCAGCCCGGAATTCTCCCTGTTCCTGGGACGGATCCTCTCCCAATGCCTCTTCCCTTTCCTCCTGTCTGAAAGGCTGGGTGGGGTGCCCCTTGTGTAATTCCCCTCCCTTCATTTCTCCAGGTTATTGTCTGATCTTTTACAGGCATTGCCTTTCCCCCAGGGACCTTGGAGAATTTAGTTGTTTCCTTCTCCCATGCTCTAACCATCCTCCTGAGTACCCAAGCCTCTGTGTGCGTGTTATCAGAGGGATCAAATTGATCTGGTGTCCTTCTTGACTCCTCAGTGCCATGTGACACCAGCGTTCTCAGCCATCGGTTTCTAATCTCTGGTGTTGGATTGGCTCCAGCTTGGTTCGCTCCATATACCCCTTGAAACACTGCCCAGATGCGAGCCGCAAACGCGACAGGGTGTTCACCTTTTCTTTGATAGCATTTCGTTAGTGCCTCCACTGGATCCCCTCTATTAGCGCCCATGACATTTAATACTTGTTCTTTTAAATCCTCATTTGTGCCTCTACCGAGTTTTTGCTCCTCCGGTAGGGCGGAGTGTATGTGTGGGTGTAGGCACATTATAAGAACAAAGAACAAAGAAAATTACAGCACAGGAACAGGCCCTTCGGCCCTCCAAGCCTGCGCCGATCCAGATCCTCTATCTAAACATGTCGCCTATTTTCTAAGGGTCTGTATCTCTTTACTTCCTGCCCATTCATGGATCTGTCTAGATACATCTTAAAAGACGCTATCGTGCCCGCGTCTACCACCTCCGCTGGCAACGCGTTCCAGGCACCCACCACCCTCTGTGTAAAGAACTTTCCACGCATATCCCCCCTAAACTTTTCCCCTCTCACTTTGAACTCGTGACCCCTAGAAACTGAATCCCCCACTCATCTTATGTTAGTCGCTACAAATTAACCTCTAAGTTCCTGTTCTCTCTGTGCTTTGCCAATTTGGTTCGGCACGAGTCTCCCGCTGATTCAACGGAGAGATTTATCCTCAAGCCCACCCAGGGACGCCAATTATGTAAACCGTGGCATGGAGTCAACTCCCCCTTGTCCCCTTCATTCCCGATACCCAATTGATCCTGGCCGTCACGTGGGACGGAAGTCCTCTTAATTCAGGCTCAGGCTGAGTGTTTGGGATATCGGATTTCAAGGAAGCCACCTTCCAGCTTAATCCACAGCTACAGTTACTGGCTTAGTACAAAGAGGGGGAACTATCAATTTACTTTATTCACGTTGTTGTACAATGTAAGAATAAGGCTTATACACTTAGTTACAACATACAACTCCCACAGAGTTATACAGTTAATAACAAAACTAGCGAGAATTCATAAGCACACCCACTAGGTTCCTCTGACCTTTCCCTGACCTAGACACAGAATACAAAGGATATTACCCGAAAAAGGGAGAGTTAACGCTGGCCAGGCGTTCCGTTCTTTCTCTCTCTTTTATGTTGTTGCCGCGTCACTCACGCAGGGTCTTCCGCTTCCACGATGGTTGATCTCCGGAGTTTTCGCTGGCTCTATGTCCAAAAAGCTCTATTCTTATCCTGTTGCTTATCTCTCCAAATCTGAGCTGTATCATTCCGGTTGGTTTAAGCCTGCTCACCTCGTTCACAGCTTCTCTTAATTGGTCCAGGCCCAAAGACCCCGGTATCACACCATGTCCAAATAAGGCCCTTTTTCTGTGTCCTGTTCTTTGTCTTGTCCCATAAAGTAACTAGTTCAAACTGGTTTTTACCAGCACAGGCCAGTGTCCAAGCTCCAGGTTACTACAGGTCAAACAATCCCAGCAGTTTGTAATTGATTCTGTGTTTCTTACAGCCCCTGGCCAACAGCACAGAAAGAGGGAACTTGGCCCATCGTATCTGTGCTGGCCGAAAGCGAGCCACCAAACCTAATCCCACCTTGCTGCATTTGGTCCATAGCCCAGCAGGTTATGGCACTTGACGTACATATGCAGACAACTTTTATATGAGTTGAGTGTTTCTGCCTCTACTACCCTTACAGGCTGTGAGTTCCAGACCTCCACCACCCTCTGGGTGAAAAAGATTTTCCTCATCTCCCCTCTAATCATTCTACTATTCACTTTTAATCTATTCCTCTAGTCACTGATCCCTCTGCTAAATAAATAGGCCCTTCCCATCCACTCCACACAGGCCCCTCACAATTTTGTACATCTCAATCAAATCTCCTCTCAGTCTCCTCTGTTCCAAGGAGAACAAGCCCAGCCTATCCAACCTTTCATCATAGCTGCATTTTTCCAGTCCTGGCAACATCCTTGTAAATCTCTGTACCCTCTCCAGTGCAATTACATTCTTTGTGTAATGAGGTAACCAGAACTACACACAGTAGTCAAGTTGTGGCCTAACTATTGATACAGTTACAGCATAACACCCTGCTCTTATATTCTATACCTCAGTGAATAAAGAAAAGGATTCCAAATGTCTTCTTAACCAACTTATTGACCTGTCCTGCTACCTTCAGAGATCTGTGGACATTCACTCATCCAAGGTCTCTCACTTCCTCTACACCTCTCAGTATTCTCCCATTAATTGTGTATTCCTTTGCCTTGTTCGACCTCCTCAAATGCATCACCTCACACTTCTCCTGGTTGAATTCCATTTGCTACTTTTCTGCCCACCTGACCAGTTGATTTTCCTGCTCAATACAGCTATCCACCTCTCGATCTACCACATGACCAATTTTTGTGTTGTCTGCAAAATTCTTGATCATTCACCTGACAATTACATCCAAATCATTATTATATACCACAAAAAGCAGGTGACCTGGTACTGAGCCCTGCAGAACACCACTGGAAACAACCCTCCAGTCACAAAAACACCTGTTAACAATTACACTTTGTTTCCTGTCACTGAGCCAATTTTGTATCCACCTTGCTACAGTTCCCTGGATCCCATGGCTTTTATTTTTTTAACCAGTCTGCCATGTGGGACCTTTTTAAAAGCCTTGCTAAAATTCAAGTAGATCATATCAACTGCACTACCCTCATCAATCCTCCTTGCCATTTCTTGAAACACTTCAATCAATTTAGTTGGACACGATCTTCCCTTAACAAATCCATGTTGACTATCCTTGATTAATCTGTGCCTTTCTAAGTGACAGTTTATCCTGTCTCTCAGAATTGATTCCAGTAATTTGCCCATGACAAGGTTAGACTGACTGCCCTGTAATTATTCGGTCTATTCCTCACTCCCTTTTTAAACAGTGATACAATGTTAGCAATCCTCCAGTCCTCCAGCACCACACCTGTATCCAGTGAGGACTGGAAAATGATGGTCAGACCTTCCACTATTTCCTCCCTGGCTTCTTTTAACTGCCTGTGGTACATTCCCTCTGGCCCTGGTGATTTATCCAATTTCAAAGATGCTAATCCCATTGATACTTCCTGTCTCCCTATGTTTATCACATCCAGTACTTCACCCCCCTCTTCCTTCACTACAATACCTACATCATCCCCTCTTTTGTGAATACAGACACAAAGTATTCATGAAGAACCACACCAACATCTTCTGTCCCTACATATGGGTTACCTTTCTGGTCTTTTATGGGCCCTACTCTTTCCTTAGTTATCTTCCTACTCTTAATGTTTTGATAATTATTTTTGGATTTTCCTTGACTTTGCTTGCGAATATTCTTTCATGCCATCTTTTTGTTTCCTAATTTCCTTTTTGATTTCACCACTCCACTTTCTATACTCCTCTCGGTTTTCTGCAGTGTTGAGTTCTCGGTGTCAGACATAAGCTTTCCTTGTCTACCCTATCTTACCCTGTAAGCTCCTTGGCATCCAGGGGGCTTTAGATTTGGCCATCCCGTAGTGGAGACTTTGAGTACAATTAAGAGGTAGAAAATGATTTAAGACTAGCAGGAGTTGTATATAGATCCCTGGAAGTATCTGTGGAGTAGCAGCTGTAAATGCAGAAATTAGACAAGCATGTAACAAAGGGAGAGTGGTTTTAATGGAGGATTTTAACTTTCATTTGATTGGAATGAGCAGACTAGACATGTCTGAAAGATAATGAATTTCTTCAGTCTTTCCGAGATAATTTTCTGCAACAATACATCCTGGAACCGACAAGGGGGCAGTACATGTTAGATTTAGTAGTGAGTAATGAGCCAGGTTTAGTCAACAGTCTAATGCTGTGTGAACATTTATCGAATAGCAATCATAATATGATTGAGATCAACATAGTATTTGAAAGGAAGAAATGTAAAACAGCTGCTATGATTCTAGATTTCGGTAAGGCTGACTTCAATGTGTAAGAAATGGAATCCTTTAATAAATGATACTTCTCAGAGTGATCCATAATTCATATCGAAACCGTAAGCATTGGATGAAACAGCCACAGAGAAGCTGTTTTCCTCTCTCTCTCAGAAGGGACAGAGAAGCAGTTTCGAATGTCAGGATCATTACTGGTGTAAGGAAGATAGGGGGAGAGGAGTATGACATTCCCAAAGGGTTATATAGAAAACACTTGACGTCATACATATTTGTTACAAGAAATTTTATTTTTGCACTAAAATCTTAGAATTCTGTGCGTGTTTAAAAACTGAAAAAAAGGATTTCCAGTCGTCTTGGACTTGCAAATAGCTGGAATTTTTGGATGTTGACTTTGTTTACAATAATAGGAAAGCAAATGGTTGCAAGGAAGCCAGCCAGGGGTTTGACCTCCTCAAAACAACACTTTGAATGATAGTGGAGATTCTCTGTCTGGTCACGTGATCGGCTCAGGAAAGATTTTGCTTTCACTCTGGACTTTTTAAAAACCAGTGAATTGGACAAAGAGCAGGCATTTGAAACTTATACCTGACCTGCCTGGAGACTGGAAAAAAAAGCCCTCGCTATGTAAAGAAGAATTGCATCGCTTGAAAATAAATCCGGCATTTGAAAGGTTCAGATTCCTTTTGCCTCCTGTCTCTGAAGAGTTCCTGCATCCAGTGTGATTCCTTTTGCCTCCTGTCTCTGAAGAGTTCCTGCATCCAGTGTGATTCCTTTTGCCTCCTGTGTTTTGGGAAATCCTGGAACCTGAACAAAGCTTCTACTGCTGTGTTGCTGCTGTGAGTCCTGTTCAGACCAGTTGCTACACCCCTGCTGAAAGACCTGTGTAACAACTGCTGTAGTCGAATTGCCTTGAACACCGACCTATCAAACACTGTTCATCAACCTCGCCTGGAGAGACTTCGATAGGCATCCGACTAAGGAACTAAGGAGCTTTTCATAAATCTAGATTTATCTCATTATTAGTTAAGACTTATTATTGCTTTTCTAATAAATAGTTATTGTAGTTGTTAAAGAAACCTGGTTTGGTGTGTTTTATTCTGGGGGGAAAATAGAATGTCTAATGTTGTTATTCTTCAGTAGGTGGGAAACCTTATTGATATGCTGTGACCTATGGAGTGGTGGGACTGAATTAACATGATGTGGTAATGGAGAGGTAGAAATAGGTGTTGTTATGAAAGTGATTCTGTTTTTGTTCAAAATATTTTTTGAAGGAATTTATAGTTGAACTGAATAAATGTTGGACCAGTTTTTTTAAAAAAAGGGACCTATCAAGGGAGCACTGAAGGAATTGGATTGGCAATAATATTACTGGTTGCCACTTGACTCAAGTTAAAGATAGAACAGAAACCCTGCTAACAGGGGCAGAGAAGTGACAAGCGTCCCTTGATTGGACAGGTCCAGTAGCAGCAGAGAGCACCTGGGATGGGCAGAAAAATCACAAGCCTTTTGGTTGTGGGTCAGTGTGTATGTTTTATCTTCTGGAGTGAGAGGCTGATAAAGTCAAGTCTGCTGAAGAAGTGTTAAAAAAAGAGAAGACCACAACCCAGCTTCGTTTTCTAGCAAATCTCTGAAGGATCCTGAGAACTCCACTGTGTCAATTCATCTTGTTTCCTGTCTTTGAAGAAAGCCTGAAAAGAACAGTTCTAAAGGAACTCAGTGACCTGTCCTCATGTACTCAGAAATGAAACTGTATTCCAGTTTTGGAACAACATACCTCATAGAACATAGAAAAATACAGCACAGAAGGAGGCCATTCAGCTCTTTGTATCCGTGCCAGCCAAATCAGCTATCCACACAAACTAATCCCACCTTCAAACACCCGGTCCGCAGCCCCGCAGGTTACATAAGAACATACAAAATAGGAGCAGGAGTCGGCCATTCAGCCCCTCAAGCCTGCCCCATCATTCAGTAAGATCATGGCTGATCTGTCCCAGGCCTCAACTGCTCTTTCGGGCCTGCTGCGCATCCCCCTTGACTCCCTGAGATTTCAAAAATCTATCTATCGCCTCCTTAAATTCATTCAGTGACCTAGCCTCCACAAATTTCTGAGGTAGAGAATTCCAGAGATTTACCACCCTCTGAGAGAAGAAATTCGTTCGCATCTCAGTTTTAAATGTGTGCCCCCTTATTCTGTAACTATGTCCCCTAGTTCGAGATTCCCCACCAATGGAAACATCTTCTCAAGATCTACCCTGTCAAGCCCCCGTAAAATTTTATATGTTTCAATAAGATCACCTCTCATTCTTCTAAACTCCAATGAATAAAGGTCTAACCTGTTTAGTCGTTCTTGATAAGACAACCCCTTCATTCCAGGAATCAGCCTCATGAACCTTTTCTGAACTGCCTCCAATGCTAGTATCTCCTTCCTTAAATATGGGGACCAAAATTGTATGCAGTACTCCAGGTGCAGCCTCACCAACACCCTGTACAGTTGTAACAAGACTACCCTATTTTTAAACTCTAACCCCCGAGCAATAAAGGCCAAAATTCCATTTGCCTTCTGAATTACCTGCTGCACCTGCATGCTAACTTTTTGTGTTTCACGTACAAGAACACCCAGATCCCTCTGTACTGCAGTATTTTGTAGTCTTTCTCCATCTAAATAATAATTTGCATTTTTATTCTTCCTGCCAAAGTGGATGAACTCACACTTTCCCACATTGAACTCCATCTGCCAAGGTTTTGCCCACACACTTAACCTATCTATATCCCTGTGCAGATTCTTTGTGTCCTCATCACATCATGCCTTCCTACCCATTTTTGTATCATCAGCAAATTTGGATACATTACACTCTGTCCCTTCCTCCAAGTCATTGATGTAGATAGTAAATAGTTGAGGCGCTAGGACCGATCCTTGTGGCACCCCACTAGTTACGGCTTTCCAACCTGAAAAAGACCCATTAATCCCGACTCTCTGCCTTCTGTGTATTCGCCAATCTTCAATCCATGCCAACACATTACCCCCAATACCCTGAGCTTTTATTTTGTGCAATAACCTTTTATGTGGCACCTTATCGAACATCTTCTGAAAATCCAAATACACTACATCTACTGGTTCCCCTTTATCCATTCTGCTTGTTATATCCTCAAAGAATTCTAACAAATTTGTCAAACATGATTTCCCTTTCCTAAAACCATGTTGACTCTGTTTGATTGCATTATGCTTTTCTAAATGTCCTGCTATTTCTTCCTTAATAATGGACTCCAGCATTTCCCCAATGACAGATGTTAAGCTAACTGGGCTATAGTTTCCTGCTTTCTGTCTCCCTCCTTTCTTAAATAAGGGCATCACATTAGCAGTTTTCCAATCTGCTGGTACCCGACCGGAATCCAGTGAGTTTTGGTATATTGTGACTAATGCCTCCACTATCTCTGCAGCCACTTCTTTAAAACCCTTGAATGCATGCCGTCTGGTCCTGGTGACTTGTCTGCCTTTAGTCCCATCAGTTTGTCCACCACCTTTTCACTCGTGATAGAGATTGTTACAAGTTCCTCCCTCCCATTTACACCTTGATCATCTATTATTGTTGGGATGTTTATAGTGTCCTCAACTGTGAAGCCCGATGCAAAATATCGGTTTAAATTATCTGCCATTTCCCTGTTCCCTGTTATTAATTCCCCAGTCCCACATTTACTTTAGCTACTCTCTTCCTTTTTATATACCCGTAGAAGCTCTTATTGTTTGTTTTTATATTTCTTGCCAATTTATTCTCATAATCAATTTTCTCCTTTATTAGTTTTTTAGTCATCCGCTGCTGGTTTCTAAAAAATGTCCAATCCTCTGGCCTAACACGAGCTTTTGCCGATTTGTATACCTTTGTTTTTGATTTGATTCTCTCCTTGACTACCTTTGTTATTTACAAGTGATTCATCATTCTCATCGAGTTCTTCCTTCTGACTGGAATGAATGTTTGCTGAGTGTTATGAAATATCTGCTTAAAAGTCTGCCACTGCTCCTCTACTGACTTCCCCTGCAGTCTGTTTTCCCAGCCTGCTTTAGATAACTCTTTCTTCATACCTCTGTAATCGCCCTTGTTTAAGTTGAAGACACTGGTTTGAGACCCTTGTTGCTCACCCTCAAACTGAATTTGAAATTCTACCATGTTATAATCGCTTCCCCCTGGAGGATCTTTAACTACGAGATCTCTTACTAATCCTACCTCATTACACATTACCAAATCTAAAATAGCCTGTTCCCTGGTAGGTTCTGCAACATATTGTTCTAAGAAACAATCCCTGATCCACTCGACAAATTTGTCTTCCATTCTATCCTCACCAAGTTGATTTGTCCAGTCGAAATGCAGATTAAAATCACCCATGATAATTGCAGTGCCCTTATTACACACCTCCATTATTTCCTGATTAATATTTTGTCCTACAGAGTGGCAACTCCTTGGGGGTCTATTGAACATTCCCACCCATGATTTCCTTTCCTTGCTATTCCTTATTTCCACCCAAACTGATTCTAGATCACAATCGATTACACCTATATCATTACTCACAACTGTACTGATCCATTCCTTTAATAACAAAGCTATCCCACCTCCTTTTCCTTTCTGCCTATTCTTCCTGAATGTCGTATATCCTTGAATATTGAGTTTCCAGTCCTGGTCATCCTGTAACCACATCTCTGTGATAGCTATCAAATCATATTCATTTGTTTCTAACTGTGCCATCACAAATGCTATGTGCATTCAGATAAAGAGCCTTAAGCTTTGACTTTTTACTATTTTTACCTGCTCTGGTTCTAATTTCTGCTGTATTCTTATGCTTGTATTCTCTGTCCCTTCCTATCACACCCTGATTGATGTATGCCCCTTCACTACCCTACACCTCTGCTCTCTCATTACTTTTCGACTTTTTAAACTTCCTTTCAATTGAAACCTCCCCGCCCCCCCCCCCCACTATTTCATTTAAAGTCTTATCTACAACCCTAGTTATACGATTCGCCAGGACACTGGTCCCAGCATGGTTTAAGTGAAGCCCATCCCAATGGAACAGCTCTCTCTTTCCCCAGTAGTGGTGACAGTGTCCCATGAATTGGAACCCATTTCTCCCACACCAATAGTCGAGCCAAGCATTTACCTCTCTAATCTTATTTACCCTATGGCAATTTGCACGTGGCTCGGGCAGTAATCCGGAGATTATTACCTTTGTGGTTCTGCTTTTTAATTTAGTCCCGAGCTGCTCATCATCCCTCAGCAGAATCTCTTTCCTAGTCCGAACTATGTCATAGAGTCATAGAGTGGTACATCATAGAAACAGACCCTTCGGCCCACCACGTCCATGCCAACCATAATGCCTATCTATACTAATCCCACCTGCCTATATTAATTCTATTTCCCTCTGTGCCTTGCTCATTCAAGTACCTGTCCAGATGCCTCTTAAATGTCACTACTGTTCCTGCCTCCATCACCTCCTCAGGCAGCTCATTCCAGATACCCACTATTCTTTGTGTGAAAAATTTACCCCTTTGATCCCCTTTAAACCTCCTCCCTCTCACCTTAAATCTATGCCTTCTACTTTTAGTCACCCCGACCATGGGAAACAGACTCTGGCTATCTACCTCATCTATGCCTCTCATAATTTTACACACCTCTATCATGTCCCCTCTCAGGCTCCTTCACTCCAGGGAAAACAGACCCAGCCTATCCAATCTCTCTTTATAACTCTGCTCTTTATATCCCGGTTCCTCTCACCTGTTCCCGCTCTCACTACCGCTGCTTCTGGTCTCGGGCCTGGGGTCTCCGCTATTTATACCCCGGCTCCTGGTGCTTGTTCCTGCTCTTACCGCTGCCACTTCTCTTTGCACCTTAGGTACATGCCCAGGTACCTTTGAAAAGATTTGAGGGTCTCTGCCTCCACCACCATTCCTGGAAGTGAATTCCAGAAACCCACCACCCTCTGGGTGAAAAGATTTCTCTTCATGTCCCTTCTATCAATCACCTTAAATCTGTGTCCTCTGGTAACAGACCTCCCACCAGGGGAAACTGGTCCTTCCTGTCTACTCTATCCAGGTCTGTCATAATGTTGTACACCTCAATCAAGTCACCCCTCAACCTCCTTAATTCCAGGGAAAACAACCCCAGCCGATCCAATCTTTCCTCATAGTTGTAACCCTCAAGCCCATGCAACATTCTTATAAATCTCCACTGCACTCTCTCCAGGACAATTATGTCCCTCACCATGGGGAGGGGATCACAGTGTTTTCTGTTGTGTAAACAGCACAAGAATTGACTCTGTCCATACAGTCCTGTCTAGAACAGTACATGGAATAAACCAAGGTGAAGAGGTGCTGAGCACCGGGTGACTCAGTGGAATGGGAACAGGATCTGTGTCTGTGATATAAATCATCAGAAAAGAGGATAACATTGGAACGTGGGCACTGCAGTCAGGTGAAGAAGGACAGAGACCGGTCATCTCCAGATCCAGGCCTATAATCAACACTGGTAATGTCCAGCAGTGTGGGTGATTGTAAGTTTCAGACAAATCGTATTGGAGTTTGTGTTAGGAGGTATTTTGTAAATTTCAGTCAACCTTGTATGGGGGTTTGTACTGTGAGGTATTGTTGTTAATTCTGGTCAAATCACAGAGGGGTTTGTACAGGGGCGCGGGGGGTGAAACTTGTGAGTTTAATAAACAAACGAATCTGAGATTGAGCCAAACCTTGGCGTGCATTTTGTTTTCATAATTCCTGGAGACCAAGAACTATTGTAAGGGGAAAAGGGAATGGAATCTCTTACACTTGGTTCCCTGTTACTTCTGGGAGATTTTCTATATCTTCCTCCGTGAAGACAGACACAAAGTAATTGTTTATTTTCTCTGCTACTTCTCTATTCTCTATTATAAATTCTCCTGTCTCCGCCTGTAATGGACCCACATTTGTCCTTGCTAATCTTTTCCTTTCCACATACCTAAAGAAGCTTTTAGAGTCCGCCATGATGTTTCTCACTAGCTTGCATTCATATTTTCTTTTCCCTTTCTTTATCAGTTTCTTGGCCATCTTTTGCTGGATTCTAAATTGCTCCCAATGCTCGGGTTTCCCACTTATTCTGGCAACTTTATCAGCCATTTCCTTTGATCTAGTTCAATCTTTAACGTCTTTTATTAGCCATAGTTGATTCATCTTTCCTGTTGGGTGTTTTTGTCGTACAGGAATGCATATTTGTTGTAGACCATGTAATATTTCCTTAAATACCAGCCATTACCGTCTACTGTCAAATCTTTTAATGTATTTTCCCAATCCCATAGCCATCTTGCCCCTCATCCCTTCCTAGTTTCCTTTGTTTAAATTTAAGACCCTAGTTTCAGAATGAACAATATCACTTTCAAACTTAATGTAAAATATTTCATATTATGGTCACCATTTCTCAATGGCTCCATGATAGCAAGGTTATTAATTAGATCTTTCTCATTACATAATACTAAATCTAAAATAGTCTGATCCCTAGTTGGTTCTTCAACGTACTGCTCCAGAAACCCATCTCATACACACTCCAGGAATTCATCCTCCACAGTGTTAGTGCTGATTAGGTTTACCCAGTCTATATGTAAATTGAAGTCACCCATTATTACTGTATTAGCCATGTTACATACACCTCTAATTTCCCAATTTACACCATGCCCGACATTACTACTACAGTTTGGTTGCCTAGAAACCAATGTTTGCTGCACCTTGCTGTTTCTTAGTTTCATCCAAATTGATTCTACATCTTGTTCCTTTGGTGTGCTGATTGCAAGTTGAGGGTGGAGATTCGAGTTTTGTAAGTGGGGATTTTAAGTGTGGTTATCTTTATAAAAGTCTGGTCTGCAGTTGGCAAAGAGTTACCGTCTAATTTAAAGTAGGGTTAAGAATGTGAAATAGTGTTAAGAAAGTAAAGTAAGTTTCTTACAGTCTTAGGCAGGGATTAACAGGCTCTACTGCAGAGTAGCTGATTAGTTAAGTAGCTGACCATTCTAATCCGATTGCTGCAGTTTCAGTTTCAAAAGGTATCAATACAGAGGTCTGGGTGCAGCCTGCAAACGGAGTGCAGATTGCAAGCTGAGTGTGAAGATTTGAGTTTGGTGAGTGGTGAGTTCAGTGAAGGGGGAGGAGGTGCTCCATTTTCAACTTTTTTTTTCTTTTTTAACCCTCCAGTATTTGGTTCTTGCTTCAGTGCAGTGGAAGGAGCTGTTTGGTGAGTACCTGGTAAGTTATTCTACTCATAATAAATAGTCTGTAAAGTTAAGGTATGGCAGGGCAACTCTGCTGAGTGGAATGTACAGTTTGTAGCACATGGGAAGTCATGGATTCACCATGTGTCTGAGACAGACACATCTGCAGTAAGTGTCACCGGCTGCAGAAGCCTGAGCTCCAGGTTTCGGAACGCGAGCGGTGGTTGGAGTCACCGTTGTGCATCCGCGAGGCGGAGGACTATGTGAATAGCACATTTCGGGAAGTGGTCACACTGCAGGTTAGGAGCATTTTATTTTACTCATTCATGGGATGTGGGCGTTGCTGGCCAGACCAGCATTAATTGCCCATCCCTAATTGCTCTTGAGAAGGTGGTGGTGAGCTGCCTTCTTTAACCGCTGCAGTTCACGTGGGGTAGGTATACCCACAGTGCTGTTAGGAAGGGCGTTCCAGGATTTTGACCCAGCGACAGTGAAGGAACGGCGATATAGTTCCAAATCTGGATGGTGTGTGACTTGGAGGGGAACGTGCAGGTGGTGGTGTTCCCATGCATTTGCTGCCCTTGTCCTTCTAGTTGGTAGAGGTCGCGGGTTTGGAAGGTGCTGTCTAGGAGCCTTGGTGCGTTGCTGCAGTGCATCTTGTAGATGGTACACACTGCTGTCACGGTGTGTCGGTGGTGGAGGGAGGGAATGTTTGTAGATGGGGTGCCAATCAAGCAGGCTGCTTTTTCCTGGATGGTGTCGACCTTCTTGAGTGTTGTTGGAGCTGCACCCATCCAGGCAAGTGGAGAATATTCCATCACACTCCTGACTTGTGCCTTGTAGATGGTGGACAGGCTTTGGGGAGTCAGGAGGTGAGTTACTCGCTTCAGGATTCCTAGCCTCTGACCTGCTCTTGTAGCCACGGTATTTATATGGTTACTCCAGTTCAGTTTCTGGTCAATGGTAACCCCTAGGATGTTGATAGTGAGGGATTCAATGGTAATGTCATTGAATGACAAGGGGAGATGGTTGGATTCTCTCTTGTTGGAGATGGTCATTGCCTGGCATTTGTGTGGCGCGAATGTTACTTGCCACTTATCAGCCCGAGCCTGGATATTGTCCAAGTCTTGCTGCATTTCTACACGGACTGCTACAGTATCTGAGGAGTCATGAATGGTGCCGAACATTGTGCAATCATCAGCGAACATCCCCACTTCTGACCTTATGATTGAAGGAAGGTCATTGATGAAGCAGCTGAAGATGGTTGGGTCTAGGATACTACCCTAAGGAACTCCTGCAGTGATGTCCTGGAGCTCAGATGAGTGACCTCCAACAACCACAACCATCTTCCTTTGTGCTAGGTATGACGCCAACCAGCATGCAGGCAGATAGGGAATAGGTGTGCGCCAGGCAGTCTAAGAGAACCAGGCAGGTAGCGCAGGAGTCCCCTGATATGATCTCACTCGCTAATCAATTTTCCAAATTGGATACTGGTGAGGGTGATGGTTCCACAGAGAAGAGCAGTCAGATCCAAGTTTGTGACACCACAGTTGACTCAGCTGCACAGGAGGGGAGGGAGAAGAGTGGAAGAGCAGTCCTGATAGGGGATTCATTATTTAGGGAAACATATAGGCGTTTCTGTGGAATTAACCATGACTCCGGGAATGTCTGTTGCCTCCTTGGTGCCAGGGTCAAGGATGTCACAGAGCTGCTGCAGGACATTCTTCTGGGGGAGGGTGAACAGCCAGAGGTCGTGGTCCACGTTGGTACCAATGACATAGTTAAGAAGGGGGATGAGGTTTTTAGGGAACTAGGAAGGAGATTAAAAAGGACCTTAAAAGCAGTAATCTCAGGATTTCTCCCAGTGTCACCTGCAAATGAGCATAAGAATAGGAGGACTGATCGATTGAACATGTGGCTGGAGAATTAGTGTCGGAGGGAAGGCAGCAGATTTCTGAGACATAGGGACCGGTTCAGGGGCAGGTGGGACCTGTACAAGGTGGACGGGTTGCATCTTAGCAGGACTGGGACAAATATCCTCGCAGGGAGATTTGCTTGTGCTGTAGGGGAGGGTTTAAACTAGAACGGCAGGGGGATGGGAACCTGAGAGGGAGCTCAGATTGGAGGGAAACAAAACTGGTAACTTGTCAGGGGTGTGGGAACCAGGAGCAAGTATCAGAGAGGAATACCAAGGTGCACAGAATACCGGAGGGATATAGCATGAGTGTGGTTATTAGGTGGGGTCAGACTAAGGGAGAAAGTAATAAAGTGTGAATCAGGGTTAATGTGTATGTATGTGAATGCACAGAGTGTGGTTAATAAGACTGGTGAGGTACAGGTGCAGATTGCCATGTGGAAATATGATGCTGTAGCTATAACAGAGACCTGGCTCAAAGAAAGGCAGGACTGGGTGTTAAATATTCCTGGATACAAGGTGTTCAGGAAAGATCGGAAAGGGCAAAAAGGGGGAGGGGTGGTGGTATTGATTAAGGAGAGCGTTACAGTGTTAGAGAAAAAGGATGTCCCAGAGGGGTCGAGGACAGAATCAATTTGGTGAGAACAAAGGAACAAAAAAGGTGCAGTTACATTGCTCAGTGTTGTATATAGGCTACCAGCTAGTGGGAAGGACATGGAGGAACAAATTTACAAGGAAATTATAGACAGGTGCGAAAATTATAGGGTATTTTAAATGGGGGACTTTAATTATCCAAACATAGACTGGGACAATAGTAGTGTAAAGGGCAGTGAGGGGCAAGAGGTCGTAGAGTTTGTTCAGGAAAACTTTCTACAACAGTATGTTGCTCGTCCAATGAGAAAGGAGGCACAGCTCGGCCTGGTTCTTGGGAATGAGGTGGGCCAAGTGGATCAAGTATCAGTAGGAGAGCATTTAGGGGATAGTGATCATTATATCATAAGTTTTAGGCTGACTATGGAAAAGGACAAAGAGCAATCCAGGGTAAGAATAATTAACTGGGGGAAGGCCAACTTCAATGGGGTAAGAATGGAGCTGGGCGAATAAATTGGAGGCAAAGTTGGCAGGAAAACCGATAGATGAACTATGGGCAACCTTCAAAGAAGAGATAGTTTGGACACTGCTGATGTATATTCCTTTGAAGGGGAAAAGTAGGGCAAACAAATCCAGAGCTACCTGGATGACAAAAGAGGTCGAGATTAAGATAAAGAATAAAATGTGTGCTTATGACAGATGCCAGGTAGAAAATGTTATTGAGAACCAGGCTGAATATAGAAGGTCAAAAGCGGAGTGAAAAAGCAAATAAGAGAAGCAAAGAGAGAGCATGAAAAGAGACTGGCAGCTAACATTAAAGAAAATCCCAAAGTTTTGTATTGGTATATAAATAGTAAAAGGATGGTAAAAGGAGGTGTGGGGTTGATTATGAACCAGAAAGGGGATTTACAGATGGAGGCAGAGGGCATAGCTGAGGTATTAAATGAATACTTTGCATCTGTCTTTACCAAATAAGAAGATGATATCCAGGCAATGTTGAAAGAGGAGGTAAGTCCGACACTAGAGGGGTTTAAAATTGATAAAGAGGAAGTATTAGATAGGCTGTCTGCACTTAAAGTGGATAAAACACCAGGACAGGATGAGATGCATTCAAGGTAACTGAAAGAAGTGAGAGTGGAAATCACAGAGGCACTGGCCATAATCTTTCAATCTTCCTTAGACTCAGGGGTGGTGCCAGAGGACTGGAGAATTGCAAATGTTACATCCTCGTGCAAGAAAGGGTGTAAGAATAAGCCCAGCAATTACAGCCCAGTCAGTTCAACTTCGGTGGTGGGAACATTTCAACAAAAAAAATTGGGACAAAATGAATAGTCACATGGACAAATATGAGTTAATTAAGGAAAACCAGCATGCATTTCTTCAGGGACCATCCTGTTTAACCAACTTGCTGGAGTTTTTTGAGGAGGTAACTTGATGAAGGCAATACTGTTGATGTGGTGTATATGGACTTTCAAAAGGTTTTGATACAGTGCCACACAACAGACTTGTGAGAAAACTTGCAGCTCAGGGAATAAAAGGGACGATAGCAACATGGATACAAATTGGCTGAGTGGCAGGAAACAAGGAGTAGTGGTTAATGGATGTTTTTCAGGCTGGAGGAAGGTTTGTCGTGGAGTTCCCCAGGGATCAGTGTTGGGCCCCTTGCTTTTCCTGATCTAGACCTTGGTGTACAGGGCACAATTTCAAAGTTTGCAGATGGTACTAAAGTTGGAAGCATGTGAACGGTGAGGAGGATAGTGTAGAACTTCAAAAAGACATAGACAAGTTGGTGGAATGGGCAGACGGGTGGCAGGTGAAGTTCAATGCAGAGAAATGTGAAGTGATTCATTTTGGCAGGAAGAACATGGAGAGACAATATAGAGGAAAGGATAAATTCTAAAGGCGGTGCAGGAGCAGAGGGACCTGGGTGTATATGTACATATGTCATTGAAGGTGGCAGGACAGGTTGAGAGAGTGGTCAATAAAGCATACAGTGTCCTGGTCTTTACTAATAGGGGCATAGAGTACAAGAGCAAGGAAGTTATGTTGAACTTGTATAAGACACTAGTTCGGCCTCAGCTGGCGTATTGCATCCAGTTCTGGGCATTGCACTTTAGGAAAGACATGAATCATTGGAGATAGTACAGGAAAGATTCATGAGAATGGTTCCAGGGATGAGGAATTTCAGTTATGAAGATAGATTGGAGAAGGTTGGACTGTTTTCCTTGGAGAAGAGAAGGCTGAGAGGTGATTTGATAGAGGTATTGGAAATCATGAGGGGTCTGGACAGAGTCGATGGAGAGAAACTGTTTCCACTCATGAAAGGATCGAGAACGAGAGGGCACAGATTTAAAGTATTTGGTAAGAGAAGCAAAAGTGACACGAGGAAAAACTTTATCACACAGCGAGTGGTTAAGGACTGGAATGCGCTGCCTGAGAACGTGGTGGAGGCAGGTTCAATTGAAGCATTCACAAGGGAATTAGACTGTTATCTGAAAAGGAAGAATGTGCAGGATTACGGGGAGAAGGCAGGGGAATGGAATTGAGGGAATTGCTCTTTTGGAGAGCCAGTGCAGACACAATGGGCCGAATGGCCTCCATCTGCACTTTAACAATTCTGTGATTCTAAGATCCTCTCTCACGAATGTTCTGATCTCATCTCTTGTTCAGAATGCTACTGTACCTCCTTTTCCTTTTTACCTATCATTCCTAAATGTATATCCTTGAATACTCAGTTCCCAGTCAGAGAGTTCCCTGAGAACAGCGGGAAGCAGCGACAGAGGGGCTGGGCATAAAGAGCCCAGGAGAGTGAGAGAGAGAGCGGGAGCAAGCGTGGTTTCCCTGAGAGCGATGGGAAACAGCAGGAGCAGAGCGGGGCATATAGAGTCCAGGAGAGAGAGAGAGAGAGTTCCCTGAGAGAGCGGTGGGAAACAGCGGGAGCAGAGCGGGGCATATAGAGTCCAGGAGAGAGAGAGAGAGAGTTCCCTGAGAGCGATGGGAAACAGCGGGAGCAGAGCGGGGCATATAGAGTCCAGGAGAGAGAGAGAGAGAGTTCCCTGAGAGAGCGGTGGGAAACAGCGGGAGCAGAGCGGGGCATATAGAGTCCAGGAGAGAGAGAGAGAGAGTTCCCTGAGAGCGATGGGAAACAGCAGGAGCAGAGCGGGGCATATAGAGTCCAGGAGAGAGAGAGAGAGAGTTCCCTGAGAGCGATGGGAAACAGCAGGAGCAGAGCGGGGCATATAGAGTCCAGGAGAGAGAGAGAGAGAGTTCCCTGAGAGAGCGGTGGGAAACAGCAGGAGCAGAGCGGGGCATATAGAGTCCAGGAGAGAGAGAGAGAGAGTTCCCTGAGAGAGCGGTGGGAAACAGCAGGAGCAGAGCGGGGCATATAGAGTCCAGGAGAGAGAGAGAGAGAGTTCCCTGAGAGAGCGGTGGGAAACAGCAGGAGCAGAGCGGGGCATATAGAGTCCAGGAGAGAGAGAGAGAGAGTTCCCTGAGAGCGATGGGAAACAGCAGGAGCAGAGCGGGGCATATAGAGTCCAGGAGAGAGAGAGAGAGAGAGTTCCCTGAGAGAGCGGTGGGAAACAGCAGGAGCAGAGCGGGGCATATAGAGTCCAGGAGAGAGAGAGAGAGAGTTCCCTGAGAGCGATGGGAAACAGCAGGAGCAGAGCGGGGCATATAGAGTCCAGGAGAGAGAGAGAGAGAGTTCCCTGAGAGCGATGGGAAACAGCAGGAGCAGAGCGGGGCATATAGAGTCCAGGAGAGAGAGAGAGAGAGTTCCCTGAGAGAGCGGTGGGAAACAGCAGGAGCAGAGCGGGGCATATAGAGTCCAGGAGAGAGAGAGAGAGAGTTCCCTGAGAGTGATGGGAAACAGCAGGAGCAGAGCGGGGCATATAGAGTCCAGGAGAGAGAGAGAGAGAGTTCCCTGAGAGAGCGGTGGGAAACAGCGGGAGCAGAGCAGGGCATAAAGAGACCAGCAGAGAGAGAGAGAGACAAACAGACAGAGCGGGAGCGAGAGTGGTTTCCTTGAGAGCGGTGCAAAATAGCAGGGGCAGAGTGGGACATAAAAGCCCAGGATTTAGGGTTGGGTCCTTTGCTGTTTGTGACATATATTAATGATTTGGACTTAAATGTTGGAGGCATGATTGGGAATTTTACTGATGACACAAAAATTAACCATCTAGTTAATAGTGAAGAGGGTAGCTGTCGACTCCAGAATGATATCAATGGTTTGGTTGAGTGGGCAGAAAAGTGTCAAATGGAATTCAATCCAGAGAAGTGTGAGGTAATGCATTTGAGAAGAGCAAACAAAGCGAGGGAATACACAATAACGGGGAGGATATTGAGAGAGGTAGAAAAGTGAGAGACCTTGAAGTGCATGTCCACAGGTCCCTGAAGGTGGCAGGACAGGTATGTAGAGTGGTGAAGAAGGCATATGGAATGTTTTCCTTTATTGGTCAAGGTATAGAATTCAAAAGCAGGGATGTAATGCTGGAACTGTATAAAACACTGGTAAGGCCACAGCTGGATTATTGCCTACAGTTCTGGTCACCACACGACAGGAAGGACATAATTGCTCTGGAGAGAGTAAAGAGGAAATTTACAAGAATGTTGCCAGGGCTTGAAAGTTACAGCTTTATGGAAAGATTGGACAGACTAGGGTTGTTTCCCTTAGAACAGAGGAGGCTGAGGGGTGTCTTAATTAAGGTGTACAAAATTATGAGGGGCCTAGATAGAGTAGACAGGAAGGAGCTGTTTCCCAGGGTGGAGAGGTCAATTGCCAGGGGGCGAGATTTAAGGAGATTACTTGAAGGATTAGAGGGGACATGAGGAAAAATGTTTTCACCCAGAGGGTGGTCGGTGTCTGGAATTCACGGCCAGGAATGGTGGTGGAGGCAGAAACCCTCAATTCTTTTAAATGGTACCTGAAGTGCTGTAACCTGGTGTACACAGACGTCCAAAAGGTGTTTGATACAGTATCACACAACAGACTTGTGAGCAAAGTTATAGCTCATGGAATAAATGGCACAGTAGCAACATGGATAGGGAATAGGTTGAGTGACAGAAACCGAAGAGTAATGTGTAATGGATGTTTTGCGAGTTGGAGGAGGGTTTGTAGTGGAGTTCCCCAGGGGTCAGTGTTGGGACCTTTGATTTTCCTGAAATATATGAATGACCTAGACCTTGGTATACAGGGCACAATTTCAAAATTTGCAGATGATAGGAAACTTGAAAGCATTGAGAACTGTGAGGTGGGTAGTGTCGAAGTTAAAACAAGGACATAGACAAGTTGGTGGAATGGGCAGACAAGTGGCAGATGAATTTCAATGCAGAGAATGTGAAATGATTCATTTTGGTAGGAAAAACATGGAGAGACAATATAAAATAAAGGGTACAATTCTAAAGGAGGTGCAGGAGCAGAGGGACCTGGGTGTATCTGTGCATATGTCATTGAAGGTGGCAGTACAGGTTGAGTGAGTGGCTTATAAAACAAACAGTACCCTGGGCTTTATTAATAAGGGCACAGAGTACAAGAGCAAGGAGGTTATGTTGAATTGTATAAGACACTAGTTCAGCCTCAGCAGGAGTATTGTGTCCAGTTCTGGGTGCCACACTTTAGGAAGGATGTGAAATCGTTAGAGAGGGTGCAGAAAAGATTCCTGTTCAGTTATGGAGATAGATTGGAGAAGTTGGGACTGTTTTGCTTGGAGAGGAGAATACTGAAAGGAGATTTGATAGAGGTAGTCAAAATCATGAGGGGTCTGGACAGAGTAGATCGGGAGAAATTGTTTCCACTTGTGAAAGGATCAAGAACAAGAGGGCACAGATTAAAAGTGATTGGTAAAAGAAACAAAAGTGACATGAGGAAAAGCTTTTTCACCCAACACGTAGTTAAGATCTGGAATGCACTGCCTGTGAGTGTGGTGGAGGCAGGTTCAATCGAGGCATTCAAAAGGGAAGTAGACTGTTATATGAAAAGGAAGGATGTGCAGGGTTATGGGGAGAAGGCAGGGGAATGGCACCAGGTGAAATGCCCATTCGGAGAGCTGGTGCAGACACGATGGGCTGAATGGCCTCCTTCTGCACTGGAACAATTCTGTGATTCTGTGATTCAGTCTTGGTCACCCTGTAACCATGTCTCTGAAATGGCAATTAGATCATATCTATTTATCTCTATTTGTGCCTTCAAATCATCTACCTTGTTGTGAATGTTGTGTACATTCAGATAGAGAGCACTTTGACTTTTTAACATTATTTTACATTCTGATCCTATTTCGCTCACTCCTTTTTTACTTCCTGTTACCAATTTTGCTCCACTCTTCCCTTCCTGCCACACTCAGATTAACAATTCCTCAGGACCTCCATCACAAACACATGAACATTTGAGGTCCAAGTTGCCTCAGTTGCTTCTATTGGCTGCTCAGAGTCTGAGATTTTACATTTAATGTGCTGAATGAACAATAACAGTTTGATTGCCATGTTTGATAAGTACTGACTTCCCAACACCACCTATTACCTTCCCAGGGTCTTTTCATTACCTATGACCCTCTCTTTTATAGGATATTAAATCTCCTGAATTGAAGTTTGTCTCAGATGATCTTAAACGATGTCTCAGTGCTTTTCAAATTTTCAGTTATTCAGTTATACAGTAAAATGAAACGAATTGTAATATCTTCTATCTCAGGAGGACTATTGCACAGAGCAGAATGTGATTTGGGTTTCACCCATAGACTAATTGATGGGGACTATAGTCTCCAACTATCTGGAGTGAATTCTTTGTGTGAACCGTCCATGCCAGGTGGTTGTTAACTTGCAGTGAGGTTGATCAGCTAAAACATTTAGCAGTATTTCAGTGATCACCACCTGATTCCTTTCACAGAGTCCATTGCTAAAAGAACATTCAGCTGCAGGATTCATGACTATGATGTTCATATTTTCACACATGTCTCTGAACTCATTATTGGCAAATTCTCCTCCATTATCAGTCAGACACATTGCTGGTGTCCCATGTCTGTAACCAAAGAGCCGTAGAACAATTACAACACAGAAGGAGTCCATTCAGCCCATCGTGTCCGTGCCGGCCGAAAAAAGAAACTAGCCGCCCAATCTAATCCCACCTCTCAGCACCTGGTCCAGAGACTTGCCAGTTACAGCAGTTCAGGTGCATGTCCAGGTACCTTTTAAAAGGTTTCTGTCTCCACCACCATTCCTGACACTGAATTCCTGACACCCATCACCCTCTGGGTGAAAAGGCGTCTGCAGCTCAAGTAACTTTATCTCCAAGTTGTGAGGTACGTACTGAGCTGCAGACATTGTTCATCCTCAGAGTGGGGGAGAGTTACCTGGACACATTGTTCCAGGAGGCAGTCACACCCCTTAGGTTAAGTTGAACTTCAGAGTTAGTCAATGGTCAGGGAAAGGAGGATGTGACTGTGATTCAGACAGGTATGGAGATCCAACATTTAATGATAGAGGAGACTTGGCCCTTGACTTTGACCAACAGGCATGAGGTACTTGCTACCTTTGTGGATGAGAACAAGGACTGCAGGGTGGATGGGCAAACTGACCATAACACCATGGTGCAGGAAGACATTCAGGTGGGGCAGTGAAACAGAATGTGACAATGATAGGGGACAGTAGAGTCAGGGGAATAGATACTTTTATCTGCAGCCACGACCTGGAGTTCCAAAGGCTGTGTGTCTTCCCCATGCCAGGGTGAAAGGCACCTCCTCACGGCTGGAGATGAACTTGGAGTGGGAGGGGGAGGATCCAGATGTCATGGTTGACACAGGAACAAATGACATATGTAGAAATAGGAATGATGTTCTACTGAATGAGTTTGAGGAGTTGGTGTCCAAATTAAATTGAAGAACCTCAAAGGTAATAATCTGCTTGTTACCTGGACCACACATCAATTGCATAGGTTCAAGAAGGTTAAAGATTTAAATGTGTGGCTGAATGTGTGGATGTGGAAAGGAGGGGCTTCGATTCATGGGGCACTCGCACCATTACTGGGCAAAGAGGGAGCTGTTCCATTGGTTTGAACACCAGTTAAACCAGGCTGAGATCAGTGTCCTGCTGAATCATTTAACTAGGGATCTGGGCAGGGTTTTGAAGTAAAAGTGTGGAGGAGGGTTCAGGTAAAAGGAGATTTAGAAATCTAAAGAGAAATTCGAGGCAACAGAGCAGTGTAGTGATTTGTCTCCAAGCAGCAGTGTGGGACAGAAAGGGCAGAGAATTTAATGCTGCCAGTTCATCAGTGAATCTGGTCCATGCAAAGAATAATAGTAAAACAATAAAATTAAAGATTCTTTCTCTGATAACGTGAAGCTTGCAGCATAAAATTAACTAGTGGCACAAATAAAGATAAATCCTTTAGATCTAATCGCCATATAGATCCCTAGATAGAGCCTTGATGATTAAAGCATCACGACAAATGGTAGGGAAAAGCGATAGAACATTAACATGGATGCAGAAGAGTTTTGTGAGTGGACGGTGGGTTTTAGTTGGGCTGCAGAATGTTATTGATATAGAAAGATATTATCATATGGAAGGATCTGCAAGGATCAGAAATTTAAATTTGAGGATTTGGAGGCCTCGGACCTAATGAAATTCAACAAGAATTTGCTGGTCATATCAGAGGAGCTTGGATGGGATAGGATGTGGGCAGCAGAGTTTTAGTGGAGCTGAGGTTTGTTAACCTTGTAAATGGGATGTCGACCAGGAGGACATTGGATAAAGTGAGTCTTGAGATGACAAGAGCATGGATGAGAGATTCAACAGCACGTGGACTGTCGAATGAATGGAGGACTTTGATGTTATAGAAGTAGGTCTTTGTGATGAGAGAATATGAGTTCCTGATGCTCATTGTGAGGTCAAATGGGAACCAAGGTGACAAACATTATGAGTCTGGCTGAGACAAAGGCCAAGGGGTAGCAGTAGAGAGTGGAAGGTACAGAGTTTGTGCTGTGGACTCGAAGATGGTGGCTCCTGTCCTCCCAATGTTTAACTGGAGGAAAAACCATACAAGGGCAGTACTAGTTAACTGGTGAATGGATCAGAGACATTGAAGGAGAATTGCATGGTCAATCGTGTCAAAGATTGCAGAGCGACTGAGGCGGTCATGTGGAGGGATTCTGCTCCACAGTAACAGTCACAGAGGTGCAATATTTTAATTTGTTTGGGACCATTTGAGTATTGTGGCAGGGATAGAAACCTGACTGAAGAGATGCAAACATGATGGTCGTTTGGTAGTCCAGAACTTGAGACCCCTGTTCGTTGCAGACAGAAAGAACATGTACACACATAGCGCCTGTTTCAGCTGAACAAAATAAGTGACAGCCATTTGATGGTTCATTCCTCAGAGCAATGCCTTGACCAATCAGAGTCAAACTGCCTGGTTTAAATTTCAAAAAAATCTTGGCAGTTAACTGTCAGTCACCGTAAACTGGTGCATCTCCAGGGCAACGCCTCTACCAATCAGAGTTCACTTGCCAACCAATCAGCACTCTCTGCTCATGCAATATAAGTTGTTGTTTTCCCTTACATTGGTTATTCTTGTGTATTGTCCTGATGAGTGCAAGATGAAAAGCTTAGACAACATGTCTCCATTTTCAGCAATTAACATATATGATATTGTTGGAAGGATGTGCACGGATTTGGGAGGCAACAACATATTGAAGGGATTTGGAGAGGAAAGGGAGGTATGAGATGGGATTGTATGAGATGCGAGAGACTGTGTGTGTGTGAGACAGTGTGAGAGAGCGAGTGTGTGTGTGTAACAGTGTGAGAGAGTGAGTGTGTGTGTGTGTGACAGTGTGAGAGAGTGAGTGTGTGTATGTGACAGTGTGAGAGAGTGAGAGTGTGCAAGACAGTATGAGAGAGTGAGTGAGTGTGTGACAGTGTGAGAGAGTGAGTGTGTGTGAGACAGTGTGAGAGAGTGAGTGTGTGTGACAGTGTGAGAGACTGTGTGTGTGTGTGACAGTGTGAGAGAGTGACTGCATGTGAGACAGTGTGAGAGAGTGAGAGTGTGAGACAGTGTGAGAGAGTGAGTGTGTGAGACAGTGTGAGAGACAGTGTGTGTGTGAGACAGTGTGAGAGAGCGAATGTGTGTGTGTGACAGTGTGAGAGAGTGAGTGTGTATGAGAAAGTGTGAGAGAGTGAGTGCATGTGAGACAGTGTGAGAGAGTGAGTGTGTGTTTGACAGTGTGAGAGAGTGAGTGTGTGTGAGACAGTGTGAGAGAGTGAGTGCATGTGAGACAGTGTGAGAGAGTGAGTGTGTGTTTGACAGTGTGAGAGAGTGAGAGTGTGTGACAGTGTGAGACAGTGTGTGTGTGAGACAATGTGAGAGAGTGAATGTGTGTGTGTGACAGTGTGAGAGAGTGAGTGTGTGTGTGTGACAGTGTGAGTGAGTGAGTGTGTGAGACAGTGTGAGAGAGTGTGTGTGTGAGACAGTGTGAGTGAGTGAGTGTGTGAGACAGTGTGAGAGAGTGAGTGTGTGTGACAGTGTGTGAGACAGTGTGTGTGTGAGACAATGTGAGAGAGCGAATGTGTGTGTGTGACAGTGTGAGAGAGTGAGTGTGTGTGAGACAGTGTGAGAGAGTGAGTGCATGTGAGACAGTGTGAGAGAGTGAGTGTGTGAGACAGTGTGAGAGAGTGAGTGTGTGTGACAGTGTGAGAGACAGTGTGTGTGTGAGACAATGTGAGAGAGCGAATGTGTGTGTGTGACAGTGTGAGAGAGTGAGTGTGTGTGAGACAGTGTGAGAGAGTGAGTGCATGTGAGACAGTGTGATAGAGTGAGTGTGTGTGACAGTGTGAGAGAGTGAGTGTGTGTGAGACAGTTTGAGAGAGTGAGTGTGTGTGAGACAGTGTGAGTGAGTGAGTGTGTGAGACAGTGTGAGAGAGTGAGTGTGTGTGACAGTGTGAGAGACAGTGTGTTTGTGAGACAATGTGAGAGAGCGAATGAGTGTGTGTGACAGTGTGAGAGAGTGAGTGTGTGTGTGTGACAGTGTGAGAGAGTGAGTGTGTGTGTGACAGTTTGAGAGAGTGAGTGTGTGTGAGACAGTGTGAGAGAGTGAGTGTGTGTGTGTAACAGTGTGAGAGAGTGAGTGTGTGAGACAGTGTGAGTGAGTGAGTGTGTGAGACAGTGTGAGAGCGTGAGTGTGTGTGACAGTGTGAGAGAGTGACTGCATGTGAGACGGTGTGAGAGTGAGAGTGTGTGTGACAGTGCGAGAGACTGTGTGTGTGTGAGACTGTGTGAGAGAGCGAGTGTGTGTGTGTAACAGTGTGAAAGAGTGAGTGTGTGTGTGTGTGTGACAGTGTGAGAGAGTGAGTGCATGTGAGACAGTGTGAGAGAGTGAGTGTGTGTTTGACAGTGTGAGAGAGTGAGTGTGTGTGAGACAGTGTGAGAGAGTGAGTGCATGTGAGACAGTGTGAGAGAGTGAGTGTGTGTTTGACAGTGTGAGAGAGTGAGAGTGTGTGACAGTGTGAGAGACAGTGTGTGTGTGAGACAATGTGAGAGAGCGAATGTGTGTGTGTGACAGTGTGAGAGAGTGAGTGTGTGTGTGTGAAAGTGTGAGTGAGTGAGTGTGTGAGACAGTGTGAGAGAGTGTGTGTGTGAGACAGTGTGAGTGAGTGTGTGAGACAGTGTGAGAGAGTGAGTGTGTGTGACAGTGTGTGAGACAGTGTGTGTGTGAGACAATGTGAGAGAGCGAATGTGTGTGTGAGACAGTGTGAGAGAGTGAGTGCATGTGAGACAGTGTGAGAGAGCGAATGTGTGTGTGTGACAGTGTGAGAGAGTGAGTGTGTGTGTGTGACAGTGTGAGAGAGTGAGTGTGTGTGACAGTGTGAGAGACAGTGTGTGTGTGAGACAATGTGAGAGAGCGAATGAGTGTGTGTGACAGTGTGAGAGAGTGAGTGTGTGTGTGACAGTGTGAGAGAGTGAGTGTGTGTGAGACAGTTTGAGAGAGTGAGTGTGTGTGCGACAGTGTGAGTGAGTGAGTGTGTGTGAGACAGTGTGAGAGAATGAGTGTGTGTGACAGTGTGAGAGAGTGACTGCATGTGAGACAGTGTGAGAGTGAGAGTGTGCGAGACAGTGTGAGAGAGTGAGTGTGTGTGTGTAACAGTGTGAGAGAGTGAGTGTGTGTGTGTGACAGTGTGAGAGAGTGAGAGTGTGCAAGACAGTGTGAGAGTGTGAGTGAGTGTGTGACAGTGTGAGAGAGTGAGTGTGTGTGAGACAGTGTGAGAGAGTGAGTGTGTGTGACAGTGTGAGAGACTGTGTGTGTGTGAGACAGTGTGAGAGCGAGTGTGTGTGTGTAATAGTGTGAGAGAGTGTGTGTGTGTGTGTGACAGTGTGAGAGAGTGAGAGTGTGCAAGGCAGTGTGAGAGAGTGAGTGTGTGTGAGACAGTGTGAGAGTGTGAGTGGGTGTGAGACAGTGTGAGAGAGTGAGTGTGTGTGAGACAGTGTGAGAGAGTTAGTGAGTGTGTGACAGTGTGAGAGAGTGATTGTGTATGAGTCAGTGTGAGAGAGTGAGTGTGTGTGAGGCAGTGTGAGAGAGTGAGTGTGTGTGAGGCATTGTGAGAGAGTGAGTGTGTGTTTGACAGTGTGAAAGAGTGAGAGTGTGTGAGGCAGTGTGAGAGAGTGTGTGTGTGTGAGACAGTGTGATAGATTGAGTGTGTGTGAGACAGTGTGGGAGTGAGTGTGTGTGAGACAGTGTGAGAGTGTGTGTGTGTGAGTCTGAGAGAGTGAGTGTGTGTGAGACAGTGTGAGAGAGTGAGTGTGTGTTTGACAGTGTGAGAGAGTGAGTGTGTGTGAGGCAGTGTGAGAGAGTGTGTGTGTGTGAGACAGTGTGATAGAGTGAGTGTGTGTGAGACAGTGTGGGAGTGAGTGTGTGTGAGACAGTGTGAGAGAGTGAGTGTGTGTGAGACAGTGTGAGAGAGTGAGTGTGTGTGAGGTAGTGTGAGAGAGTGAGTGAGTGTGTGATACAGTGTGAGAGAGTGGGTGTGTGTGAGACAGTGTGAGAGAGTGAGTGTGTGTGAGACAGTGTGAGAGAGTGAGTGTGTGTGTGTGAGAGAGTGAGTGAGTGTGTGAGACAGTGTGAGAGAGTGGGTGTGTGTGAGACAGTGTGAGAGAGTGAGTGTGTGTGACAGTGTGAGAGACAGTGTGTGTGTGAGACAATGTGAGAGAGTGTGTGTGTGTGAGACAGTGTGATAGAGTGAGTGTGTGTGAGACAGTGTGGGAGTGAGTGTGTGTGAGACAGTGTGAGAGAGTGAGTGTGTGTGACAGTGTGAGAGACTGTGTGTGTGTGAGACAGTGTGAGAGCGAGTGTGTGTGTGTAATAGTGTGAGAGAGTGTGTGTGTGTGTGATACAGTGTGAGAGAGTGAGAGTGTGCAAGGCAGTGTGAGAGAGTGAGTGTGTGTGAGACAGTGTGAGAGTGTGAGTGGGTGTGAGACAGTGTGAGAGAGTGAGTGTGTGTGAGACAGTGTGAGAGAGTTAGTGAGTGTGTGACAGTGTGAGAGAGTGATTGTGTATGAGACAGTGTGAGAGAGTGAGTGTGTGTGAGGCAGTGTGAGAGAGTGAGTGTGTGTGAGGCATTGTGAGAGAGTGAGTGTGTGTTTGACAGTGTGAAAGAGTGAGAGTGTGTGAGGCAGTGTGAGAGAGTGTGTGTGTGTGAGACAGTGTGATAGATTGAGTGTGTGTGAGACAGTGTGGGAGTGAGTGTGTGTGAGACAGTGTGAGAGTGTGTGTGTGTGAGTCTGAGAGAGTGAGTGTGTGTGAGACAGTGTGAGAGAGTGAGTGTGTGTTTGACAGTGTGAGAGAGTGAGTGTGTGTGAGGCAGTGTGAGAGAGTGTGTGTGTGTGAGACAGTGTGATAGAGTGAGTGTGTGTGAGACAGTGTGGGAGTGAGTGTGTGTGAGACAGTGTGAGAGAGTGAGTGTGTGTGAGACAGTGTGAGAGAGTGAGTGTGTGTGAGGTAGTGTGAGAGAGTGAGTGAGTGTGTGATACAGTGTGAGAGAGTGGGTGTGTGTGAGACAGTGTGAGAGAGTGAGTGTGTGTGAGACAGTGTGAGAGAGTGAGTGTGTGTGTGTGAGGTAGTGTGAGAGAGTGAGTGAGTGTGTGAGACAGTGTGAGAGAGTGGGTGTGTGTGAGACAGTGTGAGAGAGTGAGTGTGTGTGACAGTGTGAGAGACAGTGTGTGTGTGAGACAATGTGAGAGAGTGTGTGTGTGTGAGACAGTGTGATAGAGTGAGTGTGTGTGAGACAGTGTGGGAGTGAGTGTGTGTGAGACAGTGTGAGAGAGTGAGTGTGTGTGAGACAGTGTGAGAGAATGAGTGTGTGTGAGGTAGTGTGAGAGAGTAAGTGAGTGTGTGAGACAGTGTGAGAGAGTGCGTGTGTGTGAGACAGTGTGAGAGAGTGAGTGTGTGTGAGACAGTGTGAGAGAGTGAGTGTTTGTGTGTGAGGTGGTGTGAGAGAGTGAGTGAGTGTGTGAGACAGTGCGAGAGAGTGGGTGTGTGTGAGACAGTGTGAGCGAATGAGTGTGTGTGAGACAGTGTGAGAGAGTGAATGTGTGTGAGACAGTGTGAGAGTGAGTGTGTGTGAGACAGTGTGAGAGAGTGAGTTTGTGAGACAGTGTGAGAGAGTGAGTGTGTGTGAGACAGTGTGAGAGAGTGAGTGTGTGTGAGACAGTGTGAGAGAGTGAGTGTGTGTGTGTGAGGTAGTGTGAGAGAGTGAGTGAGTGTGTGAGACAGTGTGAGAGAGTGGGTGTGTGTGAGACAGTGTGAGTGAGTGAGTGTGTGAAACAGTTTGAGAGAGTGAGTGTGTGTGAGACAGTGTGAGAGAGTGAGTGTGTGTGTGTAACAGTGTGAGAGAGTGAGTGTGTGTGAGACAGTGTGAGTGAGTGAGTGTGTGAGACAGTGTGAGAGAGTGAGTGTGTGTGTGACAGTGTGAGAGAGTGAGTGTGTGTGACAGTGTGAGAGAGTGACTGCATGTGAGACGGTGTGAGAGTGAGAGTGTGTGTGACAGTGCGAGAGACTGTGTGTGTGTGAGACAGTGTGAGAGAGCGAGTGTGTGTGTGTAACAGTGTGAGAGAGTGAGTGTGTGTGTGTGTGACAGTGTGAGAGAGTGAGTGTGTGTATGTGACAGTGTGAGAGAGTGAGAGTGTGCAAGACAGTATGAGAGAGTGAGTGAGTGTGTGACAGTGTGAGAGAGTGACTGCATGTGAGACAGTGTGAGAGAGTGAGAGTGTGAGACAGTGTGAGAGAGTGAGACAGTGTGAGAGACAGTGTGTGTGTGAGACAGTGTGAGAGAGCGAATGTGTGTGTGTGACAGTGTGAGAGAGTGAGTGTGTATGAGAAAGTGTGAGAGAGTGAGTGCATGTGAGACAGTGTGAGAGAGTGAGTGTGTGTTTGACAGTGTGAGAGAGTGAGTGTGTGTGAGACAGTGTGAGAGAGTGAGTGCATGTGAGACAGTGTGAGAGAGTGAGTGTGTGTTTGACAGTGTGAGAGAGTGAGAGTGTGTGACAGTGTGAGACAGTGTGTGTGTGAGACAATGTGAGAGAGTGAATGTGTGTGTGTGACAGTGTGAGAGAGTGAGTGTGTGTGTGTGACAGTGTGAGTGAGTGAGTGTGTGAGACAGTGTGAGAGAGTGAGAGTGTGCAAGACAGTGTGAGAGTGTGAGTGAGTGTGTGACAGTGTGAGAGAGTGAGTGTGTGTGAGACAGTGTGAGAGAGTGAGTGTGTGTGACAGTGTGAGAGACTGTGTGTGTGTGAGACAGTGTGAGAGCGAGTGTGTGTGTGTAACAGTGTGAGAGAGTGAGTGTGTGTGTATGACAGTGTGAGAGAGTGAGAGTGTGCAAGACAGTGTGAGAGTGTGAGTGAGTGTGTGACAGTGTGAGAGAGTGAGTGTGTGTGAGACAGTGTGAGAGAGTGAGTGTGTGTGACAGTGTGAGAGACTGTGTGTGTGTGAGACAGTGTGAGAGCGAGTGTGTGTGTGTAATAGTGTGAGAGAGTGTGTGTGTGTGTGTGACAGTGTGAGAGAGTGAGAGTGTGCAAGGCAGTGTGAGAGAGTGAGTGTGTGTGAGACAGTGTGAGAGTGTGAGTGGGTGTGAGAAAGTGTGAGAGAGTGAGTGTGTGTGAGACAGTGTGAGAGAGTTAGTGAGTGTGTGACAGTGTGAGAGAGTGATTGTGTATGAGACAGTGTGAGAGAGTGAGTGTGTGTGAGGCAGTGTGAGAGAGTGAGTGTGTGTGAGGCATTGTGAGAGAGTGAGTGTGTGTTTGACAGTGTGAAAGAGTGAGAGTGTGTGAGGCAGTGTGAGAGAGTGTGTGTGTGTGAGACAGTGTGATAGATTGAGTGTGTGTGAGACAGTGTGGGAGTGAGTGTGTGTGAGACAGTGTGAGAGTGTGTGTGTGTGAGTCTGAGAGAGTGAGTGTGTGTGAGACAGTGTGAGAGAGTGAGTGTGTGTTTGACAGTGTGAGAGAGTGAGTGTGTGTGAGGCAGTGTGAGAGAGTGTGTGTGTGTGAGACAGTGTGATAGAGTGAGTGTGTGTGAGACAGTGTGGGAGTGAGTGTGTGTGAGACAGTGTGAGAGAGTGAGTGTGTGTGAGGTAGTGTGAGAGAGTGAGTGAGTGTGTGATACAGTGTGAGAGAGTGGGTGTGTGTGAGACAGTGTGAGAGAGTGAGTGTGTGTGAGACAGTGTGAGAGAGTGGGTGTGTGTGTGTGAGGTAGTGTGAGAGAGTGAGTGAGTGTGTGAGACAGTGTGAGAGAGTGGGTGTGTGTGAGACAGTGTGAGAGAGTGAGTGTGTGTGACAGTGTGAGAGACAGTGTGTGTGTGAGACAATGTGAGAGAGTGTGTGTGTGTGAGACAGTGTGATAGAGTGAGTGTGTGTGAGACAGTGTGGGAGTGAGTGTGTGTGAGACAGTGTGAGAGAGTGAGTGTGTGTGACAGTGTGAGAGAGTGAGTGTGTGTGAGGTAGTGTGAGAGAGTGAGTGAGTGTGTGAGACAGTGTGAGAGAGTGCGTGTGTGTGAGACAGTGTGAGAGAGTGAGTGTGTGTGAGACAGTGTGAGCGAATGAGTGTGTGTGAGACAGTGTGAGAGAGTGAATGTGTGTGAGACAGTGTGAGAGTGAGTGTGTGTGAGACAGTGTGAGAGAGTGAGTTTGTGAGACAGTGTGAGAGAGTGAGTGTGTGTGAGACAGTGTGAGAGAGTGAGTGTGTGTGAGACAGTGTGAGAGAGTGAGTGTGTGTGTGTGAGGTAGTGTGAGAGAGTGAGTGAGTGTGTGAGACAGTGTGAGAGAGTGGGTGTGTGTGAGACAGTGTGAGTGAGTGAGTGTGTGAAACAGTTTGAGAGAGTGAGTGTGTGTGAGACAGTGTGAGAGAGTGAGTGTGTGTGTGTAACAGTGTGAGAGAGTGAGTGTGTGTGAGACAGTGTGAGTGAGTGAGTGTGTGAGACAGTGTGAGAGAGTGAGTGTGTGTGTGACAGTGTGAGAGAGTGAGTGTGTGTGACAGTGTGAGAGAGTGACTGCATGTGAGACGGTGTGAGAGTGAGAGTGTGTGTGACAGTGCGAGAGACTGTGTGTGTGTGAGACAGTGTGAGAGAGCGAGTGTGTGTGTGTAACAGTGTGAGAGAGTGAGTGTGTGTGTGTGTGACAGTGTGAGAGAGTGAGTGTGTGTATGTGACAGTGTGAGAGAGTGAGAGTGTGCAAGACAGTATGAGAGAGTGAGTGAGTGTGTGACAGTGTGAGAGAGTGACTGCATGTGAGACAGTGTGAGAGAGTGAGAGTGTGTTTGACAGTGTGAGAGAGTGAGAGTGTGTGACAGTGTGAGACAGTGTGTGTGTGAGACAATGTGAGAGAGTGAATGTGTGTGTGTGACAGTGTGAGAGAGTGAGTGTGTGTGTGTGACAGTGTGAGTGAGTGAGTGTGTGAGACAGTGTGAGAGAGTGAGAGTGTGCAAGACAGTGTGAGAGTGTGAGTGAGTGTGTGACAGTGTGAGAGAGTGAGTGTGTGTGAGACAGTGTGAGAGAGTGAGTGTGTGTGACAGTGTGAGAGACTGTGTGTGTGTGAGACAGTGTGAGAGCGAGTGTGTGTGTGTAACAGTGTGAGAGAGTGAGTGTGTGTGTGTGACAGTGTGAGAGAGTGAGAGTGTGCAAGACAGTGTGAGAGTGTGAGTGAGTGTGTGACAGTGTGAGAGAGTGAGTGTGTGTGAGACAGTGTGAGAGAGTGAGTGTGTGTGACAGTGTGAGAGACTGTGTGTGTGTGAGACAGTGTGAGAGCGAGTGTGTGTGTGTAATAGTGTGAGAGAGTGTGTGTGTGTGTGTGACAGTGTGAGAGAGTGAGAGTGTGCAAGGCAGTGTGAGAGAGTGAGTGTGTGTGAGACAGTGTGAGAGTGTGAGTGGGTGTGAGAAAGTGTGAGAGAGTGAGTGTGTGTGAGACAGTGTGAGAGAGTTAGTGAGTGTGTGACAGTGTGAGAGAGTGATTGTGTATGAGACAGTGTGAGAGAGTGAGTGTGTGTGAGGCAGTGTGAGAGAGTGAGTGTGTGTGAGGCATTGTGAGAGAGTGAGTGTGTGTTTGACAGTGTGAAAGAGTGAGAGTGTGTGAGGCAGTGTGAGAGAGTGTGTGTGTGTGAGACAGTGTGATAGATTGAGTGTGTGTGAGACAGTGTGGGAGTGAGTGTGTGTGAGACAGTGTGAGAGTGTGTGTGTGTGAGTCTGAGAGAGTGAGTGTGTGTGAGACAGTGTGAGAGAGTGAGTGTGTGTTTGACAGTGTGAGAGAGTGAGTGTGTGTGAGGCAGTGTGAGAGAGTGTGTGTGTGTGAGACAGTGTGATAGAGTGAGTGTGTGTGAGACAGTGTGGGAGTGAGTGTGTGTGAGACAGTGTGAGAGAGTGAGTGTGTGTGAGACAGTGTGAGAGAGTGAGTGTGTGTGAGGTAGTGTGAGAGAGTGAGTGAGTGTGTGATACAGTGTGAGAGAGTGGGTGTGTGTGAGACAGTGTGAGAGAGTGAGTGTGTGTGAGACAGTGTGAGAGAGTGAGTGTGTGTGTGTGAGGTAGTGTGAGAGAGTGAGTGAGTGTGTGAGACAGTGTGAGAGAGTGGGTGTGTGTGTGACAGTGTGAGAGAGTGAGAGTGTGCAAGACAGTGTGAGAGTGTGAGTGAGTGTGTGACAGTGTGAGAGAGTGAGTGTGTGTGAGACAGTGTGAGAGAGTGAGTGTGTGTGACAGTGTGAGAGACTGTGTGTGTGTGAGACAGTGTGAGAGCGAGTGTGTGTGTGTAATAGTGTGAGAGAGTGTGTGTGTGTGTGTGACAGTGTGAGAGAGTGAGAGTGTGCAAGGCAGTGTGAGAGAGTGAGTGTGTGTGAGACAGTGTGAGAGTGTGAGTGGGTGTGAGAAAGTGTGAGAGAGTGAGTGTGTGTGAGACAGTGTGAGAGAGTTAGTGAGTGTGTGACAGTGTGAGAGAGTGATTGTGTATGAGACAGTGTGAGAGAGTGAGTGTGTGTGAGGCAGTGTGAGAGAGTGAGTGTGTGTGAGGCATTGTGAGAGAGTGAGTGTGTGTTTGACAGTGTGAAAGAGTGAGAGTGTGTGAGGCAGTGTGAGAGAGTGTGTGTGTGTGAGACAGTGTGATAGATTGAGTGTGTGTGAGACAGTGTGGGAGTGAGTGTGTGTGAGACAGTGTGAGAGTGTGTGTGTGTGAGTCTGAGAGAGTGAGTGTGTGTGAGACAGTGTGAGAGAGTGAGTGTGTGTTTGACAGTGTGAGAGAGTGAGTGTGTGTGAGGCAGTGTGAGAGAGTGTGTGTGTGTGAGACAGTGTGATAGAGTGAGTGTGTGTGAGACAGTGTGGGAGTGAGTGTGTGTGAGACAGTGTGAGAGAGTGAGTGTGTGTGAGACAGTGTGAGAGAGTGAGTGTGTGTGAGGTAGTGTGAGAGAGTGAGTGAGTGTGTGATACAGTGTGAGAGAGTGGGTGTGTGTGAGACAGTGTGAGAGAGTGAGTGTGTGTGAGACAGTGTGAGAGAGTGAGTGTGTGTGTGTGAGGTAGTGTGAGAGAGTGAGTGAGTGTGTGAGACAGTGTGAGAGAGTGGGTGTGTGTGAGACAGTGTGAGAGAGTGAGTGTGTGTGACAGTGTGAGAGACAGTGTGTGTGTGAGACAATGTGAGAGAGTGTGTGTGTGTGAGACAGTGTGATAGAGTGAGTGTGTGTGAGACAGTGTGGGAGTGAGTGTGTGTGAGACAGTGTGAGAGAGTGAGTGTGTGTGACAGTGTGAGAGAGTGAGTGTGTGTGAGGTAGTGTGAGAGAGTGAGTGAGTGTGTGAGACAGTGTGAGAGAGTGCGTGTGTGTGAGACAGTGTGAGAGAGTGAGTGTGTGTGAGACAGTGTGAGCGAATGAGTGTGTGTGAGACAGTGTGAGAGAGTGAATGTGTGTGAGACAGTGTGAGAGTGAGTGTGTGTGAGACAGTGTGAGAGAGTGAGTTTGTGAGACAGTGTGAGAGAGTGAGTGTGTGTGAGACAGTGTGAGAGAGTGAGTGTGTGTGAGACAGTGTGAGAGAGTGAGTGTGTGTGTGTGAGGTAGTGTGAGAGAGTGAGTGAGTGTGTGAGACAGTGTGAGAGAGTGGGTGTGTGTGAGACAGTGTGAGTGAGTGAGTGTGTGAAACAGTTTGAGAGAGTGAGTGTGTGTGAGACAGTGTGAGAGAGTGAGTGTGTGTGTGTAACAGTGTGAGAGAGTGAGTGTGTGTGAGACAGTGTGAGTGAGTGAGTGTGTGAGACAGTGTGAGAGAGTGAGTGTGTGTGTGACAGTGTGAGAGAGTGAGTGTGTGTGACAGTGTGAGAGAGTGACTGCATGTGAGACGGTGTGAGAGTGAGAGTGTGTGTGACAGTGCGAGAGACTGTGTGTGTGTGAGACAGTGTGAGAGAGCGAGTGTGTGTGTGTAACAGTGTGAGAGAGTGAGTGTGTGTGTGTGTGACAGTGTGAGAGAGTGAGTGTGTGTATGTGACAGTGTGAGAGAGTGAGAGTGTGCAAGACAGTATGAGAGAGTGAGTGAGTGTGTGACAGTGTGAGAGAGTGACTGCATGTGAGACAGTGTGAGAGAGTGAGAGTGTGAGACAGTGTGAGAGAGTGAGACAGTGTGAGAGACAGTGTGTGTGTGAGACAGTGTGAGAGAGCGAATGTGTGTGTGTGACAGTGTGAGAGAGTGAGTGTGTATGAGAAAGTGTGAGAGAGTGAGTGCATGTGAGACAGTGTGAGAGAGTGAGTGTGTGTTTGACAGTGTGAGAGAGTGAGTGTGTGTGAGACAGTGTGAGAGAGTGAGTGCATGTGAGACAGTGTGAGAGAGTGAGTGTGTGTTTGACAGTGTGAGAGAGTGAGAGTGTGTGACAGTGTGAGACAGTGTGTGTGTGAGACAATGTGAGAGAGTGAATGTGTGTGTGTGACAGTGTGAGAGAGTGAGTGTGTGTGTGTGACAGTGTGAGTGAGTGAGTGTGTGAGACAGTGTGAGAGAGTGTGTGTGTGAGACAGTGTGAGTGAGTGAGTGTGTGAGACAGTGTGAGAGAGTGAGTGTGTGTGACAGTGTGTGAGACAGTGTGTGTGTGAGACAATGTGAGAGAGCGAATGTGTGTGTGTGACAGTGTGAGAGAGTGAGTGTGTGTGAGACAGTGTGAGAGAGTGAGTGCATGTGAGACAGTGTGAGAGAGTGAGTGTGTGAGACAGTGTGAGAGAGTGAGTGTGTGTGACAGTGTGAGAGACAGTGTGTGTGTGAGACAATGTGAGAGAGCGAATGTGTGTGTGTGACAGTGTGATAGAGTGAGTGTGTGTGACAGTGTGAGAGAGTGAGTGTGTGTGAGACAGTTTGAGAGAGTGTGTGTGTGAGACAGTGTGAGTGAGTGAGTGTGTGAGACAGTGTGAGAGAGTGAGTGTGTGTGACAGTGTGAGAGACAGTGTGTGTGTGAGACAATGTGAGAGAGCGAATGAGTGTGTGTGACAGTGTGAGAGAGTGAGTGTGTGTGTGACAGTTTGAGAGAGTGAGTGTGTGTGAGACAGTGTGAGAGAGTGAGTGTGTGTGTGTAACAGTGTGAGAGAGTGAGTGTGTGTGAGACAGTGTGAGTGAGTGAGTGTGTGGGACAGTGTGAGAGAGTGAGTGTGTGTGTGACAGTGTGAGAGAGTGACTGCATGTGAGACGGTGTGAGATTGAGAGTGTGTGTGACAGTGCGAGAGACTGTGTGTGTGTGAGACAGTGTGAGAGAGCGAGTGTGTGTGTGTAACAGTGTGAGAGAGTGAGTGTGTGTGTGTGTGTGACAGTGTGAGAGAGTGAGTGCATGTGAGACAGTGTGAGAGAGAGAGAGTGTGTGTTTGACAGTGTGAGAGAGTGAGTGTGTGTGAGACAGTGTGAGAGAGTGAGTGCATGTGAGACAGTGTGAGAGAGTGAGTGTGTGTTTGACAGTGTGAGAGAGTGAGAGTGTGTGACAGTGTGAGAGACAGTGTGTGTGTGAGACAATGTGAGAGAGCGAATGTGTGTGTGTGACAGTGTGAGAGAGTGAGTGTGTGTGTGTGACAGTGTGAGTGAGTGAGTGTGTGAGACAGTGTGAGAGAGTGTGTGTGTGAGACAGTGTGAGTGAGTGTGTGAGACAGTGTGAGAGAGTGAGTGTGTGTGACAGTGTGTGAGACAGTGTGTGTGTGAGACAATGTGAGAGAGCGAATGTGTGTGTGAGACAGTGTGAGAGAGTGAGTGTGTGTGAGACAGTGTGAGAGAGTGAGTGCATGTGAGACAGTGTGAGAGAGCGAATGTGTGTGTGTGACAGTGTGAGAGAGTGAGTGTGTGTGTGTGACAGTGTGAGAGAGTGAGTGTGTGTGAGACAGTTTGAGAGAGTGAGTGTGTGTGAGACAGTGTGAGTGAGTGAGTGTGTGAGACAGTGTGAGAGAGTGAGTGTGTGTGACAGTGTGAGAGACAGTGTGTGTGTGAGACAATGTGAGAGAGCGAATGAGTGTGTGTGACAGTGTGAGAGAGTGAGTGTGTGTGTGACAGTGTGAGAGAGTGAGTGTGTGTGAGACAGTTTGAGAGAGTGAGTGTGTGTGAGACAGTGTGAGTGAGTGAGTGTGTGTGAGACAGTGTGAGAGAGTGAGTGTGTGTGACAGTGTGAGAGAGTGACTGCATGTGAGACAGTGTGAGAGTGAGAGTGTGCGAGACAGTGTGAGAGAGTGAGTGTGTGTGTGTAACAGTGTGGGAGAGTGAGTGTGTGTGTGTGACAGTGTGAGTGAGAGTGTGCAAGACAGTGTGAGAGTGTGAGTGAGTGTGTGACAGTGTGAGAGAGTGAGTGTGTGTGAGACAGTGTGAGAGAGTGAGTGTGTGTGACAGTGTGAGAGACTGTGTGTGTGTGAGACAGTGTGAGAGCGAGTGTGTGTGTGTAATAGTGTGAGAGAGTGAGTGTGTGTGTGTGACAGTGTGAGAGAGTGAGAGTGTGCAAGGCAGTGTGAGAGAGTGAGTGTGTGTGAGACAGTGTGAGAGTGTGAGTGGGTGTGAGACAGTGTGAGAGAGTGAGTGTGTGTGAGACAGTGTGAGAGAGTTAGTGAGTGTGTGACAGTGTGAGAGAGTGATTGTGTATGAGACAGTGTGAGAGAGTGAGTGTGTGTGAGGCAGTGTGAGAGAGTGAGTGTGTGTGAGGCAGTGTGAGAGAGTGAGTGTGTGTTTGACAGTGTGAGAGAGTGAGTGTGTGTGAGACAGTGTGGGAGTGAGTGTGTGTGAGACAGTGTGAGAGTGTGTGTGTGTGAGTCTGAGAGAGTGAGTGTGTGTGAGACAGTGTGAGAGAGTGAGAGTGTGTGAGGCAGTGTGAGAGAGTGTGTGTGTGTGAGACAGTGTGATAGAGTGAGTGTGTGTGAGACAGTGTGGGAGTGAGTGTGTGTGAGACAGTGTGAGAGAGTGAGTGTGTGTGAGACAGTGTGAGAGAGTGAGTGTGTGTGAGGTAGTGTGAGAGAGTGAGTGAGTGTGTGAGACAGTGTGAGAGAGTGGGTGTGTGTGAGACAGTGTGAGAGAGTGAGTGTGTGTGAGACATTGTGAGAGAGTGAGTGTGTGTGAGACAGTGTGAGAGAGTGAGTGTGTGTGTGTGAGGTAGTGTGAGAGAGTGAGTGAGTGTGTGAGACAGTGTGAGAGAGTGGGTGTGTGTGAGACAGTGTGAGAGAGTGAGTGTGTGTGACAGTGTGAGAGACAGTGTGTGTGTGAGACAATGTGAGAGAGTGTGTGTGTGTGAGACAGTGTGATAGAGTGAGTGTGTGTGAGACAGTGTGGGAGTGAGTGTGTGTGAGACAGTGTGAGAGAGTGAGTGTGTGTGAGACAGTGTGAGAGAGTGAGTGTGTGTGAGGTAGTGTGAGAGAGTGAGTGAGTGTGTGAGACAGTGTGAGAGAGTGCGTGTGTGTGAGACAGTGTGAGAGAGTGAGTGTGTGTGAGACAGTGTGAGAGAGTGAGTGTGTGTGTGTGAGGTGGTGTGAGAGAGTGAGTGAGTGTGTGAGACAGTGTGAGAGAGTGTGTGTGTGTGAGACAGTGTGAGCGAATGAGTGTGTGTGAGACAGTGTGAGAGAGTGAGTGTGTGTGAGACAGTGTGAGAGTGAGTGTGTGTGAGACAGTGTGAGAGAGTGAGTGTGTGAGACAGTGTGAGAGAGTGAGTGTGTGTGAGACAGTGTGAGAGAGTGAGTGTGTGTGAGACAGTGTGAGAGAGTGAGTGTGTGTGTGTGAGGTAGTGTGAGAGAGTAAGTGAGTGTGTGAGACAGTGTGAGAGAGTGGGTGTGTGTGAGACAGTGTGAGAGAGTGAGTGTGTGTGACAGTGTGAGAGACAGTGTGTGTGTGAGACAATGTGAGAGAGTGTGTGTGTGTGAGACAGTGTGATAGAGTGAATGTGTGTGAGACAGTGTGGGAGTGAGTGTGTGTGAGACAGTGTGAGAGAGTGAGTGTGTGTGAGACAGTGTGAGAGAGTGAGTGTGTGTGAGGTAGTGTGAGAGAGTGAGTGAGTGTGTGAGACAGTGTGAGAGAGTGCGTGTGTGTGAGACAGTGTGAGAGAGTGAGTGTGTGTGAGACAGTGTGAGAGAGTGAGTGTGTGTGAGACAGTGTGAGAGTGAGTGTGTGTGAGACAGTGTGAGAGAGTGAGTGTGTGAGACAGTGTGAGAGAGTGAGTGTGTGTGAGACAGTGTGAGAGAGGCTATTGATAGAGATTGTGAGAGAGAGATAGTCTAATAGAGAGAGGATGTAATACAGCCCCTAAACCATAGCCCAGCTCAGTCTGACCACTCTATTGACTCGGGAAGCTGCAAATGAATTACTGCACTAAATAGCTGAAGTCACTCTTTCCAGATGGATTGAAACAAAATAGTGGATCAGTCTAGAAAGAAACCGGCAGAAATTTTAATCTAAAATAGAGCCATGTACTAAACACAGGAGCTGTGTCCTAAACACAGTGGCTGCTCTCACTGCTGGGAGCATTTTCAGATCCCCAATGATTTCTGGTGTCATTCAGTTCATGGAAGTCTGTGGATAAATATTACATTCATGGACTGGAAACACTGGGTCCCACCTCTCGTTCGCTCTCAGTTGTTTTGTTTATTAATTAATTGACTAATTGATATAACCGGATATTTCACCGCACTCTTTACCTGCTCTCTGAACTTGGACTGAGTAGCTCCATAAATAAATGTGTTTGTGCAGCAACTTAAATTAAGCAGCACAGTTCCAACATGTCCAAAGAAATATACAAAATCTCTGGAATTGTTGGGATCACTTCCTGCGATGTTATAATATAAGAAATATAGAACATATACTGACCACAGAAGTATGAAGTTTGCGGATAGAGTGAAGAGTAAAATCATAGACTTCCTTCTGCTCTCCATCTCTGGGTCACTGCGATTCTCTCCCTTGCTCTGACCCCTCAGTCTCTTACGGACTCGACTGGCCACTAAAATGTGTCTGACTGTCAGAATGTTGAGCAACAGAATTAAAGCAAATGGGAGCAATGGAGTTAAAACTGTATGAAACCATTTAAATCCCACCCATCTGGGATCAGTATAATAGACTGGCTTTGTAACACAGAGATAAGGTACATTGTCGATTCTCCCATAAGATTCATATCTAAAGTAGAAGGGGATGTTTGTTAAACAGAGCAGAATGCAGGTTGTTGCTAGAACCACAGCCGCAGTTTTCTCGGTGCAATATTTAGTTTTTAGCTTCTGGCAACAAATGGCCACAAATCGATCAAAGGTGAAAGTGACGGTGAACCAGACAGAACACTCTGTAGCTGCACAACTCAGGACATAGATAATACTACACACAGGGGTGATGTCCAGAAAACATAATGGGAAATAATAATAACGGATCTGTCTCAGTATGACCTCAGTGATAATGACCAGTAGATCTGCCGTTGCCATGGCCACCAGGTAACGAGTGGTGCAGGTAGAGAGTCCACAGTGTCCACGGGACAGGATCACAATCGTCACTAAATTAACTGTAAGGGGAAAAGAGACTGGAAATTACTGATCAAATATTCTCCATGTCTGAGAAGAGACAATAAGTATTTGAGTAAAAATAAAATAATGAGACTGTGACAATGTTGAAAACACTCATCAGGGCAGGCAGTATCTGTGGAGAGAGAAACTGAGTTAATGTTTTCGGCTGACAGTCTTTGAACAGAACTGGAAGATATTAGAGATTAACAGTTTTAAAGCAATGACAGAGCCAGTGAAAAGTGAGCTGGAGGGAGAGGAAAGAACAAAGGGGAAGGTCTGTGATCGGGTGGAGGGCAGGAGGGATTCAATGACAAAAGGGATGATGGTGTAAGGAGAATGGGACAATTAAAGAAACAGAAGATGGGTCCAGAGGAGGTGTAAATGGTTCCAGCAGAATAACAGAGAGAGAGGGAAGCATGGAAAATTTTCCCAAGAGCAGGAGGCTCCAGTGGTCTGGGAATATGATGGACCCCAGGAATGTGGACCAACTGATTGGCCATAGGGGATCCCCAGCCCAAGAACCAGCCCACACCTCCTCCACCCCAGGGGCATTGGTGTAGCCGTCCTCCGTTACCAGAACAGGCCGTCCCAGAAAATGAGAGATGTGGTTTTGCTCTGGTGCTTTTGACCCCAGAATTAAATTCAGAACGAAGGTGAACTGGATCATGGAGATGCACTGGGGCTCATATCTAGAGGTAGAGAATTAAAACCAGAGAGGTGATATTACATTTAGAGAGGGGAGGCAGTAGTTTAGTGGCATTGTCACTGGGCTAGTAACCCAGAGACCCAGGGTTATTGCTCTGGGGACATGGATACGAATCCTAGTACGGCAGAAGGTGGAATTTGAATTCAATTAATAAATCTGGAATGAACAGCTGGTCGAATGATGGCCATGCAACCATTGTTGATTGTCGTAAAAACCCATCTGGTTCATGAATGTCCTTTAGGGAAGGAAATCTGCTGTCCTGGTCTGGCCTCTGTGTAAGTCCAGGCCCACAGCAATGTGGTTGAGTCTTATTACTCTTTGAGATGGCCTAACAAGACCATTCAGTTGTTTCAAACGGCTACAAAGTCAAGAAGTAATAAAACAGGACGGACCACCAGGCATCAGAAATGACAACGGCAAATCTGACCTTGCAAAGTTCTCCATACTAACATCTGGGGGCTTGTGCCCAAGTTGGAAGAGCTGTCCCATAGACTAGTCAAGCAACAGCCTGACATAGTCATACTCACAGAATCAGACCTTACAATGTCCCAGACACTGCCATCACCATATGTCCAACACATCGACAGAACAGACAGACAGAGGTGGTGACACAGTGGTTTACAGTCGCGAGGGAGTTTTCTTTTCTTTTCTTTTTTATTTAGAGATACAGCATTGAAACTGGCCCTTCGGCCCACCGAGTCTGTGCCGACCAACAACCACCCATTTATACTAATCCTACATTAATCCCATATTCCTACCACATCCCCACTATTCTCCTCCCAAATACCTATACTAGGGGCAATTTACAATGGCCAATTTACCTTCCAACCTGCAAGTCTTTGGCTGTGGGAGGAAACCGGTGCACCCGGAGGAAACCCACGCGGTCACAGGGAGAACTTGCAAACTCCGCACAGGCAGTACCCAGAATCGAACACGGGTCGCTGGAGCTGTGAGGCTGCAGTGCTAACCACTGCGCCACTGTACCGCCCAGTGTTGCCCTGAGTTTCCACAACATCGACTTCGGACCCCATGAAATCTAATGGCATCAGGTCAACATGTTTTTCGTCTCTATTGAAAAGCGTGCAAGACATTGAAGTGGCCAGCAGAGAGCTGGACACTGTTATTGCAAAGCAAGCTAACAGGAAACAGGAAAAACCCCATGAGGTCGATTCACTGTTGTCTGATGAGAGTTCAGAATCAAGACTATGAGATGTTATCCTTGCGATACAAAATCCGGGTCAGACCAAGGCATTTGTTGTGCTTTCCTGCACTCACATCAATAGGTCTGTTGGGTCTTACTACCACAGTTAAAGTCACAGGCTGGTCTGCTGTGCTTACCATCAGGACCCCTTTTCTTGCACTGGTCTGGTGTGCCCTGATTAATCCTATGGGTTTCCCCTGTAACTTCCAGCAGTCAGCTCGAAGTTGACCTGCCTTGTTACAATGGAGACACACAGGGTTCAGGCATCACTCCTGCTCTCAGCGTCATCCTTTCTCGCCTGAGGAGGGTCCACTGTGTGTCCAGCTTTCTCATCTCACAAATAGCTGTTCAAGCTCCTATCACCCTCCCACCTTTTATCCTTTTTGGGTTTGCGGGGCAACTAGGGAAGGGTTTTCCTTGGGGTAAGGAATTATGGACAAGTGTATATTCATCAGCCAGGATTGCATCCTGCCTGGATCTTGGAACCCTTTGTTCCTCTTATGTGGGTTTTAATGGAAAGAAGGAGTGTGTTTTTGAACTCCTCGAGAAGGATCACCTCTCTCAGTTCTTCATATGTAGGCTGTATCTTGAGTGGTCAGATCCATTGGTCAAAAATGAGCTGCTTTACTCTTTCAAACTCAAGATAAGCTTGTTCAGGCTGCTATTGGACGGTTCAGAATTTTTAGCAGTACGCCATTGTAACAAGGCTGGTCACCTTCGAGCTGACTGCTGGAAGTTATGGGGAAAACCCATACGATTAATCAGAGTAAACAAGAAAAGGGGCCCTGATGGAAAGTACAGCAGACCAGGCTGTGGCTGTAACTGAGGCAGTGAGACCCCCTAAAACTACCACTAAACTAAAGGGAGCCCCAGAGTGCCAGAAGGAGGTGCTGATGAGGAAGTGGAGACCCTATTCATTGACCTGCGGATGAAGAGTGGACAGTGGTTCACCAGATAGTGGTGCTACCGCGGTACTGCAAGGTGTGAGTGCAGGAAAATGTAACAGAATGCCTGACAGTTAACAGGATTTTGTGCACTCAGGAAAAGTGATCCAATACCCTTCGAGTGAGGCAAGCAAGCCCACTGTCATACTTAGGAATACAGGGGCCACCTCATCCCTTCTACTGGGAAAAGGCATGACCATTCCCCCAGAGATTGCACTGAATGCATATTTATAAATGCTAGCCGAGAAAGTGTATGCCCATACCTTTATATCGGGTGCACCTGGAGTGCGACCTTGTTTCAGGACATTGTGCTGTGGGAATTGTCCCCAGTTTACCTGTGGACAGAGTCGAACTGCTCCTGGGTTATGATCTGGCAGGGGTAAAGTTGGTATCTTCCCCAGTGGTTTTAGACAGACTGAAAGAGATTAAGGAGACAGAGCAGTTGCTGCAGAAGTTTTCTGGCATTGCCTCTGATTGTGTGGTGACTCTGTCCACAAGTTCCGACACAGGAGGCTGAAATGACACTGCAGACAGATGACCCTACTGTCTGCTTATCTGGAACCTTCTTTGGGAAGTTAGAAGACCCAAAGGATGTTTCAAACAGGTCTTCTTTGGTCGAGGCTCAGCAAGCTGTCCCAGTATTCAGAAAGTTAGTACAGACTGCCCAAGCTGAAACTAAACTAAAGGGAGTCCCAGAGTGTCAGAAGGAGGTGCTGATGAGAAAGTGGAGCCCTCCTCATAGACCTACAGATGAAGAGTGGACAGTGGTTAACCAGATAGTGGTGCCAGCGATGTACCGTAAGGAAATAATGAGAATAACTCACGAACTTCCAATGACTGGACATGTCGATATACGAAAAACCCAAGCCCGCATAAAACGTCATTCTGCATGGTGGGGAGGTATCAGGAAAACATGCTATGCTGAATGAGGATTTTTAATTCATTGGTTGGAAACCTACATTAAACTTTAAAAAGGAAAGCTGGTATCCTACATGCAACTTTAATAAAACTGGCAGCTAAGATGGCCACCACAATTTGTGTTGAAATACCTCACATTCCAAGACATGGAAGTGTAGACGTGTGTCTAAAAACCTCCCATCCAGGACAGTGGCTTGAACAGTTGAGTAAATTATGAAGTATCGCCCTCGTTAGCAAGACATTCAAAGCCATCTTGGAACATTCACTGTGGAGACATACCTCCTGAGGGTAAACATTGAAACAAAAAGATCTGAGAGAGATATGGGATTCTTAGACTTTGCACCTCAGTAAAGTAAAAAAAAACTGAGAGAACCATGTGACAGTCCCCACCAGGCTGTGTGAACTTGGAATTTTTGTTACACATAGCAGACAAGCTTTGAGAGCCAACAAGTGCAAGACCCCAGTGGGGCTATCCCTCTCTCTCTCTCCCTCTCTCCAGGTATACTACAAGCTTCGATCCTGACCAAGCTTGTCATCATTACAGACAGAGACACCAGGGGGAGAAATCCATCTACATCACTGTTTCCAAGAAAACATTAAACTAGGTGGACCAGCTGCAAGTGCACTCTACCAGCCAGAGATTTCAGAAACATGAATTCATCCGGAAGACAATTAAATTACCAGTCCCACAGACTATATATTATTTTTATTTGTTCTGGACTCTGATACAAACAAATAATTTTTCATCAATCTGTAATCTATCAATGTGTGTGATTCTCATGTGTGCATGTGTACATGTGTGTGTGTACATGTGTGTGTTTGTGTGTACATGTGTGTGTTTGTGTGTACATGTCTGTGTGTGAAAGTTGGAGTGTAGTTTATTATTTTATCTTCGATCGGGTTTTGATTTTAAGTACAATTAACTAACCTCTTTCTTGTTAAAACTCAAGAAAAACTGTCTTCTAGCACACAAAGGGTTAAACACCCACTGACTTGGTCAGCACATCCACTGTTTCAAAATAAATAAGCCCTGTTGCGGTCAAACAAGGAGAGGGTCAAAAGGCAATCCCTTCGACCCTCCTCACCTGAACTTAATATCGACATATGATATTCCACTAAAAGCAGTAACTGGATAATTTAGAGAGCCTGTGAGTTACAAACAGAGATTTATTTTCAGTTCAGGCAATGAAATAAAACCACAGAGATAATTCAGGCCATTTAACTTAAGGAAATGATATCACTGATCTGGTCTCTGTATAACAGTGAGCAACAGATCAGCAATGTAACATTATCAGTCACAGAGAAAAAAAACAGAGACACAGATTAACACAATCTCGATTGTTAGAGTCACTTACCAGGAACACCAATTACTGCAAGGATCAGGTAATATATCTTAATGACACTGTGAAATGTTTCATACATTTTCTGTGAAGTGATCTGTCCCTTCGTCCTGCAGACAATCCCTCTCTGTATTAAACTCTGAGTCAGTACATTCCCTGATCCTTTAATTTATACCCTGTGGGATCTCCATGGGGGATATTGAGGTTGCAACATTGTTCAAATTGTTTTCTTGAATTTGAACAAACCGATTTTGACATCGAGTTCAGTTTGTGTTGTGATCGAATATATTTAGTGCTGAGATTTATTTGGAAAACTTCAAAGACTGAACAATTCTGATCACATTATTTAATTAATGAAAATTAGAAACTCTATTCTCCCAGCAATGAGTTTGTTCTCTCAAACACCATCAGTCCCATCTCCAGATCTCACATTGTTTCAGTGATCTCCTTCACTCGACTATGACCATTCTGATATTAAATTCCAACTGTTCGAGTGTCTCTCTCAGGACTGTTCCACTGCACTCTGGGATGTGGCCACCCTCTTTAACTGTGGACAATCAGTTAAGTGATTAAAGAGGGTTATTTGTGACAATACATTGCAGAATTCAACTGATACAGAATCTGAAACTAATTCAACACCGTAAACTGATACAACAACTCAATCTAATACAGCACCTCAAACTAATACAATGCTTTAAACCAACAGAAAACCTCATTCTTTTTCATTTTGTTGATGGAATGTGAGCATCGCTGAAAAGATCAGCATTTATTGCCCATCCCATATTGCCCTTGAGAAGGTGGTGGTGAACCGCTGCCTGAAACCACTGCGGTCTGTGTGGTGTAGGTTACACCCACAGTGCTGTTTGAAAGAGTGTTGTGGATTTTGACTTAGTGTCAGTGAAGGAACGGTGATATATTTACAAGTCAGGATGTTGTGTGATTTGGAGGGGAACTTGCAGCTGATGGATTTGCCATGCGTCTGCTGTCCTTGTCCTTCTAGATGGTAGAGGTTGCGGGTTTGGAAGGTGTTGTTGAAGGAGCCTTGGTGAGTTTCTGCAGTGCATCTTGTAGATGGTACACACTGCTGCCACTACATTGGTTCTGAATGGAATGAATGTTGAAGATGGTAGGTGGGGTGCCAATCAAACGACTGCTTTGTCTTGGATGATGTCGAGCTTCCTGAGTGTTGCTGGAGCTGTACTCATCCAGGTGAGTGGAGAGTATTCCATCACACTCCTGACTTGTGCCTTGTAGATGGTGGACAGGCTTTGATGAGACAAGAGGTGAATTACTCGCTGAAGAATTCCCAGCCTCTGACCTGCTCTTGCAGACACAGCATTTATGTGGCTGTTCCAGTTCAGTTTCTGGTCAATGGTAACCTCTAGGATGTTGATAGTGGGGGATTCAGCGATTGCAATGCCACTGAACATCAAGGGGAGATAGCTAGATTCTCTCTTATTGGAGATGGTCATTGTCTGGCACTTGTGTGGTATGAATGTTACTTGCCGCTTATCAGCCCAAGCCTGGATGTTGTCCAGGTCTTACTGCATCTGGACACGGGCTGCTTCAGTATCTGATGAGTTGCAAATGGTGCTGAACATTGTGCAATCATCAGCGAACATCCCCACTTCTGACCTTATGATGGAGGGAAGCAAATGAAGATGGTTGGGCCCAGGACACTACCCTTAGGAACTCCTGCAGTGATGTCCTGGGACTGAGATGATTGACCTCCAGCAACTACAACCATCCTCTTTTGTGTTATGTATAACTCCAACCAGCGGAGAGTTTTCCCCCTGATTCCCATTGACTGCAGTTTTGCCAGGGCTCCTTGATGCCACACTCGTCAAATGATGACTTGACGTCAAGCGCAGTCACTCACTCCTCACCTCTTGAGTTCAGCTCTTTTTTCCATGTTTGGACCAAGGCTGTAATGTGGTCAGGAGCTGAGTGGCTCTGGCTGAACCCAAATTGAGCATCACTGAGCAGGTTATTGCTGCGCAAGTGCCATTTGATAGCACTGTCGATGATCCCTTCCACAACTTTGTTGATGATCAAGAGACGACTGATGGGGCAGGAATTGACAGGGTTGGATTTGTGCTGCTTTTTGTGCACAGGACATACTTCGTCAATTTTTCACATTCCACGGGTGAATGCTTGTTCAGTTTGCTTACCCATTGTGTTTTTTCAGGTTTGCACTTGCTGCTGTTCAATATTCAATGCGTTAGCACCTATTCTGTCCTAATGCTTTGTCTTTCTGCACACCATTAATATATTGTTTGCCTTTGTTCCATGACCTTTTGGTCAGCCATGTGGCCTTGTCCAATCTACACCTTCTCCTTTGTTATCTCTTGCCCCACCCCCACCTCACTTGCATTTCACCAGTGACATTTTGAATATTTGTCAGTTCCGATGAAGGGTCACTGACCTGGAACGTTGACTCTGCTTCTCTTCCCACAGATGCTGCCAGACCTGCTGAGTGGTTCCAGCATTTCTTGTTTTTAAATTAAACAAATACATTGGGCTGAATTTTACCGGCCCCTCGATGCCGTGGATCGGGGTGCGGAGGCTGGTAAAATTCAGTGGGGAAAGACCCTCCTCGACCCGCGGTGTCGAGATGGGCCCACCACAAATTACCGGTGGCAAGGTGACCTTGGTGTGACCCCCCCCCGCCGCACGGCAGCGTCACCCCAATTAGAATATGTAAAACCATACTTACCTCTGCAGATCATAAAGCCCGTCTTTCCTGAACAATTCCGGATTTTAATTTGAACGGGCAGCCATCACGTGCCATCCCATTCACGAATAGAAAATCCGATGGGACATCAGAGGCAGAGATTTCACAATGGAAGATAAGTTCCATTTTCAGGGATCTCACTCTGCTTTCTGGAAGGGAGGAGGGAGGGGGGATATTCAGGGATCTCACTCTGCTTTCTAGGAGGGAGGAGGGATATTCAGGGATCTCACTCTGCTTTCTGGAAGGGAGGAGGGAGGGGGGATATTTAGGGATCTCACTCTGCTTTCTGGAAGAGTGGAGGCAGGGGGATATTCAGGGATCTCACTCTGCTTTCTGGAAGGGAGGAGGGAGGGGGATATTCAGGGATCTCACTCTGCTTTCTGGAAGGGAGGAGGGAGGGGGATATTCAGGGATCTCACTCTGCTTTCTGGAAGGGAGGAGGGAAGAGGGATATTCAGGGATCTCACTCTGCTTTCTGGAAGGGAGGAGGGAGGGGGATATTCAGGGATCTCACTCTGCTTTCTGGAAGGGAGGGGGGATATTCAGGGATCTCACTCTGAATTTTGGAAGGGAGGAGGGAGGGGGTTATTCAGGGATCTCACTCTGCTTTCTGGAAGGGAGGAGGGAGGGGGTTATTCAGGGATCTCACTCTGCTTTCTGGAAGGGAGGAGGGAGGGGGATATTCAGGGATCTCACTCTGCATTCTGGAAGGGAGGAGGGAGGGGGGATATTCAGGGATCTCACTCTGCTTTCTGGAAGGGAGGAGGGAGGAGGGATATTCAGGGATCTCACTCTGCATTCTGGAAGGGAGGAGAGAGTGGGAATATACAGGGATCTCACTCTGCATTCTGGAAGGGAGGAGGGAGGGGGGATATTCAGGGATCTCTTTCTGCTTAGTGGAAGGGAGGGGGGAGGGGGATATTTAGGGATCTCACTCTGCATTCTGGAAGGGAGGAGGGAGGGGGGATATTCAAGGATCTCACTCTGCTTTCTGGAAGGGAGGAGGGAGGGGAGATATTCAGGGATCTCACTCTGCTTTCTGGAAGTGAGGAGGGATGGGGGGTATTCAGGGATCTCACTCTTCATTCTGGAAGGGAGAAACCGTGTACCCTCCCTCCATAAACACTGTACCCTCTGCATTTATTTGTGTCTGTGCAGGAGAAATGACACTCCAGTTACCCAGTGTTTGGGGTGGGTGCCAGACAGGGTAGGAGTTTTAAGGTTATAAGGATGGTGGGGGCAATCGATGTAGCTGGTAGGATCTTGATGTCGGCATGCTGTGTCTCTCAGTGTTTACCAAGATGGGCAATACCATGGCACACCACATAGTTGATCCATGTTCGCACCTGATGTACCCGTCAACACCAATCCCTACCCTGTTCAGAACCTTCAAATAAATGAAGGATACAACTTCATTTATCACATGGAAATATTCTGGCTCATCCTACAGCAAGCAATCTGCTTCTCCTGAAGATACGTACGTGCTGGAGGCAAGATCATCAGGCAGATGCGGTCCATGTAGAGGCCCCCAGTCATGACCAGCAGCCCCCGAGGGGAGCTCTCCATTGTGGTTGCCGTGCATCTACAGGCTCCAGAGCACCAGTTTCAGAGGTGATTGTGCAGGTAAAGGGGGTGATGACACGTCTCACTGCCCTACTCAACGATGACCTGCAGCCCATGGAGTTCAGTCGACATCCTGTGCCTGTGGTCCTCATAGTGGCAGCGGTTCTGAAGCTTGATGTCAATGCAGCATTTCAGGGGCCCACCAGAGACCTTTGTGGGGTCACACAGTCAGCAGTGCACCGCTGCATCAGGGAGGACACCATTTCCCTGCACCGGAGGGCCAGTGAGTATGTCCACTTCAGGACAGACCCTCATAGCCAGGCCCAGAGGACCATCGGTCTCAGCACCATTGCCAGAGAGCCATAGTCCTCAGGGTTCATAGTCTGAACCCATGTGGCCATCAGGCCTCTCACCGGGCTACCACCTTCAATTAAAGGAATCATCTCAATTTAGATGGAATTTCATCATTGAAGATGCTTCATGCAAATCTGTGACCGCTTCTCAGGCAGCTGCCATGACACCTGTGCCAGTCCCAGCTGCCACCGCTGTTCACTGAACTGGCTCAGATGGAGGGGTGGCTTCTTGGAGTTAAGGGCTATCCCTTGCAGACATGGCTCCTGACACCAGTGAGAGACCCCACCACTGCTGCAGAGGAGAGATACAACACCATGCACTGGGTTGAAAGATCTGCCATTGAGCGGGCGATCTGCATGTTCTAAATGTGTTCCCGATGCCTGGATAGATCGGGTGGTGTCCTGTACTATGGGCCAAAAAGGGCATGACCTTTCTTTCCTGCTCGCAGTGCTCTGCACAAAAACGCATCCAATAGGGGGCAGGCCTGGAATTATGAGGAGAGACGTCAACTGAATTCATCCTCGGTCTATGAGATCAATGAGGTCTTATAACAGGAAGCTGCCATGTCCATGTCACTGGATCCGTTGAGAGGCTCATGAGTTATTGTGACATGGCAATGATTCGATTGCATACATTAGCTTTCCTGGAGGGCCATCGGAGCGAGGGATGTGACACTGGTGATAGTTGCTGGCACACATCATTCACACAGGAAAACATTTGGTGGTCGTCCTCTGTGTGCACGAGGCCTGGAGGGCCCAGGCTGGCTCGGGGATTCCTGCGTCATCACAGAACCCTCCTCAGCTGTCACAGCTACTGGAGCTTCACTCACAGGTGGAGAGGTGGAGGGGCCAGCATCCACATTGGAATGGCCTGGAGGGGGGACCCCAGATATGGTGTGCTGGCTCACCTCCTCCATCTAAGGGTTCATTGGAACCCCTCTGCCATCCGGGAGGGATCAGGAGCAGAGGCATTCTCCAGGCCCCTGGCCCCTCTCACGCCTAACCACTGATCAATGAATGTGACGGTAGAGGCAAGGGATAGCACGTAGGAGTGTATTATTTGATTCCGGGTCACCACAAGGCCCGCCACCACCTCAATGGATAATTCCAGGTGCTCACATGCCTGTGACATGGCAGCAGTCATGACGTGGATAGACTCCCTTATCATCCACTCAAGGCAGCACATGGCCTGTGGCATCTCCACCGGCAGTTGCCAAAACTTTCCCAACAGCTCCAGCCTGCCCTGTTCTGTCGACAGCAGACGGTCATCATTAGCCTGGGGCTCAGCATGGGCCTGGCCACTCACGGGTCTCTGACTGTCCGGGGCCACGGCTGTCTCAGCCTCAGTCAGCTGCTTGGGCGTGTGGGCAGTGCTCTCACCAGATTGTGGCCCACACTGTAAGGCCGGACTCATACCCACCCAGGTGACAGTATCTGCACTGGTGGAAGGTGCATTAGTGTCATGGGACGCTGCTTCCTCAGAGTCTGGCTCTTCCTCTGAGGTGGTGAATGACACGCACGCAGATGGATTCGACTCTGTTCTTACACCTGGAAGACACAATGGGAAGAGGACATTATCAGTTCTGCTGTAACACACTTCACAATGTTAGCAGCATTGCATTACCAAACCAACAATTCACATTGCCCATCTTTAATATCAATTGGACGTCTGCTCACCTTGGAGCCCGATGTCAATCTGCCCGAATGAGCGTGCCTGCTGCCTTGGTGCCAGCTGCAGGGCCTCCTCCTCGGCATCCCTCACTTGAAGCAGATTGGCAGGACCTCCTCCGGTGCAGGAGGACTCCCTCGAATTGTAGGCGGGGCCCACTTAGAGGGGCAACGGGGGCAGATATTAACAACAACATGTCAACAGGGCGATATATGTCAAAAGACAGTTCCTGGCCACAACGTGGGGGAAGGGGGGTGGATCTTGTGTGCATGTCTGAGTGAGCCACTTATGTAGGTGCCATTCCCTGAGCAACGGACAAGGGTAAGTTCTGTCATACATTGCACCATTCATGGCGCTTATTCCCTCCCCGCCGAACCTCCCCATCTTCAGCAAGGCAGTGACACACATATGCTACTCTGTGTGGGTGCACCCAGTTTCAAAGGAGCCCTGATACCCGTGGCCCTGGTACTTACTCTCGCACTTCTTCCCAGGTCATTCATCCGTTTCCAGCACTGCACCAAGTCGTGCCGTATGGCACCACGGCTGCTCACTTCCTGAGCCACCTCTAGTCAGGCTGCCTTGTTCAGGCGAGAGGGCCTCTTCCTGCCATTGCTGGGGAAGAGGACCTCCCGCCCTGCCCACACAGCCTGGAGGAGGGTGGTCAGGGAGGATTCACTGAACCGTGATGCCACCCTGCCACGCTACCGTCTCTCCATAACATTATATCCATTGAATTTGCCAAAACTGTGTCCCAGGAATCTTCTTTGACACAGGAACATGCTGCTGAAATGGCAGCCCTTTAAATAGAGCCCCAGTACATTATTCTCAGCTGTGCCGGTGTGCAGCACGGAGCCAGCAGTCCTGCACCCCTCCCCCACGTATTATTGGGGGAGGGTTGCACACGGCCTCTCTGGAAATGAGCCCCACGTTTAATATTGCGGGGGCTCAGCGATGGCCAGTGAATGCGGGCACACCGCCAAGTTCAAAGGGCACTGCCGTGGAGTAAAATTCAGCCCTTTGTCTCTCTCTTCACAGAGTAAGCAGTAAAATACAAAAAACATCCCAGAAATAATGAAGAATCAAGGTGCTAGTTTAAATGAGGAACTGCAAGATATTAACATTAGTAAAAAAAAGTACGAGAGAAATTAATGGGACTTCAAGTGGATCTGATATCTCCATCCCAGAGTGTTGAAAGAGGTGACTGTAGAGCTAGTGGATGTATTGGGGTCATCTTTCAAAATTCTATCGACTCTGGAATGGATCCTGAAGATTGAAAGGTGACAATTGTAATCCCACTATTTAAGAAAGGAGGGAGAGAGAAAATGGTGAACTTCAGACCTGTTAGTCTAACATCATAGAGAATCTGCGAGAATCTATAATAAAGGATGTGATAACAGGACATTTCGAAAATAATGGAAGGATTGGGCAGAGTCAACAGGGATTCATGAAATTGAAATCATGTTTAACAAATCTGTTGGAGATTTTTGAGGAGGTAACTAGCAGAATAGATAAGGGGGAAGCGGTGGATGTGGTATATTTAGATTTTCAGAAAGCTTTTGAGAACATCGCACGCAAGTGGTTGGTAAACAAAATTAGAACACATGGGATTGGGGGGAATGTACTGACACGGACTGAGAACTGGTTAATGGACAGAAAACATAGAGTAGGAATAAATGGGTCATTTTCAGTCTGGCAGGCTGTAACTAGTGCAAGGATCAGTGCTTGGACACCAGCTATTCACAATCTCGATCAATATTTGGATGTGGGGATTAAATGTAATATTTCCAAGTTTGCAGATAACACAAAATTAGGTGGATGTGTGTGTTGTGAGGAGGATGCAAAGACGCTTCAAGGGGATTTGGAGAGGCTAAGCGAGTGAACAAAAATTTGGTGGATGGAATACAATGTGGAGAAATGTGAGGTTATCCACATTGGTAGGAAAAACAGAAATACAGAGTACTTCTTAAATATTAAGAGGCTGGGAGGTGTTGAATTTCAAAGGGACTTGGATGTCCTTGTTCGTGAGTGTCTGATAGAGAACATGAAGATACAGCAAGCAAGTCGGAAGCTAAATAGTATGTTGGCCTTTATTACGAGAGGATTTGAGTGTAGGAATAAAGATGCCTTACTGCAATGATATAGCACCTGGGTGAGACGACAACTGGAGTATTGTGTACAGTTCTGGTCTCCTTACCGAAAGAAAGATAGACTTGCCATGGAAGGAGTGCAACGAATGTTCACCAAACTAATTCCTAGGATGGAGGGATTGTCCTATGAGGAAAGATTAAATAGACTGGGCCTTTATTCTCTGGAGTATAGAAGAATGAGAGGTGATCTCATTCAAACAGACAACATTCTTACAGGATTCGAAAGGGTTTATGCAGGAAGGATGTTTCCCCCAGATGCAGAGTCTAGAACCAGGGGACACAGTCTCAGAATGAAGGACAGGCCATTTAGGACTTAGATGAGGAGAAATTTCTTCACTCAGAGGGTGGTGAATCTTTGGCATTCTCTGCCCCAGAGGGCTGTGGAGGTTCAGTCGTTGAGTATGTTCAAGACTGAGATCGATAGATTTCTACATATTAAAAACATCAAGGGATATGGGAATAGTGCAGGAAAATGGTGTTGAAGTAGAAGATCAGTCATGATCTTGAATGGCAGAGCAGACTCGAAGGGCTGAATGGCCTACTCCTGCTGCTACATCCAACGTTCTTATGTTCATTGTTATGTTGGGTATGATCGCAATTCACAGGAGAATAAATTTACAGTTAATTGTTAAATTGGACAGGATAACAAATACACATGTATAAAGTAACAGCTGAATGTTAATTTGGGTTTGATAACCATTACTGAGGGTATAGAATTTCAGTTGATGTTAAATTGGATCTGATAATCGATATACAGGGAAATATAATTAGAGTTAAGAACACAGGAACACAAGAAATAGGAGCAGGAATGGACCATACAGCCCATTGAGACTGCTCCACCATATAAAACAATCATGGCTGATCTTCGGATTCAACTCCACTTTCCCGCCCACACCCCATATCCATTGATTCCTTGAGAGAGTGAAAATCTGTTTATCTGTTTTTAGGAGGTTGAGAGGGGATTTGAGGACAATTTTTTTCACCCAGAGGGTGGTTGGAATCTGGAACACACTACCTGAATGGGTGGTAGAGGCAGGAACGAACCCCCATAACATTTAAGAAGTATTTAGATGAGCACTTGAAATGCCGTAGCATACAAGGCTATGGGCCAAGTGCTTGAAAATGGGATTAGAATAGATAGCTGCTTGATGGCCAGCACAGACACGATGGGCCGAATGGCCTGCTTCTATCCTGTATGACTCTGTAACTCTACCCCAGCCTTAAATGTATTTAACAATGGAGCATCCACAACCCTCTGGGGTAGAGAATTCCAAAGATTCACAACCCTTTGAGTGAAGCAATTTCACCTCATCTCAGTCCCAAATGATCACCCCCTTATCCTGAGACCGTTCCCACATGTTTTAGATTCCCCGACCAGTGGAAATAATGCCACAGTGTTTACCCTATTCAGTCCCTTCAGAACCTTATATGTTTCAATGAGATCGCCTCTCATTCTTTTAAACCCCAGAGAATACAGGGCCAATTTACTTAGCCTCTCATCATAGGACAACCCCCTCATCCAAGAGACCAATTGGGTAAACCTTCACAGTGCCACCTCCAATCAGCTTGTCCTTTCTTAAATGTGGAGACCAAAACTGCACACAGTATTCCAGATGTGGTCTCACCAAAACCCTGTACAATTGTAGCAATACTTCCTTATTCCTGTTCTCCAATCCCCTTGCAATAAAGATCAACATGCCATTTGCCTTCCTAATTGTTGCTATACCTGCATGTTAACTTTCTGCATTCCTTGTACAAGCACACCAAAATCTCTTTGAACATTGACACTTACAAGTTTCACACCTTTTAAAAAAGATTCTACTTTTCTATTCTTACGACCAAAGTGAATATCTTCACATTTCCCTACATTATACTCCATCTCCTATCTTGTTGCCCACTCACTTAACCTGTCTGTATCTCATGATAGCCTCTCTGTGTCCTCCCCACAGTTTACCTTGTCACCTCGCTTTGTATCATCAGCAAACTTAGATACATTACTCTTTGTCTCTTTATCTAAGTTATTAATATAGAGTGTAAATAGCTGAGACCCAGCACTGATCCTTGCGACACTCCACTATTCACTGCCCGCCAACTTGAAAATGCCACATTCATGCCCAATCATAGCTTCCTGTCCATTCACCAATCATCTATCCATGCTCCTATATTACCCCCAACTCCATGAGCCCTTATCTTGCCCATTAACCTTTTGTGTGGCACCTTATCAAATGCCTTTTGGAAATCCCGGTATGCTACATCTTGAGAATTGCTGAAAATAGAGACGTGTTGTTGAAGTTTTTCATCCTGCACTCATCAGGGCAATACACAAGAATAAGCAAGGTCAGGGAAAACAACAACTTCTACTGCCTCAGAAGACAGTGCTTGATTGGTTGGCAAGTGAACTCTGATTGGTAGAGGCATTGCCATGGAGAATGCAGTAGTTTATGGTGACTGTTAACTGCCAAGCTTTGTTTGAAATTTAAACCGAACAGCTTGACTCTGATTGGTTAAAGCATTGCCCTGAGGAATGAACCAACGAATGGCTGTAACTTATTTTGTTCAGCTGAAAGAGGCGCAATGTGTGTACATGGTCTTTCTGTCTGCAATGAACAGGGCCCTGTATGTTAATATATGTAGTTTCCAGTACATGCTGCGAGCCCTACTGACAATCTTAAATTGGTTGTCAGCGTAATTCCTAACACACAGCAGATTATTTAGGAAATGTTGTCCAATTGTGGAATCACATCTAATGTTAGACACTGTGTTTTGAGTTTTGCAAGCAAGGGCTGGTTGGGTACAGCCTGTACCTTGTCCGCTATGAGCAGCAGAAGGGACATGTTGTCTGATATGATCCACCAGTGTTAGGGATGTACTTCGCATCACATTGGCATTGAAATTCATATTACATATTACTCATTTGTGTGATAAACAAGACGTCTTTCTGGCTTGACAGCAGCATCCTGTTAGAGGTGAACACCACACGTGTTGCTGCTGCATAGTAGCAGCGTGAAACAGCTAGCTTTAGCTGTTCAAAGTTTTGGGATACATTACCCTTCCAGGGTAATTTGAGGTAGACTGGGCACGATTCAGGGCTGAAAATGACGGCCTTTGGCCCGTTCATAAGTTTGTGCAATATACAGTGAGAAATGATGTGATCAGGGTAGCCATTGTAACCCAGGATGAGTGTCCTGTTGAGTGCAAGACGAAAAGCTTCAAAAACATGTCTCTATTTTCAGCAATTCTCAAGTTCTGTACTACCAAACGACTATTTGTATACTACATCTACTGGTTCCCCTTATCTACCCTATTAGTTACATCCTTAGAAATCTCGATTAAATTTGTCAAAAAGGATCTCCCTTTTGTAAAACTATGTTAACATGTTCTCATCATACTGTGCTTTTTCTTAATAATTATTATTCCTAAATAATAGATTCCAGCATTTTCCCAATAATTGATGTTACGCTAACTGGGATGAAAATCATAGCTGGTGCATCCACTATCTCTGCAGTTATCTCTTTTAGAACACCAGGGTGTAGGCCAACATGTCCTGGAGATTTGTCAGATTTTAGTCCCTTAAATTTCTCCAATACATTGGGCTGCATTTTACATTCCCACCGTCACAATCGGCACTAGATGTAAACAATGGCGGTCCGTCCACACAGACCACACATTGCGGAGTCACCACTATTTTAAATGGCTGGGGCGGATCGCCTCAAACCCCAATGATGTGGAGGGGGCGGGAGGTCTGTCCCCAGAATTGGCACTGATGCCATTTTTAAAGGGCTTTGAGCCCTCTCTACATTTAAATATTTAAAGGAGAGTGGATATAAAAAACAAAGTAATTTATCTGCCCCTCTCCCACCCCCCAACAACCATAGACTGAATTCCTTGCCTTCTCCACCCCACCCCCCACAGAATACTTACCTTGTGCACCTGACCTTTAGACCTCAAAGTTCATAAACTTTAAACTTTACCCCTTCCCTCCATTCCCTACACCGATGAAATGACTCTGACTCCACTCCCCCCACCTCCCACACAGAAAATCCTACCTGTTCCCCCTTCCCCACAAGTGTTCCATCCCAGACGGGGATCCGAAGGTGCAGACGTGCTGGCCACTGTCACCAATATTGTTCCGGGACACACGACGGGAGCGTGACTCTAATCAATTCATTTATTTACATTAATTAACATATTTAAATTGGGCGCCCGTCACCGAGCAGTGGGGGAGCCACCACAAGGCCTCGTCACTGCCGATACTATGGGACCGGGCCTTCCCGACTTTGAGGTCTGTGATGGGCCTCTCCTGGAGACATTTTCCACCATCAGCCCCAACATGACCCCCGATGTCAGGGGCTCTGTAAAATTCAGCCCTTTTTCTCTGTTGATATGAATTTCCTTAATTTCCTCACTTTTTAGCCCCTAGGTTACTGTTTATTTCTGGTTTGGAACTTGACTCTTCTACTGTGAAGCCAGACACAAAATATTGGTTCAATTCCTCTGCCATTTCCTCATTCCCCATGATAATTTATTCTGTCTCTGCTTCTCAGGGACCAACGTTCTTTTAGCTTCTCTCTTACTTTTGATATACCTATAAAATCTCTTACAATCTTTTTATATTACTGGTTGGTTTACTCTCATTCTTTTTTTTTTCCTTTCTATCAACTTTTTGGTGGCCCTTTACTGGTTTCTAAAACACTTCTAATTCTCAGACTTGCTACTTTTTTTTGCAACATTGTTAGCTTCTTCTTGTAATCTAATATTATCCTTAACATCCTGAGTGAGCAACAGATGGGTCTTTCTTGCTGAATTTTTGTTTTCAAAGGAATGTATTTTTCTTGAACATTTTGAATTGTTTCTGTAAAGGTTTCCCACTGTTGATTTACTGCCATACTTTTTAGTCTATTTACCCAATTAACCTGAGCCAGTTCTCGCCTCATGCCTACATAATTGGCTGTGTTTAACTTTAAGATTCTTGTTTGTGATTGAGGATTTCTCTTTCAAACTTAATATGGAATTCAATGGTATTATGATCATTGTTTCCCAGTGGATCTTTTCCTATGGCATTGCTTATTAACTCTGCTGCATCACACAATACTAGATCTAAGATAGCTTTATCTCTGGTTGGCTCCACAACGTATTGCTTCAAGAAACAATCCCAAAAACATTCTATATACTCATCTTCTAGACCACTCCTGCCAATTTCATTGTCCCAGTCTATCTGAAGATTAGTGTCCCCACAATTATTATATTGCCTTTGTTGCAAGCTCCAGCAATTTCTTGTTTAATACTCTATCCAACGGTATAACTACTGTTAGGGGTTTATAAACTACTCCCAACAGTGTTTTCTGATTATTGCTATTCCTTATTTCCACCCATACTGATTCAAATTCATGACCTTCTGAGGCCAGATGCTTTCTCACTAATGCCGTTATGTCATCCTTTACCATCAGTGCTGCCCCTCTCCCTTTGCTATTCTGTCTGTCTTTCCGAAATATTGTGTACCCTGGAATATTTATTTCCCGAACGCGATCACCATGTAACCATGTCTCTGTAATGGTGATTGGATCCAAATCATGTACCTCTATTTATGCTACTAGTTCATCAATCTTATTGCAGATGCTTCACTCATTCAGATAAAGAAATCTTAATTTCTTTTTTTTGCTTCTATTCCCTTCAATGACCCTATTCGCTGATGTACAATTTTTGTTAAAAACTCTGCCCCTTCCTGTCCCATTCTGCCTGTCTTTACCCACAATGCTATGCTGTTCCAATGTCTTGGCCTTTCTCTTTGGATTTTTAAATCTCACCTCTCCCGAACCCTGCCCCCCATTCTGCTCGTTCACGACCTCTAGTCATATCTGCTGGCTCACTCTTGAGTTTGTACGTACTGTCCCTTCCCACCACACCCTGAATATCATTACCCTTATTGCTATCTTGCTCTCTTGCCTTCTCTCTCTTTAAATTATCACATCTTCCCTCACTTGATCCCTCACCCCCAATATTTAGTTTAAAACCCGAGTTAATTGTTAAATTGTGCCTGATAACCAATACACAGAGCAATAAAGTTAAATTAATTCTTATGTTGTGGTTGATAATTAATATAATGATTATAATATTAAATCAAGGAGAACCCAAAGATGTTTTATCAATACTTTAAGAGTAAGAGGATAACCAAGGAAACAGTAAAGCCGAGAAAAGACCAAAAAAGATCCCCATGTATGGAGGTGGAAGATGACGGGTAGATGCAGACAATGCAGTTAAGCAGGAGGAGGAATGTGAGGTATTGGATACGATAAACATCAGGTGAAAGGAAGTATTAAGGGGATTAGCATTCTTGAAAGTGAATAAATCGCCAGGGCCAGATGAAATGTACTCCAGGCTGTGAAATGAAGCCAGGATGGAAGTAGTGGAAGGTCTGACCATCATTTTCCAGTCCTCACTGGATACAGATGTTGTGCCAGAGGATTGGAGCTCTGTTAATGTTGTAGCTTTGTTTAAAAAGGGAGTGAGGGATAGATTGAATAATTACAGGCCAGACAGCCTAACCTCATTAGTGGGCAAATTACTGGAATCAATTCTGAGAGACAGGATAAACTGTCACTTAGAAGTCATAGATAATCAAGAATAGTCAGCATGGATTTGTTCAGGGAAGGACGTGTCTGACTAAGTTGATTGAATTTTTTGAGGAAGTGACAAGAAGGATTGATGATGGTTGTGCAGTTGCTGTGGTCTACATGGATTTTAGCAAGGATTTTGACAAGGTCCCACATGACAGACTGATTAAAAAAAAATAAAAACGCATGGAATCCAGAGGAATGTAACAAATTAGCTCAGTGGCAGGAAACAAAGGGGAATTGTTGATGGATATCTTTGCGATTGGAAGGCTGTTTCCTGTCCGGTTCTACAGGGCTCAGTACTCAGTCTCATGTTTTTTGTGGTATATATTAACAATTTGGACGTAAATGATGGGGGCATGACAAAGAATTTTGCAAGCCACACAAATCTGGCTGCATGGTTGACAGCAAGAAGGATAGGTGTAGACTGCAGGAAGATATCAATGGACTGGTCAGGTGGGCAGAAAAGTGCAAATGGAATTTAACCCAGAGAAGTGTGAGGTGATGTATTTGGGGAGGTCAAACAAGGCAAAGGATATACGATAAATGGGAGAATACTGAGAGGTGTCGAGGAAATCAGGGACCTTGGACTGAATGTTCACAGATCCCTGAAGGTAGCAGGACAAGTTGATAAGGTGGTTAAGAGGCATGTGGAATCCTTTCCTTTATTAGCTGAGGTATAGAATATAAGAGCAGGGAGGTTATGCTGGAACTGTATAAAACATTAGCTAGAACACAACTTGAGCCCTGTGTGAATTTCTGGTCAGCTCATTACAGAAAAGATGTAATTGCACAAGAAAGCGCACACAGGAGATTTACGAGGATGTTGCCAGGACTGGAAAAGTGCAGCTATGAGGAAAGATTGGATAGGCTGGGGGTTTTCTCCTTGGAACAGGGAAGGCTGAGCAGAGATTTGATTGGGATGTACTGCAGGGGTTTCAGTTCCCTTCCTCCTTACAATGATTCTAAGACCTCAGAATTACAAAAACAAAATACACAGAACAAACAGGTTTTGGCTCAAACCAAATTTGTTAGTTTATTAGAACAACAAACCCAAAGTACAAACTCCACTATGGTTTGACAGAAACTTACAATTACCCACGCGGCTGGTCATTACCGATGTTGATTGTAGGCCTGGATCTGGAGATGACCGGTCCCCGTCTGTCTTCACCTGACTGCAGTGCCCACGTTCCAATGTTGTCCTTTCTTATTGTGTTCCCATCACGCTATCCCACACCTGGGTTAGAATTAGAATTAGAACATTGCAGCGCAGTACAGGCCCTTTGGCCCTCGATGTTGCGCCAACCTGTGAAACCATCTGACCTACACTATTCCATTTTCATCCATATGTCTATCCAATGACCACTTAAATGCCCTTAAAGTTGGCGAGTCTACTACTGCTGCAGGCAGGGCGTTCCACGCCCCTACTACTCTCTGAGTAAAGAAACTACCTCTAACATCTGTCCTATATCTATCACCCCTCAACTTAAAGCTATGTCCCCTCGTGTTTGCCATCACCATCCGAGGAAAAAGACTCTCACTATCCACCCTATCCAACCCTCTGATTATCTTATATGTCTCTATTAAGTCACCTCTCCTCCTCCTTCTCTCCAACGAAAACAACCTCAAGTCCCTCAGCCTTTCCTAGTAAGACCTTCCCTCCATACCAGGCAACATCCTAGTAAATCTCCTCTGCACCCTTTCCAAAGCTTCCACATCCTTCCTATAATGCGGTGACCAGAACTGCACGCAATACTCAAGGTGCGGTCTCACCAGAGTTTTGTACAGCTGCAGCATGACCTCGTGGCTCCGAAACTCGATCCCCCTACTAATAAAAGCTAACACACCATATGCCTTCTTAACAGCCCTATTACCCTGGGTGGCAACTTTCAGGGATTTATGTACCTGGATACCAAGATCTCTCTGCTCATCTACACTACCAAGAATCTTCCCATTAGCCCAGTACTCTGCATTCCTGTTACTCCTTCCAAAGTGAATCACCTCACACTTTTCCGCATTAAACTCCATTTGCCATCTCTCAGCCCAGCTCTGCAGCCTATCTATGTCCCTCTGTACCCTACAACATCCTTCGGCACTATCCACAACTCCACCGACCTTCGTGTCATCCGCAAATTTACTAACCCACCCTTCTACACCTTCTTCCAGGTCATTCATAAAAATGACAAACAGCAGTGGCCCCAAAACAGATCCTTGCGGTACACCACTAGTAACTAAATTCCAGGATGAACATTTGCCATCAACCACCACCCTCTGTCTTCTTTCAGCTCGCCAATTTCTGATCCAAAGCTCTAAATCACCTTCAACCCCATACTTCCGTATTTTCTGCAATAGCCTACCGTGGGGAACCTTATCAAACGCCTTACTGAAATCCATATACACCACGTCCACTGCTTTACCCTCATCCACCTGTTTGGTCACCTTCTCAAAAAACTCAATAAGGTTTGTGAGGCACGACCTACCCGTCACAAAACCGTGCTATCGCTAATGAACTTATTCTTTTCAAGATGATTATAAATCCTGTCTCTTTTAACCTTTTCCAACATTTTACCCACAACCGAAGTAAGGCTCACAGGTCTATAATTACCAGGGCTGTCTCTACTCCCCTTCTTGAACAAGGGGACAACATTTGCTATCCTCCAGTCTTCTGGCACTATTCCTGTCGACAATGACGACATAAAGATCAAGGACAAAGGCTCTGCAATCTCCTCCCTGGCTTCCCAGAGAATCCTAGGATAAATCCCATCTGGCCAAGGCGACTTATCGATTTTCACACTTTCCAAAATTGCTAACACCTCCTCCTTGTGAACCTCAATCCCATCTCGCCTAGTAGTCTGAATCTCAGTATTCTGCTCGACAACATTTTCTTTCTCTGCTGTAAATACTGACGAAAAATATTCATTTAACGCTTCCCCTATCTCCTCTGATTCCACACACTACTTCCCACCACTATCCTTGATTGGCCCTAATCTAACTCCAGTCATTCTTTTATTCCTGATATACCTGAAGAAAGCCTTAGGGTTTTCCCTGATCCTATCCGCCAATGACTTCTCGTGTCCTCTCCTTGCTCTTCTTAGCTCTCCCTTTAGATCCTTCCTGGCTAGCTTGGGCCTCAGCTGTAGTTTCAGTTATCAGACTGCTGAGCCACCTGGTCTTTCACACCTCTTTATCTTGGTCTTTCAGTCTCCTAAGCTATACAGAACAGTAAGGTCAGAGACAACTCCTTATCTCCTGTTCTGTTGTCTACACAACATAAACATAATGTAATTTCCCTCACGGTAATGGGTCCTCGCACCACCTTCCCCCCATCACACCCCTTCCCCCTTTGCCCTTCCCTCCATACCCCTACCCCCCACAACCCCTTCCCCCTCGCACCCCCTTCCCTGTACCCCCTTCTGCCTGCAACCCCTTCCCCCCTCGCACCCCCTTCCCCTGTACCCCCTTCCCCCCGCACCCCCTTCCACCCACCACCTCCCCCCTCGCAGCCCCTTCCCCCAACCCTCCCCCGTGCTCCCCCTTCCCTCCTCACCCCCCTCGCACCTCCTCCCTTCGTTCACCCCCTCCCGCCTTCCCTCTCCATCCATGAAATCGCACAGTTTATTTGTTAGGGCCCCTGCTCAGGGATAGGAGCTAAAAACCCCACTGCCTTGTGGGCGTCTCAGGAGAGACCAAGACTAAGGGAGCCAACCCCAACAGAAAACCCGGAGCAGAACCCCTAAGGTAATCATGTGTCACCTTTGGCATGTTTCCAGCAGTTCCTGCAGCCATAACGGTGCCAAACGTCATCCTCCGCACTCCTTTAGACCCCACTAGTAAGGCCGAGAGGGGGGTTTTGACACTTGGGCAACTCACAACCTCCATACATTCCACCCAGGCATGCACCATAGAGAGGTCACTCCATAGTTGCCTCACAGCGACCAAAACAACACGGAAGACAGCAGTTACAGGTTTTAAGTCCAGCTCAATTGGCGGAGAGATTGGGCGTCACGGGTTGCCTTTGTCGTTGGGAGAGGTCATTGCATCTCACTGGACAGCTACCGCCCGCCTCAGACCAAGCAGCCCCCCGGTCAGAAAGGTTCTGTCCTGCCACAGTCCACCTGCTTCAATGGGTACTTGGAGCTCAGAGTCATTGCCCGACAAGTGGACTGGAACACCACACCAAGCAGCACAACAAAAAAAAAGGAAAGAAGGTACCAGTCCTTCATTTTGCAAGCTGGAACTTCAGAACTATGTGTCCTGGCCTGTCAGAAGACCTGACACAAATCAACAATTCTCGGAAGACTGCCATCATTAACAACGAGCTCAGTAGATTCAATGTGGACATTGCAGCACTTCAGGAGACACGCCTCCCTGCGAGCAGATCTCTACGTGTGCAAGACTACACCTTCTACTGGCAGGGTAGGGATCCTGAAGAACCAAGGCAGTATGGAGTGGGCTTCGCCATCAGAAACTCCTTGCTCAGCATGATGGAGGCACATTCAAATGGCTCAGAACACATACTGTCCATCCGACTGCTCACCACCTCTGGTCCAGTACACCTACACAGCATCTATGCTCCAACACTCTGCTCCCCACCTGCAGTTAAAGATTAACTCTACGAGGAACTCCAGAATATCATTAGTAGCATTTCTAATACCAAACATTTGTTCCTGCTGGGGGACTTTAATGCCAGGGTTGGGGCTGACCATGACTCATGACCCTCCTGCCTTGGACGGTATGGCATTGGAAGGATGAATGAGAATGGACAGAGACTGCTGGAGTTGTGTACCTATCACAACCACTGCATCACCAACTCCTTCTTTCATACTAAACCCTGTTACCAGGTTTCATGGAGGCACCCAAGATCATGTCGTTGGCACCAGCTGGACCTCATCGTCACAAGGCGAGCCTCTATAAACAGTGTCCAAATCACACACAGCTTCCACAGTGCGGACTGTGACACCGACCAATCCCTGGTTTGCAGCAAAGTTAGACTCAAACCAAAGAAGCTACATCACTCCAAGCAGAAGGGCCGCCCACGCATCAACACTAACAGAATTTCTTATCCACCGCTGTTACATAAGTTTCTAAATTCACTTGGAAAACCCCTTCAAAACACTCCTGCAGAGGATGCAGAGACGAAGTGGGCCGACGTCAGAGACACAATCTATGACTCAGTAATGACCACCTTTGGCAAACATGAGAAGCAGAATGCAGACTGGTTTCAATCTCACTTTGAAGAGCTGGAACCTGTCATAGTCACTAAGCGCATTGCACTGTTGAACTACAAGAAACCCCCAGTGAGTTGACATCCATAGCCCTTAAAGTAGCCAGAAGCGCTGCACAAAGAACACCCAGGCGCTGTGCAAATGACTACTGGTAACACCTATGCAATCGTATTCAGCTGGCCTCTGACATCGGAAACATCAGAGGAATGTATGATGGCATTAAGAGAACTTTTGGGCCAACCATCAAGAAAATCACCCCCCCCTCAAGTCTAAATCAGGGGACACAGTCACTGACCAACGCAAGCAAATGGACCGCTGGGTGGAGCACTACCTAGAACTGTACTCCAGGGAAAATGTTGTCACTGAGACGGCCCTCAATGCAGCCCAGTCTCTGACAGTCATGGATGAGCTGGACGAACAGCCAACAAAATCAGAACTCAGTGATGTCATTGATTTTCTAGCCAGTGGAAAAGCCCCTGGAAAGGACGGCATTACCCCTGAAATAATCAAGAGTGCCAAACCTGCTGTACTCTCAGCAGTCCATGAATTACTTTGCCTGTGCTGGGATGAGGGAGCAATTCCACAGGACATGTGCGTTGCCAATATCATCACCCTCTATAAGAACAAAGGTGACCGCGGTGACTGCAACAACTACCGTGGAATATCCCTGCTCAGCATAGTGGGGAAAGTCTTTGCTCAAGTAGTTTTAAACAGACTCCAGAAGCTGGCTGAGCGTGTCTACCCTGAGGCACAGTGTGGCTTTCGAGCAGAGAGATTCACCATTGGCATGCTGTTCTCCCTTCGCCAGCTACAGGAGAAATGATGCCCACAAAAGATGCCCCTCTACGTTGCTTTCATAGATCTCACCAAAGCCTTTGATCTCGTCAGATTACTAGCAAAGATCGGATGTCCACCAAAGCTACTAAGCATCATCACCTCATTCCATGACAATATGAAAGGCACAATTCAGCACAGCAGTGCATCATCAGACCCCTTTCCTATCCTGAGTGGCATGAAATAGGGCTGTGTTCTCACACCGACACTGTTTGGGATCTTCTTCTCACTGCTGCTCTCACATACTTTCAAGTCTTCAGAAGAAGGAATTTTCCTCCACACAGGATCAGATGGCAGGTTGTTCAACCTTGCCTGTCTAAGAGTAAAGACCAAAGTACGGAAAGTCCTCATCAGGGAACGCCTCTTTGCTGACGATGCTGCTTTAACATCTCACACAGAAGAGTGTCTGCAGAGACTCATCGACAGGATTGCTGCTTCCTGCAACCAATTTGGCCTAACCATCAGCCTCAAGAAAACGAACATCATGGGACAGGATGTCAGAAATGCTCCATCCATCAATATCAGCGACCACGCTCTGGAAGTGGTTCAAGAGTTCACCTACCTAGGCTCAACTATCACCAGTAACCTGTCTCTCGATGCAGAAATCAACAAGCGCACGGGAAAGGTGTCTGCTGCTATGTCCAGACTGGCCAAGAGAGTGTGGGAAAATGGCCCACTGAGAGGGAACACAAAAGTCCGAGTGTATCAAGCCTGTGTCCTCAGTACCTTGCTCTATGGCAGCGAAGCCTGGACAATGTATGTCAGCCCGAGCATCGTCTCAACTCATTCCATCTTCGCTGTGTCCGGAGAATCCTTGACGTCAGGTGGCAGGATCGTATCTCCAACACAGAAGTCCTCGAGGTGGCCAACATCCCCAGCATATACACCCTACTGAGCCAAAGGCGCTTGAGATGGCTTGGCCATGTGAGCTGCATGGAAGGTGGCAGGATCCCCAAGGGCCCATTGTATAGTGTGGCTCGTCACTGGTATCAGACCCACTGGCTGTCCATGTCTCCGCTTTAAAGATGTCTGCAAACACGACATGAAGTCCTGTGTCATTGACCGCAAGTCGTGGGAGTCAGTTGCCAGCGATCAGCAGAGCTGGCGGGCAGCCATAAAGGCGGGGCTAAAGAGTGGCGAGTCGAAGAGACTTAGCAGTTGGCAGGAAAAACAAGACACAAGTGCAAGGAGAGAGGCAGCTGTGGAACAGCCCCGACAACCAATTTTAACTGCAGCCCCTGTGGAAGAGTCTGTCCCTCTGGAATTGGCCTTGACAGCCACTCTATGCACTGCTCCACAAACCACTGACCACCTCTAGGTGCTTACCCATTGTCTCTCGAGACAAGGAGGCCAAAGAAGAAGAGAAGAAGAATGGGTGCTTAGTTCATGGTATTGTTCAGGTGTTAATGCATGTGTCATTCTTGTCAGGAACTGACAGTGATTCATAATGTCAATTAACTTGTGACATTGCCCAGTTGTTAATGTCCTCCAAACTGATCATGAGTCAGAGTTTCAGTGAACTTATTCCTCTTGTACATCAAGGATAACTGTTTCATGTCGTTCAGTACAAAATTGAGAGGGCTCTGGATAGACTGGATGGGAAGGGTCTGTTTAATTTAGCAGAGTGGTCTGTGACTAGGGGGCAGAGATTTAAAGAGATCAGTCGAGAGATTAGAGGGGAGATGAGGAAAAACTTTTTCAGCCAGAGGGTGGTGGGGGTCTGACATTGTGTTTTCAGCCAGAGGGTGGTGGGGGTCTGACATTGTGTTTTCAGCCAGAGGGTGGTGGGGGTCTGACATTGTGAATCACAATCAGTTCCTGGCAATGGGTGGTCGAGTAGAAAACCTGGGCTGGAATTTTTAAAACTTGTCACCGATCTCGGGGTGAGCTTCAAAAATGGTGGGACACACGTGCGGGGGTTTCCCCGTGGAGCTGCCGTGATATTTAGCACAGTGGCTCATTTACATGGAGGGGGCTCCCGATGACATAGAGGGGTGGGTGCTTTGTCCCCGGCAACGGCGTCAGGAGCCACCGCGCTGGCATGTTTTTAAAGGGTTCAGGCCCTTCCGCATCATTTCAATATTTAAAGTAAAAGGGGAGAAAAAAATCAAACCTAAAAATTTATTCATAGTTTCAATCCCTAATCCCACTCAGCCAATGACTGATCACTTTATTAATTGCCCTCTGTCCCCCAAAAAGCTTTTCTTCTGATCCCGAACTTTCCCCCTCGAACATCATTCACTTTAACCCTCGACCCCTTCAGATCATCCCCTTAACCAATAGCAAGCGTTTTTCTCCTGCCCCCTTCCCACCCCAAAAACTTCACTCTTCCTCCCTCCACAACAGTGTTCCTCCTCAGATCCGAAGGCGCAGGAGTTCCGGCAACTGGCTGGAATATCGGAGCAGGGCAGCCTTCGCAATGAGGTAAGTATTTATTGACTCATTAACATTTATTTAAATATTTAAATTAAGTTTCCATCGCCGAGCGGCAGGGACGCGATCACGAGGCCTCGTGCTGCCGGGAATATGGGGAGGGTCCTTGTCGGCGTGAAGTCTTGTGGCAGGCCGATACCGGAGGCAATTTCTGGGCACTCCCATCACAACGTTTGACGTCGGGGAGGGGGCCGGGGGCGCTGGTAAAGTCCACACCTTCCTCTTATTGAAACTTTTTATGATTCTATGATTCTAGGGTTCACTAGATTGGTTCCTGGCGTGAGAGGGTTGGCCTATGCTGAGAGGCTGAGTAAATTGGGTTTTAGAAGAATGAGAGGTGATCTCATTGAAACATAAAAGATTCTTAAGGGGCTTGACAGGGTAAACACTGAGAGGATGGAAATCTAGAACTCAGGGACATAATCTCAGGATGAGAGGCCAATCATTTCACACTGAGATAAGGAGGAATTTTAACTCAAAGGGTTGTGAATGTTTGGAATTCTCTTCCACAGAGAGCTGTGAATCCTTCATCATTGAAAACAGTTCAGGCTGAGATAGTGAGATTTTTGGTCTCTCAGTGAATGAAGGGACATGGGGAGTGGGCAGGAAAGTGGAGTTGAAGCTGAAGATCAGCAATGATTGTATTGAATGGTGGAGCAGGCTCGATGAGCTGTATGGTCTAATCCTGCTTCTATTTATTATGTTCGTATGTTCTTCAGATAATGATAGACTTCAAGAGGATGTAGACAGACTGGTGAAATGGGTGGACAGGTGACAGATGAAATTAATACAGGGAAGTGTGAAGTGATTCATTTCGGTGGGAAGAACAAGGAGAGTCAATATAAAGCAAACGGTTAAGGATTACAGAGGCATGGCTGCAGGGTGACCAGGATGGGAAATGAACATCCAGGGGTACTCAGTATTTAGGAAGGACAGACAAAAAGTAAAAGGCAGTGGGGTTGCATTGCTGGTTAAAGAGGAAATTAACGCATTAGTGAGGAAGGATATTAGCTCTGACGATGTGGAATCTGTATGGGTAGAGCTGAGAAACACTAAGGGGGAAGTAACGTTATTGGGGTTGTATATAGACCCCCAAACTGTAGTGGTGTTGTTGAAAATGGCATTACACAGGAAATTAGAGATGCATGCGATAAAGGAACATCTGTAATTATGGGTGACGTTAATCTGCATATAGATTGGGCAAATCAAATTAGTTACAATACTGTAGAGGAGGAATTCATGGAGTGTTTATGGGATGGTTTTCTGGACCAATACGTTGACAAACCAATTAAGAGAACAGGCCATCCTAGACTTGGTATTGTGTAATGAGAGAGGAATAATTGACAATCAATTTGTGTGAAACCCCTTAGAGATGAGCAACCATAGTACGATAGAATTCTTCACAAGATGGAAAGTGACCTTGTTGATTCTGAGACGAGGGTCCTGAATCTTAAGAAAGGAAACCAAGAAGGTATGAGGCGCGAGTTGGCTATGATGGATTGGGAAACGTTACTTAAAGGGATGATGGTGGATAGGCAATGGCAAACATTCAAAGAGCACGTGGATGAACTGCAACAATTGTTTATTCCTGTCTAGCACAAAAGTAAAATGGGAAAGTTAGTCAAACCATGGCTTACAAAGGAAATTAGAGATAGCATTAGATCCAAGGAAGAGGTATACAAATTTGTCAGAAAAAAGCAACAGACATGAGGATTGGGATCAGTTTAGAATTCAGCAAAGGAGGACCAAGGGATTGATTAAGAAGGGGGAAATAGAGTACAAGAGTAAGCTTGCGGGGAACAAAAAAACTGACTGCAAAAGTTTCTATAGGTATGTGAAGAGAAACAGTTTGGTGAAGACAAATGTAAGTCCCTTACAGTCAGAGACAGGGGAATTTATTATGAGGAACGAAGAACAACTAAATGTATATTTTGGTTCTGTCTTCACAAAGGATGACACAAATATTATACCAGAAATGTTGGGGAACACAGTGTTTCGTGAGAGAGAGGAACTGAATGCAATCAGTATTAGTAGAGAAATGGTGATGGGGAAATTGATGGGATTGAAGGCCGATAAATCCCCAGGACCTGATAATATAGATCCCAGAATACTAAAGGAAGTGGTCCTAGAAATAGTGGATGCATTGGTGGTCATCTTCCAAGATTCTATAGACTCTGGAACAGTTCCTACAGATTGGAGGGTAGCTAATGTAACCCCACTATTTAAAAAGGGAGGGAGAGAGAAAACTGAATTATAGACCAGTCAGCCTGACGTCGGTAGTGGGGAACATTCCAGAATCCATTATCAAAGATTTTATCGCAGAGCACTTGGAGAACAGTGGTAGAATCGGACAGAGTCAGCATGGATTCACAAAAAGGAAATCATGCTTGACAAATCTACTAGAATTTTTCGAGGATGTAACATGTAGAGTTGATGAGGGGGAGCCAATGTATGTGGTTTATTTGGACTTTCAGAAGGCTTTTGACATAGTCCCACATAAGAGATTAGCGTGTAAAATTAAAGCGCATGGGATTGGGGGAAGTGTATTGTGCTGGATAGAGAATTGGTTGGCAGACAGGAAACAAAGAGTTAGAATAAACAGGTCTTTTTGCAAATAACAGGCAGCGACTAGTGGGGTACCACAGGGATCGGTGCTCGGACCCCAGCTATTCACAATATATATTTATGATTTAGATGAGGGAACTAAATGCAATATCTCCAAATTTGCAGATGACATGAAACTGGGGGGAGGGTGAGTTGTGAGGAGGATGCAGAGAGGCTTCAGGGTGATTTGGACAAGTTGAGTGAGTGGGCAAATGCATGGCAGATGCAGTATAATGTGGATAAATGTGAGGTTATCCACTTTGGTAGCAAAAGCAGGAAGGCAGATTATTATCTGAACGGCTATAAACTGAGAGAGGGGAATATGCAGCGAGACCTGGATGTTCGTATGCACCAGTCGCTGAAGGTAAGCATGCGGGTGCAACAGGCGGTAAAAAGGGCAAATGGTATGTTGGCCTTCATAGCGAGAGGATTCGAGTACAGGAGCAGGGATGTCTTGCTGCAATTATACAGGGCCTTGGCAAGGCCACACCTGGAATATTGTGTGCAGTATTGGTCTCCTTATCTGTGGAAGGATGTTCTTGCTATAGAGGGAGTGCAGCGAAGGTTTACCAAACTGATTCCTGGGATAGCAGGACTGACGTATGAGGAGAGATTGAGTCGGTCAGGAATATATTCGCTGGAGTTCAGAAGAGTGAGGGGGGGATCTCGTAGAAACCTATAAAATTCTAACAGGACTTGACAGCTTGGATGCAGGAAGGATGTTCCTGATGGTTGGGGAGTGCAGAACCAGGGGACATAGTCTAACGATACGGGGTAAACCTTTCAGGACTGAGATGAGGATAAATTGCTTCAACCAGAGAGTGGTGAGACTGTGGAATTCATTTCCACAGAAAGCAGTTGAGGCCAAAACATTGTATGTTTTCAAGAAGGAGTTAGATATAGCTCTTGTGGTGAAAGGGATCAAAGGATATGGGGGGAAAGCCGGAACAGGTTACTGAGTTGGATGATCAGCCATGATCATAATGAATGGCGCAGCAGGCTTGAAGGACCGAATGGCCTATTCCTGTTCCTATTATCAATGTTTCTATGTAAAAGATACAATTCTAAAGGGAGTGCAGGAACAGAGAGACCTGGGGGTAAACGTGCACAAACTGTTGAAGGTGGCAGGGCAAGTTGAGAAAGTGGATAATAAGGCAGACGGGTTCCCGGGTTTTATAAATAGAGGCAGAGAGTACAAAAACAAAGAAGTTATGGTGAATCTTTATAAAACACTGGTTCACCCTCAACTGGAGTATTGTGTCCAGTACCAGGCGCTGAACTTCAGGAAGGATGTGAAGGCGTTAGAGATGGTTCGGAAAAGATTTACGAGAATGGTTTTAGGGATGAGGGATTTCAGTTCTGTGGATAGATTGATGAAGCTGGGGTTGTTCTTCTTGGAGAAGAGAAGGTTGAGAGGAGATTTAATAGAGGGGGCAAAATCATGACGGGTCTGGATGGAGTAGATGGAGAGAAACTGTTCCCATTGGGGGAAGGGTCGAGAACCAGAGGACACAGATTTAAAGAGAATGGTAAAAGAATCAAAAGCAATATGAGGAAATACTTTGTTACACAGTGAGTTTTTCAGATCTGGAATGCACTGCCTGAGAGTGTGGTGGAGGCTGATTCAATCCTGGATTTCAAACAGGAATTGGAGAATTATCTGAAGAGAACAAACTTGCAGGGTTACTGGGAAAAGACGGTGGAGTGGGACCAACTCAGTTCCTCTTGCAGAGAGCCAGCACAGAGTCAATGGGCTGAATGGTCTCCTTCTGTGCAGTAACTATTCTATGAATCTATGACTCTATTATCTTGTAGATGGTAAACACTGCAGCCACGATGTGCCGGTGGTGGAAAGAATGAATGTTTAAGGTGGGGACTAAGGTGCCGAGCAAGCGGATCACTTTGTCCTGGATGTTGTCGAGCTTCTTGAGTGTTGTTGGAGCTGCACCCATCCAGGCAAGTGGAGAGTATTCCATCACATTCCTGACTTGTGCCTTATTGATGCTGGACAGGCTTTGTGGAGTTGGGAGGTGAGTTACTCGCTGCAGAAATCCCAGCCTCTGACCCGTTCTCGTAGCCAAAGAATTTATGTGACTGGTCCAGTTAGGTTTCTGTTCAATGGTAATCCCTAGAATGTTGATAGTGGGGGATTCAGCGATGGTAATACCGTTGAATGTGAACAGGAGATGGTTAGATTCTCTCTTGTTGCAGATGGTCATTGCCTGGCATTTGTGTGGCACGAATGTCACTTGCCACTTATCAGCCTCGATGTTATCCAGGTCTTGCTACAAGTGGACACGCACTGTCTCAGTATCTGAAGATAATGCCTGCCATTATTTTTATGTTTCAGCAAGCTGCTTTTATAATTCCTGTCTTTAGCTTAAATATGGAATAAGTTTTACATTCAAACCTGAGTTTTATCCTCCCTGTCACCCAGAAGAGACAAACTGTTAAAGACAGCTATCAGTAGTGAAATCAGCCTGATGCCTGTTCCTGATTTGCTAAACAATCATTAAGCATCCATGGGAAGATCAGACTTGGTTGTGAGTCATCAGCTCTGCCTATTTGTCGTACAGCCTGCCAGCACTCAATGAGGAGGCTCTCCAAATTAAACAGTGGAAACCTTGGTGAGGTAGCAGCATCCCTGAATCGAACTACATTAAACATGTCACCACTTTCAGGAAAAGAAAGGAGGGGAACTGCTAATAGATGGACTGCCATTGTTGGACCATTGTTTTCAAAGGGAGAAAGGGATTGACTGAATAATTACAGGCCAGGCAGCCTAACCTCCGTGCTGGGAAAATTATTGGAGAAAAATCTAACAAGAGGGTATAAATCATCATTTAAAAAACATGGATTAATCAAGGACAGTCAGCATGGATTTGTTAGGATAAGATCGTGTTTGACTAACTTGATTGAATTTTGAGCAAGTAACAAGGAAGGTCGATGAGGGGAGTGCATTTGGTTCCATCCACCTGTATCTTTGGAAGGTTTTTGACAAGGCCCTGCAAAGCAGGCTGGTCAGCAAATTAAAAACTCATGTGATCCAAGGGAAAGTGACAAGTTGGATCTAAAATTGGTTCAGTGGCAGGAAGCAAAGGGTAATGCAGACATCAAATATCACAGCATCTTTATCAATGAGACAATTTTCAGCATCTGCAGTATTTTGCTTTTATTTTAGTGGACAATTTAATATACCCGGTGTGTCAGATTTTGACAACAAAAGCCCTCCAGGGACCTTTTGTGTCAAAATAATTGGGGGGTGTATAAGAAAAGGAGCCAGCAATCAAACCAGCATTCAAAATTTATTATAAAAGCAAAATACTGCGGATGCTGGAAATCTGAAACAAAAACAAGAAATGCTGGATTCACTCAGCAGGTCTGGCAGCATCTGTGGAAAGAGAAGCAGAGTTAACGTTTCGGGTCAGTGACCCTTCTTCGGACCCCTATCCGAAGAAGGGTCACTGACCCGAAACGTTAACTCTGCTTCTCTTTCCACAGATGCTGCCAGACCTGCTGAGTGAATCCAGCATTTCTTGTTTTTGTTTCAAAATTTATTAAACGGACAACAAGCTCCAATTACCACGGTTAACCCCACATTCTAATTACTAACGAGTAAGGTTACAACCCAACAGCCACAAGTGACTGGTCTCCCTTCCCGGCCTTGACTACAGAACCAGAAAATGGACTTGCAATAATAAAAACTAATAAAATTGTATATGATAATATAAAGCTTGAGTTGGTACCGGTAATATTGAATATCTCAGATACCCAGCTGTCTGGCTGGTGCCCTGAGAAGACCCGAGAGTTGTACAAGGTATTACTGTAACAATTGCTGAGACAGGAATTTGGTAATGAGGGAATTAAGACTCAGGGTGGGCCAATCCGTAAAACTCTACCACCAACTGCAGACAAAAATCAAAAAGCTAGAGAAAGATACGGACACAGAATTGCAGGACCAGAGTTGGGAGGAGAAGATTTGGGATTGGGGAATGAATTTGAATATCCACCCTTGGATTAGGATAATTTCTGATTTGCTTGTTGGAATACAGTTAATACTGGCCATAACATGGGGCATACTAGCTTGCCGATCATACAGGCGCTATGTGCAGCGAAGGAGGATGAAAACCAGAGCAAAGGCAAGGGAGACAATTTGTCTATTGAGAACTATTATTTGAGTAACCAGTAACATATAATATTAGTGAACAGTGACATTTCAAATCATGGGAATGTTTGTAGTACATACAGTTCGTGAATGTTAGAACAAATTCGAGAAAATTCGAGGCAAATTGATGCAGGACAGGTACCAGTTTGGATCAATGACACCCAGCTGGAATACGTAGCTAGTCACACAAATGATAAAATTACCAGGTGCCAAATCAGAAAACTTAAAGTATGGAAAGATCAGGAATGTGTAAATACAGGATCTATGAGTATTGGAGTAATGTTAGGAATACCTGTAATACTGAGAGATAAGTTAGAGATGCAATTATACAAAGTAGAAAATATAGGGGTGATAAGGGGAAAAGATTACATAAAATACAATGATATTTTACCCTATGTTATGGAAATTGGAAAAGAGGTAATTGGAACAACATTATCCATTGTCTGAGTGTAGTCTGGAAAACCAGGTGATCATATGCCCTCATCCTAAATATAAAATGGCAGAATCAAAATGTGGGTTTAATACCACTGTAAATTGCACCATGGAGACTAGGAAAGCATTGTCAGGGTTAACCCATGTGGCCTATATGGGAAAGGGGAGATTGCTTAACTACCACAGTGAAGGAGTACCAGTATGGACATAAACGGACTTGTCCGGTGAGCAACAGTACATTTTGGTTCAACCCACAAAGACCAACCCGAGTAGGGAAGATGGAGTTGGTAGAGATACAGAAACAAAAGACAGAAACGATAACTGTGACAGAAAGTATTAAGGAGGATTTGACATATTACCTCCGGGACTATGAATATACTATTCAGCCATTGCCCACATGCTTGGGTAAAGAGAGACAGCAGTGAGACGTCATTGCTGTCGTGTACTAAAGTTTGGAACAACAGTCGACGATGCTACATGATGAGATTGACAAGATAAATGATTCTATCTGGCAGGAGGACTTATGGAACTGGGGGTCAGACGTGCAGATACACCCCTGGTTTAGAATTATCTCCCATGTCCTGATAGTGGTTCTGGGTGTCATGGTGTTATATGTGACCTACTTAATTTGGCAACTTTAGAAATTAATTAGGCGATGTAAGAGGATGTATGAATACAGGTTGGACAGCTACCCGAAAAGCAATTCGTGTTCGAACTTGCTCTGTCAAAGGAGGGACAATTAGTTATGCCATAGAAGGGGGAATTGTATAACCTTTTCATATATACTTAAAATGAATTAATGAATGATCAATGTACTTTATGAAATTGTATTATGTTTGTACAATCGATTATGTAACAGTGAAGCTTAAATGAGATGGTAATTGTACAAGTGTTCCACCCTTTTATATTGTAAACGAGTAACTGAAGCCCTTGCAAAACTTATGCCTTTACAGAGCTCCCGCAGGCCCCTCTTGTGGCACAAGCAGGCAACGTATTGAGTGTGACCCCTCTGGGTGTTGAAGGCTGTTTCTAGACAAATAGAGACCATTAAAGGCACCTAGGTGGGATCAAGGGATTGATTTTTTAAAATGTTTTGAGGAGTCAAGAGGGGGACTGTGGGAACGAAATTTTAGAATTTTAAGAACAGAATTTTATGGGGCATTTAAGATGAAATAAATTAATCAATCATGTACTGCTAACAAGCTAGCTTCAGTGCTGCAGGGAGGGACAGCTTATCAGAAATGACTTCATAACTTCAGGGCTGCAGAGGCAACTTGGCCTTGCAGTTGGTACAGCGAGAGAGAGAGAGAGAGAGACATTGTGCTTCAACAGCACTCTTCTTATCTCATCACCCAGACATGACACAATCCTAAGGAACAGTTAGTGTGGGAAACCTACCTTTCTGATTCAGCAGTTTGCTGAGCTTTTTGCTTCTGTATTATACTGTTTAAATGTTATTTGAGTAAATGGATTCATATAATCCTAGTGAATATATATACATTCATATACAAGTTGATCAGTAGAGAGAAGGTTATCATAGAATGATAAAAGGAGGGAATGTGGAAGTGAGCAGAAAGGCATGACACTATGCTTAATGGGAAATTTAGCCAAGTTAGGAATAATAGGAGCAGTTTGCTGAGCTTTGCTAGGATGACTTAATTGTTAAGAAACAGCCATAGCAGAATGCAGCTTGCAACTAATCTAACCCACAACCATCAGTCACAAGGTGTCAGCAGAACCATGACAGATGTGGGGAGTGAGACCAGAATGTTCGTTGATGACTCCCTTGCTTCTGCTTTTTTATCTGACTCCTCTGCTCCTGCTTTTTATCTTGCCTGTGTAAAACAATATAATATTAGTAACAAGTATGTATTGAGAATGGAGTGTATTGTTAACCTCAATAACAGATGTACTGCATGTTATTGAAGTTGAATTGTACCACACTGATTGGTTAAACAAGGAGGGGTAGCATGAATCTTAATGTATAAACAGTATTATCTGTATCACGAACGGTCACTTACTCTGGTGGACCCGACAGACTCTGTTGGAGTCAGTGCCGCTGTGTCAGAGTAAGTCCGCCGGCTAATGCGCAAATAAAGTAATTGATTTTACCTACACATCCGACTCGGTATATTTACTGAACCAGACTGAAGGCAAAAAGAACTGAGATTAACATTTGTATGGCAGGAAGGTTGTTTCCAGTGGGGTTCTGCAGTGCTCAGTACTGGCTCCCTTACTGTTTGTCGTATATATCAATGATTTAAACTTGTGTCGGGGGCCTGAATAAGAAGTTTTGTGTGTGATACAAAAATTGACTGTGTGGCTGAGAGTGAGGAAGAAAGCTGGAGACTGTAGGAACAGTGGCAAATGAAGATCCAATCGGAGAAATGTGAGGTAATACATTCAGGAAGGACAAACAAAGCAAGTGAACACAAAATAGATGGTAGGTATCTGAGAAATGTAGATGAACAGAGGGACCTTGGAGTGTATATTCCTTGTAAATATGGACTGAAATGACGATGTAACTGATCAATTTTCAGCTGCATACCATGACTACAGTTATGCCTGTAATGATATAAGAATGTACATAAGGCATGATATATGAAGTCTAATTGGCCACTGCTGAATTTGTTAGCTTGATCTTTGTGGGAACACAAGGGTTAAGGGAGTGAAAATAGTAAAGAAAACCTGGGAAATTCACTGTGTGCTTCATTCTTAAGACAAGATATAAACAGTAAATGACGAAAGGCTTGAAATTATAAGAAGGCAGGATCTTTTCTTTTCTTTTTGGGCCTCCTTATCTCGAGAGACAATGGATACGCGCCTGGAGGTGGTCAGTGGTTTGTGAAGCAGCGCCTGGAGTGGCTATAAAGGCCAATTCTGGAGTGACAGGCTCTTCCACAGGTGCTGCAGAGAAATTTGTTTGTTGGGGCTGTTGCACAGTTGGCTCTCCCCTTGCGCCTCTGTCTTTTTTCCTGCCAACTACTAAGTCTCTTCGACTCGCCACAATTTAGCCCTGTCTTTATGGCTGCCCGCCAGCTCTGGCGAATGCTGGCAACTGACTCCCACGACTTGTGATCAATGTCACACGATTTCATGTCGCGTTTGCAGACGTCTTTATAACGGAGACATGGACGGCCGGTAGGTCTGATACCAGTGGCGAGCTCGCTGTACAATGTGTCTTTGGGGATCCTGCCATCTTCCATGCGGCTCACATGGCCAAGCCATCTCAAGCGCCGCTGACTCAGTAGTGTGTATAAGCTGGGGATGTTGGCCGCTTCAAGGACTTCTGTGTTGGAGATATAGTCCTGCCACCTGATGCCAAGTATTCTCCGAAGGCAGCGAAGATGGAATGAATTGAGACGTCGCTCTTGGCTGGCATACGTTGTCCAGGCCTCGCTGCCGTAGAGCAAGGTACTGAGGACACAGGCCTGATACACTCGGACTTTTGTGTTCCGTGTCAGTGCGCCATTTTCCCACACTCTCTTGGCCAGTCTGAACATAGCAGTGGAAGCCTTACCCATGCGCTTGTTGATTTCTGCATCTAGAGACAGGTTACTGGTGATAGTTGAGCCTAGGTAGGTGAACTCTTGAACCACTTCCAGAGCGTGGTCGCCAATATTGATGGATGGAGCATTTCTGACATCCTGCCCCATGATGTTCGTTTTCTTGAGGCTCATGGTTAGGCCAAATTCATTGCAGGCAGACGCAAACCTGTCGATGAGACTCTGCAGGCATTCTTCAGTGTGAGATGTTAAAGCAGCATCGTCAGCAAAGAGGAGTTCTCTGATGAGGACTTTCCGTACTTTGGACTTCGCTCTTAGACGGGCAAGGTTGAACAACCTGCCCCCTGATCTTGTGTGGAGGAAAATTCCTTCTTCAGAGGATTTGAATGCATGTGAAAGCAGCAGGGAGAAGAAAATCCCAAAAAGTGTGGGTGCGAGAACACAGCCCTGTTTCACACCACTCAGGATAGGAAAGGGCTCTGATGAGGAGCCACCATGTTGAATTGTGCCTTTCATATTGCCATGGAATGAGGTGATGATACTTAGTAGCTTTGGTGGACATCCGATCTTTTCTAGTAGTCTGAAGAGACCACGTCTGCTGACGAGGTCAAAGGCTTTGGTGAGATCAATGAAAGCAATGTAGAGGGGCATCTGTTGTTCACGGCATTTCTCCTGTATCTGATGAAGGGAGAACAGCATGTCAATAGTCGATCTCTCTGCACGAAAGCCACACTGTGCCTCAGGGTAGACGCGCTCGGCCAGCTTCTGGAGCCTGTTCAGAGCGACTCGAGCAAAGACTTTCCCCACTATGCTGAGCAGGGAGATTCCACGGTAGTTGTTGCAGTCACCGCGGTCACCTTTGTTTTTATAGAGGGTGATGATGTTGGCATCGCGCATGTCCTGGGGTACTGCTCCCTCGTCCCAGCACAGGCATAGCAGTTCATGTAGTGCTGAGAGTATAGCAGGCTTGGCACTCTTGATTATTTCAGGGGTAATGCTGTCCTTCCCAGGGGCTTTTCCGCTGGCTAGGGAATCAATGGCATCACTGAGTTCCGATTTGGTTGGCTGTATGTCCAGCTCATCCATGACTGGTAGAGGCTGGGCTGCATTGAGGGCAGTCTCAGTGACAGCATTCTCCCTGGAGTACAGTTCTAGGTAGTGCTCAACCCAGCGGTCCATCTGTTTGCGTTGGTCAGTGATTATGTCCCCCGATTTAGATTTGAGGGGGGCGATCTTCTTGATGGTTGGCCCAAGAGCTCTCTTCATGCCATCATACATTCCTCTGATGTTTCCGGTGTCTGAGGCCAGCTGAATATGACTGCATAGGTGTTGCCAGTAGTCATTTGCGCAACGCCTAGCTGTTCTTTGTGCAGTACTTCTGGCTGCGGATGTTAAATCGCTGGGTGCTTTCTTGTAGTTCAAAAGTGCAATGCGCTTAGCGGCTATGACAGGTTCCAGCTCTTCATTATGAGATTGAAGCCAGTCTGCAGAAGGCAGGATATGGACAATAAAAAGATCAAAAGACTGTAATTATAAGAAATGAGGTATGGGATCTGTTCTTCTGTTCTTATCACAAACATTCCAATGGTACAAATCGCTATGATTATCAAAATACTGGCAGGATGAATCTTATTAAGGGAATCTTGTAACATCTTCTGGCTCCATGGTCATCATTATGGTCAGGGGAATGAGGAACCTTGAAACAGTGTGAAGGAAGCCACCTGGGTGATTGAGAAAGGGACAGACATTCACAGCATGGTTGGTAACAGAGGCCGTCTATTTTGTCCTCATCACTAGCATCTGCTAGGGACTCTGTCCATGAGAGGTAACATCCACCTCTGACCACTCACAGAGCTGACATTGCAGGGAGTAACCAATCCCTGATGACCACAGGTTCTGAACACATGTCCAGAGGGGTATAAGAAAAGTGAACCTTCCTTTGTTCTTCACTGTGCAGCCGAACCGTTGGCCGACCTGTCAGAATTAAATCTTTTCCTCTGGTTGTCTGATCAGTCTTCCAGGTGTGACCAGAGACTAGAGGGAACAACTGGGCTGGGTAAGAGAAAAGCGTGTGCGTATCATTCTGGGAACATGTAACCCTTTATCGTCCTGTTTGAGTTAATGCAGAAAGCTGGAGGGGGAAATGCCATTTCTCTGTGGTTGAATTAAAGAGATTGAAGGGCAAGGCCGGGGACTGTGTGGAAGATTCAGCTTTGTGGATATCATCCAGACAACTGAATGTGTAAACCTTTGATCTCATAGGTAAAAGTAAGAAAAGCCAATAGATTGGGACGATTCAGCTTCTGTGGGGTATTTATAAAAAGACTCAATTGAATTGAAAGATAACAATGAGGCAAATTCGGTTAAGGGACAGTTTCCTTAGATTCCATGTGGCCATGGATCCCAGGGTTCCATGTGCAGGCTTCCATTTTCTCACGAGCCGCAGGAGCGACAGCGGGATCTTAAAATTCAGCCTGTTATAGCAGGGCACTGAGAAAAATTCATGGTAATCAAGAAGAGTCAACATGGTTTTGTGAAAGGGAAATCATATTTAACCACTTTATTGGAGTTCTTTGAAGAAGTAACATGTGCTGTGGATAAAAGCTCATGGTATAGGGGATAACATATTGACATGGATAGAAGATTAGCTCACTAACAGGAAACAGAAATTAGGCATAAATGGGACATTTCTGGTTGGGAAGATGTAATGAGTGATGTCTTGTTTCATTCATTCATGGGATGTGGGTGGCAGTGCCTAGGCCACCATTTATTGCCCATCCCTAATTGTCCATTTGAAGCTGCCTTCTTGAACCGATGCAGTCCATGTGAGGTAGGTCGACCCATAGTGCTGTTAGGGAGGTATTTCCAGGATTTTGACGCAGCGACAGTAAAGGAACAGCAATAAAATTCCAAGTCCAGATCGTGTGTGACTTGAGGGGATGTTGCAGGAGGTGGTATTCCCATGTATTTTCTGCCCTTGTCCTTCTAGGTAGTAGAGGTTGTGGGTTTGGAAGGTGCTGTCGAAGGAGCCTTGGTGCGTTGCTGCAGTGCATCTTGTAGATGGTACACACTGCTGCCACTGTGTCGGTGGTGGAGGGAGTGAATGTTTGTAGATGGGGTGTCAGCCAAGACGGTTGCTTTTTCCTGGATATTGTTGAGCTTCTTGAGTGTTGTTGAAGCTGCACTCATCCAGGCAAGTAGAAAGTCTTCCATCAGACTCCTGACTTGTGCCTTGTAGATAGTGGACAGGCTTTGAGGAGTCATGAGGTGAGTTACTCACCGCAGGAGTCCTAGCCTCTGACTTGCTCTTGTAGCCACAGTATTTATGTGGCTACTCCAGTTCAGTTTCTGGTGCTACAATTGAAGGGAGGGCATTGATGAAGCAACTGAAGATGGTTGGGCCTAGGACACTACCCTGAGGAACTCCTGCAGTGATGTCCGGGAGCTGAGATGATTGACCTCCAACAATCACAACCATCTTCCTTTGCGTTAGGTATGGCTCCAACCAGTAGAGAGTTTTCCCCCTAATTCCCATTGACTCCATTTTTGCTAGGGCTCCTTGATGCCGTAATCAGTCAAATGCTGCTTTGATGTCAGGGGCAGTTACTCTCACCTCACCGCTTGAGTTCAGCTCTTTTGTCCATGTTTGAACCAAGGCTTAATGAGGTCACGGGCTGAGTGACCCTGGCGGGACCCAAACTGAGCGTCACTGAGCAGGTTATTGCGAAGCTAGTGCTGCTTGATAGCACTGTCGATGACACCTTCCATCACTTTACTGATGATAGAGAGCAGATTGATGGGGCGGTAATTGTCTGGGTTGGACTTGTCCTGTTATTTGTGTGTAGGACATACCTGGGCAATTTTCCACATTGCAGGGTTGATGCCAGTGTTGTAGCTGTACTGGAACAGCTTGGCTAGGGGCGTGGCAAGTTCTGGAGCACAGGTTTTCAGTACTATTGCTGGAATATTGTCAGAGCCCATAGCTTTTGCAGTATCCAGTGCCTTCAGTCGTTTCTTGATATCACGCGGAGTGAATCGAATTGACTGAAGTCTGGCATCCATGATGCTGGGGAATTCAGGAGGAGGCCGAGATGATCATCAACTCGGTAATTCTGGTTGAAGATTGTTGCAAATGCTTCAGCCTTATCTTTTGCACGATTATGCTGGGCTTCTCCATCATTGAGGATGGGGATATTTGTGGAGATATCTCCTCCAGTTAGTTGTTTAATTGTCCACCACCTTTCACAACTGGATGTGACAGGACTGCAGAGCTTAGATCTGATCCTTTAGTTATGGGATCACTTAGCTCTGTCTATCGCATGCTGCTTATGCTGTTTGGCACGCAGATAGTCCTATGCTGTAGCTTCACCAGGTTGACACCTCATTTTGAGGTCTGCCTGGTGCTGCTCCTGGCATGCCCTCCTGCACTCTTCATTGAACCAGGGTTGATCCCGCAGTTTGATGGTTTGGTAGAGTGGGGGATATGCCGGGCCATGAGGTTACAGATTGTGGTTGAGTACAATTCTGCTGCTACTGATGGTCCACAGTGCCTCATGGATGCCCAATTTTGCATTGCTAGATCTGTTCGAAATCTATCCCATTTAGCATGTCGGTAGTACCACGATGGAGGGCATTGTCAATGTGAAGACGGGACATTGTCTCCACAAGGACTGTGCGGTGGTCACTCTTACCAATACTATCATGCACAAATGCATCTGTGGTAGGCGATTGGTGGGGATAAGGGCGTGTGTTTTTCCCTCTTGTTGTTTCCTTCACCACTTGCCACAGATCCAGTCTAGCAGCTATGTCCTTTAGGACTCAGCCAGCTCAGTCAGTAGTGTGCTACCAAGCTACATTTGTTGATGGACATTGAAGTCCCCCACACAGAGTACATGCTGTGCCCTTGCTGTTCAAAATGGAGGAGGACTGGTTCATCAGCAGGAGGTTTCCTTGCCCATGTTTGACCTGATGCCATGAGACTGTATACCACTGTGCCGTTACCTCTACTGGGTCTGTCCTGCCAGTGGGACAGGACATACCCGGGGATGGTGATGGCAGTGTCTGGGACATTGTCTGTCAGGTATGATTCTGTGAGTATGACTATGACAGGCTGCTACTTGACTAGTCTGTCGGACAGCTCTCCCACCTTTACTACAAGCCCCCAGATGTTAATAAGGAAGACTTTGCAGGATCAACAGGCCCAGGTTTGCTGTTGTCATTTCCACTGCCTAGGTCGATGTCGGGTCGTCCATCCTGTTTCATTCCTTATTAAGTTTGTAACGGTTAGATACAACTGAGTGGCTTGCGAGGCCATTTCAGAGAGCATTTTAAGAGTCACATTGCTGTGGGTCTGGGGTCACATGTCCGCCAGACCACGTAAGGACAGCAGATTTCCTTCCCTAAAGGACATTAGTGAAGCAGATGTGTTTTTACAACAATCGACAATGGTTTCATGCCCATCATTAGACTAACTTTTAATTCCAGATTTATTAATTGAATTCAAATTCCACCTTCTGCTGTGGTGGGATTTAAACCCATGTCCCCAGAGCAATACCCTGGGTCTCTGGGTTACTTGTCCTGTGACAATACCACTGTGCCACCACCTCCCCACAGAGATCAGTACTGGGGCCTCAACTTTTTACAATTTATACAAACGACTTGGATGAAGAGACCAAAGGTCTGGTTGCGAAATTTTCTGATGACACAAAGATAGGTAGAAAAGTAAGTAGTGAAGAGGACATAAGGAGGCTACAAAGGGATATAGATAGGTTAAAGGACTGGGGTAAAGATCTGGCAAATGGAGAACAATATGGGAAAAAAATGTCCATTTTGGCAGGAAGAATAGAAAAGAAATATATTATCTAAATGGTGAGAGATTGCAGAGCTCTGAGATGCAGAGGGATCTGGGTGTCCTCGTGCATGGATCACAAAAGGTTAGTTTGCAGGTTCAACAACTAATTAGCAAAGCTAATAGATTCTTAATGTTTATTGCGAGGGGAATTGAATACAAAAGTTGGGAGGTTATGCTTCAGCTATACAGGACATTGGTGAGACCACATCTGGAGCACTGTGTACAGTACTGGTCTCCTTATTCAAGGAAGGATGGAAATGCATTGGAAGCAGTTCAGAGAAGGTTTACTGGACTAATACCTTTTTTTTTATTCATTCATGGGATGTGAGCATCGCTGGCCAGGCCAGCATTTATTGCCCATCCCTAATTGCCCTTCAGAGGGTGGTGGTGAGCTACCTGGAATGGGCAGGTTATCTTATGGGAAAAGGTTAGACAGGCTTGGCTTGTATCCACTGGAGTTTAGAAGAGTAAGAGATGACTTGATTGAAACATATAAGATTCTGAGGGATCTTGACAGGGTGGATGTGGAAAGGATGTTTCCCCTTGTTGGGGAATCTAGAACTGGGGGTCACTGTTTAAAAATAAGGGGTCACCCATTTAAGACAGAGATGAGGAGAATTTTCTTCTCTCAGAGGTTTGTGATTCTTTCTAACTCTCTTCCTCAAAAGGCAGTGGAAGCAGAGACTTTAAATATTTTACATCAGAGGTAGATAGATTTTGATAAGCAAGGGGTGAAAGGTTATCGGGGCAGGCGGGAATGTGAAGTCGAGGTTACAATCAGATCAGCCATGATCTTGTTGAATGGTGGAGCAGGCTCAAGGGGTTGAGTGGTCTACTCATGTTCCTAATTCATATGTACGTATATTCGTAGGTCAGTTTGTGAGTTTTGTTTTCCATTGATAGATCCTACATGGTTATATTCACCTGTTCATCAGCTATCAGTGTCATGCACAGGGATTGATCACACAGGGAAAGACCCTATCAGTGACTCCAGTAACATCATGCCCAAGGGGAGAGTGAGGATCACTCCTGGATCTAAGGGGGTCTTTTCCTTTATCTGACACTGCAGTCGAGATAGCCTGGCCAGATATTGGAAGAGGATCCCTCTTGATTGATTGATCATCGATCAGTGGGAACTTGGTGAGATTAAAGACAGACGAGGTGAGAGTCTGTGGGTATCATTGGTAACAGTGATTTCAAAGTCATATTCACTGGGATTGTCATGCTATTTCACTGGAATTCTATGTAATCTACGTGTAATCTTTAATCATGTTCTTGAAAGCCACACGGAGTAAAGCTAAGGATACTTCAGCAGACTCATGAGTGTTAGCATTTATCTCCTTATTGGATCAAATCCACACGACAGCTAGTGAACTGTGTACAGTTCTGGTCACCACATTACAGGAAAGATGAGATCACACTAGATAAGATACAAAAAAGATTCACAAGGATGTTTCCAGGAATGGAGAATTTTAACAATGAGGAAAGGTTAGACAGGATGGAGTTGTTTTCTTTGGAACAGAGGAGGCTGAGGGAAGGTTTAATTGAGGAGTATAAATTTGAGCAGCCCAGACAGAGTGAAGAAGAAGGACCCATTTCTGTCAGCAGAGAGGTCAATAACCAGGGGGCATTGATGAAAAGTAATTGATAAAAGGATGACAGAGGAGTTGAGGAGAATTCTTTTCACCCAGGGGGTGGTGGGAGTCTGGAACTGACTGCCTGAAAGGGTAGTCGAGGCAGAACCCCTCATTGTATTTGAAAAACACCTATATATGCAGATGTGATGCTGTTACTGACAGGGATACAGACCAAGAGCTGTAAGGTGTATTAGAGTGGATAGCTCTTTTTCAATCAGCACAGGCACAATGGGCCGAATGGTCTCCTCAGTGACAAAAATCTTTCTATGTTTCTACTTCCTGGGAGTGTTTGATGGGGACAGTGTAGAGGGAACTTTACTCTGTATTTAACCCTGTGCTGTACCCACTCTGAGAATGTTTGATGGGGACAGTGTAGAGGGAACTTTACTCTGTATTTAACCCTGTGCTGTACCCACTCTGAGAATGTTTGATGGGGCAGTCTAGAGGGAACTTTACTCTGTATTTAACACTGTGCTGTACCCACTCTGAGAATGTTTGATGGGGACAGTGTAGAGGGAACTTTACTCTGTTTTTAACCCTGTGCTGTACCCACTCTGAGAATGTTTGATGGGGACAGTGTCGAGGGAACTTTACTCTGTATTTAACCCTGTGCTGTACCCACTCTGAGAATGTTTGATGGGGACAGTGTCGAGGGAACTTGACTCTGTTTTTAACCCTGTGCTGTACCCACTCTGAGAATGTTTGATGGGGCAGTCTAGAGGGAGCTTTATTCTGTATCTAGCTCAAGCTTTACCTGCCCTGGGTGTGTGCGAAACAGTGTGAGTGAGAGTGAGAGTATGAGAGAGATAGCCAGTGTGTTTCTGAGAATGTGCGAGATCGGTGGATGCGAATGAGACGATGAGAGAGTGAGTGTGTGTGAGACAGTGTGAGAGACTGAGTGAGTGTGAGACAGTGTGAGAGTGAGTGTGTGTGTCACAGTGTGAGAGAGTGAGTGTGCGTGAGACAATGTGAGAGAGTGTGTGTGTGAGACAGTGTGAGAGAGTGTGTTTGAGACAGTGTGAGAGAGTGAGTGTGTGTGTGACAGTGTGAGAGAGTGAGTGAGTGTGTGTGTGTGACAGTGTGAGAGAGTGAGTGTGTGTGTGACAGTGTGAGAGAGTGAGTGTGTGAGAGGCAGTGTGAGAGAGTGAGTGTGTGTGTGACAGTGTGAGAGAGTGAGTGTGTGAGAGGCAGTGTGAGAGAGTGAGTGTGTGTGAAACAGTGTGAGAGTGAGTGTGTGTCAGACAGTGTGAGAGAGTGTGAGAGAGTGAGAGTGAGTGTGTGAGTGTGAGAGAGTGAGTGTGTGAGTGTGAGAGAGTGAGTGTGTGTGTGTGAGAGAGTGAGTGTGTCTGAGACAGTGTGAGAGAGTGTGTTTGAGACAGTGTGAGAGAGTGAGTGTGTGTGTGACAGTGTGAGAGAGTGAGTGTGTGTGTGACAGTGTGAGAGAGTGAGTGTGTGAGAGGCAGTGTGAGAGAGTGAGTGTGTGAGAGGCAGTGTGAGAGAGTGAGTGTGTGTGAAACAGTGTGAGAGTGAGTGTGTGTCAGACAGTGTGAGAGAGTGTGAGAGAGTGAGTGTGTGTGAGTGTGAGAGAGAGTGTGTGTGAGACAGTGTGAGAGAGTGAGTGTGTGTGAGAGAGTGTGAGAGAGACTATTGATATAGATTGTGAGAGAGAGATAGTCTAATAGAGAGAGTATGTAATACAGCCCCTGAACCATAGCCCAGCTCAGTCTGACCACTCTATTGACTCGGGAAGCTGCAAATGAATTACTGCACTAAATAGCTGAAGTCACTGTTTACAGAGGAGCTCAGACTGAATGCAACAAAATAGTGGATCAGTCCTGAAAGAAATTAGAATAAATTTTAATCTAAAATAGAGCCATGTACTAAACACAGGAGCTGTGTCCTAAACACAGTGGCAGCTCTCACTGCTGGGAGCATTTTCAGATCCCCAATGATTTCTGGTGTCATTCAGTTAATGGAAGTCTATGGATAAATATTACATTCATGGACTGGAAACACTGGGTCCCACCTCTCGTCCGCTCTCAGTTGTTTTGTTTATTAATTAATTGACTGATTGATATAACCGGATATTTCACCGCACTCTTTACTTGCTCTCTGAACTTGGACTGAGTAGCTCCATAAATAAATGTGTTTGTGCAGCAACTTAAATTGAGCAGCACAGTTCCAACATGTCCAAAGTAATATACAAAATCTCTGGAATTGTTGGGATCACTTCCTGCGATGTTATAATATAAGAAATATAGAACATATACTGACCACAGAAGTATGAAGTTGCCGGATATGGTGAAGAGTAAAATCACAGACTTCCTTCTGCTCTCCATCTCTGGGTCACTGCGATTCTCTCCCTTGTTTTGACCCCTCAGTCCCTTACGGACTCGACTGGCCACTAAAATGTGTCTGACTGTCAGAGCGTTGAGCAACAGAATTAAAGTGAATGGGAGCAATGGAGTTAAAACTGTATGAAACCATTTAAATCCCACCCATCTGGGATCAGTATAATAGACTGGCTTTGTAATACAGAGATAAGGTACATTGTCGATTCTCCCATAAGATTCATATCTAAAGTAGAAGGGGACATTTCTTAAACAGAGCAGAATGCAGGTTGTTGCGAGAACCACAGCCGCAGTTTTCTCGGTGCAATATTTAGTTTTCAGCTTCTGGCAACAAATGGCCACAAATCGATCAAAGGTGAAAGTGACGGTGAACCAGACAGAACACTCTGTAGCTGCACAACTCAGGACATAGATAATACTACACACAGGGGTGATATGCAGAAAACACAATGGGAAATAATAATTACTGATCTGTCTCAGTATGACCTCAGTGATAATGACCAGTAGATCTGCCGTTGCCATGGCCACCAGGTAACGAGTGGTGCAGGTGGAGAGTTCACAGTGTCCACGGGACAGGATCACAATCGTCACTAAATTAACTGTAAGGGGAAAAGAGACTGGAAATTACTGATCAAATATTCTCCATGTCTGAGAAGAGACAATAAGTATCTGAGTAAAAATAAAATAATGATACTGTGATAATGTTGAAAACACTCAGCAGGTCAGGTAGTATCAGTGTAGAGAGGCACAGAGTTAATGTTTCAGGCTGATAGTCTTTCATTAGAACTGGAAGATATTAGAGATTAACAGTTTTCAAGCAATGATGGAACCAGTCAAATGTGAGCTATAGGGAGAGGAAAGAACAAAGGGGAAGGTCTGTAATCGGATGGAGGGCAGGAGGGATTCAATGACAAAAGGGATGATGGTGTAAGGAGAATGGGGCAATTAAAGAAACAGAAGATGGGTCCAGAGGAGGTGTAAATGATTCCAGCAGAATAACAGAGGGAGAGGGAAGCATGGAATATCTTCCAATGAGCAGGAGGCTCCAGTGGTCTGGGAATATAATGGAGAATGGTGGGTGTGTAGTGTAGTGTTTGATTGATCTGTGTTTGATTGTATTAGTCTTTCCAATTATCTGTGTTCACTGTGTTTGAGTGCTTAAGCCTCTGGATGGAGCTGAAGAGTTGAAATTGAAAGCAAAAGAGAAAGATCAAAATGTACTGCAGAAAAACACAGACTGTTCTAAAGAAGAGATTGTCCTAAGATCGAGAGTGAACCACAATTTAAAGTTGGAGATTAGGTTTGAATCAAATATCCAAATCACACCCACAAACCTGCTTCATCAATATCAGGTCCAAAGTAGATTAAACGTTTGTTAGGTACCAATGCTTACCTGTTGTCTGACAACAGCAAGTGGAATGTGAGATGTTTGATAAAGAGCAGACCAGGATATTCTGAGGATATTGGTTATGAGGATACATTTCCTTTTCCTATGAGTGATATTGATCATTCGCTTCATCAAGCTGATCAAACAGATCCATAACCTTAAATTCATAAATTTAATTGCAGAGCGAAGAGACTTTCCTAACTCAAAGACTATTTCTGTACTTAGAGAAAACAGACAAGTCGAACACTAAGACATAACTTGATGTATTTATGTTTGATGTTTAGAATGTTTTAATTCAAAAATAATATCTTCAGTCTAAAGGGGGAAAATGTAATGTTTGATTGAAATGAGTTTGATTCTATTAGCCTGTCCACTTATCTGTGTTCATTGTGTTTGATTGCTTAAGCCAATGGGTAGAGCTGAAGTGTTGAAACTGAAACCAAAGGAACAAGACTAAAATGTTCTGCAGAAAAACACAGACTGTTATGAAGAAGACATTGCACTGAGATCTAGTCAAAGCTGAGATAGTTTAATCTGCTCTAAATAAACTAGCTAGTGATTTAATACAAGTGTGATATCTGCATTGCTTTGAGATAAATCAGAGATACAAAATATATCCAGCAACCTGGCATGTACAGAACAGGTAGACCCAGACATAGGAACCAGCTGATTGGCCATGTCATTGGGCGGGGCAGGGGGGTCCGACCCGGCCATTTAAATGAGCTGCTACACTGATTAACGTGGCAGCTCTGCAATGTGCTACTACATGAAGTAAATGAGGTGAATAACATTTAAGGGGAAGCTAGATAGGTATGTGAGGCAGAAAGGAATAGTAGGACATGCTGATGGGGTTCGATGAGCTGGGACAGCGAGAGATTTGTGTGGAGCATAAAGACAAACATTAACCAGTTGGACTGAATGGCAAGTTTCTGTTCTGTAACTTTTATGCAGCGCACGATTTATTTCATTTGTCTTGCTCAGCCCCCACCTGCCAAGAATGAGGCACATTCATTTTGTGAACATTTAATTTGAAACTGTTACTGGAGTGAAGAAAGGACTTGTTAAACAGATCAGCCGTGGCGGGAAAAGACATTTGCATATTAACAGACAGTGATTGGAAGGACAAAGGACCATTCCCAAACACATGTGTTCAGATGAAGGGTCACTGACCTGAAACGTTAACTCTACTTCCCTCTCCTCAGATGCTGCCAGACCTGCTGAGTATTTCCAGTGTTTCTTGCTTTTATTATTATTAATTCTTTACAGCTGTTATTAACTGCCCCTGGCCTCATGTCGATATTGTGGAACCCTGAATTGTGTGTTCCTCAGTAAAACATGTCTCTCCTCGCAGTGACACATCTCACTGATCGAAGGGCAGAGCTCACTGCAGCTGACATGTGTAGAGACTGTGAATCAGAGATAAAAACTGGATCATCAAACCTGAATCAGTTTGCAGAAGTGGACGTTTTAATAACCACAGCCCAAAATTCATCCTGTGTAATAGCAAGATAATAAAATTCAGCACTCAGGACTCACAGATTCTCAGGACTGTGTTGGGGTAGGAGATTAATTAGCACCAGAAGGTGTTCACAGTAACTCTGTGTAGCGTAAGGAGATCATTATACAGAGGATTTGAATACTGTAGCAGTGCGGTCCTGCTGTTTAACTGTCAGTAAATAGTTAGTATCTGTTTCTGTTGGTGCAGTTCAATAGCAAACAGAGCAATATCAATACATTTCACTTCATAAAATTATTACCAAACATCTGCAACCAATAAAACTCTCCCTCTTCACCATTGATTACAACTATAAAACATGAAGTCAGCTCCATGGAAGGTAGAGATTAGTGACCTAAAATAATGATTTCAAGTAGAACCTGATTGTTCCACTCCCGTTAGTGACCCACACTCAGTACAATTCTACAGTGACAGATACTCCCAGTAATGCATGGACACTGGGATCAGGTGTTCCACTCCGGTTAGTGACCCACACCCAGTACAATTCTACAGTGACAGATACTCCCAGTTATACATGGACACTGGGATCAGGTGTTCCACTCTGGTTAGTGACCCACACTCAGTACAATTCTACAGTGACAGATACTCCCAGTAATGCATGGACACTGGGATCAGGTGTTCCACTCCGGTTAGTGACCCACACTCAGTACAATTCTACAGTGACAGATACTCCCAGTTATACATGGACACTGGGATCAGGTGTTCCACTCTGGTTAGTGACCCACACTCAGTACAATTCTACAGTGACAGATACTCCCAGTAATGCATGGACACTGGGATCAGGTGTTCCACTCCGGTTAGTGACCCACACTCAGTACAATTCTACAGTGACAGATACTCCCAGTTATACATGGTCACTGGGATCAGGTGTTCCACTCCGGTTAGTGACCCACACTCAGTACAATTCTACAGTGACAGATACTCCCAGTAATGCATGGACACTGGGATCAGGTGTTCCACTCTGGTTAGTGACCCACACTCAGTACAATTCTACAGTGACAGATACTCCCAGTTATACATGGTCACTGGGATCAGGTGTTCCACTCCGGTTAGTGACCCACACTCAGTACAATTCTACAGTGACAGATACTCCCAGTTATACATGGTCACTGGGATCAGGTGTTCCACTCCGGTTAGTGACCCACACTCAGTACAATTCTACAGTGACAGATTCTCCCAGTAATACATGCTCACTGGGATCAGGTGTTCCACTCTGGTTAGTGACCCACACTCAGTACAATTCTACAGTGATAGATACTCACAGTTATACATGGTCACTGGGATCAGGTGTTCCACTCCGGTTAGTGACCCACACTCAGTACAATTCTACAGTGACAGATACTCCCAGTTATACATGGTCACTGGGATCAGGTGTTCCACTCCGGTTAGTGACCCACACTCAGTACAATTCTACAGTGACAGATTCTCCCAGTAATACATGCTCACTGGGATCAGGTGTTCCACTCTGGTTAGTGACCCACACTCAGTACAATTCTACAGTGATAGATACTCACAGTTATACATGGTCACTGGGATCAGGTGTTCCACTCCGGTTAGTGACCCACACTCAGTACAATTCTACAGTGACAGATACTCCCAGTTATACATGGTCAGTGGGATCAGGTGTTCCACTCCGGTTAGTGACCCACACTCAGTACAATTCTACAGTGACAGATACTCCCAGTTATACATGGTCACTGGGATCAGGTGTTCCACTCCGGTTAGTGACCCACACTCAGTTCAATTCTACAGTGACTATACTCCCAGTTATACATGGTCACTGGGATCAGGTGTTCCACTCCGGTTAGTGACCCACACTCAGTACAATTCTACAGTGACAGATACTCCCAGTTATACATGGTCACTGGGATCAGGTGTTCCACTCCGGTTGGTGACCCACACTCAGTACAATTCTACAGTGACAGATACTCCCAGTTATACATGGTCACTGGGATCAGGTGTTCCACTCCGGTTAGTGACCCACACTCAGTACAATTCTACAGTGACAGATTCTCCCAGTAATACATGCTCACTGGGATCAGGTGTTCCACTCTGGTTAGTGACCCACACTCAGTACAATTCTACAGTGATAGATACTCACAGTTATACATGGTCACTGGGATCAGGTGTTCCACTCCGGTTAGTGACCCACACTCAGTACAATTCTACAGTGACAGATACTCCCAGTTATACATGGTCACTGGGATCAGGTGTTCCACTCCGGTTAGTGACCCACACTCAGTACAATTCTACAGTGACAGATACTCCCAGTAATACATGGTCACTGGGATCAGGTGTTCCACTCCGGTTAGTGACCCACACTCAGTACAATTCTACAGTGACAGATACTCCCAGTTATACATGGTCACTGGGATCAGGTGTTCCACTCCGGTTAGTGACCCACACTCAGTACAATTCTACAGTGACAGATACTCCCAGTTATACATGGTCACTGGGTTCAGGTGCTCCACTCCGGTTAGTGACCCACACTCAGTTCAATTCTACAGTGACTATACTCCCAGTTATACATGGTCACTGGGATCAGGTGTTCCACTCCGGTTAGTGACCCACACTCAGTACAATTCTACAGTGACAGATACTCCCAGTTATACATGGTCACTGGGATCAGGTGTTCCACTCCGGTTGGTGACCCACACTCAGTACAATTCTACAGTGACAGATACTCCCAGTTATACATGGTCACTGGGATCAGGTGTTCCACTCCGGTTAGTGACCCACACTCAGTACAATTCTACAGTGACAGATACTCCCAGTTATACATGGTCACTGGGATCAGGTGTTCCACTCCGGTTAGTGACCCACACTCAGTTCAATTCTACAGTGACTATACTCCCAGTTATACATGGTCACTGGGATCAGGTGTTCCACTCCGGTTAGTGACCCACACTCAATACAATTCTACAGTGACAGATACTCCCAGTTATACATGGTCACTGGGATCAGGTGTTCCACTCCGGTTAATGACTCACACTCAGTACAATTCTACAGTGACAGATACTCCCAGTAATACATGGTCAGTGGGATCAGGTGCTCCACTCCGGTTAATGACCCACACTCAGTACAATTCTACAGTGACAGATACTCCCAGTTATACATGGTCACTGGGATCAGGTGTTCCACTCCGGTTAGTGACCCACACTCAGTACAATTCTACAGTGACAGATACTCCCACTAACACCTTCCTTCAGACAGTTACTTGCACTGAGTTCTGATTTAGCAGTATGCAATATTCCACTAAAGGCAGTAACTGGATAATTTAGAAAGTCTGTGAGTTACAAACAGAGATTAATTTTCAGTTGAGGCAATGGAATAAAATCACAGAGATAATTCAGTTCATTTAACTTAAGGAAATGATATCACTGATCTGGTCTCTGTATAACAGTGAGCACTAAATCAGCAATGTAACATTATCAGTCACAGAGAAAAAAAACAGAGACACAGATTAACACAATCTCAATGGTTAGAGTCACTTACCAGGAACACCAATTACTGCAAGGACCAGGTAATATATCTTAATGACACTCCCAAATGTTTTGTACATTTTCTGTGAAATGATCTGTCCCTTCGTATTGCAGACAATCTCTCTCTGTATTAAACTCTGAGTCAGTACATTCCCTGATCCTTTAATTTATACCCTGTGGAATCTCCCTGGGGGATATTGAGGTTGCAACATTGTTCAAATTGTTTTCTTGAATTTGAACAAACCGATTTCGACATCGAGTTCAGTTTGTGCTGTGATCGAATATATTTAGTGCTGAGATTTATTTGGAAAACTTCAAAGACTGAATAATTCTGATCACATTATTTAATTAATGAAAATTAGAAACTCTATTCTCCCAGCAATGAGTTTGTTCTCTCAAACACCATCAGTCCCATCTCTCGATCTCACATTGTTTCAGTGATCTCCTTCACTCGACTGTGACCATTGTGATATTAAATTCCAACTGTTCGAGTGTCTCTCTCAGGACTGTTTCCACTGCACTCTGGGATGTGGCCACCCTCTTTAACTGTGGACAATCAGTTAAGTGATTAAAGTGGGTTATTTGTGACTATACATTGCAGAATTCAACTGATCCAGAGTCTGAAACTAATTCAACTACACAAACTGATACGGCAACTCATTCTAATACAGCACCTCAAACTAATACAATGCTTTAATCCAAAAGTCGAAGAGACTTAGTAGTTGGCAGGAAAAAAGATAGAGGTGCAAGGGGAGAGTCAACAGTGCAACAGCCCCAACAAACAAATTTCTCTGCAGCACCTGTGGAAGAGCCTGTCACTCTAGAATTGGCCTTTACAGCCACTCCAGGCGCTGCTTCACAAACCACTGACCACCTCCAGGCGCGTATCCATTGTCTCTCGAGATAAGGAGGCCCAAAAGAAGAAGAAGAAGAATCCAAAAGAGCACTTCATTCTTTTAATTCTGTTGGTGGGATATGGGCATTGCTGCTCGGTCAGCATTTATTGCCCATCCCTAATTTCCCTTGAGAAGATGCTGATGAGTTACCTTCTTGAACTGCTGTAGTCCATGTGGTGTAGATTACACCCACAATGCTGTGAGGGAGGGAGTTCCAGGTTTTTGACCCAGCGACAGTGAAGGAACGACGATATAGTTCCAAGTCAGGATGATGGGTGACTTGCAGAGGAACTTGCAGGTGGTGGTGTTCCCATGTGTCTGCTGTCCTTGTCCTTCTAGGTGGTAGAGGTCATGGGTTTGGAAGATGGTACACCCTGTTGCCGCTGTGCGTTGGTGATGAAGGGAGTGAATGTTAAAGTGGTGGATGGGGTGCCAATCAAGTGGGCTGCATTGTCCTGGATGGTGTCGAGCTTCTTGAGTATTGTTGGAGCTGCACCCATCCAGGAAACTGGAGAGCATTCAATCACACCCCTGATTTATGCTTTGTAAATGGTGGACAGGCTTTGGGAGTTGGGAGGTAAGTTACTCGCTACAGAATGTCCTGCTTCTGACCTGCACTGAGAGTCACACTATTTAGGTGGCTGATCCAGTTACGTTTCTGATCAATGTTAACCTCCAGGATGTTGATGGTGGAAGATTCAGCAATGGTAATGCCATTGAATGTCATATGAAGATATGAACATGCAAATTAGGAGCAGGAGTAGGCCACTTGGCTCCTCGGGCCTGCTCCACCAGTCAATAAGATCAGGGCTGCTCTGATTGTAACGTCAGTTCCACATTCCCGCCTAAGGGGTAAAAGGTAAAAGGGATTTTGATTTACAGCTGTTTCTTAGGAGTAGAAGGAATAATAAAAATAAATAAGTTTGTCACATTATGGTAGGATGTTTTCGGTTCAGTGAGGTGTCCCAAAGTCAAATAGTCAGATGCCAGTCGAAGTCTCTCCAGGCGAGGTTGATGAACAGTCTTTGATGGGTAGGTGTTCAAGGCAATTTGACTGCAGGACTAGTAGGTGTCACACAGGTCTTTCTGCAGGGGTGTAGCAAATGGTCTGCTCAGGACTCACAGCAGCAACACAGCAGTCGAAGTTTTGTTCAGGTTCCAGGATTTCCCAAAACACAGGAGGTTGCAGGAACCACACTAGATACAGGAATTCTTCAGAGACAGGAGGCAATAGGAATCTCACTGGATGCAGGAATTCTTCAGAGACAGGAGGCAATAGGAATCTGCCAGCTTTCAAATGCAGGATTTCTTTTCAACACCTCCCAACTCCCAAAGCCTGTCCACCATCTACAATGTATAAATCAGGGGTGTGATTGAATGCTCTCCAGTTGCCTGGAAGGGTGTATCTCCAACAATACTCAAGCCTCATTTCCAGAGTGGGGTCTTTTTCCCCAGTCTCCAGGCAGGTCATGTCTAAGTTTGAAATGCCTGCTCTTTGTCCAACTCACTGGGTTTTAAAAGTCCAGAGAGAAAGCAAAAAGCCTTCCTGAGCTGATCACGTGACCAGACAGAGAATCTCCACTGTCATTCAAAGTGTTGCTTTGAGGAGGTCAAACCCCTGGCTGGCTTCCTTGTAACCCTTTGCTTTCCTATTATTGCAAACAAAGTCAACATCCAAAAATTCCAGCTATTTGCAGGTCCAAGACCACTGGAAATCCTTTTTTTTTCAGTTTATAAAACACGCAGAGAATTTTCAGATTTTGGTGCAAAAATACAACTTCTAGTAACAAGTGTCTGTGGTGTCTAGTGTTTTCTACATAACCCTTTGGAAATGTCATACTCCTCTCCCCCATCTTCCTTACACCAGTAATGACCCTGACATTAGAAACTGCTTCTCTGTCGTTTCGGAGAGAGAGAGGAAAACAGCTTCTCTGTGGCTCTGTTTCACACAATGCCTACTGTTTCGATAAGAATTGTGTATCACTCTGAGAATTATCATTTATTAAAGGGTTCTATTTCTTACACATTGAATTCAGCCTTACCGAAATCTCGAATCATAGCAGCTGTTTTACATCTCTTCCTTTCAAACACTATGTTGATCTCAATCATATTATGATTGCTATTAGATAAATGTTCACAGAGCTTTAGACTGCTGACTAAACCTGGCTCATTACTCACTCCGAAATCTAACATGTCCTGCCCCCTTGTCGGTTCCAGGATGTATTGTTGCAGAAAATTATCTCGGACATACTGAAGAAATTCACTATCTTTCTGACATGTGCTAGTCTGTTTATTCCAATCAAATGAAAGTTAAAATCCTCCATTAAAACCACTCTACCTTTGTTACATGCTTGTCTAATTTCTGCATTTACAAGCTACCACTCCACAGAGACTTCCAGGGATCTATATACAACTCCTGCTAGTCTTAAATCATTTTCTACTTCTTAATTGTACTCGTAAAGTCTCGACTACAGGATGGCCAAATCTAAAGCCCCCTGGATGCCAAGGAACTTACAGGGTAAGATAGGGTAGACAAGGAAAGCTTGTGTCTGACACTGAGAACTCAATCCATCAGAAAACCGAGAGGAGTATAGAAAGTGGACGGGTGAAATCAAAAAGGAAGTTAGGAAAGCAAAAAGATGGCATGAAAGAATATTGGCAAGAAAAGTCAAGGAAAACCAAAAAATATTTTATCAAAACATTAAGAGTTGGAAGATAACTAAGGAATGAGTAGGGCCCATAAAAGACCGGAAAGGTAACCTATATGTACGGATGGAAGATGTTAGAGTACGTTCTGACTGTATTCACAAAAGAGGGGATGATGTAGATATTGTAGCTGAGAAAGAGGGGGGTGAAGTATTGGATGTGATAAACATAGGGAGACAGGAAGTATCAATGCGATTAGCATCTTTGAAATTGGATAAATCACCAGGGCCAGAGGGAATGTACCACAGGCAGTTAAAAGAAGCCAGGGAGGAAATAGTGGAAGGTCTGACCATCATTTTCCAGTCCTCACTGGATACAGGTGTGGTGCTGGAGGACTGGAGGATTGCTAACATTGTATCACTGTTTAAAAAAGGAGTGAGGAATAGACCGAATAACTACAGGGCAGTCAGTCTAACCTTGTCATGGGCAAATTACTGGAATCAATTCTGAGAGACAGGATAAACTGTCACTTAGAAAGGCACAGATTAATCAAGGATAGTCAACATGGATTTGTTAAGGGAAAATCGTGTCCAACTAAATTGATTTTTTTCAAGAAGTAGCAAGGAGGATTGATGAGGGTAGTGCAGTTGATATGGTCTATTTGAATGTTAGTCAGGCTTTTGACAAGGTCCCATATGGAAGACTTGTTAAAAAAATAAAAGCCATGGGATTCAGGGAATGTACCAAGGTGGCTCAGTGACAGGAAACAAAGGGTAATTGTTGATGGAAGTTTTTGCGACTGGAGGGCTATTTCCAGTGGCGTTCCTCAGGGCTCAGTACTAGGTCCCCCGCTGTTTGTGGTATATAATAACGATTTGGATGTAAATGTAAGAGGAATGATCAAGAAGTTTGCAGTCGCCACAAAAAATGGCCACATGGAAGATAGTGAGGAGGATAGCAATAGACAGCAGGAAAATAGACTGGTCAGGTGGGCAGAAAAAGTAGTAAATGGATTTCACCAGGAGAAGTGTGAGGTGATGATTTGGGGAGGTCAAACAAGGGAAAGGAATACACAATAAATGGGAGAATACGGAGAGGTGTTGTGGGATCTCAGTTGCAGGATCTCATTAGTTGCATACAAAGTCCGACTGTAGCTTTAAGAAACTTTATTGCAGTACGAAATGGTTGCATCACCAGATCAGCAAAGCGAACAACAACACCTGCGCTCTCCTCTCTTCTTCCTGCGCAGGGAAATCAAGCCTTTCTTATACAAAAGCAAAATACTGCGGATGCTGGAAATCTGAAACAAAAACAAGAAATGCTGGAATCACTCAGCAGGACTGGCAGCATCTGTGGAAAGAGAAGCAGAGTTAACGTTTCGGGTCAGTGACCCTTCTTCGGAACTGACAAATATTAGAAAAGTCACAGATTATAAACAAGTGAGGTGGGGGTGGGGCAAGAGATAACAAAGGAGAAGGTGCAGATTGGACCAGGCCTCATAGCTGACCAAAAGGTCACGGAGCAAAGGCAAACAATATGTTAATGGTGTTTTGAAAGACAAAGCATTAGTACAGATTAGGTGTGAATATACTGAATATTGAACATCAGCAAGTGCAAACCTGAAGAAAAACAACCTGAAAAAAACAGTGGGTAAGCAAACTGAACAAACTAAGATGAAATGAAATAAATGCAAAAAAAGATTGTCAAAAATGTAAAAAAGAATGTAAAAAAAAGGAAGAAAAAATAACTAAAAATGAAAGTAAAATGGGGGGCTGTCATGCTCTGAAATTATTGAACTCAATGTTCAGTCCGGCAGGCTGAAGTGTGCCTAATCGGTAGATGAGATGCTGTTCCTCGAGCTTGTGTTGATGTTCACTGGAACACTGCAGCAATCCCAGGACAGAGATGTGAGCATGAGAGCAGGGGGGAGTGTTGAAATGGCAAGCAACCGGAAGCTCAGGGTCCTGCTTGCGGACTGAGCGGAGATGTTCCGCAAAGCGGTCACCCAGTCTGCGCTTGGTCTCCCCAATGTAGAGGAGACCACACTGTGAGCAGCGAATACAGTATACTACATTGAAAGAAGTACAAGTAAATCACTGCTTCACCTGAAAGGAGTGTTTGGGGCCTGGGATAGTGAGGAGAGAGGAGGTAAATGGGCAGGTATTACACCTCCTGCGATTGCAGGGGAAGGTGCCCTGGGACGGGGACGAGGTGGTGGGGGTAATGGAGGAGTGGACCAGGGTGTTGCGGAGGGAACGATCCCTTCGGAATGCTGACAGGGGAAGGGAGGGGAAGATGCGACTGGTAGTGGCATCACGCTGGAGGTGGCGAAAATGGCGGAGGATGATCCTTTGTATATGGAGGCTGGTGGGATGAAAAGTGAGGACAAGGGGAACCCTGTCACGGTTCTGGGAGGGAGGGGAAGGGGTGAGGGTAGAGGTGCGGGGAATGGGTCGGACACGGTTGAGGGCCCTGTCAACCACAGTGGGGGGAAATCCTCGGTTGAGGAAAAAGGAGGTCATATCAGAAGCACCGTCTATAACTATAAGAAGCCTTTCTTATAGTTCTTCATACAAATCAGTGACACCCACTTTCTGTTTCCAATTGGTTTACAAACTTCGCAGTTTCTTGGTGTCAGGGCCTGATTGGGGTACTGCCTTGTCACCTTCTTACTCCAGCAGTTTCTCATCCCCCTATCTCCTTGCACCGTTAGGCTGATTACTAGACAATAGGCGGCTATTAAGCAGTCTGCAGCTGTCCTGTTAGTTTCTGCTTGTTTGCTTCTACTGATAAGCTGTCTCTGCAGCACTGAAGTTACTTTATTATTTCTGATAAGCTGTCTCTGCAGTTCCAAGGTTAGTTTGTTAGCAGTCTATAATTAATTGATTAGTTCACATTAAATGTCCCCATTGTTCTGTCCCCACAGGTGAAGAGGAAGTGAGGACCTTGGGGGAGTAAATGTCTACAGACCCCTGAAAGTAGCAGGACAGGTCAATAAGGTGGTTAAGAAGGCATTTGGAATCCTTTTCCTTATTAGCCAAGGTATAGAATATAAGAACAGGGAGGTTATGCTGCAACTGCATCAAACATTAGTTAGGCCACGACTTGAGTACTGTGTGTAGTTCTGGTTACCTAATTACACATAGAATGTAATTGCACTGGAGAGGGTACAGAGATTTACAAAGATGTTGCCAGGACTGGAAAAATGCAGCTATGAGGAAAGATTGGATAAGCTGGGGGTTTTCTCCTTGGAACAGAAAAGGCTGAGCGGAGATTTGATTGGGATGTACTGCAAGAGTTTCAGTTCCCTTCCTCCTTACAATGATTCTTGGACCCTGGAATTACAAGAACAAAATACACGCGACAAACAGGTTTTGGCTCAAACCAAATTTGTTGGTTTATGAGAACAACAAAACCACAGTACAAACTCCGCTATGATTTGACAGAAACTTACAATCACCCACGCGGTTGGTCATTCCCGATGTTGACTGTAGGCCTGGATCTGGAGATGACCGGTCACCGTCCGTCTTCACCTGACTGCAGTGCCCACGTTCCGATGTTGTCCTTTCTTATAGTGTTCCCATCACGCTATCCCACGCCTGGGCCTCAGCTGTAGTTTCAGTTATCAGACTGCTGAGCCGCCTGGTCTTTCACACAGAGCAGAGAATGGGGAATTTTCAAGTTGGCAGGCAGTGAGGTTCAGCAAGGCTCAATGCTGTGGCCTCAACGATTTACATTTTATATTAATGACTTGGATGAAAAGACAGAGAGTAATTTATCTAAGTTTGCTGATGATACAAAGCTCGATGGAAAGGTAAGCTGTGGGGAAGATGTAGAGAGGCTACAAAGAGATATAGACAGGTTATGAAGGTGGGCAACAGGATGGCAAATGGAATATAATCTAGGGAAGAGTGAAATTGTTCATTTTGGTCGTAAAAATAGAAAATCAGAATGTTTTTTAAAAGTTGCAAAACTGGTAAGTGTTGATGCTCTGAGAGACTTGGGGGTACGGGTACAAGGAATGCACAAAGTTAACATGCAGGTGCAGCAGGCTATTAGGAAGGCAAATGGCATGTTGGCCTTTATTGCAAGGGGATTGGAGTACAGAAATAAAGAAGTCTTAGTAAAATTGTACACGGCTTTGGTGAGACTGCACCTGGAATACTGTGTGCAGTTTTAGCCTTCTTGTTTAAGAAAGTATATACTTGCACTGGAGGCAGTGCAGCGAAGATTTACTAAATTGAGATGAGGGGGTTGTCCTATGATGAGAGGCTGAGTAAATTGGGCCTATATTCTCTGGAGTGTAGAAGAATGAGAGGCAATCTCATTGAAACATACAAGATTCTGAAAGGGTTTGACAGGGCAGAAGCTGAGAGATTGTATCCACTGGTCAGGGAATCTAGAACACAAGGGCACAGTCTCAGGATAAGGGGTAACTGAATCAGGTCTGAGATGAGGAGAAATTACTTCACTCAAAGGGTTGTGAATCTTTGGAATTCTCTACCCAGAGGGTTGTGGAAGTACCATTAGATTTAAGGCTGGGTTAAATATATTTTTGGTCTCACAAGAAATCAAGGGATATGGGGAGTGGGCAGGAAAGTGGAATTGAAGCCCAAGATCAGCCATGATCGGACTGAATGGCGAAGCAGGCTCGATGGGCCGTATGGTCTGAACCTGCTCCTATTTCTTGTTCTATTGTGTTCTTGTATTCTTGACCCTGTTCTTCCCACTCCACAGTGAGAACGTACCTCCTCCCCCCTCCCCACTAGTATTTCGCCTCAGTTCCTCGGATGGGGATCCAAAGATGCGTGAGTGCCGGCCTGCGGCAGGAAGATCCTCAAATCAGCGGCAAGGTGAGAGACGGACCAGGGGCATGGAGACTATCCCTGTCCCTGCGCCTTCCTAGGAGAGCAGAGGGGTTCAAACGAGCCCTGAGATGGAGGAGGTGAGCCTGCTCGACATATCTGGGGTCCCTCTGCCTGGTGATTCCAATGTAGATGCCAGGCCCTCCGCCAGTCAATCAAGCTTCACCAGTACAGAGGTGGCACCACGAAGAAGCATCCGCAAACATTTGAGAAAATACACCGTGACACAAATGGATCTGCACGGGTGACATTACATGGTAAAAATTTATTTCACTAAATGCTTTTCACCAGCATGAGTTGTTTGTCCTGTGTGAATGACGTGTGGTAGCATGCCCCCCTCCTGTCTCCTCCCATTACACCATTGTCCTTTCAGAACTGCCAATGTATGGAATAACATCATTGCCATGCCAGTATTACTCATGTCTGTCTCCACAGATGCAGTGACATGGACAATTACTCAGTTTGCTGCTGCCAGTAATGGTGGACAAAAAGAGATTGCAAATGCTGACTGCTGCACAACAGGTGAATCAGGGTAGCAATAAAAGCAAAATACTGAGGATGCTGGAAAGCTGAAATAAAAACAGAAAGTGCTGGAAAAACCCAGCAGGTCTGGCAGCATCTGTGGAACACTGCAACAATCCCAAGAAAGAGATGTGAGCATGAGAGCAGAGGGATGTGTTGAAATGGCCAGCAACTGGAAGCTCGGGGTCCTGCTTGCGGACTGAGCGGAGGTGTTCTGCAAAGCGGTCACCCAGTCTGCGTTGGTCTCTCTAATGCAGAGGAGACCACATTGTGAGCAGCGAATACAGTATATTACATTGAAAGAAGTACAAGTAAACGGCTGCTTCACCTGAAAAGAGTGTTTAGGGCCTTGGACAGTGAGGAGAGAGGAGGTAAAAGGGCAGGTATTACACCTCCTGCGATTGCAGGGGAAGGTGCTGTGGGAAGAGGGACGAGGTGGTGGGGGTAATAGAGCAGTGGACAAGGCTGTTGCAGAGGGAATGATCCCATCGGAATGATGGGAAGTGAGGGGAAGATGCCTTTGGTAGTGGTATCACGCTGTAGGTGGCGGGAATGGCAGAGGAAGACCCTTTGGAGATAGAGGCCGATGGAGTGGAAAGTGAGGACAAGGGGAATCCTGTCGTGGTTTTAGGAGGGAGGGGAAGGGGTGAAGGTAGAGGTGCCGGAAATGGGCCGGACACGGTTGAGGGCCCTGTCAACCACACTGGGGGGTGGGGGGCGGGGGGGTGGGGTGGCGGCTGGTGGGGAATCCCCGGTTGAGGAAAATGGAAGAAATATCAGAAGCTCTGTCATGGAAGGTAGCATCATCAGAGCAGATGTGTCGGAGACGGAGAAACTGGGAGAATGGAATGGAGACCTTACAGGAGGCAGGGTGTGAAGAAGTGTAATTGAGATAGCTGTGAGAGTCGGTGGGCTTATAATGGATATTAGTAGGCAGCCTATCCCCAGAGATGGAGACATAGAAGTCAAGGAAGGGAAGGGAAGTGTCGGAAATAGACCATGTAAAGGTGAGAGAAGGGTGAAAACTAGAAGCAAAGTTGATAAAGTTTTCCAGTTTGGGGAGGGAGCTGGAAACGGCACCGATACAGTCATTAATGTACCGGAAAAAGAGCTGGGGGAGGGGGCCTGAGTAGGACTGGAACAAGGAATGTTTGACATATCCCACAAAAATACAGGCATAACTATGGCCCATGTGGGTACCCATAGCAACACCTTTTACTTGAAGGAAGTGAGTGGAGTTGAAGAAGAAGTTGTTCAACGTGAGAACAAGCTCAACTAGGCGGAGGAGGGTGCTGGTGGATGCGGACTGGTTGGGCCTCTATTCAAGGAAGAAGCCGAGAGCCATCAGTCCGTCCTGGTGGGGGATAGAGATGTAGAGGGATTGGACGTCCAGAGTGAAGAGGAGGCGGTTGGGGCCTGGAAAATGGAAATTATCAAAATGACGAAGGGCTTCAGAAGAGTCACGAATGTAGGTGGGAAGAGACTGGATGAGTGGAGAAAAGATAGAGTCGAGATAGGAAGAAATAAGTTCAGTGGGGCAGGAGCAGACTGAAACAATGGGTCTGCTGGGACAGTCCCATTTGTGGATTTTGGAAAGGAGGCAGCAGTGGGCTGTTCGGGGTTGCGAGACTGAGGTTGGAAGCTGTAGAGGGAAGATCTCCAGAGGAGATGAGGTCAGTGACAATCCTGTGGACAGTCACTTGATGTTCGGTGGTGGGGTCCTGGCCCAGGGGGAAGTAGGAAGAAGTGTCTGAGAGTTAGTGCTGAGCCTCTGTAAGGTGGACGTCGGTACACCATACAATAACAGCACCACCCTTGTCTGCAGGTGTGATGATAATGTCGGGGTTAGAACTGAGAGTATGGAGTGCGGCAAGTTCAGAGGGGGGCAGGTTAGAGTGAGTGACGGGGAAAGAGAAATTGAGATGACCAATGTCTCGCTGACAGTTTTCAATGAAAACATCAAGAGTGGATAAGAGGCCAGAGGGATGGGTCCAGGTAAAGGGAGAAGGCTGGAGGTGGGTGAATGGGAATGCTGATCGGGGGAGGACTTCGGATCAAGGAAGTGAACCCGAAGGCAGAGATGATGGAAGAAGTGCTCAACGTCATGCCGAGCGCGAAGTTCATTGAGGTGGGGGCATAAGGGGATAAAATTGAGTCGTTTACTGAGTACAGAACGTTCAGCGTCAGACAGGGGGAAGTCAGAGGGTTTAGTGAATACAGGGTGAATGAGGGTGCAGTGTGGCTTGCAGAGCTCATGGTGGTTCCTATGGTCTGGAGAACATTTGATCATTGCTGTTCATTCCTTGCTCGCTGCTCGCCCTGCATGTGGCACCTGGATGCTCTCTGTGCTCCCATGAACGTCTCTTGCTGTAAGTCCTCTGCATCCTCATCATCCGAGGATGAGTCCTTCTCATGTCTCTCCTCATCCTGCAAGGCCTCCCCCTATTGAGTTTGTAGTTGTGCAGAGCACAGCAAACAGCAACAATACGAGCTACCCTTTCTGCCTCGTACTGCAGGGCACCACCTGATCTATCCAGGCAGTGGAATCACATTTTCAGCATGCCAATCGCCTGCTCAATGGTGGTTCTTGTAGCTCCGTGGCTGACTTTGTATCTCTCCTCTGAATCACTGGTGGGGTTTCTCACTGGTGTCAGGAGCCATATCTTGAAGGAGTGGCCCTTGTCTCCAAGAAGACACCTCTCGATCTGAGTCTCTTCAATGAACAGCAACAGAAGCTGGAAATGGCGCAGGATGAAGGTGTCATGGCAGCTGCCTGGAAATCGGGCACAGCATTGCATGAAGTGCTTCTGGTGATCACATACCAGCTGTGCATTGATTGAGTGGAAGACCTTCCGGTTTAGGTACACAGCTGGTGACCCAACGGGAACCTTGATGGTCACGTGGGTCCCACTTGCAACTGTGGGTTCCTGCAATACTCTGGGCCGGGCTGTCAGGTTCTCTCCCGAACCGGACATAGTCACTGGCCCTCTGCTATAGGGCATCGGTGAGCTCCCTGATACAGCGGTGCACTGCTGACAATGTGAGTCTCCTGTGGGACCCTGAAATGATTCAGAGGCATAAAAATTAAGAGCCGCTGTCATTTTGAGGGCCACAGTCGTAGGATGTCCACTGAAGCCCATGGGCTACAGGTCATCATTCAGCAGGGCACAGAGATGTGTCACTGCCTCTCTAGACATCCGCAGTCACCTCTGACACTGGAGCTCTGACATCTGCAGAAATGTCATTCGGGACCTGTAGATGTGCAGTGATCTGCAGTGGCGAGCTCTCTTTGGGGGCTGCTGCTAGCTCATGCCCGGGGACCTCTATGTGGCTGTAACTGCCTGTTGGTTTTGCTTGCGGTGCATTTGGTTCCTCACCATAAACAGATAATGAATATAGGGTGAACCATCCCCATTTCCAAGTTGCAATTAAACTTGGTTTCTTCACTTCTTTGAAGGTACCGAACAGGTCAGAGATTGATGTTGACTGGTACATCAGGTACTTTCGTGCTTCAACTATGTGGCGTGGCATGGCATTGCCCATTTTCGCCCCCACTGAGAGTGGCACAGCATGACCACATTCAGATTGGAGCAGTTGCATCGATTGTCCCACCAGCCAGATTATCTTTACACAACTCATGTTTCTAGCACCCTCCCAACACACACAGGGTTCCCAGAGTGCCATTGCTCCTTCACTCACACAAATATTCAATGGTGTAGAGTGTTCCCCCTTTAAGGAGAGAGGGTATGCAGAGTTGTGCTGCCAGTAATACCACCTCCCTCCCATCTCCCTTCACGTTTGCAGAGTTGTGCCCTCATTAACACCATCCCCCCTCCCACCTCCCTGCAAAGTTTCACCCCAAGTAATGCTATCCCTCTCCCTTGAGACCCACCTCACTGGACTAACCTTTACAGACTCCGAGTACGGCAACCTCTGTCCAGCCGGATTTTATTGGTCGGAATGGGACGGTACGTGATAGACGCCCATTCACAGGAATATGTGGAACTGTTGAGTATGAGGCAACGGGATGCATAATGAGGCAAATTAAGTAATGCTTTGAATATTTAAATTGTGCTACCCTGCCAAGTGACCGGGGCTGCATCAGACCTTGCTGCTGCCAGTAATATGGGGCGGGGTCTTCCCAGCATTGGGAAACTGGGCAGGCCGCTCCAAAAGGAATTTTCTGCAAGCTTCCCCACCTCCGCCATGACCCCGACGTCAGTGGGCCAGTAGAATATCTCCCTGAGATTGAAAGAGAAATATACAGAGGTTATCTCACAGAGAAAGTCAGAGAATGTGACAGAGAGAAAAAGAGAGGTGTATATAGAAACACAGGGAATCTGACTGAGACAGTTGGACAACGAAACAGGAAAAATGACAAAGAGAGACAGAGTGAGATAGATAGACATAAGCAGAAAGAATGGGAGTGGTGGTTTAGAGGGACCTGCCAATATACATGAGTGCAGTGTGGATTCAGGGAATCTATGCCGATACAGGAGTGTGAGAAAGGGGTCAGAGGAACCTCCCAGATACAGGAGTGTGAGAGATGGGTTAGAGGTGTTATGTTTTATTGATTGATAATTTTCTGTCATTCACTGACTGGGGATCTGAAATTATATTTTCAAGATACTTTTAAAAGACAAGCTGCCAGAAAAGTCATCCTTTCAGCTTAAGATGATCATCTACTTTGCTATACTGAATCCTACATTAGAAAATATTGTGAGGAGGGAGATGAAATGTCTGTTTCCCAGCAAGAACCAAGACCCAGGAGATAGAAAAGGAACTATTTGTTCTTTCAGCAAGCAGAGAAATACTGCTAACTGCTATGTTTGAATGAGTGACTATCATGTGTGGTTTTAAGTTGGTGTGTTCTCTGCACAGAGGAGAAGCAACTGGACTCTGACACATGCAGACCCAGGTGGGGGTCTCTTTCTCTCCGTCTGTCCATTCCAGCTTGAAAGCTTTCAAATCCTGCCGGTTGACTGCCTCCCTTTGCATACTCGAGCCACAATCAGAAACCCAATTGAAAAATATCATCCACGTTGCTGTCTCCAAAGAGGCTCACTGAACTAGTCATCTATCTCTTCAAACTAAAAGCCACAGGATGACTGAGGTCAGCTAAAAGCCAGCTGAATCACCAAAATCCAAAATTGTTTTTTGCTATGGACTTTAACTCAACCAATCTACCTTTCCATACTCTGTAACCTATTTGTGTGTGTGTAAACCTCCAGAGTGTGTGTGTGAGAGTGAAAGTTGGCCTGTTGTTTATTATTTTACTTCAGTTTGAGTAAAATAAAGCTAAGCTCTTTCTTTGTTAACTCAAGAAAACTTGTCAGATTTTTTCTTGTTTTGATCATAGTAAGTAAGTAATCAAGAACCCACTGAATTGGCCAGTACTTCGACTTTAAGAAAGAGTTAAACCTGTTGTGGTCAAGCTACGAGAAGGAAAAGAGGGAGACCCTTCAAACACTCCTCACTTGCTCGTAACAGAAATTTGGAAGCTCACGTATGGGATTAAACATAAAGATGAATGGGAAACCTGGAACAGGAAACTGGAAGTGGGAAAATAAATTGATCTCTAGCAATAATTTAAGAGTTCAATGCAGGTTTTCTTGTAGTTTTCAGTGCTAGAGTACTAAGATGTTCACATTCGAGGCAAGTACCTTCCTATAACAGAGTGAAGTAACTTGGACCAGATTAGAAGCCCTATCTGTTGAAGATTTGAGGAATGTAGCTGGGCAATCAAAGATTACTATCATTCCAAAAATTAGGAAGCCTGAAATCCTAAAACTTGTGGCCAACCATTTAAAAATTGACACTGAAGAACTGGAGGCAGACATAGAATCTGAAATAAAGTAACATTAGCTAAGGTACAATTAGAAGAGAGGAGACTAGAATTAGAATTTCAGAATGGAGAGAAAGGAAGAATTTTCCAGGAAAGGGAGAAAGAAAGAGCTTTCCAGGAAAGGGAGAAAGAAAGAGATTTCCAGAGGGAGAAAGAGGAGAGAGAGTTCCACAAAAGAGAAAAAGAAAAAGCTTTCCAAAAGGAGTAAAGGCAGCTCGAATTGAATAGGGGAAGAGCCAATGTATCAAGTGATGGCAGTGCTAGTGCAGGAGTTACCCCGAACTCAGGACTGGGTGCTAAGCTCTTAAAGTTCTCCCAGTTGATACCAAAGTTCAATGAGGGGGATGTCGAAGCATTTTTCATCTCATTTGAAAATATTGAAAAACAATTGAAGTGGCCAGTAGCGAGCTGGACACTGTTGTTGCAAAGCAAAATTAACAGGAAAAGGCCATGCGCTTTATTCACTGTTTCCTGAGAGTACATCAGATTATGATATGACTAAAAATGCTATCCTGCACACATATAAGCCACTACTGGAGGCATACTGTCAAAAGTTCCAAACTCTCCGAAAGCAGCCAGAACAAACTTACTTTCGGGTTTGAAAGAGTTAAGCAGCTTGCTTTTGACCAGTGGAATAGGGCGCTTAAGATAACATCCACCTATGAAAACCTCAGAGGGTGCTCCTCCTCGAGGAGTTCAAACACTCTTCCCCTTTCCATAAGAAACCACATTGAGGAACAAAAGGTTCCAAGAGCCTGGCAGGCAGCAATCCTGGCTGATAAATATACACCTATTCAAAAGCAATTTCCCCAAGAGAAACCCTTCCTTAGTCACCTCTAAAAACCTGAAAAGGATATAAAGTGGGAGGGTGATAGGAGGATGAACAACCATGAGTGAGAAGGGAGAACTGGAAACACGGGGGGCCCTCCTCAGGCCAAAAAGGAAGGTGTTGAGAACAGGGGTGATGCCCAAAAGTCTGTATGTTTCAATTCTTACCAGGCAGGTGTCCTTTGAGCTGACTGCCGGATGTTATGGGGAAAACCCATAGGTTTACTCAAGGTGCACCAGACCAGTTCAAAGAAAGGGCACCTGACGAAAAGCACAGCAGACTGGTTTGTGGCTTTAACTGAGGCAGTAAAACCCAGTAAACCTACCGCTGAGTGTGTGGGAAAACGTAACAAAATCCCTGAGAGTTACCAAGGTATTGTGTCCAGAGGAAAAGTGACCCCATACCCCTTGAGTGAGGCGAGTAAGCCCATAGTCATACTGAGGCATACTGGAGCACCCTTCTGTTGGGAAAAGGCATGACCTTTGCCCAGTCGGTGCATTGAATGCTAGAGGGCAAGTAAACGGTATTGGAGGGAAGTATATGCTGTCATGAAAGCCCAAAATACCAGAGGGGAAATATTAATTTCATCAGTTGGAACCTTATGTTAAACCTGTAATGGAAAAGTCCTGCAGCTTTTTCTTTAAGCTGGCAGCCAAGATGGCCATGGCAATTTATATTTGAAACACCAAATGATTAAACTGGAGGCGAAAAGTCTCACCCAGCCTAACCATATCAATGGCTTGATCTCAGTAATTAAATTACCTAGAATGGCTTTATCAACACGGTCATCAAGGCCATCTACAACCATAGATGTTGAAAGAGCCAAACTTCTCCAAGTGAGTTTGGACATCTTGAGGCATGTAGCACCTTGAATCTCAGAGAACATTCCAGCCAAAACCTCATTAAAAACAAAGGGAGAATTGATAGTCATGTGACTGCTTGCACATTTCTGAAGAAACTGTAAGCTTTGTCACAAATGGGAGAGAGCAGGAACTGAAAAGCAATCAAGGAAGCAGGATCACGCTCCCTCTCTCCCCCGAAAGTATCAAGAGTAGATCCAGCTGTGACTGGGAACCACCCCTCTCTGCAGCCCCTTCCCCCCAACCCACAAGCCTACAGACTTCTGCAGCTAACAACCAGGGGATGGGAATCAACACCCCTCTTCAGCCTTCAGGATCCCTGAGCAAAGCAAGCCCGTCACTGTGCATGTGGCCCAGCAAGGAATTCAGGGCAACAAATTCAGCTGAGGACTTTTGGACTCACATACTGTATTTAAATTCCATTTATTCCAGATTTTGTTCCAACCGCCAAATCTGTTTTTCCTCTGTAAATTATTTTTGTGTGTGTGTGATTCTCGTGTGAATGTGTGCATGAATGTGTTACATATTTTTAGTATGTTAAACCCTGTTAAATTGTTAAGTGTAATAAACTTCCCACTTTCTTGTTAAAACTGAAGAAAACCTGTCTGATTGGTTCTTTTGCAATTATATTCGAGGAACAGGAGCAGGAGCTCACTGAGGTGGGAGGTTCAATCACTCAGTTAGAAAAAGATAAATCCTGTTGCGGTCAAACAAGAGAATGGGCGAAAGGGGATCCTGAGACCCCCCACCTCACCTGGCCAGAACAGAAATTTTAGGGTTATAGACCAGGGTCGCAATCTAAAGACAAATGAGAAATTGGAAGTGGGAAACCAAATTGATTCCTACCAAAAAAAAAACTTCAATGCAGGTTTCTTTGTGGTTTTTGCTCCTAGAATACTAACATGTCCGCATCAGATGCCAGTTCATTTCCAAACCAGGGTGAAGGGACTTGGGATAAGTTAAAGGCCCTATCTATTGAAGAGTTGAGGAATATAGCTGGGCACTTTGGAATTACTTTCCATACAAAAGCTAAGCAATCCAAAATCTTAAGACTTGTGGCCAACCATTTTTCACTTGAACCTGAAGATTCAGAAGGAGCGTTGGAGTCAGAGTCAGACAGGGTAATGTTAGCTAAAATACAATTAGAACAGAGGAAGCAAGCATCAGAATTCCAGAGGGAAGAGGGGGAAAAAGAAAGGGAGAGAGAAGAGAGGGAAAGAGAGAGGGAAGAGAGGGTAAAGGAATGAATTTTCCAGAAGGAGAAGGAGGAAAGGGGGCTAAGGTGACTTGAATTACCCAGGGAGCAGCATTGCAACCCCAGTGAAAGTATGGGTATTGTGAAAGCTACCCTTAACTCAGGGACCTGTGCTGAGATCTTAAAGTTATAGAACATAGAACATAGAACAGTACAGCACAGTACAGGCCCTTTGGCCCACGATGTTGTGCCGAACCTTTAACCTACTCTAAGATCAAATTAACTACCTACCCTTCATTCTACTATCATCCATGTACCTATCCAAGAGTCGTTTAAGTGCCCCTAATGTATCTGCTTCTACTACCACCGCTGGCAGCGCATTCCACGCACCCACCACTCTCTGTGTAAAGAACCTACCTCTGACATCTCCCCGAAACCTTCCTCCAATCACCTTTAAATTATGCCCCCTGGTGATAGCCCTTTCCACCCTGGGAAAAAGTCTCTGACTATCCACTCTATCTATGCCTCTCATCATCTTGTACCCCTCTATCAAGTCACCTCTCATCCTTCTTCGCTCCAATGAGAAAAGCCCTAGCTCCCTCAATCTTTCTTCGTAGGACATGCCCTCCAGTCCAGGCAGCATCCTGGTAAATCTCCAATGCACCCTCTCTAAAGCTTCCACATCCTTCCTATAATGAGGCGACCAGAACTGAATACAATATTCCAAGTGTGGTCGAACGAGGGCCTTATAGAGCTGCACCATAACCTCGTGGCTCTTAAACTCAATCCCCCTGTTATTGAAAGCCAACACACCATACGCCTTCTTAACAACCCTATCAACATGGGTGGCAACTTTGAGCAATCTATGGACATGGACCCCAAGATCCCTCTGTTCCTCCACACCTCCAAGAATCCTGTCTTTAAGCGTGTATTCCACATTCAAATTCGACCTTCCAAAATGAATCGCTTCACACTTTTCCAGGTTGAACTCCATCTGCCACTTCTCAGCCCAGCTCTGCAACCTGTCAATGTCCCGTTGCAACCTACAACAGCCTTCCACACTATCCACAACTCCAGCAACCTTCGTGTCATCGGCAAACTTGCTAACCCAGCCTTCCACTTCCTCATCCAAGTCATTTACAAAAATCACAAAGAGCAGAGGTCCCAGAACAGATCCTTGTGGAACACCACTTGTCACCGAGCTCCATGCTGAATACTTTCCATCTACTACCACCCTCTGACTTCTATGGGCCAGCCAATTTTGTATCCAGACAGCCAACTTTCCCTGAATCCCATGCCTCCTTACTTTCTGAATTAGCCGACCATGGGGAACCTTATCAAAAGCCTTGCTAAAATCCATATACACCACATCCACTGCTCTTCCTTCATCAATGTGTTTTGTCACATCTTCAAAGAATTCAATGAGGCTTGTGAGGCATGACCTGCCCCTCACAAAGCCATGCTGACTGTCTCTAATCAAACCATGCTTTTCCAAGTAATCATAAATCCTGTCTCTCAGAATCCTCTCCAATAATTTGCCCACTACCGACGTAAACCTGACTGGTCTATAATTCCCAGGGTTATCCCTATTCCCTTTCTTGAACAAGGGAACAACATTTGCCACCCTCAAGTCATCCGATACTACTCCAGTGGACAGTGAAGACGCAAAGATCATCGCCAAAGGTGCAGCAATCTCTTCCCTCGCTTCCCGTAATATCCTTGGGTATATTCCGTCTGGCCCCGGGGACTTATCTGTCCTCATCTCATTCAAAATTTCCAGCACATCCTCCCTCTTAACCTCAACCTGTTCGAGCATATCAGCCTGTTCCACGCTGTCCTCACAAACGACCAGGTCCCTCTCACTAGTGAATACTGAAGCAAAGTATTCATTTAGGACCTCCCCTACCTCCTCCGACTCCAGGCACAAGTTCCCTCCACTATCCCTGATCGGCCCTACCCTCACTCTGGCCAGACTCTTGTTCCTCACATAAGTGTAGAACGCCTTAGGATTTTCCTTAATCCTACCCGCCAAGACTTTTTCATGTCCCCTTCTCGCTATCCTCAGTCTATTCTTCAGTTCCTTCCTGGCTACCTTGTAACCCTCTAGAGCCCTGTCTGATCCTTGCTTCCTCAACCTTAAGTAAGCTTCCTTCTTCCTCTTGACTAGCTGTTCCACATCTCTTGTCATCCAAGGTTCCTTCACCCTACCATCCATTCCCTGCCTCATCGGGACAAACCTATCCAGCAGTCGCAGCAAGTGCTCCCTAAACAACCTCCACATTTCTGTTGTGCATTTCCCTGAGAACATCTGTTCCCAATTTATGCTCCCCAGTTCCTGTCTAATAGCATTGTAATTCCCCCTCCCGCAATTCAATATTTTCCCATCCTGTCTGCTCCTGTCCCTCTCCATGACTATAGTAAAGGTCAGGGAGTTGTGATCACAATCACCGAAATGCTCTCCCACCGAGAGATCTGCCACCTGGCCTGGTTCGTTGCCAAGCACCAAGTCCAACATAGTCTCCCCTCTAGTCGGCCTATCTACATATTGAGTCAGGAAACCTTCCTGGACACACCTGACAAAAACTGCTCCATTCAAACTATTTGCACTAAGGAGGTTCCAATCAATATTAGGGAAGTTGAATTCACCCATGAGAACAACCCTGTTACTTCTGCACCTTTCCAAAATCTGCCTCCCAATCTGTTCCTCCATGTCTCTGTTGCTATTGGGGGGTCTATAGAAAACTCCCAACAAAGTGACTGCTCCTTTCCTGTTTCTGACTTCCACCCATAATGACTCAGTAGACAAACCCTCCTCGACGGCCTCCCTTTCTGCAGCTGTGATACTATCCCTAATTAACAATGCCACTCCCCCACCTCTTTTCCCTCCCTCCCTATTCCTTTTGAAACATCTAAACCCCGGAACATCCAACATCCATTCCTGCCCCTGTGATATCCACGTCTCCGTAATGGCCACAACATTGTAGCTCCAAATACTGATCCATGCTCTCAGTTCATCACCCTTATTCCTGACTCTTCTTGCATTAAAATAGACACACTTCAACCCATCATACTGGCTGCAACTTTGCCCTGTCAACGATCTAACCTTCCTCACAGACTCTCTGCACTCGGTATCTGCCTGTTCAACAGCTACCCCATCCACTAATCCGTGGCTCCGGTTCCCATCCCCCTGCCAAACTAGTTTAAACCCTCCCGAAGAGCTCCAGCAAACCTCCCGCCCAGGATATTGGTGCCGCTCCAGTTCAGATGCAACCCGTCCTTCTTGTACAGGTCCCACCTTCCCCAGAAGGTATCCCAATGATCCACATATCTGAATCCCTCTCTCCTACACCAGTTCTGTAGCCACGTGTTCAGCTGCACTCGATCGCTGTTTCTCGCCTCACTAGCACATGGCACCGGTAACAATCCTGAGATTACTACTCTGCTCGTCCTGCCTTCAGCTTCCAACCTAACTGCCTATATTCGCTTTTCAGGTCCTCATCCCTTTTCCTAGCTATGTCATTGGTACCGTTATGTACCACGACCTCTGGCTGCTCCCTCTCCTCCTTAAGAATCCTGTGGACTCGATCCGAGACATCCCTGACCCTGTTGATTCTGAAGTTCCGTGAGGGAGATGTGGAAGCATTTTTTGCCGCGTTGAAAAGCTTGCAAGTCCATTGAAATGGCCGGCCGAGAGCTAGACTCTGTTGCTACAAAGCAAGCTAACAGGAAAAACATGTTTATTCACTGTTGCCAGATGAAGGTTCACCAGATTATGAATTAACTGAAAATGCTATCCTCGGGGTATATGAGCCAGTACAGGAAGCATACCACCAAAAATTCCAAAACCTCCAGAAACAGCCTGATCAAATTTACCTCGAGTTTGAAAGAAGTAAGCAGCTGGCGTTTGACCAGTGGCTAAGGGCTCTTTAAGTACAGTCAACTTATAAAAACCTCAGGGAGATGATTCTTCTTGAGGAATTTAAAAATGCCCTTCCCCTTTCTATTAAAACCCATGTACGGGAACAAAAGTTTCAAAGAGCCAGGCAGGCCGTAGTTCTGGCCGATGAATTTAATCTCACATATAAATTTTCACTCCAAGGAAAATTCTTCCCTCGTCACCCCCACAAATCCAAGAAGGATAAGAGGTGGGCAGGATGATAGGAGCCCAACTAGCCCTTGGCGATAATGGAGAGCTGGACACACAGAGTGTCCTCCACAAGCCAAAAAAAACAGTGCTGAAAGCATGAGTGAGATCTGGATACCTGTGTGTTTCCACTGTAACAAGGCAGGTTACGTCCGAGCAAGGCACACCAGACCATTGCAGGAGAAGGGGCCATGATGGAAAGCACAGAAGAGCAGGCTGTGGCTTTACCTGCAACAGCAGTAAGAGCCAGGAAACATACTGCAGTGGGTGCAGGAAAATTTAACAACATCCCTGAAGGTTATCTGGATTTTGTTTCTAAAGGGATAGTAACCCCATGGCACCCGGGTGGGGCAAGCAAGCCCATCGTCATCTCAAGATCACTGCCAGTCCCACGTGCAAGTGAGCATAAGAATAGGCAAATTGAGCGATTGAACACGTGACTGGAGAACTGGTGTAGGAGGGAGGACATCAGATTTCTGAGACACTGGGACCAGTTCTGGGGCAGGTGGGACCCGTACAAGATGGACGAGTTGCATCTTAGCAGGACTGGGACGAATACCCTTGCAGGGAGATTTGCTAGTGCTGTCGGGAAGGGTTTAAACTAAATTGTCAGGGGGAATGGAAACCTGAGAGGTAGTTCAGAACTGGAAGTAAAACTGGTAACTTTTTCGGGGTGTGGTAACCAAGAGCAAGTGTTAGAGAAGAATACCAAGATGCACAGAATACTGCGGGAGATAGGGAATAGTAAGTTATTAGATGGGGTCAGAGTGAGGGAGAAAGTAATAAAGTCTGATTCAGGGTTAATGTGCATGTATGTGAATGCATGAAGTGTACATAATAAGACGGCTGAAGTACAGGTGCAGATTACCATGTGGAAATATGATGCTGTGGCTGTAACAGAGACCTGGTTCATAGAAGGGCAGGACTGGGTGTTAAATATTCCGGGATATAAGGTGATCAGGTAAGATAGGAAAGTGAAAAAATGTGGAGGGGTGGCAGTATTCATTAAGGAGAGCAATGTAATGCTGGAGAAAAAGGATGTACTAGCGGGGTCAAGGACAGAATCAGTTTGGCTGGAGCTAAGGAACAGAAAAGGTGCAGTTACATTGCTCTATGTTGTCTAAAGGTTACCGACTAGTGGGAAGGACATGGAGGAACACATTTGCAGGAAAATTATCAAAATGTGAAAAAAGTATAGGCTAGTTATAATGGGGGACTTTAATTGTCCAAACATAGACTGGGATAAGAGTAGTGTAAAGGGCAGTGAGCTGCAAGAGGTCCTAGAGTGCGTTCAGGAAAATTTTCTACAACAGTATGTTGCTCGTACAATGAGAAAGGAGGCACTCGAGACGTGCTAGAAGATCATAAGGTCATAAGAACGAGAAGCAAGAGTAGGTAATTCAGCCCCTTGAGCCTGTTCCGCCATTCAATACGATCATGGTTGATCTCATCCCGGTCTCAACTCCACTTTCCTGCCCATTCCCCATAACACTTCAACCCTTTACGAATTAAAAATCTGTCTATCTCCTCTTTAAATTTACTTAATCTTCCGGCATCCACCGTACTCTGGGGTAGTGAATTCCATAGAATCATGACCCTTTGTGAGAAGTAATTTCTATTCATCTCTGTTTTAAATCTGCTACCACTTATCCTAAAACTATGACTTCTCGTTCTAGATTGCCACACCAGAGGAAACATCTACGTCTACTTTGTCAATCCCCTTAATCATCTTATATACCTCAATTCGATCTCCTCTAATTCTTCTAAACTCGAGACAGTAAAGACCTAAACTGCTCAATCTCTCTTCATAAGACAAACCCCTCATCTCTGAAATCAATCTAGTGAGCCTCCTCTGAACTGCCTCAAACTACATCCCTCCTCAAGTAAGGGGACCAAAACTGTATGCAATACTCCAGGTGTGGTCTTACTAATGCCTTGTACAGTTGCAGCAACACTTCCCTACTTTTATATTCTATTCCTTTAGCAATAAATCAAAAATTCCATTTTCATTCCTTATTACCTGCTGTACCGGCACACTAGCTTTCTATGATACATGCACAAGGACACCCAGATGCCTTTGCACTGAAGCATTCTGAAGTTTCTCTCCATATTAATAACAACTTGCCTTTTTATTCTTCTGACCAAAGTGGATAACCTCACACCATAGAGTCAATGAGTCGTACAGCATAGAAACAGGCTGTTCGGCCACCGTGTCCATGCTGACTATAATGCCTATCTATAGTAAACCCACCTGACTACATTAATTCCATATCATTCTATGCCCCTTACTCATTCCAGTAACCAGATGCATCTTAAATGTCGCTACTGTTCCTGCCTCCACCACCTCCTTAGGTAGCTCATTCCAGATATCCACTGCTTTTTGTGTGAAGAATTTACCCCTTTGATCCCCTTTAAGCCTCCTCCCTCTCACCTTAAATCTTTGCCCTCCAGTTTTCGTCACCCCTACTATAGGAAACAGACTCTGGCTATCTACCCTATCTATGCCTCTCATAATTTTACATACCTCTATCATGTCCCCTCTCAGCCTCCTTCACTCCAGGGAAAACATACCCAGCCTATCCAATCTCTCTTTATAACTCAAGCCCTCCAAACCAGGCAACATCCTTGTGAATCTTTTCTGCACCCTCTCTAGCTTAATCACATCTTTCCTGTAGTACGGCGACCAGAACTGCACACAGTACTCCAAATGCAGCCTAACCAACGTTATGTACAACTGTAACATGACGTCCCAACTCTTGTACTCACTGCCTCGATCATTGAAGGCAAGCATGACATACGCCTTCTTCACCTCCCAGTCTACCTGTTCCACTTTCGTGGAACTATGTGCTTGCACCCCAAGGTCTCTCTGCTCAAGAACACTCCCCAGGGCCCTGCCATTCACAGTATATGTCCTGTCTTGATTTAACATCCCAAAATGCATCATTTCACACCAGTCTGCGTTAAATTCCATTTGCCAATCCCTTGCCCACTTTCCCAGTTGATCTATATCCTTTTCTAACCTTAGACACCCTTCTTCACTGTACACTATTTCGCCAACGTTGGTGTCATATGCAAGCTTACTAATCATGCCCCTTACATTCACATCCAAGTCATTAATACATATGACAAACAACAGAGGGCCCAGCACCGATCCCTGTGGCACACACTGGTTACCGACCTCCAATCTGAAAAGCAACCCTCCACTACCACCCTCTGCCTCCTATCCCCAAGCCAATTTTGCATCCAATTTGCTAGCTCACCCTGGATCGCATGTGTTCGAACCTGACGGGCCAGCCTGCCATGCGGGACCTTGTCAACGGCCTTGCTAAAATCCATGTAGACAACGTCCATCACCCTGCCTTTGTCAATCCTCTTGGTCACCTCCTCTAAAAACTCAATCAAATTTGTGAGACATGATTTCCCACACGCAAAGCCATGCTGACTATCCCTAATCAGACCATGCCTTTCCAGGTGCATATAAATCCTGTCTCTCAGAATCCCTTCCAATAACTTTCCCAACACTGATGTAAGGCTCGCCGGCCTGTAGTTCCCTGGCTTATCACTGATGCCCTTCTTAAATAAATTCAGAACATTAGCTGTCCTCCAGTCTTCCAGTACCTCACCCGTGGCGAACGATGATGCAAAAATCTCTGCCAGGGCCCCAGCAATCTCCTCCCTTGCTTCCCAAAGCATCCTAGGATACACCTGGTCAGGACCTGGGGATTTATCAACCTTAATGCGCTTGAAAACCTCCAACCCCTCCTCCTTTGTAATGTGATCCATGTTAAACGCCATCTGCCATATTTGGCCCATTCACCTAACCTATCCATATTCATTTGTAAATTTCTTACCTCTTTATTGCAATTTACAAACCCACTGATCTCAGTGTTAGCTGCAAATTTGGCTCTAGTACCTTCTATCCCTGCATCCAAGTCACGAATAAAAATTGTAAATATTTGGGGCCCAAGGATCGAACACTGTAGCACCCCACCAGTTACATCATGCCAACCAGAAAAAGACCCATTTTTCCCGACTCTCTGTTTTCTGTTGGTTAGCCACTCCTCTGTCCAAGCTAATAAATTGCCCCGAACCCCATGTGGTCTTACCTTGTGTATTAAGCTTTTGTGCGGCACCTTATTAAATGCCATCTGGAAGTCCAGATATACTACATCTACAGGATCCCCATTATCCACTTTGCGTGTTACAGCTTTGAAGAACTCTAGCAAATTAGTTAAACACGATTTACCCGTCATAAAACCATGCTGACTCTGATGGGTTGCGTTTTGACTTTCTAAATGTCCTGTTGTTATTTCCTTAATAATGGATTCTAACAATTTCTCAATGACAGATGTTAAACTAACTGGTCTACAGTTTCCTAGTTTCTGCCTCCCTCCCTTTTTGAATAAGGGTGTTACGTTAGCTTTTTTTCCAATCCACTGGAACCTTCCCTGCATCCAGGGAATTTTGGAATATTATAACCAATGGATACACTATCTCCACTGCCACTTCCTTTGAGACCCTAGGACGTAGTCTATCAGGCCCTGGCAACTTGTCTCCCTTTAATCCCAATAGTTTGCTCAGTACCTTTTCCCTAGTGATGATGATTTTTCTAAATTCCTCTCTCTCTATAACCTCTGTACTTCCTGTTACTACTGGGATGGTACTGCTGTCCTCCACTCTGAAAACTGAGGCAAAATACTGATTTAGTGTCTCTGCCGTTTCTGTGTTCCCCTCTATTAACTCCCCAGTCTCATCCTCCAATGGACCAACATTCACTTTAGCTACCGTCTTACCTTTTATATACTGATAGAAGCTTTTGCTATCCGTTTTTATATTTTGTACTAGTTTCCTTTCATGATTTACCTTTGCTCTTTTTATTACTTTTATAGAATCCCTTTGTTGATCTTTAAAAGTTTCCCAGTCTTCCAGCCTGCCTCTCACCTTTGCAATATGGTATGCCTTAGTGTTGGTCTTTATGTTATCCTTAACTTCCTTGCTTAGCCACGGATGCTTTTTCTCCCTCTTAGAATCTTTCTTCCTCTCTGAATGATATTTTAGTTGGGAGGAATTGAATATCTCCTTAAACATCTGCCACTGTTCATCAACTGTCCTACCTTTTAGTCTTCCTGTGTCTGTGGGGGAGAATTTTGGGGATAGTGACCATACTCTGCACGATTTAAGGTAGTTATGGAAAAGAACAAAGACAGACTGGAAATAAAGGTACTGAATTAGGGGAAGGCCGATTTCAGTATAATAAAACATGATCTGGCCAAAGTGGACTGGGAACAGCTACTTGTAGGAAAGTCCTTATCAGACCAGTGGGAGACATTCAAAGAGGAAATAGTGAGAGTTCAGAGACAACATGTACCCATAAAGGTGAAGGGCAGGAAGAACAAGTCCAGGGAACCTGGATGTCAAGGGATATAGAGGATTAGATCAGAAAAAAAGGAGGCATATGGCAGATTCGGAGGGCTGAAAACAGCGGAGGCACTAGAGGAGTATAGAAAGTGTAGGGGAGTACCAAAAAAAGTAGTTAGGAGAGCGAAGAAGGGACATGAAAAAACACTGGTGGGCAAGATAAAGGAACATCCCAAGACGTTTTATAAGTACATTAAGGGCAAGAGCACAACCAGGGAAAGAGTAGGGCCCATTAGGGACCAAAGTGGCAATCTGTGTGTGGAGCCAGAGGACATAAGTGAGATTTTAAATGAATACTTTTCATTTGTGTTCACTTTGGAGAAGGACGATGCAGGTGCAGAGATCAGGGAGGGGGATTGTGATATACTTGAACATATTAGCATTGAAAGGGAGGAAGTTTTAACTGTTTTAGCAGGCTTAAAAGTGGATAAATCCCCTGGCCCAGATTATATGTATTCCTGGCTGTTATGTGAGGCAAGGGAGGCGATAGCAGGGGCTCTGACACAAATTTTCAAATCCTGTCTGGCCACAGGAGAAGTATCAGAGGACTGGAGGAAAGTGAATGTGGTACCATTATCCAAGAAGGGTAGCAGGGATAAACCAGGTAATTACAGGCCAGTGAGTCTATCATCAGTGGTTAGGAAACTATTGGAGAACATTGTGAGGGACAGGATTAATCTCTACTTGGAGAGAGAGGGCCTAATCAGGGATAGTTAGCATGGCTTTGTCGAGGCGGTGACTCGATGTGTAGATGAGAGTAAAGCAGTTGATGTCGTCTACATGGACTTCAGTAAGGCTTTTGATAAGGTCCCGCATGGAAGATTGGTGAAGAAAGTAAGAGCCCATAGCCCATAGACCTCACAATTTGGCAAATTAGATCCAAAATTGCCCTCGTGGCAGGAGGCAGAGGGTAATGGTCGAGAGTTGTTTTTGCGATTGGAAGCCTGTGACCTGTGGTGTACCACAGGGATCGGTTCTGGGACCCTTGCTGTTTTTAGTGTACATTAATTATTTAGACGTGAATATAGGAGGTATGATCAGTAAGTTCACAGATGACACAAAAATTGGTGGTGTCGTAAATAGTGAGGAGGAAAGCCTTAGACTACAGGACGTTACAGATAGGCTGTTGGGATGGGCGGAGAAGTGGCAAATGGAATTTAATCCTGAGAACTGTGAGGTGATGGGAGGACTAACAAGGCAAGGGAATATACAATGGATGGTAGAACCCTAGGAATAACAGAAGGTCAGAGGGACATTAGTGTACTTGTCCATAGATCACTGAAGGCAGCAGCATATGTAGACCTCACATAAGATATCCCAGTGTGTTTCATCTTCCAATTCCTTTGTAGCAGAGACCTTGAAGACCTTGGAATGGATTGTTTTTTTACTTAAAAAGTGTTTCTGGTTCACATTCTATTGTAATTGGGATGTGTATAGATTTTTAATTCTGCTCATAAAAAGAGTTCACTGAGTCTTGAAAACTGACGATTTATTCAATCTTTAATTCTAAAAGGTATAATGTATTAATTCTATATAAATTCTATCTAATTAAGTGTATTATACCTATGTTTCATCACACACCAGGGCTATTGTTCCTGAGACTGTTCATCTACATCAACACCAGGGCTATTGTTCCTGAAACTGTTCATCTACATCAACACCAGAGCTATTATTCCTGAGACTGTTCATCTACATCAACACCAGGGCTATTATTCCTGAGACTGTTCATCTACATCAACACCAGGGCTATTGTTCCTGAAACTGTTCATCTACATCAACACCAGGGCTATTATTCCTGAGACTGTTCATCCACATCAACACCAGGGCTATTGTTCCTGAAACTGTTCATCTACATCAACACCAGGGCTATTGTTCCTGAAACTGTTCATCTACATCAACACCAGGGCTATTATTCCTGAGACTGTTCATCCACATCAATACCAGGAATATTGTTCCTTAGAATGTTCATCCACATCAACACCAGGGCTATTGTTCCTGAAACTGTTCATCTACATCAACACCAGGGCTATTATTCCTGAGACTGTTCATCCACATCAACACCAGGGATATTTTTCCTGAGACTTTTCATCCACATCAACACCTGAGATCATAACAAAATAATTTGTAAATCATGCTTTGAAGAAATTTCGAAAGAATACAAAATTATTTTGTTTTCCATATCCTCCACTCACTATATTGTATTGCACACAACTAAAAATGGTTCATTAAATCAGTTTGTTCAGTGGAATGTAACTAATATCCCTGCTCACATTCCCTAGATGACTGTCTCCATGGAGGTTGCTCTGTGATATTAATAAGGGCTCCTCTGAAGAAGTCTCTGCATTGATGTTTCACACAAGAAATGGGATACCCTGTAATTTACCAGATAGAGCTCATTTACTACCCGATTCTTGCAACCGTCAGTATTCCTGGTAAGACAGTGAAATGATACAGTGAAAGTTGAATATCAATGTGTGACTGTTCATGTTATATTTTCCCTATTTGCTGCTGTCCGTTAATTGCCAAGTGATTGTTTTATTTTCCTAATGTAATTTCTGAAGTTATATCGCTTTTTGAATTTTCACTGCAGAAAATTCTCTGGAATGTTTACAATAGAAACTCTTCATATAGTCTGCATGAAGATCATAGCAGAAATAAATGATCAATTTTAAATGAGCTGATAAGTGGTTTACATGTCTTTCCAGGAGTTAATGTACTCTAACTCTATTTCATTGACATCTGGTGTTACTGCAAAAGTTTCTCTTGTCTGTATGAATTTGAATTCAGCTTTGATTTTGTTTCTGAATGTAAGTGGAAGGGGACAGCGGTGATTTCTGTTACTGGTACACGATCTACCCCACCAGACCTTTCCATTCTGCACTTTGCCAAGCCAATGTTTAAAAACAGGATAAGTTTCACTCTCCATATTGTACAGATGATAACCCAACAGGGTGAGAGTGCGTCCTCTGTGTCGTACAGATGATAATCTAACAGGCCAAGACTGCACTCCCCTTGTAGTACAGATGATAATCTAACAGTCTGAGAGTGCACTGTCCGTGTCGTACAGATGATAATCTAACAGTCTGAGAGTGCACTGTCCGTGTCGTACAGATGATAATCTAACAGTCTGAGAGTGCACTCTCCGTGTCGTACAGATGATAATCTAACAGTCTGAGAGTGCACTCTCCGTGTCGTACAGATGATAATCTAACAGAGCGAGAGTGCACTGTCCGTGTCGTACAGATGATAATCTAACAGTCTGAGAGTGCACTCTCCGTGTCGTACAGATGATAATCTAACAGGCCGAGAGTGCACTGTCCGTGTCGTACAGATGATAATCTAACAGTCTGAGAGTGCACTCTCCGTGTCGTACAGATGATAATCTAACAGTCTGAGAGTGCACTCTCCGTGTCGTACAGATGATAATCTAACAGTCTGAGAGTGCACTCTCCGTGTCGTACAGATGATAATCTAACAGTCTGAGAGTGCACTGTCCGTGTCGTACAGATGATAATCTAACAGTCTGAGAGTGCACTGTCCGTGTCGTACAGATGATAATCTAACAGTCTGAGAGTGCACTGTCCGTGTCGTACAGATGATAATCTAACAGTCTGAGAGTGCACTCTCCGTGTCGTACAGATGATAATCTAACAGTCTGAGAGTGCACTGTCCGTGTCGTACAGATGATAATCTAACAGTCTGAGAGTGCACTGTCCGTGTCGTACAGATGATAATCTAACAGTCTGAGAGTGCACTGTCCGTGTCGTACAGATGATAATCTAACAGGCCGAGAGTGCACTGTCCGTGTCGTACAGATGATAATCTAACAGTCTGAGAGTGCACTGTCCGTGTCGTACAGATGATAATCTAACAGTCTGAGAGTGCACTGTCCGTGTCGTACAGATGATAATCTAACAGTCTGAGAGTGCACTCTCCGTGTCGTACAGATGATAATCTAACAGTCTGAGAGTGCACTGTCCGTGTCGTACAGATGATAATCTAACAGTCTGAGAGTGCACTGTCCGTGTCGTACAGATGATAATCTAACAGTCTGAGAGTGCACTGTCCGTGTCGTACAGATGATAATCTAACAGTCTGAGAGTGCACTGTCCGTGTCGTACAGATGATAATCTAACAGTCTGAGAGTGCACTGTCCGTGTCGTACCGATGATAATCTAACAGTCTGAGAGTGCACTGTCCGTGTCGTACAGATGATAATCTAACAGTCTGAGAGTGCACTCTCCGTGTCGTACAGATGATAATCTAACAGTCTGAGAGTGCACTCTCCGTGTCGTACAGATGATAATCTAACAGAGCGAGAGTGCACTGTCCGTGTCGTACAGATGATAATCTAACAGTCTGAGAGTGCACTCTCCGTGTCGTACAGATGATAATCTAACAGGCCGAGAGTGCACTGTCCGTGTCGTACAGATGATAATCTAACAGTCTGAGAGTGCACTCTCCGTGTCGTACAGATGATAATCTAACAGTCTGAGAGTGCACTGTCCGTGTCGTACAGATGATAATCTAACAGTCTGAGAGTGCACTCTCCGTGTCGTACAGATGATAATCTAACAGTCTGAGAGTGCACTGTCCGTGTCGTACAGATGATAATCTAACAGTCTGAGAGTGCACTGTCCGTGTCGTACAGATGATAATCTAACAGTCTGAGAGTGCACTGTCCGTGTCGTACAGATGATAATCTAACAGTCTGAGAGTGCACTGTCCGTGTCGTACAGATGATAATCTAACAGTCTGAGAGTGCACTGTCCGTGTCGTACCGATGATAATCTAACAGTCTGAGAGTGCACTGTCCGTGTCGTACAGATGATAATCTAACAGTCTGAGAGTGCACTGTCCGTGTCGTACAGATGATAATCTAACAGTCTGAGAGTGCACTGTCCGTGTCGTACCGATGATAATCTAACAGTCTGAGAGTGCACTGTCCGTGTCGTACAGATCATAATCTAACAGGCCGAGAGTGCACTCTCCGTGTCGTACAGATGATAATCTAACAGAGTGAGAGTGCACTGTCCGTGTCGTACAGATGATAATCTAACAGTCTGAGAGTGCACTCTCCGTGTCGTACAGATGATAATCTAACAGTCTGAGAGTGCACTGTCCGTGTCGTACAGATGATAATCTAACAGTCTGAGAGTGCACTGTCCGTGTCGTACAGATGATAATCTAACAGTCTGAGAGTGCACTGTCCGTGTCGTACAGATGATAATCTAACAGTCTGAGAGTGCACTGTCCGTGTCGTACAGATGATAATCTAACAGTCTGAGAGTGCACTGTCCGTGTCGTACAGATGATAATCTAACAGTCTGAGAGTGCACTGTCCGTGTCGTACAGATGATAATCTAACAGTCTGAGAGTGCACTGTCCGTGTCGTACAGATGATAATCTAACAGTCTGAGAGTGCACTGTCCGTGTCGTACAGATGATAATCTAACAGTCTGAGAGTGCACTGTCCGTGTCATACAGATGATAATCTAACAGTCTGAGAGTGCACTGTCCGTGTCGTACAGATGATAATCTAACAGTCTGAGAGTGCACTGTCCGTGTCGTACAGATGATAATCTAACAGTCTGAGAGTGCACTGTCCGTGTCGTACAGATGATAATCTAACAGTCTGAGAGTGCACTGTCCGTGTCGTACAGATCATAATCTAACAGGCCGAGAGTGCACTCTCCGTGTCGTACAGATGATAATCTAACAGTCTGAGAGTGCACTGTCCGTGTCGTACAGATGATAATCTAACAGTCTGAGAGTGCACTGTCCGTGTCGTACAGATGATAATCTAACAGTCTGAGAGTGCACTGTCCGTGTCGTACAGATGATAATCTAACAGTCTGAGAGTGCACTCTCCGTGTCGTACAGATGATAATCTAACAGTCTGAGAGTGCATTCTCCGTGTCGTACAGATGATAATCTAACAGTCTGAGAGTGCACTCTCCGTGTCGTACAGATGATAATCTAACAGTCTGAGAGTGCACTCTCCGTGTCGTACAGATGATAATCTAACAGTCTGAGAGTGCACTGTCCGTGTCGTACAGATGATAATCTAACAGTCTGAGAGTGCACTGTCCGTGTCGTACAGATGATAATCTAACAGTCTGAGAGTGCACTGTCCGTGTCGTACAGATGATAATCTAACAGTCTGAGAGTGCACTCTCCGTGTCGTACAGATGATAATCTAACAGTCTGAGAGTGCACTGTCCGTGTCGTACAGATCATAATCTAACAGTCTGAGAGTGCACTGTCCGTGTCGTACAGATGATAATCTAACAGTCTGAGAGTGCACTGTCCGTGTCGTACAGATCATAATCTAACAGTCTGAGAGTGCACTCTCCGTGTCGTACAGATGATAATCTAACAGTCTGAGAGTGCACTGTCCGTGTCGTACAGATCATAATCTAACAGTCTGAGAGTGCACTGTCCGTGTCGTACAGATGATAATCTAACAGTCTGAGAGTGCACTCTCCGTGTCGTACAGATGATAATCTAACAGTCTGAGAGTGCACTGTCCGTGTCGTACAGATGATAATCTAACAGTCTGAGAGTGCACTGTCCGTGTCGTACAGATGATAATCTAACAGTCTGAGAGTGCACTCTCCGTGTCGTACAGATGATAATCTAACAGTCTGAGAGTGCACTGTCCGTGTCGTACAGATGATAATCTAACAGTCTGAGAGTGCACTGTCCGTGTCGTACAGATGATAATCTAACAGTCTGAGAGTGCACTGTCCGTGTCGTACAGATCATAATCTAACAGGCCGAGAGTGCACTGTCCGTGTCGTACAGATGATAATCTAACAGTCTGAGAGTGCACTCTCCGTGTCGTACAGATGATAATCTAACAGTCTGAGAGTGCACTGTCCGTGTCGTACAGATCATAATCTAACAGGCCGAGAGTGCACTCTCCGTGTCGTACAGATGATAATCTAACAGTCTGAGAGTGCACTGTCCGTGTCGTACAGATGATAATCTAACAGTCTGAGAGTGCACTGTCCGTGTCGTACAGATGATAATCTAACAGTCTGAGAGTGCACTGTCCGTGTCGTACAGATGATAATCTAACAGTCTGAGAGTGCACTGTCCGTGTCGTACAGATGATAATCTAACAGTCTGAGAGTGCACTGTCCGTGTCGTACAGATGATAATCTAACAGGCTGAGAGTGCACTGTCCGTGTCGTACAGATGATAATCTAACAGAGCGAGAGTGCACTGTCCGTGTCGTACAGATGATAATCTAACAGTCTGAGAGTGCACTCTCCGTGTCGTACAGATGATAATCTAACAGTCTGAGAGTGCACTCTCCGTGTCGTACAGATGATAATCTAACAGTCTGAGAGTGCACTGTCCGTGTCGTACAGATGATAATCTAACAGAGCGAGAGTGCACTGCCGTGTCGTACAGATGATAATCTAACAGAGCGAGAGTGCACTCTCCGTGTCGTACAGATGATAATCTAACAGTCTGAGAGTGCACTGTCCGTGTCGTACAGATGATAATCTAACAGAGCGAGAGTGCACTGTCCGTGTCGTACAGATGATAATCTAACAGTCTGAGAGTGCACTGTCCGTGTCGTACAGATGATAATCTAACAGAGCGAGAGTGCACTGTCCGTGTCGTACAGATGATAATCTAACAGTCTGAGAGTGCACTCTCCGTGTCGTACAGATGATAATCTAACAGTCTGAGAGTGCACTGTCCGTGTCGTACAGATGATAATCTAACAGTCTGAGAGTGCACTGTCCGTGTCGTACAGATGATAATCTAACAGTCTGAGAGTGCACTCTCCGTGTCGTACAGATGATAATCTAACAGTCTGAGAGTGCACTGTCCGTGTCGTACAGATGATAATCTAACAGTCTGAGAGTGCACTGTCCGTGTCGTACAGATGATAATCTAACAGTCTGAGAGTGCACTGTCCGTGTCGTACAGATCATAATCTAACAGGCCGAGAGTGCACTGTCCGTGTCGTACAGATGATAATCTAACAGTCTGAGAGTGCACTCTCCGTGTCGTACAGATGATAATCTAACAGTCTGAGAGTGCACTGTCCGTGTCGTACAGATCATAATCTAACAGGCCGAGAGTGCACTCTCCGTGTCGTACAGATGATAATCTAACAGTCTGAGAGTGCACTGTCCGTGTCGTACAGATGATAATCTAACAGTCTGAGAGTGCACTGTCCGTGTCGTACAGATGATAATCTAACAGTCTGAGAGTGCACTGTCCGTGTCGTACAGATGATAATCTAACAGAGCGAGAGTGCACTGTCCGTGTCGTACAGATGATAATCTAACAGTCTGAGAGTGCACTGTCCGTGTCGTACAGATGATAATCTAACAGTCTGAGAGTGCACTGTCCGTGTCGTACAGATGATAATCTAACAGTCTGAGAGTGCACTGTCCGTGTCGTACAGATGATAATCTAACAGAGCGAGAGTGCACTGTCCGTGTCGTACAGATGATAATCTAACAGTCTGAGAGTGCACTGTCCGTGTCGTACAGATGATAATCTAACAGAGCGAGAGTGCACTGTCCGTGTCGTACAGATGATAATCTAACAGTCTGAGAGTGCACTGTCCGTGTCGTACAGATGATAATCTAACAGTCTGAGAGTGCACTGTCCGTGTCGTACAGATGATAATCTAACAGTCTGAGAGTGCACTCTCCGTGTCGTACAGATGATAATCTAACAGTCTGAGAGTGCACTGTCCGTGTCGTACAGATGATAATCTAACAGAGCGAGAGTGCACTGTCCGTGTCGTACAGATGATAATCTAACAGTCTGAGAGTGCACTGTCCGTGTCGTACAGATGATAATCTAACAGAGCGAGAGTGCACTGTCCGTGTCGTACAGATGATAATCTAACAGTCTGAGAGTGCACTGTCCGTGTCGTACAGATGATAATCTAACAGTCTGAGAGTGCACTGTCCGTGTCGTACAGATGATAATCTAACAGTCTGAGAGTGCACTGTCCGTGTCGTACAGATGATAATCTAACAGAGCGAGAGTGCACTGTCCGTGTCGTACAGATGATAATCTAACAGTCTGAGAGTGCACTGTCCGTGTCGTACAGATGATAATCTAACAGTCTGAGAGTGCACTGTCCGTGTCGTACAGATGATAATCTAACAGTCTGAGAGTGCACTGTCCGTGTCGTACAGATGATAATCTAACAGTCTGAGAGTGCACTGTCCGTGTCGTACAGATGATAATCTAACAGTCTGAGAGTGCACTGTCCGTGTCGTACAGATGATAATCTAACAGTCTGAGAGTGCACTGTCCGTGTCGTACAGATGATAATCTAACAGTCTGAGAGTGCACTGTCCGTGTCGTACAGATGATAATCTAACAGAGCGAGAGTGCACTGTCCGTGTCGTACAGATGATAATCTAACAGTCTGAGAGTGCACTGTCCGTGTCGTACAGATGATAATCTAACAGTCTGAGAGTGCACTGTCCGTGTCGTACAGATGATAATCTAACAGTCTGAGAGTGCACTGTCCGTGTCGTACAGATGATAATCTAACAGTCTGAGAGTGCACTCTCCGTGTCGTACAGATGATAATCTAACAGTCTGAGAGTGCACTGTCCGTGTCGTACAGATGATAATCTAACAGTCTGAGAGTGCACTGTCCGTGTCGTACAGATGATAATCTAACAGAGCGAGAGTGCACTGTCCGTGTCGTACAGATGATAATCTAACAGTCTGAGAGTGCACTGTCCGTGTCGTACAGATGATAATCTAACAGTCTGAGAGTGCACTGTCCGTGTCGTACAGATGATAATCTAACAGTCTGAGAGTGCACTGTCCGTGTCGTACAGATGATAATCTAACAGTCTGAGAGTGCACTCTCCGTGTCGTACAGATGATAATCTAACAGTCTGAGAGTGCACTGTCCGTGTCGTACAGATGATAATCTAACAGTCTGAGAGTGCACTCTCCGTGTCGTACCGATGATAATCTAACAGAGCGAGAGTGCACTGTCCGTGTCGTACAGATGATAATCTAACAGAGCGAGAGTGCACTGTCCGTGTCGTACAGATGATAATCTAACAGTCTGAGAGTGCACTGTCCGTGTCGTACAGATGATAATCTAACAGTCTGAGAGTGCACTGTCCGTGTCGTACAGATGATAATCTAACAGTCTGAGAGTGCACTGTCCGTGTCGTACAGATGATAATCTAACAGTCTGAGAGTGCACTGTCCGTGTCGTACAGATGATAATCTAACAGTCTGAGAGTGCACTCTCCGTGTCGTACCGATGATAATCTAACAGTCTGAGAGTGCACTGTCCGTGTCGTACAGATGATAATCTAACAGTCTGAGAGTGCACTCTCCGTGTCGTACAGATGATAATCTAACAGTCTGAGAGTGCACTCTCCGTGTCGTACAGATGATAATCTAACAGTCTGAGAGTGCACTGTCCGTGTCGTACAGATGATAATCTAACAGTCTGAGAGTGCACTGTCCGTGTCGTACAGATGATAATCTAACAGTCTGAGAGTGCACTCTCCGTGTCGTACAGATGATAATCTAACAGTCTGAGAGTGCACTCTCCGTGTCGTACAGATGATAATCTAACAGAGTGAGAGTGCACTGTCCGTGTCGTACAGATGATAATCTAACAGTCTGAGAGTGCACTGTCCGTGTCGTACAGATGATAATCTAACAGTCTGAGAGTGCACTGTCCGTGTCGTACAGATCATAATCTAACAGGCCGAGAGTGCACTCTCCGTGTCGTACAGATCATAATCTAACAGGCCGAGAGTGCACTGTCCGTGTCGTACAGATGATAATCTAACAGTCTGAGAGTGCACTGTCCGTGTCGTACAGATGATAATCTAACAGGGCGAGAGTGCACTCTCCGTGTCGTACAGATGATAATCTAACAGAGTGAGAGTGCACTGTCCGTGTCGTACAGATGATAATCTAACAGTCTGAGAGTGCACTGTCCGTGTCGTACAGATCATAATCTAACAGGCCGAGAGTGCACTCTCCGTGTCGTACAGATCATAATCTAACAGGCCGAGAGTGCACTGTCCGTGTCGTACAGATGATAATCTAACAGTCTGAGAGTGCACTCTCCGTGTCGTACAGATCATAATCTAACAGGCCGAGAGTGCACTCTCCGTGTCGTACAGATCATAATCTAACAGGCCGAGAGTGCACTCTCCGTGTCGTACAGATGATAATCTAACAGTCTGAGAGTGCACTGTCCGTGTCGTACAGATGATAATCTAACAGGCCGAGAGTGCACTCTCCGTGTCGTACAGATGATAATCTAACAGAGTGAGAGTGCACTGTCCGTGTCGTACAGATGATAATCTAACAGTCTGAGAGTGCACTGTCCGTGTCGTACAGATCATAATCTAACAGGCCGAGAGTGCACTCTCCGTGTCGTACAGATCATAATCTAACAGGCCGAGAGTGCACTGTCCGTGTCGTACAGATGATAATCTAACAGAGTGAGAGTGCACTGTCCGTGTCGTACAGATGATAATCTAACAGTCTGAGAGTGCACTCTCCGTGTCGTACAGATCATAATCTAACAGGCCGAGAGTGCACTCTCCGTGTCGTACAGATCATAATCTAACAGTCCGAGAGTGCACTCTCCGTGTCGTACAGATGATAATCTAACAGAGTGAGAGTGCACTGTCCGTGTCGTACAGATGATAATCTAACAGTCTGAGAGTGCACTGTCCGTGTCGTACAGATGATAATCTAACAGGCCGAGAGTGCACTGTCCGTGTCGTACAGATGATAATCTAACAGTCTGAGAGTGCACTGTCCGTGTCGTACAGATGATAATCTAACAGTCTGAGAGTGCACTCTCCGTGTCGTACAGATGATAATCTAACAGTCTGAGAGTGCACTGTCCGTGTCGTACAGATGATAATCTAACAGTCTGAGAGTGCACTGTCCGTGTCGTACAGATGATAATCTAACAGTCTGAGAGTGCACTGTCCGTGTCGTACAGATCATAATCTAACAGTCTGAGAGTGCACTCTCCGTGTCGTACAGATGATAATCTAACAGAGTGAGAGTGCACTGTCCGTGTCGTACAGATGATAATCTAACAGTCTGAGAGTGCACTGTCCGTGTCGTACAGATCATAATCTAACAGGCCGAGAGTGCACTCTCCGTGTCGTACAGATGATAATCTAACAGTCTGAGAGTGCACTGTCCGTGTCGTACAGATGATAATCTAACAGTCTGAGAGTGCACTGTCCGTGTCGTACAGATGATAATCTAACAGTCTGAGAGTGCACTGTCCGTGTCGTACAGATGATAATCTAACAGTCTGAGAGTGCACTGTCCGTGTCGTACAGATCATAATCTAACAGGCCGAGAGTGCACTCTCCGTGTCGTACAGATCATAATCTAACAGGCCGAGAGTGCACTCTCCGTGTCGTACAGATGATAATCTAACAGTCTGAGAGTGCACTGTCCGTGTCGTACAGATGATAATCTAACAGTCTGAGAGTGCACTGTCCGTGTCGTACAGATGATAATCTAACAGTCTGAGAGTGCACTCTCCGTGTCGTACAGATCATAATCTAACAGGCCGAGAGTGCACTCTCCGTGTCGTACAGATCATAATCTAACAGGCCGAGAGTGCACTCTCCGTGTCGTACAGATGATAATCTAACAGAGTGAGAGTGCACTCTCCGTGTCGTACAGATGATAATCTAACAGGCCGAGAGTGCACTCTCCGTGTCGTACAGATGATAATCTAACAGTCTGAGAGTGCACTCTCCGTGTCGTACAGATGATAATCTAACAGTCTGAGAGTGCACTCTCCGTGTCGTACAGATGATAATCTAACAGAGTGAGAGTGCACTGTCCGTGTCGTACCGATGATAATCTAACAGTCTGAGAGTGCACTCTCCGTGTCGTACAGATGATAATCTAACAGAGTGAGAGTGCACTGTCCGTGTCGTACAGATGATAATCTAACAGTCTGAGAGTGCACTCTCCGTGTCGTACAGATGATAATCTAACAGGCCGAGAGTGCACTGTCCGTGTCGTACAGATGATAATCTAACAGTCTGAGAGTGCACTGTCCGTGTCGTACAGATGATAATCTAACAGTCTGAGAGTGCACTGTCCGTGTCGTACAGATGATAATCTAACAGTCTGAGAGTGCACTCTCCGTGTCGTACAGATGATAATCTAACAGTCTGAGAGTGCACTGTCCGTGTCGTACAGATGATAATCTAACAGGCCGAGAGTGCACTGTCCGTGTCGTACAGATGATAATCTAACAGTCTGAGAGTGCACTGTCCGTGTCGTACAGATGATAATCTAACAGGCCGAGAGTGCACTGTCCGTGTCGTACAGATGATAATCTAACAGGCCGAGAGTGCACTGTCCGTGTCGTACAGATGATAATCTAACAGTCTGAGAGTGCACTGTCCGTGTCGTACAGATGATAATCTAACAGGCCGAGAGTGCACTGTCCGTGTCGTACAGATGATAATCTAACAGTCTGAGAGTGCACTGTCCGTGTCGTACAGATGATAATCTAACAGTCTGAGAGTGCACTGTCCGTGTCGTACAGATGATAATCTAACAGTCTGAGAGTGCACTCTCCGTGTCGTACAGATGATAATCTAACAGAGTGAGAGTGCACTGTCCGTGTCGTACCGATGATAATCTAACAGAGTGAGAGTGCACTGTCCGTGTCGTACAGATGATAATCTAACAGTCTGAGAGTGCACTCTCCGTGTCGTACAGATGATAATCTAACAGGCCGAGAGTGCACTGTCCGTGTCGTACAGATGATAATCTAACAGTCTGAGAGTGCACTCTCCGTGTCGTACAGATGATAATCTAACAGTCTGAGAGTGCACTCTCCGTGTCGTACAGATGATAATCTAACAGAGTGAGAGTGCACTGTCCGTGTCGTACCGATGATAATCTAACAGAGTGAGAGTGCACTGTCCGTGTCGTACAGATGATAATCTAACAGTCTGAGAGTGCACTCTCCGTGTCGTACAGATGATAATCTAACAGGCCGAGAGTGCACTGTCCGTGTCGTACAGATGATAATCTAACAGTCTGAGAGTGCACTCTCCGTGTCGTACAGATGATAATCTAACAGTCTGAGAGTGCACTGTCCGTGTCGTACAGATGATAATCTAACAGTCTGAGAGTGCACTCTCCGTGTCGTACAGATGATAATCTAACAGTCTGAGAGTGCACTGTCCGTGTCGTACAGATGATAATCTAACAGTCTGAGAGTGCACTGTCCGTGTCGTACAGATGATAATCTAACAGTCTGAGAGTGCACTCTCCGTGTCGTACAGATGATAATCTAACAGTCTGAGAGTGCACTGTCCGTGTCGTACAGATGATAATCTAACAGTCTGAGAGTGCACTGTCCGTGTCGTACAGATGATAATCTAACAGTCTGAGAGTGCACTCTCCGTGTCGTACAGATGATAATCTAACAGTCTGAGAGTGCACTCTCCGTGTCGTACAGATGATAATCTAACAGTCTGAGAGTGCACTGTCCGTGTCGTACAGATGATAATCTAACAGTCTGAGAGTGCACTCTCCGTGTCGTACAGATGATAATCTAACAGTCTGAGAGTGCACTGTCCGTGTCGTACAGATGATAATCTAACAGTCTGAGAGTGCACTCTCCGGGTCGTACAGATGATAATCTAACAGTCTGAGAGTGCACTGTCCGTGTCGTACAGATGATAATCTAACAGTCTGAGAGTGCACTGTCCGTGTCGTACAGATGATAATCTAACAGTCTGAGAGTGCACTGTCCGTGTCGTACAGATGATAATCTAACAGTCTGAGAGTGCACTCTCCGTGTCGTACAGATGATAATCTAACAGTCTGAGAGTGCACTGTCCGTGTCGCACAGATGATAATCTAACAGTCTGAGAGTGCACTCTCCGTGTCGTACAGATGATAATCTAACTGTCTGAGAGTGCACTGTCCGTGTCGTACAGATGATAATCTAACAGTCTGAGAGTGCACTCTCCGTGTCGTACAGATGATAATCTAACAGAGCGAGAGTGCACTGTCCGTGTCGTACAGATGATAATCTAACAGTCTGAGAGTGCACTCTCCGTGTCGTACAGATGATAATCTAACAGTCTGAGAGTGCACTCTCCGTGTCGTACAGATGATAATCTAACAGTCTGAGAGTGCACTGTCCGTGTCGTACAGATGATAATCTAACAGTCTGAGAGTGCACTCTCCGTGTCGTACAGATGATAATCTAACAGTCTGAGAGTGCACTGTCCGTGTCGTACAGATGATAATCTAACAGAGTGAGAGTGCACTGTCCGTGTCGTACAGATGATAATCTAACGGTCTGAGAGTGCACTGTCCGTGTCGTACCGATGATAATCTAACAGGCCGAGAGTGCACTGTCCGTGTCGTACGATGATAATCTAACAGTCTGAGAGTGCACTGTCCGTGTCGTACAGATGATAATCTAACAGGCCGAGAGTGCACTGTCCGTGTCGTACAGATGATAATCTAACAGTCTGAGAGTGCACTGTCCGTGTCGTACAGATGATAATCTAACAGTCTGAGAGTGCACTGTCCGTGTCGTACAGATGATAATCTAACAGTCTGAGAGTGCACTGTCCGTGTCGTACAGATGATAATCTAACAGTCTGAGAGTGCACTGTCCGTGTCGTACAGATGATAATCTAACAGTCTGAGAGTGCAATGTCCGTGTCGTACAGATGATAATCTAACAGTCTGAGAGTGCACTGTCCGTGTCGTACAGATGATAATCTAACAGTCTGAGAGTGCACTGTCCGTGTCGTACAGATGATAATCTAACAGTCTGAGAGTGCACTGTCCGTGTCGTACAGATGATAATCTAACAGTCTGAGAGTGCACTCTCCGTGTCGTACAGATCATAATCTAACAGGCCGAGAGTGCACTGTCCGTGTCGTACAGATGATAATCTAACAGTCTGAGAGTGCACTCTCCGTGTCGTACAGATGATAATCTAACAGTCTGAGAGTGCACTCTCCGTGTCGTACAGATGATAATCTAACAGTCTGAGAGTGCACTGTCCGTGTCGTACAGATCATAATCTAACAGGCCGAGAGTGCACTCTCCGTGTCGTACAGATGATAATCTAACAGAGTGAGAGTGCACTCTCCGTGTCGTACAGATGATAATCTAACAGGCCGAGAGTGCACTGTCCGTGTCGTACAGATGATAATCTAACAGTCTGAGAGTGCACTGTCCGTGTCGTACAGATGATAATCTAACAGTCTGAGAGTGCACTGTCCGTGTCGTACAGATGATAATCTAACAGTCTGAGAGTGCACTGTCCCGTGTCGTACAGATGATAATCTAACAGAGTGAGAGTGCACTGTCCGTGTCGTACAGATGATAATCTAACAGTCTGAGAGTGCACTCTCCGTGTCGTACAGATGATAATCTAACAGTCTGAGAGTGCACTCTCCGTGTCGTACAGATGATAATCTAACAGTCTGAGAGTGCACTCTCCGTGTCGTACAGATGATAATCTAACAGTCTGAGAGTGCACTGTCCGTGTCGTACAGATGATAATCTAACAGGCCGAGAGTGCACTGTCCGTGTCGTACAGATGATAATCTAACAGTCTGAGAGTGCACTCTCCGTGTCGTACAGATGATAATCTAACAGTCTGAGAGTGCACTGTCCGTGTCGTACAGATGATAATCTAACAGGCCGAGAGTGCACTGTCCGTGTCGTACAGATGATAATCTAACAGTCTGAGAGTGCACTGTCCGTGTCGTACAGATGATAATCTAACAGTCTGAGAGTGCACTGTCCGTGTCGTACAGATGATAATCTAACAGTCTGAGAGTGCACTGTCCGTGTCGTACAGATGATAATCTAACAGTCTGAGAGTGCACTGTCCGTGTCGTACAGATGATAATCTAACAGTCTGAGAGTGCACTCTCCGTGTCGTACAGATGATAATCTAACAGTCTGAGAGTGCACTCTCCGTGTCGTATAGATGATAATCTAACAGTCTGAGAGTGCACTGTCCGTGTCGTACAGATGATAATCTAACAGTCTGAGAGTGCACTGTCCGTGTCGTACAGATGATAATCTAACAGTCTGAGAGTGCACTGTCCGTGTCGTACAGATGATAATCTAACAGTCTGAGAGTGCACTGTCCGTGTCGTACAGATGATAATCTAACAGTCTGAGAGTGCACTGTCCGTGTCGTACAGATGATAATCTAACAGTCTGAGAGTGCACTGTCCGTGTCGTACAGATGATAATCTAACAGTCTGAGAGTGCACTCTCCGTGTCGTACAGATGATAATCTAACAGTCTGAGAGTGCACTCTCCGTGTCGTACAGATGATAATCTAACAGTCTGAGAGTGCACTGTCCGTGTCGTACAGATGATAATCTAACAGTCTGAGAGTGCACTGTCCGTGTCGTACAGATGATAATCTAACAGGCCGAGAGTGCACTCTCCGTGTCGTACAGATGATAATCTAACAGTCTGAGAGTGCACTGTCCGTGTCGTACAGATGATAATCTAACAGGCCGAGAGTGCACTCTCCGTGTCGTACAGATGATAATCTAACAGTCTGAGAGTGCACTCTCCGTGTCGTACAGATGATAATCTAACAGTCTGAGAGTGCACTGTCCGTGTCGTACAGATGATAATCTAACAGGCCGAGAGTGCACTCTCCGTGTCGTACAGATGATAATCTAACAGTCTGAGAGTGCACTGTCCGTGTCGTACAGATGATAATCTAACAGTCTGAGAGTGCACTGTCCGTGTCGTACAGATGATAATCTAACAGTCTGAGAGTGCACTGTCCGTGTCGTACAGATGATAATCTAACAGAGCGAGAGTGCACTGTCCGTGTCGTACAGATGATAATCTAACAGGCCGAGAGTGCACTCTCCGTGTCGTACAGATGATAATCTAACAGTCTGAGAGTGCACTGTCCGTGTCGTACAGATGATAATCTAACAGAGCGAGAGTGCACTCTCCGTGTCGTACAGATGATAATCTAACAGTCTGAGAGTGCACTGTCCGTGTCGTACAGATGATAATCTAACAGGCCGAGAGTGCACTCTCCGTGTCGTACAGATGATAATCTAACAGTCTGAGAGTGCACTCTCCGTGTCGTACAGATGATAATCTAACAGTCTGAGAGTGCACTGTCCGTGTCGTACAGATGATAATCTAACAGAGCGAGAGTGCACTGTCCGTGTCGTACAGATGATAATCTAACAGTCTGAGAGTGCACTGTCCGTGTCGTACAGATGATAATCTAACAGTCTGAGAGTGCACTGTCCGTGTCGTACAGATGATAATCTAACAGTCTGAGAGTGCACTGTCCGTGTCGTACCGATGATAATCTAACAGTCTGAGAGTGCACTGTCCGTGTCGTACAGATGATAATCTAACAGTCTGAGAGTGCACTGTCCGTGTCGTACAGATGATAATCTAACAGTCTGAGAGTGCACTCTCCGTGTCGTACAGATGATAATCTAACAGTCTGAGAGTGCACTGTCCGTGTCGTACAGATGATAATCTAACAGGCCGAGAGTGCACTGTCCGTGTCGTACAGATGATAATCTAACAGTCTGAGAGTGCACTGTCCGTGTCGTACCGATGATAATCTAACAGAGCGAGAGTGCACTCTCCGTGTCGTACAGATGATAATCTAACAGTCTGAGAGTGCACTGTCCGTGTCGTACCGATGATAATCTAACAGAGCGAGAGTGCACTCTCCGTGTCGTACAGATGATAATCTAACAGTCTGAGAGTGCACTGTCCGTGTCGTACAGATGATAATCTAACAGTCTGAGAGTGCACTGTCCGTGTCGTACCGATGATAATCTAACAGAGCGAGAGTGCACTCTCCGTGTCGTACAGATGATAATCTAACAGGCCGAGAGTGCACTGTCCGTGTCGTACAGATGATAATCTAACAGTCTGAGAGTGCACTGTCCGTGTCGTACCGATGATAATCTAACAGAGCGAGAGTGCACTCTCCGTGTCGTACAGATGATAATCTAACAGTCTGAGAGTGCACTGTCCGTGTCGTACAGATGATAATCTAACAGTCTGAGAGTGCACTGTCCGTGTCGTACCGATGATAATCTAACAGTCTGAGAGTGCACTGTCCGTGTCGTACAGATGATAATCTAACAGTCTGAGAGTGCACTCTCCGTGTCGTACAGATGATAATCTAACAGTCTGAGAGTGCACTGTCCGTGTCGTACAGATGATAATCTAACAGTCTGAGAGTGCACTGTCCGTGTCGTACAGATGATAATCTAACAGTCTGAGAGTGCACTGTCCGTGTCGTACCGATGATAATCTAACAGAGCGAGAGTGCACTCTCCGTGTCGTACAGATGATAATCTAACAGTCTGAGAGTGCACTGTCCGTGTCGTACAGATGATAATCTAACAGTCTGAGAGTGCACTGTCCGTGTCGTACAGATGATAATCTAACAGTCTGAGAGTGCACTGTCCGTGTCGTACAGATGATAATCTAACAGTCTGAGAGTGCACTGTCCGTGTCGTACAGATGATAATCTAACAGTCTGAGAGTGCACTGTCCGTGTCGTACAGATGATAATCTAACAGTCTGAGAGTGCACTGTCCGTGTCGTACCGATGATAATCTAACAGAGCGAGAGTGCACTCTCCGTGTCGTACAGATGATAATCTAACAGTCTGAGAGTGCACTGTCCGTGTCGTACAGATGATAATCTAACAGTCTGAGAGTGCACTGTCCGTGTCGTACAGATGATAATCTAACAGTCTGAGAGTGCACTGTCCGTGTCGTACAGATGATAATCTAACAGAGCGAGAGTGCACTCTCCGTGTCGTACAGATGATAATCTAACAGTCTGAGAGTGCACTGTCCGTGTCGTACAGATGATAATCTAACAGAGCGAGAGTGCACTCTCCGTGTCGTACAGATGATAATCTAACAGTCTGAGAGTGCACTGTCCGTGTCGTACAGATGATAATCTAACAGTCTGAGAGTGCACTGTCCGTGTCGTACAGATGATAATCTAACAGTCTGAGAGTGCACTGTCCGTGTCGTACAGATGATAATCTAACAGTCTGAGAGTGCACTGTCCGTGTCGTACAGATGATAATCTAACAGTCTGAGAGTGCACTGTCCGTGTCGTACAGATGATAATCTAACAGTCTGAGAGTGCACTGTCCGTGTCGTACAGATGATAATCTAACAGTCTGAGAGTGCACTGTCCGTGTTGTACAGATGATAATCTAACAGAGCGAGAGTGCACTCTCCGTGTCGTACAGATGATAATCTAACAGTCTGAGAGTGCACTGTCCGTGTCGTACAGATGATAATCTAACAGTCTGAGAGTGCACTGTCCGTGTCGTACAGATGATAATCTAACAGTCTGAGAGTGCACTGTCCGTGTCGTACAGATGATAATCTAACAGGCCGAGAGTGCACTGTCCGTGTCGTACAGATGATAATCTAACAGTCTGAGAGTGCACTGTCCGTGTCGTACAGATGATAATCTAACAGTCTGAGAGTGCACACTCCGTGTCGTACAGATGATAATCTAACAGTCTGAGAGTGCACTGTCCGTGTCGTACAGATGATAATCTAACAGTCTGAGAGTGCACTGTCCGTGTCGTACAGATGATAATCTAACAGTCTGAGAGTGCACTGTCCGTGTCGTACAGATGATAATCTAACAGTCTGAGAGTGCACTGTCCGTGTCGTACCGATGATAATCTAACAGAGCGAGAGTGCACTCTCCGTGTCGTACAGATGATAATCTAACAGTCTGAGAGTGCACTGTCCGTGTCGTACAGATGATAATCTAACAGTCTGAGAGTGCACTGTCCGTGTCGTACAGATGATAATCTAACAGTCTGAGAGTGCACTGTCCGTGTCGTACAGATGATAATCTAACAGAGCGAGAGTGCACTCTCCGTGTCGTACAGATGATAATCTAACAGTCTGAGAGTGCACTGTCCGTGTCGTACAGATGATAATCTAACAGTCTGAGAGTGCACTCTCCGTGTCGTACAGATGATAATCTAACAGTCTGAGAGTGCACTGTCCGTGTCGTACAGATGATAATCTAACAGTCTGAGAGTGCACTGTCCGTGTCGTACAGATGATAATCTAACAGTCTGAGAGTGCACTCTCCGTGTCGTACAGATGATAATCTAACAGTCTGAGAGTGCACTGTCCGTGTCGTACAGATGATAATCTAACAGGCCGAGAGTGCACTCTCCGTGTCGTACAGATGATAATCTAACAGTCTGAGAGTGCACTCTCCGTGTCGTACAGATGATAATCTAACAGGCCGAGAGTGCACTGTCCGTGTCGCACCGATGATAATCTAACAGTCTGAGAGTGCACTGTCCGTGTCGTACAGATCATAATCTAACAGGCCGAGAGTGCACTCTCCGTGTCGTACAGATGATAATCTAACAGTCTGAGAGTGCACTGTCCGTGTCGTACAGATGATAATCTAACAGTCTGAGAGTGCACTCTCCGTGTCGTACAGATGATAATCTAACAGGCCGAGAGTGCACTGTCCGTGTCGTACCGATGATAATCTAACAGTCTGAGAGTGCACTGTCCGTGTCGTACAGATCATAATCTAACAGGCCGAGAGTGCACTCTCCGTGTCGTACAGATGATAATCTAACAGTCTGAGAGTGCACTGTCCGTGTCGTACAGATGATAATCTAACAGTCTGAGAGTGCACTCTCCGTGTCGTACAGATGATAATCTAACAGTCTGAGAGTGCACTGTCCGTGTCGTACAGATGATAATCTAACAGTCTGAGAGTGCACTCTCCGTGTCGTACAGATGATAATCTAACAGGCCGAGAGTGCACTGTCCGTGTCGTACCGATGATAATCTAACAGTCTGAGAGTGCACTGTCCGTGTCGTACAGATCATAATCTAACAGGCCGAGAGTGCACTCTCCGTGTCGTACAGATGATAATCTAACAGTCTGAGAGTGCACTGTCCGTGTCGTACAGATGATAATCTAACAGTCTGAGAGTGCACTCTCCGTGTCGTACAGATGATAATCTAACAGTCTGAGAGTGCACTCTCCGTGTCGTACAGATGATAATCTAACAGTCTGAGAGTGCACTGTCCGTGTCGTACAGATCATAATCTAACAGGCCGAGAGTGCACTGTCCGTGTCGTACCGATGATAATCTAACAGGCCGAGATTGCACTGTCCGTGTCGTACAGATGATAATCTAACAGTCTGAGAGTGCACTGTCCGTGTCGTACAGATGATAATCTAACAGTCTGAGAGTGCACTCTCCGTGTCGTACAGATGATAATCTAACAGTCTGAGAGTGCACTCTCCGTGTCGTACAGATGATAATCTAACAGTCTGAGAGTGCACTCTCCGTGTCGTACAGATGATAATCTAACAGTCTGAGAGTGCACTGTCCGTGTCGTACAGATGATAATCTAACAGTCTGAGAGTGCACTCTCCGTGTCGTACAGATGATAATCTAACAGTCTGAGAGTGCACTGTCCGTGTCGTACAGATGATAATCTAACAGTCTGAGAGTGCACTGTCCGTGTCGTACAGATGATAATCTAACAGTCTGAGAGTGCACTCTCCGTGTCGTACAGATGATAATCTAACAGTCTGAGAGTGCACTGTCCGTGTCGTACAGATGATAATCTAACAGGCCGAGAGTGCACTCTCCGTGTCGTACAGATGATAATCTAACAGGCCGAGAGTGCACTGTCCGTGTCGTACAGATGATAATCTAACAGTCTGAGAGTGCACTCTCCGTGTCGTACAGATGATAATCTAACAGTCTGAGAGTGCACTGTCCGTGTCGTACAGATGATAATCTAACAGTCTGAGAGTGCACTGTCCGTGTCGTACAGATGATAATCTAACAGGCCGAGAGTGCACTGTCCGTGTCGTACAGATGATAATCTAACAGTCTGAGAGTGCACTCTCCGTGTCGTACAGATGATAATCTAACAATCTGAGAGTGCACTGTCCGTGTCGTACAGATGATAATCTAACAGTCTGAGAGTGCACTGTCCGTGTCGTACAGATGATAATCTAACAGTCTGAGAGTGCACTCTCCGTGTCGTACAGATGATAATCTAACAGTCTGAGAGTGCACTCTCCGTGTCGTACAGATGATAATCTAACAGTCTGAGAGTGCACTGTCCGTGTCGTACAGATGATAATCTAACAGTCTGAGAGTGCACTGCCCGTGTCGTACAGATGATAATCTAACAGTCTGAGAGTGCACTCTCCGTGTCGTACAGATGATAATCTAACAGTCTGAGAGTGCACTCTCCGTGTCGTACAGATGATAATCTAACAGTCTGAGAGTGCACTGTCCGTGTCGTACAGATGATAATCTAACAGTCTGAGAGTGCACTGTCCGTGTCGTACAGATGATAATCTAACAGGCCGAGAGTGCACTGTCCGTGTCGTACAGATGATAATCTAACAGTCTGAGAGTGCACTGTCCGTGTCGTACAGATGATAATCTAACAGAGTGAGAGTGCACTGTCCGTGTCGTACAGATGATAATCTAACAGGCCGAGAGCGCACTCTCCGTGTCGTACAGATGATAATCTAACAGTCTGAGAGTGCACTGTCCGTGTCGTACCGATGATAATCTAACAGGCCGAGAGTGCACTCTCCGTGTCGTACAGATGATAATCTAACAGTCTGAGAGTGCACTCTCCGTGTCGTACAGATGATAATCTAACAGAGCGAGAGTGCACTCTCCGTGTCGTACAGATGATAATCTAACAGTCTGAGAGTGCACTCTCCGTGTCGTACAGATGATAATCTAACAGAGCGAGAGTGCACTCTCCGTGTCGTACAGATGATAATCTAACAGTCTGAGAGTGCACTGTCCGTGTCGTACAGATGATAATCTAACAGTCTGAGAGTGCACTGTCCGTGTCGTACAGATGATAATCTAACAGGCCGAGAGTGCACTCTCCGTGTCGTACAGATGATAATCTAACAGTCTGAGAGTGCACTGTCCGTGTCGTACAGATGATAATCTAACAGTCTGAGAGTGCACTCTCCGTGTCGTACAGATGATAATCTAACAGTCTGAGAGTGCACTGTCCGTGTCGTACAGATGATA